>NC_073343.2:28632500-29321250 GCF_027580225.2 Misgurnus anguillicaudatus | reverse complement strand
TCCCCGCCCCCTTTCCCCAGGACAGCGATGAACTTGACCGTATCACCAAGCTTTTCCTGTTTCTCGGCGTCTTTCTGGCTAAATGCATTCAGGACAACCGTCTCGTGGACCTGCCCATCTCCCAACCGTTCTTCAAGTTGCTCTGTATGGGTGACATTAAAAGCAACATGAGTAAGCTCCTTTACCAAACCCGTATCGAGTCGGATTGTCACTTCTCCGAGATCCAGTCGGAGGCCTCCACCGAGGAGGGTCAGGACACGTATTCCGTGGGTAGCTTCGATGAAGACTCCAAGTCCGAATTCATACTCGACCCACCCAAGCCTAAACCACCCGCTTGGTATCACGGCATCTTGACCTGGGAAGACTTTGAACTGATTAACCCCCACAGAGCACAGTTTCTAAAAGAGCTAAAGACACTCGCTGTAAAGCGAAGACAGATTGTGAGCAATAAAAGCCTGTCTGAGGATGAGAAGAACACACGGCTACAAGATCTCATGCTGAAGAACCCTATGGGCTCTGGTCCACCGCTTAGTGTAGAAGATCTGGGGTGAGCACTTTGCATATTAATCAAGGAAATTTGAGAGATTTTATGATTTGTTTTACTGTTTTTGCTGATCTCATATCCGTGTTTGTGTTCACTAGATTAAATTTCCAGTTCTGCCCATCATCCAAAGTACATGGTTTCTCAACAGTGGATCTGAAGTCTAATGGAGACGATGAGGTAGGTCGTAACTTAGTGCTGGATGTGTACTCGTGTATATTATTCGGAGGTTTACAATATATACCAACAAAAATGTGTTGGGCCCAGTGTCAGACAGTGGGTGTGAATGTTAAAACATTTGTATTTCTCTCCTCAGATGGTCTCAATGGACAATGCAGAGGAGTATGTAGAGCTTATGTTTGATTTCTGCATGCATACAGGAATCCAGAAACAAATGGAGGCTTTCAGAGGTAAGACACGTTTAGTAGACGTCAAATTGCTGGATTTACACTGCATATCTTTGACTCCGATTTGACTCTCCGATTTTTTTTTTGACGACCCGCCTAAATCTTCATTTAAAAGCAACTTGTGTCCGATATCTGCATTTACACTAAAAACTTGACAAAACCATTCATCAAAATGATAACTGTTAATACAATATCAGGGGAAATAACTCACAATTATGCTTTTTTAATCTTAATTGTGAAGCCCTTTAAAAAAATCGATTTATATGCATTGACGCATAATACAATAATGGTTAGATGAAGTATCATGGATGGATGAATGTGTGGATATCTATTATAGGCAGACATAAACAATATCCACCTTTAATATATAGACATTTTTATTGAATTTAAACACATTTTTTTAGCAGGTGTTACAACAAATCCTGGTTGTTTGTTACAATTAACCCCACCTATATGGGGTAAAGTTTGCACTCCTGTCACTTTGGCTGTAATTGTACAATAATGGTAGATCCCACAAACATACGTGTGTTAATTGTGTAAAATTTATTGATCTACCTTGAATTTTTTTTTTTTAATGATAGAGCCAAAGCCAAAAAGCGTTACTTTGTGCCTCGCTCTCCCCTACTGTGTAGTTTTTATGTAAATGTATAGTTTAAAACCATTTAATTATGAACGGGTTCTTATTTATTCATCAATTGTTATATAACATCACATTGTTAATATAACACTTTTTGTTACAGAGGGCTTTAACAGAGTGTTCCCTATGGAGAAGCTCAGTTCATTTAGTCATAAAGAAGTGCAGATGATCCTTTGTGGCAACCAATCTCCATCCTGGACTGCTGAGGACATCATTAACTACACAGAACCCAAACTGGGCTTCACACGGGACAGGTAGATATAAATAAAAAATGCAAATTTATTATTAATCTGCTGTATATTATTAATAGTAGTATGTATTGGATTTCTCAGAATGTAACTTTTGGTGCGGTGAATCTGGCTTTTTTTACCAAATCAGTAATGGGAAATTGTTTTAATACCTCAATACATTTCATTCTGTTAATGGATTTGGCAGATGCTTTTATTCAAAGTAACTTTAAGTGCATTCAAGCTGTAAATTCTGGGAATCGAACCAATGCAATACTAACATGATCGTTTACCAAGTCGACCAGTGCAGGTCTAGTATCATTTTTAGAAGTGTTGTCAAACTGATCATTTTGATTTCATTGCAGTCCTGGTTTCATCCGCTTTGTGCGAGTGCTATGTGGAATGTCATCTGATGAGAGGAAAGCCTTCCTTCAGTTCACTACAGGCTGCTCAACTCTGCCACCTGGTGGACTAGCCAACCTACACCCACGTCTCACAATAGTCCGGAAGGTATAATGTCTTTGCTATCTGTTCTAGGGATGCATAACGATTAATCGCGATTAATTTATAGCAGAATAAAAGTTTTTGTATACATCATATATATTTGTGTGTGAACTGTGTATAATAAATACTTATATATAAATATGCACACATGTATGGATAAAAATATATTAAGTATTTATATATTAATATTAGGGCCGGGACTTTAACGCGTTAATTAAGATTAATTAATTACACAAAAATAACGCGTTAAACATTTTTAACGCATTTTAATCGCACTTATTTTTGCACCGCGGAACATTTCTCATGAGTTTCGGCGGACCGATTATACTGGAGCACCAACTAGCGTTCATGACTTCACAACAAACCACAGTGAACATGAACCAAGAGGCTGATGAGATCGCTTTGGTTGGCCCCGTGGATGGGAATTTTTTTTTATAAAAAACGAACGGATGTAAGCGTCGATAAAAGCATGGTTGTGTGTAAGCTATGCAACAAGGAATTCACATATCACCGCAGCACATCGAGCATCTCAATGCAAAACATACAGCATAGCGTGGACATTAGCCCGACTCCGGGCACAACGACTTATTCGGACGGGATTAGTTTTACATAGGGATGTGGGGTAAAGCAAGTTTTTATCAGAGCTTCTCGGTGATTTTAGTCCAGTCCGAATGCTCCATGTCAGTAATCATTACTGACAATGTCAGTAAAGATTACGGCGTCTTTTACCTTCTGTAAAAAGGTCCGGAGAAATTACCTCAGGTAATACAAATCCAGTGCGAATAGACCAGCTGTAAATATACACGTAAATCGCGTCATTTCCTTTTAATTTGCGGGTTTCTTTTAAATATAAAAGCGCTTAAAGAAGCATTTACTTGCGTTCTAGACGGGAAACAAGTCAGTTACAAGTCAGTTTCTGAATAAAACACGACAAAAACTTAAAAAAAAAGTCAAATTTACTTCTCAGAGGCATGGAACTGTTTATGAAACTGACGTTCTCCCCAAACTGAAATTAAACACAGTGTTTCGCGTTTTCCTTGTCTGTGTCATGTTGTTTGCACATCTGATATCTGGAAGCAAGGTAACGTGCACGTGAAGACGAGAGGTGACGCGCTGCGCCAACGAGTTATACCCCTCCCACTTCTGAATGTTTTACAGAGATTTCTAATCCCGTCCGAATTGACCATTAATATTACCGACGTCCTGTGGTAAAATTACATTACGCCATCTACCCCTGTAAAACTAATCCTGTCCGAATAGAAACAATATTTTGTTGCTTAAGCTTATGTAGGCTATTCAGTCATTATTTATGGTACACTCTAAGAACGAATGTGTTAAAAACAACACATTAGTGTTGATTCTGGGACAACACACTAACTGCGTCGTCCTGGAATCCACCCATCTCTGTGTTATTATTGAAACAACACATTTTGTTATACACTTGAACACAAAATCAAGACAAAATGACTCATAATGTGTTAAAATTACACATAATGTGTTAAAAGCTTACAGCACAATGATGTGTATAAAATTAACACATCCTTTCTAAGAGTGTATACTAAAATCCATGTAAAAAAGTACTTCTTAATGTTCTCAGGTCAAATATTTATATGCGATTAAAATGCGATTAATTTAGATTAATTAATTACAAAGCCTCTAATTAATTAGATTAATTTTTTTAATCGAGTCCCGGCCCTAATTAATATAAATATATATTTACATGTAAACATTTCTTAAATATATACATGCGTGTGTGTGCATTTAAGTTATTATACACAGTTCTTACACATACACTCACCTAAAGGATTATTAGGAACACCTGTTCAATTTCTCATTAATGCAATTATCTAATCAACCAATCACATGGCAGTTGCTTCAATGCATTAAGGGGTGTGGTCCTGGTCAAGACAATCTCCTGAACTCCAAACTGAATTTCAGAATGGGAAAGAAAGGTGATTTAAGCAATTTTGAGCGTAGCATGGTTGTTGGTGCCAGACGGGCCGGACTGAGTATTTCACAATCTACCGGGATTTCACGCACAACCATTTCTAGGGTTTACAAAGAATGATTTTAAAAGGGGAAAACATCCGGTATGCCGCAGTCCTGTGGGCGAAAATGCCTTGTTGATGTTAGAGGTCAGAGGGGAATGGACTGATTCAAGCTGATAGAAGAGCAACTTTGACTGAAATAACCGAGGTATGCAGCAAAGCATTTGTAAAGCCACAACACGCACAACCTTGAGGCGGATGGGCTACATCAGCAGAAGACCCCACTGGGTACCATTCATCTCCACTACAAATAGGAAAAAGAGGCTACATTTGCACGAGCTCACCAAAATTAGACAGTTGAAGACTGGAAAAATGTTGCCTGGTCTGATGAGTCTCGATTTCTGTTGACACATTCAGATAATAGAGTCAGAATTTGGCGTAAACAGAATGGGAACATGGATCCATCATGCCTTGTTACCACGGTGCAGGCTGGTGGTGGTGGTATATTGGTGTAGGGGATGTTTTCTTGGCACACTTTAGGCCCCTTAATGCAAATTGGGGATTGTTTAAATGCCACGGCCTACCTGAGCAGTGTTTCTGACCAAGTCCATCTTTTTATGACCACCATGCACCCATCATCTGATGGCTACTTCCAGCAGGATAATGCAGCATGTCACAAAGCTCGAATCATTTCAAATTGGTTTCTTGAACATGACAATGAGTTCACTGTACTAAAATGGCCCCCACCGTCACCAGATCTCAACCCAATAGAGCATTTTTAAGATGTGGTGGAACGGGAGCTTCATGCCCTGGATGTGCATCCCACAAATCTCCATCAACTGCAAGATGCAGGCCAACATTTTTAAAGAATGCTTTCAGCACCTTGTTGAAATAATTCCATGTAGCATTAAGGCAGTTCTGAAGGCGAAAGGGGGTCAAACACAGTATTAGTATGGTGTTCCTAATAATCCTTTAGGTGAGTGTATATGATGTAAACAAAAACTTTTATTCTGCTATAGATTAATCGTTACGCATCCCTAATCTATTCTATCAAATCAAGTTGTTTAATGGCTTGACTACTATCGGTGTACTATTTGTCTTCTAGGTTGATGCAACAGATGCCAGCTATCCTTCAGTTAACACATGCGTGCACTACTTGAAGTTACCGGAGTATTCCTCTGAAGAGATCATGAGGGAGCGCCTCCTCGCTGCCACTATGGAAAAGGGCTTCCACCTCAACTGAGCATGCTCTCCCCGCACCTTTGACCAACTCTCCCATACTGGTGAAGCCTGTTGTGTTTTGTTGCAGAAAATAAAAGCTGTGCTCTGATGAATTCCCAACCCCACTTATTCCCCAAACACCCCACATTTACTCAAAAAAACAGGAGTAAAAGACCCATCGCAGCTCCCGAAGCAAACTCCTTATTCACTTGACTGCTCCACAAGGCCTTTCCCAGGTCACTCTACTGCTTTAAGGGCTTGAGCCGCTGGCAGCCAGGGTAGTCTGTCCTCATTCTACTGTGTTTACCGTCATATTCCAACTTCACTGTAAATTTCGGCATAGATCGTCTCTTTTCGAGATCCGGATATCACCACCATCTACAGCATCAGACCCCCGGTCTCCCTGCACGAGGGGGACGTAAGCACACCTGCTTCAGTAGAGCTAACTTATAGAGTGTTTGGGCATTAACAGGTTTTAAGTTTTACTAGTGCCTGCGTTGTTGAAATATTAGGATTTTCGTTCATTTGTTTTACTTAATCTGTCAGCATACAATCATGCACATGCTTTGTTTTTCTGGGTATTTTTTCCAATTTTGCTTCCGTTACTGTGCGAGTATGTTTTCAACCGTATCTTGCCCCGCTTAAGGATCAAAGTCCCCGAGTGCGTTTGTGTAATTTTACAAATAAAGCTATAGATACAGGAACACTGGTTCTGTGTGCAAGGCACATTTAAAAGAAATAAGCAAGCTGTGCTTTCCCTTGTATTTTCTTTGTATATTATAAACATTTATTTAACTCAAGTTGCAGTTTGAAGTAAACAGATATTTTCAAATGTGTATGCTCCAAAAAATAATCATTAAAATGTTTGCAAAGTATAGTGTGTAATGTCTTTATTTAGACTTTTCTGTGCACTCCCGTATGGTAAACACTGGAAATAGTTGAATTAGTTTTGCATGAAGTTTATATGCATTTATTCATTAAGCGGATGCTTTTATTTAAAGCGACTTGCAAATAAAACATTTTACATTTTGTCTAAAAGCCAACAATAAGCGTAGTGTACAACATCGGCAATTCAATTCTTAAATGTAGTTAAAAATTGTATTCTTGGGTGATTCTCACGAAATCCAGACTTGGGTGTCCACCATCAGATTTTTTAAAAAGCCCTTGAAGGCAGTTTTTTTGCACACATAAGATTAAGATCTGAACTTACTACAATTATTATTTTTAGAGAACTTAAAAAATATTTCTTATAGAATTATTTAAATTTTTTAGATTATCATTATCAAAAATTATCATTACTGCAACATGATATTACATTAAATATATGCATTTACAAACTCATGTTTTGGTAATGAGAACTAAAAAGTTGTCTAGGTACTATGACAAACAAAATTTCAACTTTTATCTGGAGAAAAAATAAGAACTGCTTACCTGGTAAGTGTCACAGTCAGTTTTTTTGACAATGTTCTTGAGGGCTTAAACAATGATTGAAAATTGTTGCGGAGGATGAGAAAATTGGTCTTGTACACATTTATATTCCTGATTATTGTCTCTACATTTACCAATGATCACCAAATACCACATGTTTCTTTACTGTAAATGTTTATAGTATAACATGCACTGAAGCTTTTTATTTTTTTAGATTTTTTAATTATAAATATTTCCATGTCAAAGAACCCAAATTCAGTAATGGACACATAGCGGTAATAAAAATTTTCCCATTAAATGTGGGGAAAAAACAAAATTGGTTTGTATGATGTTATTTAAAATCATGTGTAATAGTACATGAAGAGATGTTTGTAACTGTATGCTTCTTATTTTGATACTCTTTTCATTTACTTTTTCATCAAAATGTTTCATGACACCTCATAAGTCTAATTTCACGAGAATCACCCTCTTGCATATAATGCATGGTCAGTTTTCTGTAGAAACATCAAATACGTTGGGTTTAATACAGAACACAACAAAATACAATTTTTAGAACAATGCAAAAACTTGGTTTAGATTTAGTGAGTATTTTTCTTGTTGAACATTAATGTTGAATTCAATCAGCTTTCAGTCATCTTGTCCAGAGCCAGTAGCGGTGCCAGTATCCGGTTCTTATTTGTCTCCACAATATGTCCATTCAGGATTATTTCATCGAGTATGATGTGCACTTTATCTAAATTGAACATTATCTATTTTTTGCATTAAGGAATTAAACACTCAAAAAAAAAAAAAAAATACAAACACATGGCACCAATGATGTCACTATTGCTGAAAGGTATAGTTCATACAAAAATGAAAATTGTCATTACTCACCCTAAAAGTTGTTACAAACCTGTACACGTTTCCTTGATCTGCTGCTGAATGTTTGTAACAACCCGTTTTTTGAGCACCATTGACTTCAGTAGTATTTTTCTTTCCTACTATGCGAGTCAATGGTGCTCCTGCTTGATTACAAATATCTTCCAGTGTGTTTAGCGAGACAAAGAAATGTATACAGGTTTGTATCAACAAGGGGGTGAGTAAATAATGACTAAATTGGGCTAAATATCCCTTTAACGGATTAAACCACTTGTTGCTTAAAACTGATAACTAACATTGTCCCTAAACAACAACAGCAACCAAAAAGGTCAATGCCTTGTGTAAGGATACGTCCAGTTCACTCTGTCAAGAGAAAAGTACAGATACCATCAGTGAATTTACAGCAGAAATACCTGCGCCCGTATTCATAAAACATCTTTAGGCTACAAGTAGCTCCAAATTTGATTTAAGAGAAATGCTTAAAAATGGCCTAATTTGTTGACTCCTGAATTTTTGCTTAGTGTTTCACAAATTCTTCTAGTGCTTAAAGAGTAACTAAACCCTAAACCAACTTTTTTTAGTTAATGATCTGTAAGAATGATGGTTTATTAGTGCTGTTCATTGATTTTAGTAAGTTTTTTGAAATTTGGATATAAAGTGTTTCAATACCACAATATATGGTGTAAAAACGTCTGAGTGCTGCCCTCTTCAGGTTGAACGGTGGCTACTGCAGTTGAATTTTTCTATTGGATGTTGGGTCCAAAAAAGAACTTGTGACGTAAGCAGGTTCAAGCTCACCACGCCCTTGTTAAGATCTCACCACACACTTGGTACGAGCTTAGTTCATCCCCTCTTTCTCTGTTGGGATCTGCCTACTTTTCTTGCATTTTTCAAATATTGCCAGTGGGTGGAGTCAGGCTCTGACCAGGGGTTTAGTTACGCTTTAAAGTATATCTGTGAAAGGTTAGGAGTAGTCAAGATTACTCTTAAGTCCAAATCACAAACAATACTAAAATAGTTGTTGCCTTACTCTCAGTATAAGTTGAGCAAGGAGTAACAGCTGTTCTTTTTTTATGTCTTTTTATGATTGCGTGTCTTACTCTAATTTATAATTATAATATAATCTGTTAAAGGTACACTGTGTGACTTTTAGGAGGATCTCTTGACAGAAATGCAATATAATTTACATAACTATATTATCAGTGATGTATAAAAACCTTACATAATGAACATAGAGAGCTGTGGAGTGAGCCATTGGTTGCAATTCACAGTTTCACCACTAAATACTGGACCTTTAATTAAAAGTCTGCTTATACACTCTTAAAAATAAAGGTGCTACACAATGCCATAAATGAACAATTTTTAACTGTATGGTTCCATAAAGAACCTTTAACATCTGAAGAACCTTTCTAAAATGAACAAGGTAAAAAAAGAAACAATTCTTTTAAGAACCTTTTGCCTGAATGTTTCTTTGGATCTTCTTTCGAATCGCTTTAAAGAACCTTCTGTATCACCTTTTTCAAGATTGTCTAATAATTGTTTGTAAAACGCAGACATGTAAGAGGATGGAAATGTTATACTTATTTGCATATGGCATCATGATACTTTGTTCTACAATACATCTATGATTAAAGGTGCCGTGTGTAATTTTTAGAAGGATCTCTTGACAGAAATGCAAAATAATATACAAAACTATATTATCAGGTATGTATAAAGACCTTTTATAATGAACCGTTATGTTTTTATTACCTTAAAATGAGACGTTTTTATCTACATACACCGAGATCCCCTTACATGGAAGTCGCCATTTTGTGCCGCCATGTTTCTACAGAAGCTCTTAACAGACAAACAAGTTGTCTCCAATGATGACATGTTTGTCCTGTGTCGGCTACTGTAGCTTCTCTATGTGTTTCAAAAGCAAGGGGTGAGCTGTGAACTGAGCTGTTGGTTGCAATTTGCAACCTCACCACTAGATGCCGCTAAAATTTACACACTGCACCTTTAAATCACAGAGACCCATACCCTATTAGCCAATCACTGGTCGTAGTTGGTCATCTTGATGATGTCATCCATAGCAACAAGTTCAACCCCTACCCTTTCTTATAACTTAAGATTTTAACCAGTTCCTTGGTAAAAGATGATTTTAGTAGTAAGAGAAAATGTTTTGTAAATATGGGCCTTGATTTTTATTTTTTATCTGGAATATTTAATAGAAAAATGCCAGTACTCACCACACGACTGAAGTACTTGTCTAACACTTCAACAAAGTTGTGCAGAAGCTCATAGATTGAGAGTTCATTCTGTGTTAACGGAATAAGAGTCAGGTGTTTTAATCTAATTGTAGCAAAAAAGTTGGATCTACTTAAAAATATTACTTTAATTGGTAACAAACCTAAAAAGTATGTGTTTTTTTTTTCAACTTAAAGGTGCAAAAGAATCCATTGAAATAATATGTTAAAGGGGGTTTAATGTTATTTCAAGCATTCTGACTTATTAACACAGATATAGAGTTGTTTTTTCATGCTAAACGTAGGCAAAGTGCAAAGTGTCCAAAAAGCAGTTAGGCGTGTTACAGAGTATTTCTGTGCCAAATGCACTTCGCCAGGTTTCGTACGAGGTCCTGAAAGTTTTTTTCGATTACGGGTCCAGCTGACATTTCAGGGGTTACTATACGCATCACTTCTTTTTATGGGAACTTCCCCCGGAAAACCCCGCCCACCCGTCAATCAGTGGGAGACGCTAGAACTTACAAACATCACATCACGTGACACAGCTTTGTTTAATTTCAAAACTCAACAATAGCTCGAAAGAAAAAGTGTGTTTTTGGATGCAAGGAGAAGAAAGCCAGCCTTGTGGAAACAATGGATATAGTTTATTATCCGGGGTAGCAGCGGAGTGAGTTGTACATGTGTGTTTGATGTGCTGGATTTCATTGAAAAGTCCCAACCGGGTCACGAGTTTCATGCGGTAAGTAAGACTTCTGTCTTATGTTGGAAATAGGCGCGTGCATATTATATAAATGACACGACATGTAGTGAATCATAAGTTAAAACAGTGTTGTATAGTGTTGCATGACTCGTAATCGCTCCTCCCGGTGTAGTAACTCCTCCTTTATTTTTTCGTACGTTATCGAAAGATTTGGTAAAGCTAATCTTTCTTTTATAAATCTGATTAAACTACAACACTCTTTGGAAATATAAAGGATGTCATACTACTCTATAGGTACTCCAAATTAACATCAGAAATGCAGAAACGGTGTGTGTTATGTGAGCTTTAAATTGTTCTTTGATATTTACATAGAAGGTATGTAACTTTATTAAAGGACAACACCACTGTTTTTCAATATTTTACTTTGTTCTTACCTCAACTTAGACTAATTAATACATACCTATCTTTTTTCAATGGGTGTACTTTTAATCTTTGTACAGTGTGTTGTGAATGTGTTAGCATTTAGCCTAGCCCCATTCATTCCTTAGGATCCAAACAGGGATGAATTTAGAACCCACCAAACACTTCCATGTTTTCCCTTTTTAAAGACTGTTACATGAGTAGTTAGACGAGTAAGTATGGTGGCACAAAATAAAACGTGGCGATTTTTTTAAGCGGATGAAAAAATTAGAACTATATTGTATGGCAGAAGAGCACTTAGTTTGCAACACTTCAACCTCAGGCGCAGTAATATTAACGGTAGTTTGAGCGAGAGGGGGAGTAGTCAGGACTGATGATGTTACTGTGCGCTGAGGTCAAAATTTTAAACATGGAAAAGTTCGATTTTCGTTAAAGTGTGAATATATGTAACCAATTAAAGTAGGTTTTCCCCTCAAATTGTTGAAAAACTTACATTTTTGAAGTGTTACCAATTTAAGTAACATTTTCAAGTAGATCCAATTTCAAGTGTTTGAACAAAATATCTTATTGGCACACCTTAATATAAAAAAATAAAAAAAACTAGTGCCTAATTGACACTAATTATAAAGATTGCACCTGTAACACAAATAACTAACCTCATTTTCCGTAATGCCAACAACAATAAAAAGTGCTGCATACTGACGATATACCAGCTTGTAGTCTTTATACTCCACAAACGAACACTGAGTGAACAAAAGCACAGAAATGTATAGATATGTTCTGTATTTATTCATTGTAAATACACTGATGTTGCTGTTGCTGTTATTTTGCACTAAATTTCCCCTAGAGATTAACAACACATGCATAACCATTAGTCTTGTTTTAAAAAAAATGCAAACCATACACCAAAATAGTGCTATACAGCTGTGTGGTTAACCAGTTAACTGAAAGCGAAAAGGAAACTGACCTCTTCCTTCCTCCGGGAGAGACATCCCCTGACCACATCAGCTTCAAGAGCTGCTCTCTTCCCAATGTCTACATGTTCATAATACTTAGACAGGCGCGTCTGGCCCTGTTTATTCATCATCAGAAGAAACTTGATCATGGTGAAGCAGAATAATATTCTCCACTAGAAAGATAAATAATTAGTCATTAGTTTGTACCAGGGAGGGTAACAATAATCATCTTTGAATAGTTAAAAATAATGAGTTGTGCACTTTTTTTTACAAAATGTACCAGCATAAAACCTGATTTATTTTAATATTGCAAAACAAACTAAACACAATACTAAAAATTATATTCATATGAACCTTAATTTATTTAGACAATGGTGTCTAATAATAACTGTGGCATCTGGTATTACAATATTTAACTATGGTATGATTTAGGGACGCAATAAAAATATTTTTTGTTTGCCGACGCAGATACCAGTATCACAAACAACTATTGGCTGAATCCGGTATTTGCTTACTTATTTAAACTTTTGTCATTAAAACACATCACTGTTTTGATCAAGTTTTAAATTAGTAAAGTTCACCAACATATGCATTAAGCTATACTGGCTAGTTTTTTGCTGCATCATTAAATAATTTTTATTTTCAAATTTTTTGAATTAGATCCATTTAAAGGGGACATTTCATAAGACTTTAAGATGTAAAATAAATCTTTCGTGTCCGAAAAGTACATATATGAAGTTTTAGCTCAAAATACCATATAGATTATTTATTATAGCATGTTAAAATTGCCACTTTGTGCGAGCAAAACATTTTTAAAAACTTTACGTTGCATTTTAAAAGCAAATGAGCTGATCTCTGCACTAAATGTCAGTGCCATGGTTGGATAGTGCAGATTAAGGGGCGGTATTATCCCCTTCTGACATCACAAGCCAAATTTCAATGACCTGTTTTTTCACATGCTTGCAGAGAATGGTTCACCAAAACTAAGTTACTGTGTTGTTCATTTTCACACTTTATAGGTTGATAGAAGGCCTGGGGACCCAATTATAGCACTTAAACATGAAAAAGTCAGATTTTCATGAAGTGTCGGCTTTAACATTATAAGAGAGGCACAACAGTAAGATAAAAACAAAATAAAAGTAAATGCATAAAATGACAAACCTCAGTAGTTAAGTTTGCTATTAAATATTATTCTCAAATATTTTTAAACTCTTTTGACTAGGTCAAATACAACTTAGCGCCTTTACACAGTTATCGGTGTGTTATTATATCAGCCTCTCTCACGCTTTCATCCAAAGCATCTTAACGTGCATTTAAAGGTATTGCGGAGGATTTTCTTTTTCCGGGTGGATCATCAAGACTATTGGTCCTATTAGTTGTCAATCAGGAGTGTTGCGCAGTTGCATTTTATAAAAAAGTGGAGAAGGCGGTTCTTTTCTAAAATTCGAGAAAATCCTCCGCTACACCTTTAATCTACACGTTTTTTAGTATGCGTGTTTCTGGGATCGAACCCATGAAGTTTACGTGGCTAGCACAATGCCCTACCAACTGACCTAGAGAAACTAAAAAATCTGCCAATAAATTTCACCGGCTGATAAATCGGTGCGATTTCTCAAATATTATTCATTTGCGCCGCTATACACACATGGGGGCTCGTCCGGGATATAAATATTAATATTAAAATATTAATATTAAAAGTACTGCTATTATCAACGTCTAGTTATTATATCATTAGGTTTAGAAACTATAAAAGATAAAAAATCACTTAAAGGAACAGTTCACCCAAAAATGTAAATTATGCGTTTTTTTTATTCACCATAATGTTTTTCAATTCAAACCATAATGTATCATATCTGACCTAAACTCTCCAGTGAACTCGCGTATGGCTGAAGTTTATAAAGTTTGAAATATGTTGTCTTACGAAAAACCTATCGCTTCAAATGAGAAGACATTTAATAACTAGATTAGTTTTTGATGGATGGATGGGTGTGCTTTAAAAATGAGGCACTATTCACCGCCATTATAAAGTTGAAAGGAGCCAGGATATTATTTAATATAACTCCAACTGTGTTGGGCTAAAAAAGAAAGTCATAACTTATATACCTATGATGGCTTAAAGGTGCAGTGTGTAAATTTTAGCGGCATCTAGTGGTAAGGTTGCGAATTGCAACCAACGGCTTAGTCCACTCCTCACCCCTCGCTTTTAAAACACATAGAGAAGATACGGTAGCCACCACCGGACAAACAAGTCATCGTCGGAGACAACTTAGTAAAAAATGTGTCCGTTAAGGGCTTCTGTAGAAAAATGGTGGCTCAAAATGGCGACTTCCATGTAAGGTGTATGTAGATAAAAAGGTCTCGTTCTAAGGTAATAAACACATAACGGTTCATTATGAAAGGTCTTTATTACACCCCTGATAATATAGTTTTGTATATTATTTTGCATTTCTGTCAAGAGATCCTTCTAAAAATTACGCACTGCACCTTTAAGGATGAGTCAAACAGAAGCTAACTTTCATTTATGAGTGAACTATTCCTTTAAAAAACATTCCTTCATTTTCTCCTTATCTTTATTAACTGTATTTATAGTCAAGTCATTCCTCGTCTTCCATCATTGATTGAGTCACACTATCGCCACACACACGCCCCGTGTCTTCCCGTGTAGTCCCGTATTCAGCAGGGTTGGGTGAACGCGTCCCATCATGCAGTGCGCGCCAGTCCTCCCTCACTCACCCCCGCAGTAAGGAGACTCACATCCAGGGATCGGACTAATGGCGGTCGGCAAATCCGTGCGCTGACACGAAACCCAAAACACCGTTTCACCCGCTCAGGTGCCAGCCTATTTCGTAGGGGGCAGGGCGACATCGCATCGCTACGCGGACGGTGAATAAGGGAGGGTTGAGGGGAAACAATTGACGACTTCTAGCAGGACTTTCCTATTTTTAAATATGGATGAACAGCCCGGCGGAGGAGGAGGAGGAATGGCCGCCCAGAGACAGCAGCAGTCCGCACCGCAGCAGGGTAACAACAGCATTAATCCCCAGATCGGCAGCGCTGGAGGAGCGGCTATGGTCCAACAACAACCAGACGAGATGCCCAGGCCCCAACAGTACACTATCCCGGGGATTTTACACTACATCCAGCACGAGTGGGCCCGGTTCGAGATGGAGAGGGCGCACTGGGAAGTGGAAAGGGCCGAACTTCAGGTACAAACCCCGAAGATCTACTAAAACGCTTTGGTAACTAAACAGGAACCGCACGGGGAGGATATAATCGACGTGAAGATGATTGTCTTAAATTAAAAAGTGCTTTCTAAACGTTGTCCTTGATAGTAAGAGATTGACTATAGATCCCGCGAGCTTCCTGTCCGCCCCATTCCGCACTGCTAGCGACGCGACAAACTTTACGCTTTCATTTGAGGAAATACTCTTTTGTGTATTTTAAGTGTCCACTAAATATAAACTAACTATAATATAAACTATATAAAATAAAGAAGTACACGACCCGAAACCTTGTAACGTTACTTGGAGTAGTGTACTTGATAGGCTATGCTAAGCTAACGTGACATCGCTTTAGCAACGATGTTTAGCGATAGCGGACACGATCAATTCAGTATCATCTTACCCATGAACACGGTACCAGATTTGATAGTCGTCGATGTGTCGTCGTTTCGTGGCGTTGGAAAGCATCTGTCAATGAAAGCCAGCAGACTTTGTCAACTATTCACTCGTTCTGCCATTTTGCTTTGGTCAATATGGCGTCCGTATGGGTCTCTTCTTGTATCGATTCAGCCTGTTAGCACTCTCACTTTAACACCTTACTGAAATGTGCAGTATTTTTAGATACTGTGTGAGATTAAGTACACAAAACATAGACATGATAGACGACTGAAAGCACGAGGAATACGTGTGGCTGACCAATTTAAAGCTAAGCTGTTAGCAAATCTGTATGTGACACTGTTAGCCATTGCTAGTTTCTGCTCTTTAGTTTTATTTTAAACTCATTTTACTGACAAATGAGTGTCATATAGTCAGTTGAAAGTGTCAGGTTATGTGTTTAACCCATAAACTTGATATTTTACAAGGATGTGATGTCATCTTTACTTTTCTTTAGCATCTCAGGTTAGCTGCTAAGACAGTGTGTTGTGTAATGGGAAGGTTTGCTAATAATAGACTAATACACTAGGACGACTAAAGTTGATACAAAAATAACAAATATTTGGTTTTATTTCAGCTTGGCTGACATCTGCACCCATTCACATTAAATACATGTATTAAGATGTGATATTAGGGCAGGTTTGGTCTTTTTGCAAATATCATTGCAGGTTTGACAAGTGTAACTTTAACAGCAAGTTCGTGTTTTTTTAATCTGTCTAGCTTTGGGGAATGAGGAAAAAGTAGGGTTTGCGTTTATGTAAACACTGTGACTTTTGCCGTAGGATGCTTCAGTGTTTTTTTACCACCCGTGTACAAACTTGTTCAGTGACATACTTTATAGGTGACTCCCACTTTACACCTAATGGCACTGTCATTATTTAAAAGCAGTCAGCTCTCCCACGTTCATACCAATCCAGGATTTCTCCGAGAAGGGATTGGTCTTGTTTATCTTCTCCACATTCCATGTTTTAGATGTTTAACTTCTGCCCTGAACATTGAGCAAAACGTCAACATTACAAATTAATTTTACATTTATGCATTTGGCAGACGCTTTTATCCAAAACGACTTAAGGTCGAAGTATGGTCCATTTTTAAACGTACACAAGGGTCCACGTACAGTTTTCGTCATCAGAAGTGTGTGCGCGTACTGTACGCGCACCGTCAGAATTTTTTGCATGCATTGGTCGTCTTTGTACAGGTACGAGTCAAATAAACTATACTTTGCAAGGCTGTAAAAACTGATTATACTCTGGGCTTTATAGTGCATCACTATGTGTGTTCCCTGGGATCAAACCCATGATCTTTTGCATTGCTAACACAATGCTCTAGCTCTCCCACTAAGCTCTGCATGAGCACAGATGTGAAAAATGAATTTGAAAGTGACACAGATGATTTGATACATCTATTCTTTGGATATTTGGATGTCTTGGTTTTTTATCAGTACTGTAGTTACCTTCAAAAGCAAGGGATTGTGCACATTTGGCATCTGTGTTGGAGATAAAGCTAATGTTAGATAATGGGTAGTAGTTTAATGCTACTTTATGACACTATCTGGCCCCAAATTGATGTGAAACTCTTCTTGTCAGTTTGCCAGTTTTTGTAAGCATCGCTGCTAGAGGAGATGTCCTAAGCAGTCACATCGGGAATAAAGCCGAATAAGATTATGTGGGTTAGCTCGGGGTTTGTAGGTCATTCTAGTGCCATCTTCAGTCAGTTTGCATTGCATCTCTCCAGCTACAAGGAATAACGTTTTCTGTGGGGTTTATGTTTATCACATTGTAACTTAAGCTATTTTACACAACAACAATGTAGTTTTCCTCGTTTTTTCATGTAAACATGTCAATGCTGTCAAAAAATCTGCGTTTACACAAAGATGGCTAACTATGCTTTATTACATGTGCCAGGTCGGTAGATGCCGACGTTATTTTGTAAAGAAAACACTAGGGATGCACCGATAGGATTTTTGGGGCCGATACCAATATTAAACACTTGTATACAATACTATATAGCTGCTCTATTTGCTAGTTTATTTCTGCATCAAATTATTTTTACTGAACATGGATTGGATCTAATTAACATTCAACTGACCAACATAATAAGAGAGGCAAAAATTAAGCTAAAACAAATATAATAAGACAGCATGACAACCTTCAAAGGTGGTTTTTGCTATTCAGCATTTATTTTATTAACAACATTAACTCGTTTTTTACATATAATGGATTTCGTTATGCAGTTAATTAATAAACAATCGGTATCGGCCTTTCTCGTGCTATCGCCGATATGCCGATGGTTTCAAATTCATCAAAAATCGGCCGATAAATATCGGTGCATCACTAGAAAACACATTTGCGTTCTTCCAAAGAGCGATAGATCAGGGTCCTGGAGGGCCAGTGTCCTGCAAAGTTTAACTCCAGCCCTAATCAAACACCCCTGAAAATCCTAATCAAAGGCTGCAGGATTACTATGAAATGACATTCATGCGTGTTTAACATCATTCACACAGCACTTTGGTCCCAGAAAAACCTGTAAAATTGGCAGACAGGCTTCTGTAAATGTTCTGGGATCACTCCCGGAAAGAGAATCTAGTAACATTGCCGTAAGATACGTGGAAAAGCCCACCGTGTGAATGAGATGCAGAAACCATGCCGTAAGGGGCGTGCCGTAGTGAGGACGTGTGTCATGCCAACTTGAAGTTATTGTTCAGCTCTTTAAAATGAGGGGTTTACATTAGGGCTGGGTATTGGCAAGGGCCTTACGAAACGATACATGGGACATGATACAATGTATCACGATACGATACACTGCATGTTGCGATACATTGCAATACTCTTTTCTTTTTTATCAAAATGTAAAAAATAGCTTTTTTACTTTTTTTTTTAAAGCCAAAGTGCTCCCACACGTTGGCTTTGAAAGCTGCGGGCGTTTTTAAAGTTTCTGCCATTTTCTCATTCTCACTAACTTTTGAGACATTGGCCGAATGGCCGTATGTGACAGACAACTGGACAGCGACAACTACTGCAGCGGCAGAGGGCGTCGTTTGACGTACACAGAGGGATTTTGATGTGTTTTTAAAATATCGACAGTAGAGATTGAAATACCGATACACTATTGTGGAAAAATTATCACGATAGTTAGCTGTATCTGTATTTTTGCACAGCCCTAGTTTATATGCAGATTAACATTCACAATGAGAAATGTTTGCAAACTGGACTGAAGCAGAGATCATGGAGCTCATAAAATATCCACTCTGAAGCTGAGATCATTGACCAGCATGACAGAACGGCATGTCATGCACTTCTTTATAGTCTTATAAACAGAAATGCACACATGGTTTCTGGAGAAAGAAATAACGGATAATAAGCAAACTTCAGACGCTGCAGAGAAAAATACGACCAAGTGCAGGACTTTAAACACGTCTCGTGTCTTTACGGGATATTTACAGTATCTGTGTGTGTGAATGCAAACACAGATTCCAGCAAATCATTGGCAAATTGAATGAACCAAAAATCAAACCATCCCCGACAAATCCCGAATTTTTACAATTTACAACTTTGAACTTTCAGGTCCCAAAAATGTCATTGTCATGTAAACAAACAGCCAAACTGCATAAAAAAAAATCAGTTTTCTGGTAAAACGTCATCATGTAAAAGCCCCCTTAGTTGAGGGTGCGTTTACCGTTTATGTCAACACCTTTATCCATTTCATGTAAAGGGTGTATCCGTTCCACAGAAGTGATATTGCATTCATAACTGAGCAATAAGTTTTGAGAAACTGTTATATTGTGAGTTACATTTGAAGGGTGTTGTTAAAGGATAACACCACAATTTTTCAATATTTTACCATGTTCTTACCTCAACTTAGATGCATTAATACATACCTATCTTTTTTTCAATGGGTGCACGTTTGGTCTTTGTACGGCGCCTCGTGAGTGTGTTGGCATTTAGTCTGGCCTCATTCATTCCTATTGCTCCAAATGGATGAATTTAGAAGCCACCAAACACTTCCATGTCTACCCTATTTAAAGACCATTATATGAGTAGTTACACGAGTAAGTATGGTGGCACAAAATAAAACTTTTGTTTGGAGCCGTAGGAATGAATGGGGCTAGGCTAAATGCTAACACATTCAAGAAGCTCTGTACAAAAGTGCATGCATAAAAATAAGATGGGTATGTATTAATTTATTTAAGTTGAGGTAAGTAAAATATTGAAAAACGGTGGTGTTTTTCTTTAAGCATGACATGCAATGTTGTGTCTGCATTCCTTTTAGCCGTGACTATGTTTGCAATATAACATAGTCTAAATTAGGGGTGGGCGATATGACCAAAATCTTCTATCACGATAGGATTAATTTTATATCATGATAACGATATGTATCACGGTAGAGGTTTTTTATGTTTTAATAAGGTTTAAATCTTTAATACCATAGAAATGTTCATACTTCTCACAAAAAACATATACAAGCATAGAAAGAAGATAAAAAGCAAACAAAACTCAAGCTCTCTGAAGATAAACAGTCATATAAGAATGATAATAAATAATTATGCATGTATGTATAAGCCTATACATATTTTTATTTAAGGTAGAAAAGTGATTTAATCAGGAGCAGTGAGAGATTTTTCTCAATGCTGTTTGATTAACACGAGTGACAGACGGGAGCAAAATTAGGTAACTTCCCCTTTAAGACCAACGTCCAGATCCAATACACTGTCACACATGCGCTTTCTGTTTTAGCTGTTTACTTTCTCTTAAGACCTGACTGGTCGTGTTTATGAGGATGCTTGCAAAGACGGGAATTTTGACGCATATATGTATTTAAGGCCAATAAAGCGGGAAAAATGCTCGCGAGCTTAATGAGCAGCAGTCGCGCGACTTGCGCGTTCCTCACAGACAGAAAAAGCAGCGGCTGCGCGACTTGTCCGCTCCTGACACACAGAAAGAACGCACGCATACAGATCTGTTGTCTGTGTTTCAATGGCTTAAAATAACTTGTTTTAAAACTGCAGTGCTTAAATACGTGTACAAACGTTACGTTTTCGCGACCACGCGCACAGGAGCGTGTCGTGGGCACGTAACCTCGATAGAAACGATAGTCCAAAATCTCTACCGGTTGACAATTTTCTACCGGTTAATTATGTCTACCGGTTTATCGCCCACCCCTAGTCTAAATGCTTTTGTTGCTGAATGATTACTACAGTTAAAGACTAGGAAAAAAAAATGAAAGCTCAAATTTTATGTTGCATCTATCCATAAACCTTATTTAAATAATAACAGAACGTTATTCTATAGGTGTCGTGATATACACAGCAGCTAGGTATAGGCCTATGTATTTTGCATCGTATCAGTTTGTATGCTTTGCCACAATGCTGTTTAGCTTTTTTTTTTTTAGCTTTCTTAAGTGTTCATGTAGCTCAACTGGTAGATTATTGTGTAAGCCATGCAAAAAAGGTCATGGGTTTGATCCTCTGTGAATAAAAAGTATATGTAATGCTTTGGATTGAAGCGTCTGCCAATTGCGTAAACGTTAATAATTTTAAATATCGTTTAGATTTATGAACTTAAAGAGTTTTGATCGAAATGAGTTTGAATGTGCCTGTGATTTGGGTAATATAAGCATTTTGCGTCACATACTATTATTAAACCCATAAGGTCCCCTCATTCAGCTGCTTTTCTCCCACAGCGTGTCGGGTATTTTTAGTGTCTGCGTTCAGTCCGCACAGCTGAAATGCTCTTCTACCGATCTTTAAATCCGGTAGGTGACAGAGATTTCCACCAAGCATCAGAGTCTTGCTCGGGGCAGTGAGCAGCCAGCTGTTCCTGACCATATGTGTAGTGGCTGTCCTTACAGTCTGCTGACACATGCAATGCTGTGTTTTAATAGACCGGTATTCCTTAGCATTACCTGCCTGCTTACAAAATGTATTTTGTAAAATGCAGGCCTAGTTAACCTAGTCTTTGAATTATTTATATTCGCTCATAACCGGTCCAACTTAGTAAGGTGCATTCCGAATGCCTTAATGCTGTACTAATGCAAGCTCATGTCATTAATATTCAGGTCTTAATGCACATATTGCATTACAGAGATAAAGTGAAGTAGTAATCTGATAGCTCCGAGCTGCATGGTTGTTTTGTTAAAGTCCTTAAAGTAAAAAAACAGGGGGCTATGGTTAAAACGAAGCATTGTGGGGATGTTTTAGATAACCTGGTAAATCCAGAGAACCTATGCATAATATGAGCCACAGATATTATGTGCTTGAAACGTATATCAGCAGTACATTTGCCAGGCATGTTATGTAAAAAGGAAGTTTTTAAGCATCTAGGTATCTGTGTTTTGTGACATGTTTGTGTATCAGATTTCATAGTTGCAATGGTCGCATAAATACTTCCCTGTTGAATAGCTATGCTGGAATGCTATAAATTGATATGAACATCATGCATTTTTGTAAAATTAAATCATATTTTTACATATTTAGAGATTTACCCTTTAATTATGGGTTAAATCTTACACCTATGACCTCTGACCCCCTTCACTGTCATAAAAATGGGAAAAGTGCTGTCCCAGGGGTGGTAGTCTTTCAAACAGTATACCAGTACCTGTGTACACAAAGGGTGCATATTAGTACCATAAAGGTACATATTGGTAACAAATGCACCCATATCTGTACCTAAATGGCACATATTAGGACCTTTTAAAAGGGTACCAACTCATTGAGTCTGTGATGAAGGGACTGAAAGGCCATTTCACACTGAATGTGACGATGTGATGCAAATGTGGCTATTCACATTGGATGCAATGATTCTTGATGCAACAGATCGAGGACCAGTGTGTTGATTTTTTTTTCCCCGCCAGTGCCGCCACATAACTCCATGATGATACACACAGCCCATCTTGTTAGATTTGACTATCGGTGCTTTCATTGTGTTGTAACAGCAACGAATGATCTGAACTATAGAACGGGACTGCAATAAAACTAGTTTGCTGAGATTCCAGTGATCTGTACAAAATCTCGAGAGACTTAACGGTTAAGCCGAAAGTATACTAGGGACGTCCGCGTATGCGCGCCGTCCGCATGACGTCATTTTCATCATCAGGAGGGGCCGCGGACCGTCCGCGTGCAGCCCAAAATTTGAGACCGCGTGGACAGTGCGAACAACAGCGCATGCGCGTGAAAATTTAGACAGGACACTCCACTACAAACAATTATACAAAGGAAATAGACAGCATTTGCACACACACTTTCATTTTTATTCTTTAATTCTTACTTCTTCCAAGAACAAAAAAGCTGTGGAGAATGATAATGTTTGATTCCTTTTCAGTGTTGTCTTGTTGTTTGTTCTAAACTGTGTTTGCAATGGTGGATCGGCTACTGTTCATCACCTATACTAATGTTTTAATGTACTGTAAATGTCGCCAAATCAGTGCTGCCCTGACTGCCTGGTAGAGTAATAATTTGAATAAGAAATCATTTGTATTGCGTATAGTGTCGAACGCGGCCATCCGCGTATAGCCGCAGGGAGTATACTCGAAAAGCTGCGCGGACGTGGAAAAAAATGTATACCCCGGCCTTTAAAGAGCACCTATTTCATTGCTTATAAACCACGTTATTTTGTGTATTTGGTATAATACAATGTGTTTGCGTGGTTTATGGTTAAAAACACATTATTTTCCACATACCGTACATTTTTGTAGCTCCAGATTTCACTCCCTTCCTGAAACGGACTGATTTGGTACACAACTCATCGATTTAAAAAGCGCTGTGTCCCTGATTGGCCAGCTAATCTGTATGTTGTGATTGGCCTGAATACCTCTGACGTCAGCCGGAAATGTGACGCTCTTTACTATGTTTGAAAGATTCGCGCACAATGCACACTGGAGTTAACTTACAGGCTGTGAGTCTGAAGTGGGAGGAATTATGATAATGTCGGTCTTGCCTACATCACCAATTCCAGGAAGTAAACTGTTGCCTACAATCTTTGTGTTTGTTGGAGTCCAAGAAAAGAGATTTACGTTGGAGACGATAACTCACCCCATCGTTTGCTTTGGTGTATGCAGGGGCGGCGTTTGCGTATGGCAGGGTATGTCATTTTATCATTTTAAATATTTTCAGTAGAACATATCTGAACATTAGTACATCACTAACATGGATAATATACACGTGTGCTTGACTTCATGCTATAATACAGGAACCGACATGCGGATAACATCAAGAGCGGTTTGAAAGCAAACTCTTCCGATGATTTCTCGCCTCACCCTCGCGGTGCTTTGATGTCATCAGCCTGTCGTTCTTGCTTGCAGCGCAGCTTGAAGTCCTTGCAGGAGGTTTCATGATGACCGCTGTTGTTTATAATCTTTATTTTCGCAAGTAAACTCCTTTTTTTGTTTTAACATTCAAACAGACTCACGGTTCTCCCCCACGCTCGTGCAATGCATATTGCATACATTATTCCAGAAGTAAAATGATTTGTTCTCTGTGGATAAATAAACATGTTCTCTTACACTGGGAAATTGTAGCGCAGTCTAAGTGTATTAATTATTTGCGCGCGTTTTTGAATATGGCGACTTGTGGAATAAAAACTGCACGACGACAAAAGGTTAGACTTTTTGCATTTAGCCCTGTTTTACTAAGAGTTTAGTGTTTTAGTCTTAGTTGGTTAGCTGGCTGAGTAAACTACGTGTGCTCTATCACATCATTAAAAGTCTTTATTGTGTTTTGTGTTTATTGGCGGCTGTCATGACAAGATTTGTGAAGGGATGTTACAGTATGTTTTGATATTATCTTGTTTTAGTTTATCTGTTGCTGGAGTTGCACTTAGTTAAGAATGACAACATTTGAAAAGCATTTTAAACAACCATGATTTCTATTTTTGTTTTTTCTTTTGTATTGCTTCCGTATTGTTGTCAGTAAGTGTACATCCGTGCAATCATAGTATGATTTTGTACGGGTTGGTGGAGTATTTACACATAATGGATATAATGTGGCTTCATAGATTCGTTATTTGAATGGCCTTCTTGTACGAATAATTTTTGCCATACCCTAGGTTTTCGTGAAACGCCGCCACTGGGTGTATGTACCTTTTACATATCGTTAACATTTACTAAAAAACACCTACACACCTAAGGAAATGTAAAAACATGAATCGGACAATAGGTGCTCTTTAAATTTACAGGTTTAAGGAAACTCCTTATTGGTTTGAAATCAACCAAAGATGATTTAGTTGTTTGCTGGTCACATTAAAATTTATAAAAAGGTTATTCAAATGTTTTTCCATTATGCCCCCACGAACTGTCTGACATTTGTTGTGCAGTTCGATAGTCCCGCCTCAAACTCACGTAATGGTTGAAGCAGTGATGTGGTTTTGTGCTGGTCATTACTTATTTAGATAATTAATCTTTAGAAACCAAGTACTCAAGACAATTACTTGAAATATCTATGTTGAAGCTCGAGCTGTAACTAGGAAAGAGCTTTTAATAATTTACAAGGAAGTCATGCATCAACTAAACTATAATGTAACATGTTAACTTTTATTTAGTACATTACGTTAATACCGCTTTCATTATTATGGTCCAGTTACATCACTTTAGTATTATTATATTATTACCTACGATGAACAATTGTGAAAAGCGATATATAAACAAAATTGAATTGTTTTGACAGTCAGGTTGTTATATAATGGCAACTGTTAGGGAACTTAAAAAAACAGTTTTTTATAACGTGGTGCCGTTATTGTTAATTAAGTTGTCTCATAGCTAAATTTTTCGGTCATCATTAGCTTGTAACATACCATTCCTCTCTCAGTAACCGACATATTTTTGTGCTGTGAGCCGTTATCTGACGACTGTACAGGGGAATGTGTCATGTGTCCGCCAGGGCTATTCTTGCCTGCCGGGTCGCAGCTTTGCCTCTTTGTAAAGCTCTTGTTTAGGGCAGTGATCTCACCGAGTTTCCCCCGGGCGTCTCACTGGAGTGACCTCACACATCGATTCCAGAGCTATGAATGATGGGGTGGATCGAGAAAGCACACGCTTGCCTGACGCATGTGTTGATGCTCTCAACATCATCACCTCAGAATGATGAATAGACGTTACCTTAGGTGACATACGGTTGGTTTTGGTTACTGATTTGTTTTTGCTGTATTTATTCATCCATGTATGGTTTTTTAGTCAAATAATGAATCATGCATATTTTTCGGGGCCATGCAAAGCGGGTCTCTGTGCGCCGGTCTCCAAAATGTCTGTAGTCTTAAGACAAGCACAGACAGCTGTCTCTGTGAAAGTCTCATCCAAGAAACGCAATGGCTCTGACCACCCAACCACACTGGCCTTCTCATCCCTCTGATGAACTCCTAAAGGAATAGTTTGACCAAAAATGAAAACTCTGTTATTGTTGAGAGACACCTTCATGTCATTCCAATTCTGTATGCTGTTGTTTCCATGAAAAAAAATATTCACTTAGATCTTTTCCTCATGACAACAGTTCAGCGTAACCAGCTGTGAAGCCATATTTCATCCATTACATTGCATTGAATGCATTACAAAGTTTTGTATCTCACTAAGAATGAATTTATAATTAGTTTCATATTTAACAATATCCAAGTCAGGTTTTGTAAATGAATAGGCAGCGCTATTTAACTTATAGAAATTTCGCAAAGGTATGAATTACTGAATGATTTTAACACTTCAAAAAGTTACTTAAAGTTTTAGCTTGACGCAGAGAGACTGGTGAGACGAAGATGCCAGAGTGATGTTTTTTCCATTTTAAAATATATTGGAATTCAAATAGATTTTGCAAACTTAAAGAACCGTCATAGTGCATATTATTTATTGAAACATTTAGCAAGTTATTACATTTCACATTTATATATTATCATTTAGCATATCATACATCGTATTTAGCAAGTTACCTCATATCGCATTTCCCTTCAATATTGTGAAGCCCAGTAGGTTGGTTATGTAATTTTAAGTAAAAAAAAAACAGAATGTTATTAGATTTTACAAACTTAATTCATTATCATATCGCATATTGTACATTTACTTTTTTTTCGCAAGTTACCACATCACATTTTTCTTCAGTATCGTGAATCCCTAAGCTGGTTATGTAATTTTACGTTTTTTTTTTTTAATAGTACAATTTAATTCAATTTTACAAACTTAATTCATTATCATATTGCATATTGTTTATCGCATCATCTAAACAATAGAGCTGGGTATCGATTCAGATGTTCCAGATCGATTCGCAAGCAATCGATTTGATTCTCGATACGAATTTCGCTACCGATTCTTGTCTCGTTTTTTTCCCGGATTCTCGATTCAACTCAATGAATATAGAATAGAATATAATATTATAATATATTAGAGTTTAGACTGAATGACAGGCTCGCCTCTCACTCCTTGGTTACATTGCGCAAAGCAAAAAAAGGGTGACATCTAGTGGAGAAGACTAGTAATTAGATTAACGTAAAATTTTACGTTCAGTTTTTGCGGAAATAAAATTAAAAAAAAATTGATTCGTGGCCTGTGAGAATCGATTTTGAATCAACCACGGGAAAAAAATCTATTAATCGAAAAATCTATTTTTTTTGCCCAGCCCTACTTAGCAAGTTATCACATCGCATTTCTTCAATATTGCCCAGCCCTATATGTTGGTTATGTAATTTTAAGGTTTTTTAAAAATATTGAAATTGAATGAGATTTTGCAAACTTAAATTACCAATTTACTCATTACCATTTTGCATACCCTACATTGCATTTGATTAAGTATTGCAAATCGTATTTTCTGTCAATATTGTGCATGCCTAATTCTTGTTAATGATCAATGCACCTTTAAAAACCTAAAAATTGCTAATATATAAATTATGCTACCATACACATCAACTATATGCTGTTATATCTACGTTACGATAAATAATTACTGTTATTTCCCATTTGCTTGACACGGGGCTCTTAGCTGTTCCAGAAATGTTAAAATACTTTTCAAGTGTTTTGTTTTTGTGTGTTTAAATTTTTGTAAGAGTTCATGAGTACATGAGCTGGAGATAGTGTTGACTTTGTCAATGCACTGTTGTCGAGCATGTAGGCTATAGTCAAATTCCACTGACGCATACCACAATGTTCCTTCTGTCGTCATAAAATGAAGGAAAACATTGCATCATAGGAATGTAAAGAACAAGTCTAAGGTTGCCCATCTCGCCTACCCCCTTTCTACAAAAACCACAAATGACATATTTACCTGATAAACACATAGGGTTGTCATGCAAGCTTTTTCTCTAGAACAGGTGTCTCAAACTCAAACTGATTTGGAGCCATTTCTGAGATGAACATCTTGTCAGAGGGCCGCAGAGCTATTTTAACATAAAAAACAATATTTCTGTATATGTACTACATTTAAATTCTTTTTTTTATATATAATGTTTTGGGCCATTTTTGCTTTAATTGATATATAGTAGTTTGAGAGTTGACAGGAAAGTAGAGGGTGGAGAGAGGGGTATGGGATCGGCAAAGGACCTCGAGCCGGGATTCGAACTCTGGTCCCAGAAGTGCGTTTGCACCATATGTCGGAGCGCTTCCCACTACACCATCGGCTCCGACCTGCATTTAAATTCTATTATTAAACATATAATAATACTTTAAAGGTCACGTTCTTCCTGATCCTATTTTTTAAACCCAGTAGTTTGTGTGTAATGTTGCTATAATACCATAAATAATACCTGCAAAATGATAAATCTCAAAGTTCACTGCCTAGTGATATATTTTCTTTAACAGAATTCGCCTTTCAAAGCCTACAACCCTCTATTTCCTGCTTTAATTAGGGCTGTCACGATGATTTCAGATCACCGCAATGATTGCACATCTCTCTAAAGAACACAAGGGGGAGCTGCAGCACTGATACGAGACCGTATCATATGGCGCTCCTTACCTGACGTGATGCATTGCAAAGCCATTAAATACATGCGTACTAACATGACCTTAGTAGGTTTGGCTGCTATTTAATGCCTGTTTATTTTGATTGCATTTTTATTTTCAGTGTTTTTTTCAGACACGTTATTGTGTGTGTTTTTCTTATGAAGACTTATCAGTTTTTGAAAGTTATATTTGTGCAAAAAATGTATGAGAATTAAATGTCAAAGCAATAAAACAGACAATTAATCATCAAAGTCTTAAAACAGGCAATTAATTGTCGCAATCGTCAGAATTTATTAAACAGTTAACCGTCAGGCAAATGTCTTA
Source organism: Misgurnus anguillicaudatus (assembly GCF_027580225.2). Taxonomy (NCBI): domain Eukaryota; kingdom Metazoa; phylum Chordata; class Actinopteri; order Cypriniformes; family Cobitidae; genus Misgurnus; species Misgurnus anguillicaudatus. Next base: position 29,292,255 of record NC_073343.2, on the reverse strand, counting down.
ATCGTGACAGCCCTAGCTTTAATTACATCAGTAGAACAGTTTTTTGACTAACCTCGCACACAGGAATACGTCAGTCGCCAGCTAAGCTAACGGCAAGCTAAGCTAATGGCAAGCTAAGCTGCTGTCGAATCACAACACGCTAAACAAACTACACAATCAGAACTCGTCCTGGAGTGCCGACGTCCTGTAGGTTTCAGGTGACTCTTTAGACCTTGATAAGTTGTTCAGGTGTGCTTGATTAGAGCTGAAGCTAAACATCGGCACTCCAGGATCAGGCACTCCAGGTTGTCTATACATAAGCCTTCTCCCATTCACTTACAGGCCTTTAAGAGGGGTCAGGTTGCACAGCTGCTCTCATTGCTAATGTTAACCTGCTCTGGAGAGCTCTGTTCATCTGGGTCGCTGCCTGCCGGCGCTCTTATGTTGCTTTCCTGTATGTGTCTTTTAACTGTGGTCCAGAATGAAATGGACAGATCTAATCTGAACATAATCTTTAGTTGTTGGGTAGTGGTCGAGGGTGTTTTTTTAAACATCAATATCACACTTCATGTCATATGAAAGTACAACTTTCAATATTTTGGTACTGATGTGTGAATGATGTCTTACTGGTAAAAAGACGGACACATCACTGCGTTTGTGAACAGCACATTTTTGTATTTACTGGTAAATTCATTCTGGTAAATTCATGGTAATTTCATTAATTGTTTATAAGCTTTGGTTCTCTGTAAAGAAATTCTGTGGTCTTGCTTACAAAACCTTTCGGATGGGAATTGGATATGTCATTCCCATTTGTGCATTTGGCAGATGGTTTTATCTAAAGCGACATGTTAGGGAAATGTAACTTACTTTCAAAACTAGAGCTGCAGGATATTGAAGAAGATGCGATATATCGCATGATGTGATGCAGTATATGAAATGATAATGCTTTAGAAGCTACTAAAATATGTTTAAAAAAGTCATTGATCATCTGCCACACGTCAGAGTACACACGAGGACTATCATTCGTGTGGTAGTCTCTTTGCTAAAATTTAGCTGTGCTCCGATCAATGCCGATATCCACAAAAAATACTATTCTGAATCGGACAGCCGATCTTATTCACAGCTATTTCATGTACTACGGCTTTTGATCAGTAAGTCTTTATCGATCTGAAATCACTGTTTGAATTGTTTATAACATGCACAGGGTTTCCCGCAGAAAATTTGTTAGTTATGGTGGTATAGGGCCGAGGGCGTGGCAATCAAAGGGGCAAACACTCAAATAAAACTTAATTTTGAAGAAACTATGACAAACGGGGAATAGCTGCGTGATGAAGTGAAACTAAAGGGTTAATAAACACAAACTAAAGCAGATGTTGTAGAACGACACGCGTTTAATCAACTGGCTATCCTTCAGACATGACGGACCACGTCTTATCTCATTTCGGCCGTGTGGTGGGCATGCACGCTCGCGGTGATGCGCGTACGCGCTATTCTCCGAGATGCACTTGACGGCCTTTTGTGCAGCTAAATTCTTTTTTTTTTGACGACCTAGTTAAGGCGGTAGGGTTTTCAAGCTTAGGTGGGCCGCCTTAACTGAAATATTCTGCGGGAAACCCTGATGCATTTGAAAAAGTAACACTCGTCAAACATAATTATTATATTCTTTATTATCATGAAAATACCTAAAAAGGTTTGAAGAACAGCAATATAAATATATCATTAAGACATTTCCTGGAGCTGGGTGTCATAGCTGCGTTTTTATGGTTCTTCGTTTACAGCTCATATTGAGTTTCTGCACGAGAGCGCCCTCTGTCTTTTGGATGTAGCAGCATTTCATTGTAATTCATTGAGAAGCATAGCAAGCATAATTGGACGATCAATCGGAGCATCCCTACTAAATCTGTAACTATACTTATTGAAGTGTTAAAGGTGCAATATGGGACTTTTAGAAGAATCTCTTGACAGAAATGCAATATAATATACATAAACTATATTTTGTAGTGGTGTATAAACCCCCTACAAAATGAATAGTTTTGAATTTATTACCTTAGACTGAGACGTTTTTTTTCTACATAAACCACGGGTTCTTCAGAGTGCGTTTCGTCCCTGCGTTGTCTCAGGGTGTTTTCACATATACACTGTTTAGGTCGGCCCAAATGACGTGTCGCTCCGAGTACGTTGCGTTTGGGTCAGTGTGAACACAACAGCCGCACTCGGGTGCGCACTAAACGGCCGCTCCGAGACCGCTCTAAACAGGTGGTAAAAAATATATATATGTGAACACGGACCGCACTAACTGAAAAATTATACAATGTATTTTGGTGCGCTCCGAGGCCGCACCACGGTGCGCACCAACATATGTGAAAACAACCTCAGACGATAACATGTTTGTCCTGTGGCAGCTACCATAGATTCTCATTGCGTTTCGAAATAGAAGTTGGTTGCAATTTGCAATCTCACTGCTAGATTCGGCTAAAATCCCACATTTCACCTTTAAAGGGACACTCAACTTTTTTTTTGAAAATATTCTCATTTTCCAGCTCCCCTAGAGTTAAATATTTCATTTTTACCATTTTGGAATTCAATCAGGCGATCTTCGGGTCTGGCGCTATCACTTTTAGCATAGCTAAGCATAATCCATTGAATCTGATTAGACCATTAGCATCGCGCTCAAAAATAACCAAAGAGCCTCAATATTTTTCCTATTTAAACTTGACTCTTCTGTAGTTACATCATGTACTAAGACCGACGGAAAATTTAAAGTTGCGATTTTCTAGCCAGATATGGCTAGGAACTATACTCTCATTCTGGAGTAATAATCAGGGGCTTTGCTGTAGCGTGACTGCAGGTGGCGCAGTGATATTGCACAGCAGCCGAAAATAGTCCCCTTAGTAACTTTCAATAGCAGGGGACTATTTTTGGGCACTGCGTCATATCATTGCTGGAAAGTGAGAATTTTTTTTTTTGAGTGGAGTGTCCCTTTAACTATGGCAATATGCATGTTTTGATATTTTTGATATATTGTGCGGTCCTCATTCAAACAGATATGCACACATGTACAGGTACACTTCACACATGATATTATGTTAACTGTGGACAGTTATATATTAACCATGGCGATATCGGTTCGGTTGACCACTATTTGTGAATATGTCAGAGGAGAGTGTGTTGAGAGAGGTTTTGTCACAAATGTCTTTATGGCTTCTATATTTGTCTTCCAGGCTCGAATAGCTTTCCTGCAAGGAGAAAGAAAGGGTCAAGAAAACTTGAAGAATGACCTTGTTAGAAGAATAAAAATGTTAGAATATGCATTAAAGCAAGAAAGGTTTGTACTTTTATTTCAGATATCGTTGCATGTCATGAGTATATATTTTGGAAAGTTTTTTAACAAACTTTCTCTCCCCCATTACCAGAGCGAAATACCATAAATTAAAATATGGCACGGAACTAAATCAAGGTGAAGTGAAAATGCCCAGCTTTGAATCAGGTAAGAATACCCAACTGTGTTTTCGAAAATGGCTGCACTGGCTGGTTTTATTTGGTATGTACTAATCTGGTTTCGTTTGTTTTTATTGGTTTTAAAGAAGATACCAAAGATACAGAGGTCTCGGCTATACCTCAAAACAGTCAGTTAACATGGAAACAGGGCAGACAACTCCTCAGACAATAAGTTGGCCATGAGTCATTATGCATTTCTAAACACTTTGGTTGTGAAGGTTTCTCACTTCCTGCCGAGGAAGTCCATGGGTATCTGCGATGATTATTTATATCTTCTGATTGTACGAGCTTCATATGAAGTTCTCTTTATGCTTCTCTGTTCCGTTCAGATATCTTCAGGAAGTAGGTTATACGGACACGATATTAGACGTTCGGTCGCAAAGGGTTCGGTCATTACTGGGGCTGTCGGGCTCTGAGCAGAACGGTTCAGTGGAAACCAAGAACCTAGAGCAAATTCTCAATGGAGGAGAATCTCCAGCCAAAAGAAAGGGACAAGATATGAAAAGGTACAAATTTCCTTATTCGTGAAAATAAATATGACATCTGCCATGACTTAGTAGTATTAGTAGTCACCAGTTTCACAGTTTAAAGTCCCCCTGTGATGAAAATCAAGTTTTTATTGTTGTTTATATGTCTATGTGGTGTTGTGTTTGAATGCTTTTACCTGTTAACATCAGCGCTTAAAAAAATTGTACTGCAAACGCGCAATTCACGTATGCATTGTGAAACCGCAGTTATGTCTAAAGCTGCCGAATGTAGCATCTATCATAGATATACATCTTATATATTATCTGCTGCGAAAGAGTGGAGGCGGGGATTAATTTGCATATTCATATATTCATTTATACCAGAGTTTTTTATAGTTTTTAAAATAAATATTAGATTTTATTTTGTTTTTTATTTCACTTTAGTTTAAGTTCGATCCAACACCATTTAAAATACGAAAACCCAAGTTTTGTTTTGCTAAATTCTATTTTAGTTTTAGTTTTAGGATTTTTTTTATTATTTCATCTCAGTTAACAAAAATGTTTTTTATTAATAGTTTCAGTTTTTCGGGATAGTTTTCATTTACGATTATAACCCTGGTTTATACTAGATGAGGCAAAGGTGTTGAGTTATATTTAAGCAGTTTTAAAGCGTGAAAAAGTCACTGGAAAAACTTTTACGTATGCTATTATGCTCACAAATGAGTTTTAACTGTTGAAATGATCGACTACAAGGGGGACTTTTAATTAACGATTTTGTACTTTACTAAGTGATTGTAACCTTTGGTTTAACAGGAATCCAGAGGTTCTGGAGACATTTAATTTTTTAGAAAATGCTGACGATAGCGATGAAGACGAAGATGAAGATGGAGATATAATGGAGGATGTGCCAGACAGAAGTGATAAACGCAGAATAAAAAAACATAAAATTAAGGTAAGGATTAATGTAAACTGTACAGGATATTTTGTTTTTTATTAATAATAAATATGCTTCATTTTATAAATGCCAACATAATCACACATAGTGGAATGTTTGAGTAGAGATTACTATAAAAGCAAAACTGCTTTTCCATCAGGTTGGAAATGAAGGTTTAGCTTCAGATTTGCCAGAAGATGCAGACACAGAGGAGGCGTTGAAGGAGTTTGACTTTCTGGTGAATGCAGAGGATGGAGAAGGTGCCGGAGAGGCCCGGAGTTCAGGAGATGGCACGGAGTGGGGTAAAAACACTATAGTTACTTAAAGGATTACTCCATTTTCTTGAGAAATAATCTGGATATTAACTCACCCCCATTTCATCCAAAATGTTAATGTTTTTCTTTGTTCAGTTGAGAAGAAATTGCTTTTTTTTAAGAAAAAACTTTCCAGGATTTTTCTTAATTTAATAGACTTCATTGGACAACAGTTTACAGTTTTAATGCAGTTTAAAATTACCGTTTCAATGGGCTCTAAATGATCCCAAACGAGACATGGGGGTCTTGTCTAGCAGAGTGATTGTCATTTTTGGCGGGAAAAATAAAAATATGTACTTTTTAAACACAACTTATCGTCTTGCATCAGTTACGCGAGGACGCGCCAGCGTCCAATAAAGTCTATTAAAGTGAGAAAAATCCTGAAATGTTTTTCTTATAAAACTTAATTTCTTTTTGACTGAAAAAGGAAGGCACACTGCAAAAAATGACTTTCTTACTTGGTATTTTTGTCTTGTTTTCAGTAGAAATGTCAAAAAATTCTTAAATCAAGATGTATTTTCTTGATGAGCAAAATTACCTAAGAAAATAATACTAGTTTTTAGACAAAAAATATACAATTTAAGTGAATTTGTGCTTAAAACAAGCAAAAATAACTGCCAATGGGGTGAGAAAATGTTACTTTAATTAAATGTTTAAGAAAAAAGAAATCTTATTTCACAATTTTTTTTCTCACCCCATTGGCAGATAATTTTGCTTGTTTTAAGGACAATTTCACTTAAATTGTATATTATTTGTCTTAAAACTAGACTTATTTACTTAGGTCATTTTACTCATCAAGAAAAAGCATCTTAATTTAAGAATTTTTAGATATTTCTACTGAAAACAAGACAAAAATACTAAGTGAGAAAGTCATTTTTTGCGGTGCATAAAGAAAGTGGAGTAATCCTTTAAGGGCAGATTTTTTTTTTTTTTTTAGTTTCTAGACATTTAAAGGTTTTATAAATGGAGGACCAGCTGACCCACAAACTAAAACCAGTTTGACCAGCTTGGTTCAAGATTGAAGTAGCTGGACCTCCTATCGTGACATAGCTGATCAAGCTGTACTTCCAGCCTGGTCAAGCCGTTGTGTCAGGTGGTCTTCTGGCCTGACCAGCTAAAATAACGTGGCCAAATCCCCTCTTAAACCAGGCTGGGAGACCACCTTAGGCTGGTTTTAACTGTTAAAGATGGTGGTGCATTTTTCCACTTTTTTACTTTATGTATGAGAGCAGTTTAGATTTGGGTATTATGTAAGGTAAATAAATTGCAACCATTTTTTATTTTACATCAACAACTTCAAAAACTAGCTGGCGCTGTCGAAGTCAAATAGACTAATGGAGCACGTGTGGCAGAATGATAACAGGGAATCGACTTATCGTGTATGTCTATTATAAATTATCTTTAAAAGGTTTGAAATCAAGTTCTTTTAAAAACCTGTAAAATTATATTATGCCCACCATCATTTCTTTATCTATGCTTCTCTTTGACTTAAAGGGATGCTTCGCCGATTTAGCATTCAGCTTTGTATCTGTGGAGACCCGGCAGTGTTGCTGGGTGACCATGTTTCCCTCCCTCATTTCCCCTGAGGGGAGGGGTATCTGCATTTTGGTTCTGCAGGGAAGTCCTCCGATGATGCAAAAATCGTCATATTACATCATCGGAGGACTTTTTTGCAGAACCAAAATGCAGACACCTCCCCCCTCAGGGGGAAATGAGGGAGGGAAACATGGCCACCCAGCAACACCGCAGGGCCTCCACAGATACAAAGCTGAATGCCAAATCGGTGAAGCATCCCTTTAAGCTCTTCTTTCACCCTGGCCCACTTCTAAAACTAAGAACCTATATAGGACATGTATATTTGGAAAGAGACTTAAATTGTCATATTAGGTACGTGTTAAGATGTTGATCATTCCTAAAAAAAAATGGGAGTTATAGCTATAACGTTTTTTATACAGTACTGTGCAAAAGTCTTAAGCCACCACCACCAGACCTGTTGTTTTAGAAGTTTTAATGTCCATCCATTTTTATTTTTCAATCTATTTTATTGAGATACAAACAGAAAATACAGGAAATATGTACAAAAAATAATAATTTTCAGGAATAAATATCTTCTTTAAGCATCGTCGGTGTTAAGTGTGACCTCTCTTGGCACTAAACACATCTTGAGCGTTTTTGAGCATAATGAAGTAAAAAGACTGATTTCTTTAAAATTAGAAATTAATATTTATTTTGATTTAGGTTTAAGAGATCCTGCAGTTTCCTGCTATTGCTCAAGTTGAAGGGGAGTTTACCCTAAAAACTTGACACATCAGTTTACATTTTTATACAGTTTTTAATACTATATACACATTTACTGTATTTTCTGGATCTATTAAAGAGACTGAGAAACAATTATATATGATCACTATAACATTGCAAAAACAACAAATCTAATTCTGGCATGTTGGCCTAAGGCACAGTACTCTATATGTTTTGAAGTCTTTAAGATTTTGCGGTGTTCCTATACTACAAAAATACATTTATACCAAAATATATTTGTGCATTTGGGCACTGTTCTGCTTTTTAGCACAGCGTCAAAAAGTACTGATTTAGTATCAACACCACTGGGCTATGTATCTGCTGCTTAAAGGGATAGTACACCCAAAAATGAAAATCCTGTTATTATTTACTCACCCACAAGTTCTTACAAACCTGTATCAATTTCTTTGTTTTGCTGAACACAAAGGAAGATATTTGTAATTAGAAACGGAACACTATTGACTTCTATAGTAGGAAAGAAAAATACTATGGAAGTCAATGGTGCCCAAAATCGATTTGGTTACAAACATTGCTCAATCTTCCTGTGTGTTCAGCAGAACAAAGAAGATTTTTGGGGTGAACTATCCCTTTAAATCATTGCTTAACCTATCAGGTCCTCTGGTCTTCACTCCAGACTGACACCTTGTTTACTGGGCCTTCTCTTTGCTTTTCTATTTTTAGCCGAGCCTCTGCCATTCACCCCCGGGGGAGGCAAGTCCTTTATCATGGGATCTGATGACATGTTGGAAAGTGTCCTGGGAGATCTCGCCGATCTGACCGTGTCCAATGACGAGGCTGAATACAGCTATGATGTAAGTGTGCTGTCCGATAAAGTCTGCTCTTCTGATTATTGTGTTCCAGGAACTCAACATTAATGATTACAGAGCCTATTTATAAACCAAACTATATTTAGATCGCTTGGATCTGTTTGCAGTTCAGTTTGAATTATGTTAAAGGGGACATTTCACAAGACTTTTCTGACATCACAAGGGGAGCCACATTTCAATGACCTATTTTTTCACATGTTTGCAGAGAATGGTTTTCCAAAACTAAGTTACTGGGTTGATCTTTTTCACATTTTCTAGGTTGATAGAAGCACTGGAGACCCAATTATAGCACTTAAAAAAGTCAGATGTTCATGATTTGTCCCCTTTAAACATCAGATAATTGTTTTCAAGGATTATAACATTACTTTATGTCTAAGGACAGTGCAGTTTGTTGTGCATTCAAATCCCTCCGTCAGTCCACTGGCGATTTCCAGGTTTTATTTCACAGTTGTTAAAATGTCTCTCCGCCATCCTCTATTTATAGCTGCCAGCCAATAAGGACGCCTTCAGGAAGACATGGAATCCCAAATATACCCTGCGAAGCCACTTCGATGGAGTGCGGGCCCTGGCCTTTCATCCTGTAGAACCGGTGTTGGTCACGGTCTCGGAAGACCACACCCTTAAACTCTGGAACCTTCAGAAGACCGTTCCTGCCAAAAGGTAAGAGACGGTGTCCCAACGGAAAAAATATTCTCGGAATGGTTGGATGAATTGTTTTGGTGAAATATTATACAGTACTGTGCAAAAGTCTTGGCCACCACCACCAGACTTGTTGTTTTAGAAGTTTTGATTTCCATCCATATTTATTTTTCAATCTATTTTATTAAGATACAAACAGAAAATACAGGAAATATGTACAAAAAATGTCATCTTTAGGCATCGTCAGTGTTTAGTGTGACCTTTCTTGGCACTAAACACATCTTGAGCGTTTTTGAGCAGAATGTAAAAGACTAATTTCTTTAAAATTTGAAATTAATATTTAATTTGATTTAGGTTTAAGAGATCCTGCAGTTTCCTGCTATTGCTTAAGTGAAGAAGGAGTTTACCCTAAAAACTTGACACATCAGTTTACATTTTTATGCAGTTTTTAATACTATATACACATTTCCTGTATTTACTGGACTTATTATATTAAAGAGACTGAGAAACAATTATATATGATCCTTATAACAACAAATCTAATTCTGGCATGATGGCCTAAGACTTTTGCACAGTACTGGTATAATATATTCATTTATTTATTTATTTTTTGATATTAGATGATTTTGCTTGATTTAAATAGTAATAGTAGTGATTTAAATGGTAATAATAGAGGATATAATGATGCAAAAATGTTGCCATCAAGCCCAATAGTGTTGTTAACAATGATGTCTTTTCTTGGCTCAATAAACGCGGCTGAACTTGTTTTTTATCTTTGCTTTGCAGAAGTGCCTCTTTTGATGTGGAGCCCATATATACATTTAGAGGGCATACGTGAGTATTGAATTCATGACCTTAATCATGTGTAAGTTTTGTTATGTTTGCTTTCAGAAATACACACCTTAAAGGTCCACTGTGTAGATTGTTAGCGGCATCTACTGGTGATAGTAGCTGCGTTTTCCTTACCCTTTAAATTGCACAAATTGACATTGCGAATTAAAAATACAGCCAATGGAAAACGTCAATTTCGCAAAAACTTCCATACATCGCAAAAAACTTTTTTCCGAAAAGGTGTATTTTGCAAAACTGCAATGAAAACCATTTTAGGTTACCTGACGCAAGTAAGTCGCATAATTATTATTTGAAAAAAAAACTATGTGCTAAAACCTTCCAAAAACACCTCAATACATATCTGCTCCTAAGTATAATACGTTTTCCATGCCAATAATGTTTAGATAACACTCTTACACCTCTTTTGATATAAAATAATGTACTATTACCCCCAAAAAACACCTATACGTTGCTGCTCCTAACTATAAGGGGCTTTCATTGGCATTAATGTTTGGATAATACTCCTTCGGTTAAAAATAATGCCTAGTGCGGTGGATGTAACCTTAGTAGTTAGTAAACCTACCAAAATCAGTCATGTGATGTGTGAAATGACTTATCGCGAGAAGGAAAAACTTAGTCGATTATCATCGGTTATTGGAAACATGTCATTTCGCAATAGTTTTTCGTCGACATTTTGCAAAATAACGCTAAAGTTTTGCGCAAATCTGCAATGGAAACGCACTTACTGCCAATTGCAACCAATGGCTGAGTCCACAGCTCTTCCCTCCCTTTCAAAACGCATAGAGAAGCTACGGTAGCCACCACAGGACAAACACATCAACGTAGTGACAAAACGCACACTTTTTAAAGAAGTTTGTCCGGTAAGGGCTACTGTAGAAACATGGCAGCACGAAACGGCGACTTTCATGTAAGGGGACTTGCGGTGTATGTAGATAAAAATGGCTCATTCTAAGGTAATAAAAAAAAAAATTGTACCCCACTGACAATATAGTAATGTATATTATATTGCATTTCTGTCAAGAGATCTTTCTAAAAGTTACACAATGCACCTTTAATGAAAGCGATTTGGGGAAATTTTGGATACGCTCAACAAGTAAAGCCTAAATGAGCTCAGAAGTGAATACTAAGTTTGTCGTTCCAAGTCATGCACTATGGATTTCCCCAAACATCATTCCTTCATTAAACTTGATTAATGGCATTATGCATTCAGAAAGGTTTTGGCATCTCCTGATCTCAGATCATCCATCAGAATGTGACACGTGATTCATCACTCTACAGAATGTGTTTTCACTGTTATATGTTCCTCTGGGTGGTGAGCATTACCAGTGTTTCAAACAACAGCGCACACAGATCTCAAATTTCAGTTTAAACTTAGTTTGTGAAACTTCAGTAGAGCATTTTTTGTTGTTTAGGAGGTGGGTTGGAAGCTAATGGTTGTAATTGAGACCCATGTTTTCACCACCTGCCATTTACCTGATATTGCTCCTGGACAGAAACTTTGTGAATTTATGTACAGTTCATTCTGTAGATATTGTGTGTAACAAGATTAAGCACTGATATTACGATGAATAATGGACAGTGCAATGCTCAATATGGCCATTCTGGCAACAGAAGTCCCGCCTTTCAGTTAAACGAACCAATCATCAATCAATAAAGACTGACAGAGGAGGGGCTCTGTACAGTCACGTGAGGAACCTGCCAACCTGTGTGTATGCGCAGTAGATGAAACGACATCAGAAAAAGTGTTTTAATGCAATTTGAGCTTAAACAACAAAAGTTGTGGTACAGTTTAATTGTTATGGTTGGAAATATAGTATATAATATATTAGAGATCTCTGTGTTTCCCCATTCAAGTAGATAGGACGCCATGACTGAAATAACTGCCCGGAGGTGTTGCAAACGTGGACGCCTTGTGGCGCGACTTGCTAAAACATTATGACTGTGAATTAATTATGTATTTATGTAGGGGTGAGCGGGACACAAACTAACGCACAGGGTTCATTGTAACTTTTCCACTACTGGTACTTTTGGTTTAATTGAAGATAATGATAGGTCCCACAAACAAACTTTAAGTGTTCATTTGTAGCAAAGATGTGTGTTGATTTGTGTAAAAAATGATTAATCTAACTTAATTTTTTTTTTAATGATAGAGCCAAAGCCAAAAAGCTTTAGGTTGTGCACCGCTCTCCCCTACATTTATGTATTTGGCCCCAAGTAGTATCTGGACTAGGGTGGTCCTTATAATGGGTCAAATTTTTTGTTAATTTTTCATTTTTTTATTGATTTATTCAAACATATTGGTAGGGTGAGAGCATGAACTTTTAAAAGTTGAAAAATAAGGACCATCCTAATCTGGACACACTTAATATAAATATAATTTGTGTTAGGTATCACATCCAGAGGAAGGTCATTCTGCAAATGTCTTTGTAAAAAAAAAAATTTTTTTTTTGCTCACTGTAGCGGACCTGTGCTCTCATTGGCTGTGACCTCGAATGGTGAGCAGTGTTTTAGTGGTGGAATCGATTCAACAATACAGTGCTGGAACATCCCCAGCTCAAATGTAGACCCTTACGACACGTACGGTGAGAGAAAGAAGAAATCGCACAAGTATTTTATGAGGTTTGGGACCCCTGAGATCAAAACAGCTGATGGTTCTGTATTTTTTGCGCAGATCCCAGCGTGTTGGCTGGTACGTTGTTGGGTCACAGTGATGCGGTCTGGGATTTGGCTTACAGTGGTATCAAACACCGGCTGCTCTCCTGTTCAGCTGATGGGACGATCAAGTTGTGGAACCCTGAGGAGAAGTCACCGTGTCTTAACACATTCAACTTGGATAGAGGTGAGGAAAACCTTGAACGTTAAATGTAAGCAATAAGGTATGGGACTCCATTTGCTTATACAAACATATTTGATGGGAAAGACGAGAAAGAGATACAAATGTTAAGGTCTAATAGAAAGTAAAGGGCGGACCTTAAAACAGACTTCATGATCATCACATCATAGCACCTGTCATATTTATAATATCTAGAGCTTCGTCTCTCATGTAGGCTATAGGTATTCATCCTGTCTGTAGGTTTTTGCATATGAAGAGTTTGGTTCCAAAACGCGATAAACGCCATTTTTGAAAAAAATGAGTTACTGCCAAAATCAGTATTATATCAGGTCAGTATTTAAAAGTAAATAATTAATTTTACGCAAAATCCAATATCCGCCGTGTTATTCTGTCATCTTTTCTCCCTTTTTTCCCAAAATGCGATAAACGCCACTCCTCCTTTTTTACAGAACGCAATAAATCCATTCCAGAAATTACAGCCCACCGGTCACGCAATGTAAACAAACAATGGCGGCGCGCTGAGTACACGGAGTCCTAGTTTTCCTCATCTACTTTGTACTTCGTGATCAACAAACAAAACAAAATAATACTTTAATGGCATTAATAAACCTGTGATGGTTTTCTGTGACGGGAAAGATTGTCATCAACATCTAATAATTTACGCGAAGCACTCCGGAGATTGGTGCTTATCTCCTGACAGCATCAAGTTTCTCATGCTAACACATTGACCCCAGGGGATCTTATGAAAAACTTTACATTATTTTACTCAATGAAAATCGAGCAGGACCAAAACATTTTACAGCTGATCGCTATGAAAAATGCTAAGCAACGACGTCAAGTATAACCGCTGCAATGACCAATGATCTTAATATGACAAAGTAAGTGTTTTGATTAATGACATAAATGTTTATTTTTTTAGTCAGTGTGTACAACTATTCAACTAAATGAATATAAAATAGCAAAGATGAATGCACATTTGTACATTGAATTAATAGATTTCTAGCATTTTGAAACAAAAACTGTCATGGATTTATTGCATTTTGTGGAAAAAAGAATCCGTTTTTATAATAAATCTTTGAAAATCAAGTTATGGATTTGAATTTTTTTTTAATGTAATGATTTAACAATACAGAATACAATGAGGACATACTATAGCTTCAATAGTCTATCAAATTAATAACTCGATTATAAACAAGATTCTGTCTTATCAAGACTTGCCGGTAATCTGTTGTTATCTTTTGGGCATTTTCACTTTAACATTATTAGCTTTAAATTGCTCATCATTTAAAACTGCGGTGAGCATTTAGTTAAAAGCTAGAGTGAGTAGCAAATTTCTGTACATTTTTATAATCAAAAAACAATATAAACTGAAAAACATTTATATACCGTTCTGTGAAATAAAATGACTCATTCCGTGAAATAGATTTTTGATCATTCCGCCCACCCCTAATATTAGGTATATAGTATAAATGTTTGCTTATAAATGCGTAACTATATTTGTTTTTAGGTTATTTGTGAAATCTCTGTCTTGTAGTATTCGGTAATGGATTAATGCATTTGTTTATTTGGTCACCAATTTATTTTCTGAATTTCAGATCATGGTATGCCCACATCCATTAACTTCAGTGGGTGTGATCCAGCTCATATGGTGGCGTCCTTCAACACAGGAGATGCTGTCATCTATGATCTGGAAACATCTCAGCCCATCGTGGTGTTTTCTGCACAGGGTGAAAGTGGTACGTTCATTTTTTTACATTACAATCTTCATGATCAAAATTTTTATTCTAGTTCGACTATGGACAGTCATAGCCTAGTGATGAAGAATCGAGCTTGTAAGTCTCATGGCCGGCAGATTGCTTTCAGTAATCTAACTGGATTTACTCTCCTTGGTTTTGTTGCAGCTCTTCCCTTTGGGAATCATATTAATAAAGTAGTCACCCACCCCACCCTGCCAATCACAGTCACTGCTCATGAGGATAGACACATCAAATTCTTTGATAATAAATCAGGTGAGTGTTTCACATAATTGTTGTATTATGTTTGGCATTTTATATTAGCATAATTTGTTTTGTTAGTAAATTGAAGAAATGCAAATGTTTGGCATCGTAGTACCGCACAGATATATCATTTATACTGTGTTATATGTGACCCTGTCTGTGAAATCCAGACTAAAGTCTCATAAACTATTGATGAGATTTGGAGCATCAAAGTTTGATTTCACTAATGTATTGTTAATCTTTGACATGACTTACTCCATGAATATTTAAGATATCAAGGTTATATTTTCACAATAAATCCCAAACAATGACTAGGTTTTCACAGACTGAAATGTGTATATAATAAAATGTAAATAGTCGCTGATGCTTATTGTTTGATATTTCAAGTGTTACATCATCTGTCCATTTCGGTGCAGGTAAAGTCATCCATGCAATGGTGGCTCACTTGGATGCTGTCACTAGTCTGGCTATAGATCCAAATGGCATCTACTTGATGTCAGGAAGTAAGTTCAATTCACTTCTAATAGATTTACACTTGACATAAACAGCCTGGTTATAACAAGTCATATGTAACAAACAACACTCGGCATCAAAACGCTGATGCAAAAACGGTGTACATTTCATATACAACACATATGGGTGAATGATACCAAATGGACAAACACTAAACATTTAAGCTATTCATTGGACAAAATAGTTTGACAAAAAGGTAAACCACACTGTATTAGGGAATATGGGGTTTATTGAATTGTACCAAAAAATGCAAAAATAAATATAAATATCCAGACAGGGTTTAGATTAATCCCAGGACTAGACATTAGTTATAATAGGACATATAAGTTGTTTTTTCAAGCATACCTTACAAAAAACAATAGTGCTGTGCATCTTGAGACAAAACAATGGCACTGATATGTGTTAAAATTGGTCAGTACAAGGTGTTTTGAAATTAGTTCAGCTAAAACATGCATTTTAGTGTGGGACAAGGATATGCCCTGTCCGGAAAACCGCCCCATTAATTGCAATTTTATTTGTTATTAGTGTTTGTTATTAGTGGTTGTTTGATTTATCTCTTTTGTGGTAATATTTTGTAGTCATTGTCTTGGGCAATTTCTTTGTAAACTTTGCACATATGTCTTGTGTGTCATTTTTAATCCAAACACATTAGCGCATTCCCCACCAGCCATTTTTTAAAAGTTGCCCGCCAGCATTTTTTGTGATTTTAACAAGTTTCACAAAATGCCTTCCAGGAAATTTTTCTTCTAAAATATATAAACATACAAATATATCAAATGAAAGAACAGATCCTCTGCTCTTTAACAAACAAAACTGGGAAAAAACATCTCATCCTATCTATATTTTTTTCTCTGCTTATAAACACTTAAATATGGATATTTTCCTTTAAAAAATATTTGTTAGCAAAAAGCTGAAATAATAAATAGTGGATAATAGGGATGCTCCGATTGATTGGCCGATAATGCTTGCTATGTTTCTCAATGAAATACGGTGATATGCCGCTACATCCAAAAGTCAGGGGGCGCTCTCGTGCAGAAACTCAATGCGCTGTAGACGAAGAACAATACACAAGCAGCTGTGATGACACGCAGCTCCATGAAATGGCTGAAGGATATATTTATATTGCTGTTCTTCAAACCTTTTCGGGTATTTTCATAATAATAAAGAATATGTTTAATAATTATGTTGTTGCTTTTTCAAATGCATGTTATAAACGACTCAAACTAACAGTGATTTTAGATCGATAAGGACTTACTGATCAAAAGCCGTAGTACATGAAATAGCTGTAATAAGATCGGCTGTCCGATTCAGAATAGTGATCGGCCACGTATTATTAGTGGAGATCGGCATTGATCGGAGCATCCCTAGTGGATAATCACATATTTCAGATTAATACAGAAACACGTTTTTTAATGCAAATGTTTTCTCTTAATTGACGAGATAACTCATTAATGGCGGGGGAAGAGTTAATGCAACATGCATACAACATTTTTAATGCATCTCTAATAAAATATTAAAATAAAGAGCGAAGGTATCTGTCAAAGTGTGATCACTTTTGGCCACTACTGTATATAACATATATGTTAGAGGGATAGTTCACCCAAAAATGAAAATCATGTAATTGATGACCCACCCTCATGTCGTTCCAAATTCGTAAGACCTCCATTCATCTTCGGAACAGTTTAAGATGTTTTATATTTAGTCCGAGAACCTTCTGACCCTCCATTGAAAATCCAGTAACAGTATACTGTCCATGTCCAGAAAGGCAACAAAAACATCATCAAAGCAGTCCATGTACATCAGTGGGTTAGTTAAAATGTGCTGAAGCATCAAAAATACATTTTGGTCCAAAAATGAAAAAAATTACGACGTTATTCTGCATTTCTCTTCCGGTTCGTTTGGAAAAGGCGTGCACGAGACCAAAGTCACATGACCGCAGTGACACGGCTAATGTGTTATCCTCAGACATGTTTGTGAAGTTTCTTACAGCATGCGTCTCCCTCAGACTGTAAACAAAGCTTGGGCGCACAAAAAAAAAATCTGGGGGCGCACCAAATAACACGTCAGCCGCGTCACTGCAGTCATGTGACTTTAGTCTCGTGCATGCGCTTCACAACAGAGAGAGGAAGAGAGGACAATGCTGCACAAAGTTGTCATTTTTGGACCAAAATGTATTTTCGGTGCTTCAACACATTCCAACTGACCCACCGAAGTCACATGGACTACTTTGGTGATGTTTTTGTTGCCTTTCTGGACATGGACAGTACACCGTACATAGATTTTCAATAAAGGGTCAGCAAGCTCTCGGACCAAAGCTAAAACATCCCAAACTGTGTTTTGAAGATGAACGGAGGTCTTACATGTTTGGAACGACATGATGGTGAGTTATTAATGACATTAATTTCATCTCTTTAAACTATTTCACAATTCGCAATTCCTATATACATCCTCTCCATTAATATCTTTCAATACACCTTTCCATTAAGCTTGGACTTTACAAAGTATAACATCTCTTTTTCACCATCCGTCAGGTCACGACAGTTCCATCCGTCTGTGGAACCTGGACAGTAAGACTTGTGTACAGGAAGTAACCGCTCACAGGAAAAAGTCAGACGAGGCCATATACGACGTTGCCTTCCATCCATCCAAGGCGTACATAGGAAGTGCCGGAGCCGACGCCCTGGCCAAAGTGTTTGTATAAAAAGCCCTTATCCGCACCTGACTCGTGGCATAATTTTAAGACGGAAAGAAACGGACTGCTTCACTGCCTTGTGTAACAAGAGTAGCATTTTTCACACTACAATGAAGTGGCTTCCACCACCACCACCTTCGCTGTCAAACTCACCACACGCACACAACGATACCAGGTGCCAAGAGGGGACGTTCAGTTTTTGCGAAGCCACTGTGGAGTGCTCGATCGGTTTTAAAAAACAAAAAAAACATTATCTGTAATTTACTGTAAGTCGAAGCCGGAGTGACGCCAGTGTTTGTAGCCTTTTAACTGGTTTTGATCTGAACTGATAATGTGTCCTGTAGGTATGTTTCAGTGACCATGAAGTGGTTCTCATGTTCATCATTAGGTCGCCATCGACTGTCACCTGGACCGGAGCCCCGCCCACCCCGGCGAGCCATAAACCACACCCTAATCTCTCATCCTAATGTAGCGAACAATAAAACAATACAGTTAAACTCTTCAACTCGGCCTTCATACCTTTAGAGTCTGTTTCATGTTTGTGTAAAAAAAGTATAGTTTTTATAATCAATTTTATATAAATAAAGACTGTCGTAAAACCGCTGAAAATCCATTTTTTTAAAGAAAAAAGAAGAAGGGACTGATCCCTCCGTTTTACCCTTCGGTTCTCTTTAATGAATGGTCTCGTGTCTCTGGATGAGTGCCGCCCTATTGCATTACTGCTATGTGACATTACTTTAACCTTTTTATCACATAACATGAAGACTGTACACTAGTAGAAACATAATGCTTGGTGCTCTTGAGAGCTTTTAGGAATTTACAGATAAACCGCAGCGTCACATGATGATGTTTTTGTACACCTTACTGTAATTGAGTTGAATTGGCTTATTTATTATTTTTAGTTTGTGAATAGTCTTATCCTTTGTTATATTGGCAACCAATAGATGGGCTGTTGCAAACCAACAAGATCTCGTAATCCATAAATAAGCAAACGTATAGATTAATATTAATGTTTTATTTTTTAACAAAACGGCTTCTTGGTTATGGTGTTTAAATGGACCTCATGAAGCTGGCCGGCAGTACGTTAAGGGATTTGAAAACTTATCACACTTGGAAATATTTGGTTTGGTTTTTCAACCTTTTTAAAGAAACAATGCAGTTTATGGTGTAACAAAAGACCTTTTGTTTGTGTAATGCATGATTAATACAATAAAGTATTTTTTTTCTAGTCTTCCAAAAGTTCAGTTTGAAGAGTTTTGTAAGTTTTTGTTTGTTTTTTGTTTTTTTGATTTGCTACCAATCAACAGATTTTAAAGATTGTACCACAAAGCGAAACACAACTGTTGAAAAGTAATGTATATAAAATGTCTATAATAAATATTAAATGGTGTATCTGTATATGCAACATGACCCCCTTGTCTTGACAATTCATGCAATCAGTGATGGACGTTGAATTTTAATAAAGATTGTGCTTTTATTTGGGAAGATGAAACAAGACCTCTGCTACATTACATAGATGAGAGATGATGACAATGTTGTTTCAATGTGTTACTGTGGTCTTGCGTTATTATTATTCACTTTAGGTCAAGTGGCCTTACTGATGCTCAGCGGGTGTGAGCGTAGATTTCATATATGTTTGATCGACAGCTGGTCAGTTGTAAAAACACCTTGTCTTTTATTGAGAGGAAAGTAATAAATTAAAAACAAATGTACAAGCAGTCTGATGCCCCCTCCTCCCTGTGTTGTCTTTATGTGAGAGTAAAGCATGCATATGGAAATAGATGGGATAGGTGCGCTAGTGTAGCCTAATATATGATCAAAATTGCTAAACTAATCAAATACATTTCCAGACATGTGAACGTGTGATGAAGAAGTGGTGCATGTACTACAGTGCATGTTTATTGATTGATACCCCTGGGAAAGGACAATATTGTATTTATTATATAACCCAGATGGATTTATGTAATGATGTGATTTTGCAAATTTATAAAATGATACATAAAAAACTGTACTACCAACAGAATGCACATGAGGATGCTGTTTCACTGCGAATCCTCCTCATTTTGCTGTTCAGAAATCTTGCACAACCTTGCATGAATCAAATCTTGACTCCCAAAGTTAATATAAAAGAGCCTTTTGTTACAGTAAACTCTTGGCGAAGTCGACAGGATCGCAAAGATTACAAATCACAAATAATTACATATTTTCCATATTATTCAAGAGAAGCTGACTTAAAATACTGTGTGATACGTTCTCAAATACAATTTAAGATCAAATGTTGCATTACCGTGCAATCTTTTCCCACAGGAATAAAATCGTCCCGTCCCTGCCTTGAACAATTCATTTAAATACGAAAACTACATTATTGGTCTTATTTCGGTTCTAAATAAGATATGTAAGAAAAGCCAAATATGACAATAAAAATGATGCTTTTATAATTAAGCTCGCCCATTTTTGCCCATGTTTTCACTTTCTCGCAAATAAGTTGCACACCCTAATTGAACTCTGTGAAGTCCCTGCAGATGCCTCGCACGATGGGCTGATGAAACTGCGCCAGGCCGGTGAACTCTCGAGTGAAAAACACATGGCTGTCTTTGGGCTCGGACGCCATGGCCCTCAAATCTTCCATCGGAGCCCAAGCCACACCAATGGTATACACGGTAATCCCTGCGAAAAAGATGCAAATGGTCAATATGGCCTTCCATACACTGAATCAAGCAGATAACAGTTAATTCACCTAGTATATTTTCTTAAAGTAAAAAATAAACGTACCCTCTCTCTGTGCAGCCATAGCTGGAACTCTCACATCATCGTACGACTGTCCGTCAGTGATGATTATGAGGAACTTCTTGCCAGAGCCCGTGCGAGGTTTAAAGAGATTGCGCACAGCAAAGTTGATGGCATCTCCAGTGGCCGTGCCTCCGCTCATGTACGCGATGTTCTGCAGAGCCTTTAACGCATCGTCTTTAGTGACGTAGTCGTTGAAATTGAACTCCATCCTTTGGTCGTATGTGAACTGGATGGCACCGATGCGAGATCCGATGTCTGAGATATCGAAGCTGCGTGCGATGGAGACCAGAAGTTCCAGTACTAGCCTGAAGTTCCCATCGCCTACACTGCTGGATCCGTCGATCAGGAAGCCCAGGTTCACGGAGTTGTAGCACGTCTTGCTGCAGAGCATCTGATCGATGGAGCAAAGCTTATGAGCGAGGGGCTTCACGAACTTGTTGGTTCCGAACCAACTGGGCATGGTGAAGGTGAAGAACTCGTTGTCTTTGCACACCACCTGTCAACACACAGAGAAGTGTAAATCAATTTCGGAGAACTGATTCATCTTATGCACTTGTAGGTTCTTTGCTATCGTCTCACCTTTCTCATGAAGTCTGGTTCGCTCACCATATTCATCTCCTCGGGTGCGGGTTTGGCCACAGACACAAAGAACACATTAATCCCCGACTCTCTGGCCAAAACCGCTGCCTCTTCTACATTATCAGAGGGCCAGCCATCCACAAATACCACAATGACCCGTGGGTAACCTCTCCTCACGCCAAAATCCGGATTGAAGAAGTTCCTCACAGTGTGTAGTATTGCCTTACCTGTGCAAAAGGCAATAACTCAAGCCTGCCGAGGTCTGAAGCATCTTAAAAACATCCTATTCAACTAATGCCAGGTGTTTGAAAGGAATGTTCCATGTTAAGTAAGTCCAGCTTCATCAAAAGTAAAGATAAATGATAAATGCTGTTGATAACCACTTTAAAATACTAAAAAGATTTTTTTACTATAATACACTGACAATAAAAGCTTAAATGTTTAAAAACTGTTGGCTTATTTTCAACCCAGCATTGGCTCAAAAATTGATGAACCCAGCTATTGATTTAACATGAAAATGTCAATATTTGGACCAACCATGGGTTTGAAACAACCCAGCAAAGATTTGTTTAGGCCAAACAATGTTTATGAGTTTATCCATATTTTACCCAACAATCTTTTCTTAATAATTCTCTTTTGAACATTAATAAACATCTTACACTTCTGGCATTGGCCCAGTAATGTTTTTTTCAGCCTGATCTCACGGGTATTCGTACATTACGCATTTCAGGTGTTGACTTAATCGAATGAATTTGTATTAAGTAAATCGTACAAAAACGTATAATTATTATAAAATCAATAAGGAAAGCTCTAGCCCAAACAACACAGTGGTGAAAAAGATTTTGAGTTAATTCAACTTAAAAATATTAGTTAACTCTCTTAAAGTTGTAAATTGTTGTCAACTAATATTTTAAGTTGAATTAACTTAAATTTTTAAGAAACCAGGTAACTAACTTTGTTCATTTGAACCAACTTTGGTTCAAAATGTACGAATGTGGTCGTAAAAATTTATATAATTTACCACCTCGTAAAATACGTTCAAATTGCCAAGAGATTGCAGTGGTTATTTTCGTCTAACCAGGCATTGATATTTAATTGTGAAAGACTGAACAATGAGCAGTTGTTTAAGGGCCACAGGCGGTGGTTCAGGCATAATTCCTTTTTTCTGCTGCTTATAAATCGCTATATTCTGATACAATGCCCCTTTCTAGCAAAGCTTGGGTTACAGTTAATACACCTGGAACATTCCTTGAGATTGCTTTAAAATGTGTATTAAATGTTATGCTATAAACCTGTATTTGTGTTGCCCCCAATGTATGGAATCTCTTTGATGGCAAAAGACAAGTCTTTGACTGTAGTGTAGTTTGTCAAGTAGAATTCAGTTCGAGGGCTCTCGCTGCAAAAAAAAACAAACACGTTTTACAATTTTGGCGAACAAAATCGCCGTATATGGCAAATACTGAGATGTTCACCTGGTTTGCACCACTCCTACATGAGGTCCCGGTGATCCAACTTTTAGCATCGTCACAAGTTTACTTATAAAGTTCTTCTGCAAGTTGTATCGTCGCTGTCCAATGTTATAGCTGCTGTCCAGCAGCAAAGCCATATCCACTGGGCAATCTGTCATTTACAGAGGATCTGGTAAGTCATGACCACAACCTCTAAATCATATTTCTCCACAATTGAGGTTATGATAGAAAATGGTGTTTATAAACCGCAATGTGGTCATACAGACCTCTGTTTGGTGTTGCAGGAGGAGGTTTCCTCGGGACTTTAACTGGTTTCTTGGCTGTGAAGGAGAAGTTCGGATACTCAGTACTGTATATACTACAGATGTAAATAAACCCCTGTCATCTGATTTCCTCATGTTACCTGTTCCAGAAGCAGCCGTGGCAGAACTGCTGGTTTTGCTAGACACTTCCAAAGGCAAGCTAATTGTTCCTATGATCAATGAATAAATCAATTAGAATAAGATACCAACCGTTTAATGTCATGCACTATATGTAAATGTACATTTGTAATGATGCAAATCACAAATTTTCCACTCACTGGCCACAGTAAAAGATGAACTCCATTGTGCAAGAGATTGAGACTGGACACCGTGAGCAAAAGAGCTGAGGTAGCTTGTCCTGCCCTGGAGTCCGTGAACCTCCACAGGTCCACCTAATTGACCTATGATTCCTCTGTGTGATGACAAAGACAAAAGATAAGAAAATATCAACCATACATTTTTAAAATAAATGGGTTTTTTTTTTTTTTTTTTGCTGTGATGTCGTAGAAGTACCATTTTTGCTTTTCCAAAGAACATTTCTTCAAATATGAGAAAAGAAATAACCACTTCCTTTTAACATTTTTGTAGTCTGAAGACTTTGATGAAAGGTTCTGTGGTTTTTGTAAAATCCAACAAAGATTTGATAGTTTAGATTTAAGAGTGTAACTGGACTACAATTTTTCACTGCAAAAATAAAGCTTTCATTCTGTGCATTGTCATCTTTACTTTCCATCTTGGTTGTTAGTTATTCATTGTACTTTTTTCTAATATTTCTTGCTAAATTTCAAAGTCTTTTAAGTCAGAATTCTTGTGAAAATGTACCTGTGTATCGCAGCTCCACAGATGCTGGAAATTGAGGCATAAACTCCTGAACCGAACACTGACAGACTCCACAGAGAGCAGTTTGCCGGGCAGAGCACCAGCTGACGTGTGTCTGGTAGATCAGCTGCCCGGGTTCCACAGGTAATCGGTGTTGGAACTGATATATGAGGTAAGTCAATATAAAGTGCATATGTGAGTGACATTATACAGATTTAGTATATATAAAAAAACATTTGAACATGAAGGATAACTATATTTAGGATAACTTTCCTTAGTGTCTCAGAGCTGAACTTATAAATTCAAAAATAAATCTAAATAAACTAAAAAAAAAGCTGAATCATAAAGCAAACAACCGAATTATTAGAGTTTATAAAAATGTAAATTAAGTAATTTGTGAAATAAAATAAATTCACATATTTTTTTTTTAAATACAATATTCCAAAATGTCTCTCCATTGCTTATATTTTATGAAAAGAGGAATAAAGAAATTACCATTTGCTTCAGAGCCCAAAGTGCAACGGCTTATAGACAGAAGACCTGTGCAAGAGAAAGACTGAGTTGTATAACTTTGCACAATATTGCTAAAATACATACATTAAGTGTATGATCACTTCAGACTAACTCCTAAATAGATCACCTACCTAATACATAAAGTACAGCAAACCACAACGACATGGTTAATGAAGAAATCTGTAAAGACAAAGGATCATTACGCCAGGAATAAACTCACCTCATTTTGAAATAAAGTATAAAGTTCATTTATTTATAAAGTTACTCCTGAAAGTTGTCTTTTTTGTATATTCTTAGTTTTTTCTTGTATCTAAGTGTATTATATTTCTTTTGCAGGCAGAAGTGTGATGAGAATATAATCTCTCTAGACACATCCATCACAAACAGTTCCTGTCGCATACTTCAGTTAATCCTCTCACAGAGCGAGAGAGAGAGAGAATAAAGGAAAGATGGGTTGCATATAGATACACAATACACATGCAGTAAACAGCCACACACCATCAACCATTTCAAATGAAATCCAACTTACAGATAACCTTTAGGATGATGTTTCCTCGGCAAAATAGTAATTCCTTTACGGATGATATTCCAGAGGTGTCTGAATATTGAGCGAAGAGCTACTCCTTTAAATAATGTCCCTGAAAACCCCAATGATTCTCTGGTGACGTCCCAAAAGGCGGGACTTGCATTCAAACCACCTGAAAAGGACATCGTTTTAGAGTCCCCTTCTTTTTAGTCATTGACAAATTGTAAACATTCACTCGCTATATCCTTTTACAGGATAATCTACAGTGCATTAATTTAGTCAGGAAAGAAATTCGCCAAATATGCAAAATAAAGCAAATACACAGTACTGTGTGCACATTACACTACTACTGTAGGCCCGGAGTACTAAGGGATGTTGGGTCAAAACTTTACCCCGAGGCCACCTTGAGTCATAAATAAATACCCCTAATGCATTGATCTAAAGATAAACCCCAGTTTGTTAAGTCTTAATAAACAAACCCCAAAATCTGAATCATGAATTCACTTCACAATCCATAGACAAAAAACACAATACAGATACATTTTTATTGCATCTCTTGGACAACCCTCATCTTCTAAACTTTCATTTATCCACACCATTGCATAACTACGTTAAATGTAAATAATTTGTGATTTGTAAGTACAGTATATGCTTGTATATGCATTTAAAATAAAAATGAACTAGAAACTTGTGTTTGTGGTGACGTAGAGGTGATTAAATAAATACACACAAAGCTTTCCTTATTATAATAATATTATACTTTTATGTAATGATTTCCCAGATAGCATGCAAACATTGAAACAATGTCAGGTTTGCACCCTCCATCAACATTGAAAAAACATCGAGACTCCAACAAATCACCATTATTGTGATCAGTGTTTGCTTTAGTTGGGTCCTTGACTCTTGTTATTCATTAAGTTAAATCTTTTTTTTTAGTGCTTGTGTGTGTTTATGTAGAAACACGTGTTCGTTGGAAAAGAAAGATGTGTTTCAAAGTTAAGTTAAAACTGATTGCTTTTTGTGAAGAAGTCAAGATGATATAAAATTAAGCTGCTTTACATGATTATATTGATCTATTTTTTACATTTATAATTATTTTGGTTTGTAAATACACTGTGACAAGACAAACAGAAAAATTGCTGACACATTCAGACATCATTACTCATCCTACAAATCTCAACAATGGTGACAATCATCAAACAAATTCATATAAAATGATCAAATGCAATGCATGCTGGGAGTTATAAATTAGTTTAGTACTACGATGATACCCAGCATGCATTGCAGCATGAAGCTTTCTTTTGTTGATCGTCACCATTGATGAGATTCATAGACCGATTCATGATGTCAGAGATAGATGCACTAGTTTAACCTTTTAAATGTGTTTTTGTAATCCTCAAAATAAAAGACCTGACACTGTTTCAAACTAGTACTGTAACATCCATTTTTTTTGCATAACTTTAACAGTATTTCATTAATATCATTTAGGTATATCTACAAGAATTAAACTACTTGATAACATTAGATCTTTGTTTCTTTTGCAATAGCAGATGTATTTAAAACACTGCTTCAGCAGCCAAAGAAAACTTACCATTAAAACACAAGAGTCAATGACCCAACTAAAGCAAACACTGACCACGATAATGGTGATTTGTTGAAATTTCAATATTTTTTCAATATTAATAGGGGGCAAACTTGATATTGATTCAATTGTATTAACATTGACAAATCAACAATTTTTAACATTGCTCCAATGGTTGCATGCTATCTGGGTTATCATCTATAGTTTGTAAAACATTTGTAGGTTAAACCTGGCAGCAAACAAGAATAAAGTTAACTGGATCATCTCACAAGTAATATTGATAGTGTCATCTACTGATGAAGTGCTGTGAAAGTTTGTAAAAGCCATATTGGGCCGAGCTGGGTGAGTGTCACGAAACTTGGCATCTGTACTGACGTTGATATTGAAATCCGGGCTAAGGTCTCATAATCTAATTGTTGTGCTCGTGTTTTCAGAGCGACAGGAATGAAATCAGACCCATCTGTTATGGCTTCGTTTGAACAACCGCTCATTGTAACAACTGGGAACTCAACCAAGGCCTCAATTAATGAATATTTCACCTCGCATAAAGTACATTTTTGTGAAGGATAGCGTGAAAATCAAATTATTCGACACATAAGAGTGTGCATTTCAAGTTAATATCAAGTTAAACTTGGTTAGATGAAAACAGCCATTACTGGGTCAAAACCAGAAGTTTAAGGCGCTTACAGTTGTGCAAAATTTGAAAAGGATTTGGAAGGGTGAACCTCAGGTTGTGCATAAAAGTCATTAAAGGCACAATCAAGTTATATTGTAGCCTAAGAAACTTGACTATTAACTACAACACAGTATTACAACATTTAATAATAAACTTTATTTATATAGATAGATGGATGGATAGACAGGCAGATACCAATAAAGAGACAGACAGACAGATAGATGGGCAGACAGACAGACATAGACAGACAAACAGACATAGATAGACAGACAGGCAGGCAATCAGACAAACATAGACAGGCATACAGACAGATACACATAAATACATAGACAGATACAAATAGATAGATAAAAGGCAGGCAGACAGACAGACAGATACACATAGATACATAGATAGACAGATAGACAGATACACATAGATATTAGACAGACAGACACACACACACACACACACACACACACACACACACACACACACACACACACACACACACACACACACACACAGAGAGACAGACAGACAGATACACATAGATACATAGACAGACAGACAGACACACATAGATAGATAAATAAATAGACAGACAGACAGACAGACAGATACACATAGATAAATAAATAGACAGACAGACAGATACACATAGATAAATAAATAGACAGACAGACAGATACACATAGATACATAGACAGACAGACAGACACACATAGATACATAGACAGACAGACATAGCTAGACAGACTGACAAACAAATAGACAGACATAGATAGACAGACACGCATAGACACATAGACAGACAGACAGGCAGGCAGACAGAAACACATACATAGATAAATAAATAGACAGACAGACAGATACACATAGATACATAGACAGACAGACAGACACGCATAGACACATAGACAAACAGACAGACAGACACACAGAAACAAAGATAGATAGACAGACACACATAAATACATAGATAGACAGGCAGACAGATACACATAGATACTAGACAGACAGACATAGATAGATAGACAGACACACATAGATACATAGATAGACAGATAGACAGACAGACAGATACACATAGATACTAGACGGACAGACAGACATAGATAGATAGACAGACACACATAGATACATAGATAGACAGACACACATACAGTCACAGACAGATACACATAGATGCATAGACAGACAGACAGACAGACAGACAGACCAACCGACAGACAGACAGACAGACAGACATAGATAGATAGATAGACAGACAGACAGACAAACATAGATACATAGATGGACAGATAGACAGACAGGCAGGAAGGCAGACAGACAGACAGACACACATAGATACATAGATAGACAGGCAAACAGACAGACATATACAGATAGATAGATAAATAGACAGACAGACAGATAGACAGACAGACAGACAGACAGATACACATAGATGCATAGATAGACATGCAAACAGACAGACACATATATGGGTGATTCTCACGAAACCATTGAAACACCACGGCACTAATGATTTTAGCTTTAAAATGTGTAATATAGTAACATTAAAAAGCATCAGAATTAACACAATACTGTGTTCTACATTGCACAATGTGTGATTTCAACATAAGAATTTATAATTGGAAATTTTATCTCATTTTCTGCTGAAATTCTCATTACCGCAATGTGTCCGGCTGTGTTTGAACATGCGTTATGTTGTAATTTAATCAAATTAACACAAAAATATTAAGAAAAAAATTAAATGGATGTTTTGCTAGACTACTTTAGATGACAGAAAAACATTTACTGAATATTCATGTATAATAATAATGAAGAAAAATTAGGAAAATGATGTGTCCATGCCTGATGTTCTGATCCTCCGCAACACTTTTTGAGAACAGTTTAAGCACACATAAAGAATTTTCATAAAGTTTGATTTTGAGTGACCAAGCACATGGACCATTTACTTCAAGATGGCTAACAGGTAAGATCATTTTTTTACAGTTAATTTGAAATATTGTCTTGTCAGAATGCTTACACGACATTTTGATTATCATTACCGCAACAGATGCTTATTAAATGTTAATTTAATTAATAGATGCATAATACTTTGATTTTAAATGCATGTGCAGAATCTCCAAATTATGTTCTTTCAGGTTTGTCATGTCATTTTGAAAATATGTCAGTGTTGATGTTTTCTGACTGTTGCGGTAATGAGATTTTTTAGGATTTTTTTTTTAATTATGTTACAAAAAGTGTTAAATGATAAGTAAAAGTTTTTAAATTAATGTTCCCATTTACTCCAGACTTTGTTTTTCAATGTCTGATGGGAAAAAAAGTAAATTTAAGCAATTTTTACATTTTCATGCTTGACATTTTTAAAACCAAGTTTTCGTGAGAATCACCCATAAATAAATAGATAGACAGACAGGCGGGCAGACAGACATATATACATAGATAGATAAATAGACAGACAGACATAGATACATAGATAGATAGACAGACAAACATAGATACATAGATTGACAGATAGACAGACAGACAGACAGATGAATATAGTCACAAATATTACTACTAGATTTTGTTTAGATTTTCTTGCCGATTTAGCTTTCACAAAAACACTGTAGCTTTATCTACTAGATTGAAATATAATAGGTTAAGCAGGTGACAATGTTGTATTATTTTGTAGTTTTTTTCCCTGTTAGACCAGCTGATGGTCATATGGATCTGTTGGCCTGAATCTGATGCCTGTGTGCTGTCAAATGAGAGGCTGAGTTAAGGAAAAGCAACACACGCACACACACACACACACACACACACACTTTATCCCATGCCAGCATTGCGTGGTCACGTTTCACACCATGTGAGACTTCATGGGAGATCTGTCGCTTTCGTCCAAGAATGCAAAGACTACGGCTTCACTCCTTATAAATAGTAGCAAGCGTCCAATACTACGATGGATGTCTCATTTAGGCAACCATCTTCACCTACACAAATATTAGCCTTGGCTAATATCGCATAGACTTGAGCCCAGATTTGTCTGCTCAAAAGAGAAATTTATTTTCCCAAAATAAAAGTTGATTTCATTTCAATGTTGGAAACATTAAGCAGAATATACAATATTTCACGATTAATACATAAAGACACAAGTACAAATAAAAGACCACTTTAAGATTATTATTTTTTTATTCTCTATTTATGTGTTTAAGTAAAATTATCATTTTTATTTCATTCTGTCAACTACAACTACAGCATTTCAGCCAAATTACAAATAAAAAAGTTTTTATTTGGATTTATTTGCAGAAAACTAACAAAAAGATGCAGTGTTTTCAGATCTTGAATACTGCAAAGAAAACTTAACATTTATTTTAAATAACACAATACTACTGCATTTATAAAAATAAATATTTGATGGAATAACCCTGATTTTTAATCAGATCCTTTCATGGGTCTTTTATGCTGTTAGGTGACTTTATGTCACTCCTTTAGGTTAATTTTTTGTGGTTTTATATATTTGGGTTCAGTTTTTCAGATAAATTCTCTCTATGCCACAGGAGAAAAGGTCTCCAAATGTGGTCTGAATGAAGACTATGCCAGTTTGTAAAAATAGCGCAAATGTGTTTGATATGTTTGCTTTCCAGACATTTCTCGAGGCTCTTCCATGTGTCTTTGTGTTATCTCAGCTTTGTAGGGTCAATGTTGAAGACCTGCTAATACACTATAATGTACTTGTCACTCTCCATTAGACCTAATGAAATTTGAGTTAATAAATGTGGTATACATTTTCAGCAGTGAACGGTAGAAGCTTTAGTTGTATGTTTAAATTGGAAATAACAACTTCGTCTTTTATATGCAACACTTTCCTCCCATAAATCATTAGGTTATACAATAGGGCAGTGTAATCGCACTGATTCATGCTTTCCTGGATTCATCATTTTTCACACTACACAGTAGCCAGATGATGTTTTGCACCAAAATAAGCATGTGGAGTTTGAGCCAAAAGTGACCTTGCTTAACAGTCCTGCCCTAACCCCTGACAGCCCTCGTTTGGCAGAACAGTCACTGTAATATGAATGCACACGAGGATCCTCCCATTATTTTGTGTGGGATTAATCCTGTTGTTATTGGAGATAACACGCATCGCATGAGTAGAGAAAGTTTCGCTTTTTTGGAACGCTAGGGGACTTTTCACACAATTAGGTCATGAAGGTCCTAATCATTTGCTTGAGAAAAACAGCCTGATACAGACATAAACTACAAAGCTGTTCACTGTATTAGACACAAATAAAGATGCTTTATATTTTTGAATAATCTAAATATATAATCCTTCGAAAATAGTCACTAGGCAAATAAAATGCTGCTTTTATATAAGGCTCATGTGAATAAAACCAGGCCGTTACCTAGCATACTTTGTATGTATGGAAAATACTTGCAAAATATTGAGACTGAGGTCGCTTTGGAAAATTTTTCAAATCATATTTAAAATTCGCAAAATAGTAAGTGCATTTCTCAAAACAATTCGTACAAACGTCATGAAGTGCCTGCAAAAGTCTGTCAGTGGCATCAAAATCTAGTTCTAGTGTCTTTGTTCATAAACAAGACAGTCAGTATGTTTAGTCATGTTTATATGTGTCAGCCGTGTTGGGGAAAGTTACTTAAAAGTAATGCATTACAATATTAAGTTACTCCCCAAAAAAGTTACTTATTGCGTTACTTAGTTACTTATCATGGAAAGTAATGCTTACGTTACTTTTGCGTTACTTTTTCTTATTTGGCTTCAGGCCTTGCACATGTTTTCTATGACTGAGAAGTTCTGCTTTTAGAAATTGCATATTTCCATCGCAAAAATATCAAGCTCCGTTTCGGACTCAAAACTGTTCCCACTCATGCGCGCACGCATATAGTGCGTAAATATTTGTGACGTTCATTTTTATTCAGTACATTGTTTTTTTAAATCAAATTAATTAAACAGAAAAGTAACTTGCATTACTTTTTTAAAAAAGTAACTCAAATATTAATGTGTACATTTATAAAGTAATGCGTAGAAAAGTAATATTATTACGTAATGCACGTTACTTGTAATACGTTACCCCCAATACTGTGTGTCAGTAGTTTTTGATGTGAACTGTATGGCTATGATTTTGATAACAATGTTTGTAAATGAACAAGGCTGTACTTATACGCATCTTGGACATGGTCAATAATACATAACAATCCCTACAATAACATCACAACCTACGTGGAATAATAGAGTTAGCTAATTCAATACAATTTAACTTTAATCATATCACAGCCATAACATATACCTTAAATGTACATTTTTTGTCTTTAAACCAACATTGTATTTTGACGTGGGTCCAACGTTGGGTTTTGATATCTGTCCGACATTGGGCTTTGACGTCAGGCTGACATTAGGTTTTGACGTCCGTCCAACGTTGGGTTATTACGTTAGGCCAACGTTGGGTTTTGATATCAGGACGATGTTGGGTTTTGATGTCTGTCCGACGTTGGGTTTGAACGTCAGTCATACAATGGGTTTTGATGTCAAGCCGATGCTTTGTTTTGACACCAGGCCAACGTTGTTTTTTGACATCAACCTGATGTTAGAGCTTGATGTCATGGCATACGTTGTGTTTAAACATTAGACCTTGATGTCAGGCCAACGTTGTGTTTTGATGCAACCCAATTTTCATTTGTAACCGAAATGGAACGTCTGCCCAATGTAACAGCTTGATGTCAGGCCAACGTTGCAGTTGAACGTTAGACCTTGCTGTCTGTACGACGTGTTTTGTTGTCAACCCAATTTTATTTTTAACTGAAACGGAACATCTTCCCGACGCTAGAGATGGATGTCAGGCATACGTTGTGTTTAAACATTAGACCTTGATGTCAGGCCAACGTTGTGTTTTGACGTCAACCCAATTTTCATTTGCAACCGAAATGGAATGTCTGCCCAATGTAACAGCTTGATGTCAGGGCAACGTTGCAGTTGAATGTTAGACCTTGATGTCTGGACGACATGTTTTGTTGTCAACCCAATTTTATTTTTAACCGAAACGGAACATCTTCCCGACGTTAGAGATGGATGTCAGGCCAACGTTGTGTTTGAACGTTAGACCTTGATGTCAGGCCGACGTTGTGTTTTGACATCAACCTGTTTTCATTTTCAACCAAAACAGAACATCTGACCGACGTTAAAACTTGATGTCAGACCTACATTGTGTTTGAATGTTAGACCTTGATGTTAGGCCGACGTTGTATTTGAACGTCAACCCAATTTTCATTTGCAACTGAAATTAAACCTCTGCCCGATGTTACAGCTTGAGGTCAGGTCGCTTTGGCCTTTTTAACCTCATCCCTTAATAATAAATCTGGTCATCCACATTATTTAACAATTGAAATACAAAGATTTAATATTAGATCTGATTTAGAATAAGATCTGAGTAATTCATACACGACAATTAACTGAAAATAAAAAATACAGAATCTCAGAAGCCCATCTTCATGATCTTTCCCCACAACCTGGACCTGGTTGTACCTTTTCAATTTTAACACACTGTCAGAAAGTCACTGGGGTGGTACCCTTTCAAAAAATTCACCTTAACAATTCATATTAATTCCCTAAAAAAGTACATATTGGTACCAAATGTACACCTATCCATACCTAAGTGGTACATATTAGCTCCATTTTAAAGGGTAACGTCCCAGTGACAGCTTGGGACCATTTTTGGCTTTTTTCAGACAGTGCAGTATGATTACACATTAGTGTATGTAAGTGTGTTTATATATTTACATTACACTTTACTTCTATTCTATTCTTTTGAATATTGAACTACTTGATCATTGGTTGATCTAACACTTCACCCTTTTAATTTTTGAAAAAAATTATATCTCTTTCTCCGCCAAGATATCTTGTCAATTAAGAGAAAACATTTGCATTATAAAGTGTTCCTGATGAGATTTTATGTTAATTTGTAATACTGCGATTATCCACTAGATATAAACTTACCCAATCTATAAAAAACTGAAGCAAAAAAATTTTTTTTTCTAATTTTAAACATTTTTTATGTTTTGATAATCATTCTGAACAAAATTCTTTCACAAAATGTTTTTGCTAAAAAATGTTTTTTTAAGAAAAATACCCATACTTATAAGCAGAGAAAAAATAGAATGTTTTTCCTGTTTTGTTTGTTTGTTTGAAAGCAGAGGGTCTGTTCTTTCATCTGACGTATTTGTATGTTTCTATATTTTTTTTAAAAAGAGTATTTTACAGGAAGGCATTTTTGAAACTTTTGTGAAAACACAAAAAATGCTGGCAGGAAACTTTTCAAAAAATGGCTGGGGGATGAGATATTCAAAATGGCAAAAATCTATAGAAAACATGCCTAACAGATTATGACAAAAAGAAAAACCATTATGCATTTAATAACGCATGCGATGAACTAGTTCCTAGATTTTTTGAGGTATAAGACTGTTCAACAGAAAACCAATATAATGTATTTAAATATAAATGGCATAATGTATGCAATCAATTGAAAATGTAGAAAACAGCAGATAATAATGTGCCAAGCATTTGCAATTTTTCCAAAATGAAGAGAATTTGCTTTTATGTTGTGCACAACTGACTAGATGAAGTGGAGGTTAAACAAGGTGTTTTGAAAAAGTCTGCAGCTCCGGTTGCGGATCCGTCACGGAGTCGTCTGCTGTCTGGAATTCTGCATTGCTGTCGTCTGTTGCTGACTGTGTTTCTCCTTAGTAATATCATGCATAATTTGTAAAATATTTGTCTTTAACATTTTGTGTATAATTCTGAAATGAGCACAAGACTTTAGGAATGTGCGTTCTGTGATTCATGTTTTTACTGAACTCAGAAATATGCTTGACTTCCTGATGTTTACTGTGACAGTCATGCTCATTACAGTCATGGCCACACAGATTGAGGGCCGCTTAAACTGTTTTGTGGAACTTGAACCTCAGGAACTCAAGGATTCAAGGGCAGCTTCATGAGATGTGCTATAATGTTTGGTTAGAGTGAAAATTTGTAAAACGGCGTTCTTGCAAAATGCGAGTTTGAAAGCGTTGCTTACCTTGTTTAGCAGGTTGGGTTTAGCTAGATGGTATTTGAGATCATATTGCAGTCACAATGCTCTTACATAATACATCTTTACAAATGTACGCTGTCTTCCTATCAGTTGACTTATTTTGACCCTTGCTGCTGATTAAAATTAAACGAAGTCTGAAGTCTTGTTATTGTGCACTGGGTGCCATTTGTTGGGCAAATATTGGCTTCATTTTCTAAATCTAGTCTTTTTTTCCTGTTTTGTAGAGAAAGGGAGTTACTGTAGAGTACATTTATGATATTTGTTAGGATATTGGGATTTATTTGTATTTTTTAAGAAAATGAGATTCCTTCATTCTTAGTGTGGTTAATGTATTCATTTTGGCATTTTCCCACTATAAAGTGCTTTGTTGTACCCAAATGTTTACTCAACCAGTACTTCTAAAAACTTTGAAATTGCTTTGAAGTGATGGGAACTCCAACAATCCTTTTATTACTCCTCCCTAATACATCACTGGGAGGCCAGCAGATAACACTTTTTGTATTTCCTTCAGTTTCTTAGAGCCTGTTTAAAACTAAAATTTTAATGCAATAAACCTACATGTCAGCTACCAACCCACACTGCTGTAGCATGTTTAAATATGATGATAAACGTACAATTTAAAGTTAAATAGACAGTTAAATGTTGCAACATAACGGGACAGTTGCAATATTCATTCAAATGTAATAATAAATCATTCTGGAATTTCAAAACAAACAGGGTCTTCACAAAGCTAAACTGTCTGTGTAAAAGTCAAGACAAAGGGCCTCATTTATAAAGTGTGTATACGCACAAATTTGATCGTAGTGTGTGTACACAAAACTCCACGCCAACATTCATATTTATAAAAACACTACACACCGGATCCGGCCCAGAGTCGTCAACTGTCTGGGAAGCCAATTTTGCCATTTGAAAAGGTTTTAAACATTGACAGGTGCTGTGTTATATGTCAATGACATTAAAAGACATTGTTTAACTCTTTCCCCGCACGCGTTTAAAAAAAAAGTTGCCAGCCAGTGCCAGCATTTTTTATGATTTTCGCAAAAGTTTAATGCCTTCCAGAAAATGTTCTTCTTTAAATATATAAACATACAATTTGTCAAATGAAAGGACAGACCCTCTCCTTTAAAAAAAGTTTCATCCTTCCTTCATTTGTTCTCTTTTTAACACCTCTCAAATATGGGGCGGTTTCTTCAAAAATACAAAATTTTGAGCAAAAAGCTGAGATAATTGCATTTTTGTAAAGGACTTCTGTTAGGAATCAGGGGACTCATTTATAAAGTGTGGGTACACACAGATTTGATCGTAAAGTGTGCGTACGCAAAAATCCACGGCAAAGTCCATATTTATAATCTTTGACGTGGAAAAGTGCTTAGCGCCACTTTTCACAGTACACACTTTTGCTTGTCCGATTGCTGCAGACTTTTGAAAATATAAGCCATTCTTGCTGCTCGAGAAGGGTTTAAACATTGACAAGCGCTCTTTATTTATGTCTATAACATTAATTAGGCATCGTTTAAAGGCAGAGATCTGAAACTGCTCAGTTGCGCACAAATTCAAGTTCATTTGCGATTTACAGATTTCACATCTGCAAGAAAGGAGTCCGCGCGTTTTCTGTGCATACGTTCGTTTTATAAATTATCAAAAGATCAAATGTAAGGTGGTTTCTACGCAGCATTTTATAAATCAGGCCCCAGATTCAGAGCAATAATCAAAACATACACTGAGTTTTTACTGTTTTTGGATCACTGGATGTTTCAGTGTTAAGTTGGGTAAGAGCACCACCTAGTGGATAATAGTGGAAATATAGATTGCCGTAAAAACTCGTAATTGGCAGGGAAGCATTTTCTCTTAATTGATAACTCATCAATGGCGGGGAAAGAGTTAAAGGTGGAGATCTGAAATTGTTCAGCTGCACACAATTTTAAAATCATTTGCGATGTATAGATGGCAAATTTGAAGTAAGGCGTACATGCATTTTCTGTACCTACATTTGCACATGTATATGCCCTTTATAGAAATAATCCTGGTTCAAATTTAGGAGGAGCATTTTATAAATAAAGCCTTAAAGAGGCACTTTTATGAAAATATGCTCATTTCCAGCTTCCCTAATGTTAAACATTTGATTTTTACCGTTTTGGAATCCATTCGGCCGATCTCTGGGTATGGCTGTCGTACCATGGCTACAGGGGGCGCAATGATATCACTCGAAAATAGTCCCTTGCTATTGAAATTTACCATACGGGACTCCTTTCAGGCCCTGCGTATCATGCCTGCTGCAGCCATGGTACGACAGCAAAGTAATTGATTCTTACGCCAGAATGAGAGTATAGTTCCTGGCTATATCGGCCTAGAAAATCGCAACTTTTAATTTCTGTCAGTCTTCGTAAATAATGTAACTACAGAAGAGTCAAGTTTTAAATAGGAAAAATATTAAATCTCTTTGGTTATTTTTTAGCGCGATGCTAATGGTCTAATCAGATTCAATTAATTATGCTAAGCTATGCTAAAAGTGGTACCACCAGACCTGGAGATCAGCTGAGTGGACTCCAAAACGATAAAAATCAAATGCTCAACTCCAGCGGAGCCGGAAAATGAGCATATCTTCAAAAAAGTATAGTGTCCCTTTAAGACTAGTAAAAGGAAAACAAATATTTTTAAACAACAAGTAACAAACTATGGTTAATATTGCAATGGATTTGAACTGATCAAAATCAAAACTTCTGAAATACTTAAGATTTCTGAAGTGATCAGGTAGATGGACACCCCTCTTTAATAGCATACTAAAATATGATAAAATTATAAAACCTAAAATTGCTTCACACAAACACT
The DNA here is from genome assembly GCF_027580225.2 of Misgurnus anguillicaudatus. NCBI lineage: Eukaryota > Metazoa > Chordata > Actinopteri > Cypriniformes > Cobitidae > Misgurnus > Misgurnus anguillicaudatus. Next base: position 29,254,249 of record NC_073343.2, on the reverse strand, counting down.
TTAGACAGCATGACAAAAACTATGAGCATGAACAATTTACTTTTTTTTACATAAAAATTTTCTTTTTTGAGAAGGAATGGTCACATATGTCTGCTGGATCCAGAAGTACAGTATGAGTTTCATCCACCTTGCTCATTCCTGATTGGAGAAATAAGTCATGTTGCAACTGTCCCCCAAGTTGCTGGGTTTTCTCCAAAATATCTGCCGTCTGCTTTCTAGTTCATCAGGGCTCTCAGCCTTCCCCTTCAGAAAGCTTTCGTTTGTATTACGATGCATCTCAGCGTCCGTATCATTTGCCTCCTCAAAGGCGGCCATGTTGAGCTGCAGATCACCAGGCTGGGCCAATGCGACTGGAGGGGCGTGTCTTTGGGCTGATTTGGATCTGAGGCAATAGAACAGAGCCCGCAGGTCCTTCCGGAACTTAGAGCTCATGCCAATGTAGATAAACGGATTGTAGAAACTTGCTGACTTGGCAAAAAGGCTTGCCAGAATGCCGTTGAGCGGGGATATTTGGTAACCCCAGGCAGACCGCATGGAAATGACTGCATATGGGGACCAAGCCAACAGGAAGGCTGCACACAGAATTAAGGAGACCTGGAGTAAGAATCAAAGGCACATGCGTTACTGTACACACCTGTGGTGATAGAAGGTCATGAAAGCACTTTTTTCCATATTAAACGATCATCAGTTTTTGGTTGAATGAGCTGTAACCAAGATTAAAGGGTTTGGAGCAACGGCCTTACCCGCGTAATTCTCCGCTCAATCTTCCTTTGCCTCTCGCTGACATCTCCTCCCCGACTGCACTTGTGGCTGGAGTTGACGTTGCGAATGATGGACACGTACGAAAACACTATAATAGATACTGGCACAAAGAAGTTGAAGAAGAAAATGCAAATGACGTAGAGCTTGACTGGAACAGAATAAACAGCTCGCGTCCAGTCGATTTCACACGTCCCGTACCTGCCAGCTGCAAAGAATATTTCAAATGAAATCTCAATTTTTAAGTCAATCAATGAGGAAAGAAACCAACTTATAGTCATAGTCTTACTGTACCTCTGTAACTGCCCCAGCCCAAGAGCGGAGAAGCAGCCCAAAACAGAGAGCACAGCCAGGCTGCAACTACGACCGCGCCAATGTTGCGCTTGTTGACGAGATGAGCTGATGGACACGACAGGAACGTTTGTATCAGTGCAGTCCTAACAGAGTAATAATGCTGATTTATCTCAAATTTGTCCTGCCAAGTCTGAAGAGCTTCTTAAAATGGAAAAATAACATGGTGCTTGATTTATCTCAGGCTCAAGTATAGAGGTTTTTAGGTCTTGGAGGAATCAGGTTGAACATGTGATTGGTCAATAAGAGAAATAAACGTTGGCTATGGATGAAATGAGTCACTATGGAATGAACACGGCATTGCTGTCAGGGACAGGTAGTTTGAGCATCTGCTCTAACGGTGTGTTAGATGAGAGTAATGTATGAGGTTAAAGGTCACTGAGTGCATTAGCCTTAACGCAACATCTATTAATCCCCCCCAAAATTTAAACGCACACAAAAATGGCTAAAATGCTTTGAAGGAATTAACCCCATTGCACAGAGCACATGGACTGAATATTGGGTATCTTATAATAACCTAATATGTTTGGCCAAAATGGAGCATACCATGATGAGGCTGGCAACCTTTGATGTACCGGACAACACTGATGGATGTCAGCGTGTTGATGCTGACGAGTCCAAAAAGCAGGATTAGGAATCCATCCACCTGGCCAAGACACAACATCTTATACATTGCAAACAGTTCTGGCATTCTTTGCGAACCTGTCTCATAACCCACTAAACAGGTCTTGGGGAGCAAGCCAGAAAGATTAGGGGATAAAAGGACACATGTCCTAGTACTTGGAACGGATACAAATAATTCATCTCTTCTGTTTCATAACACCACCTGCCAGACGTCAAAGGGAATTGAAATATAGACCAGAAACTCGCATCAGTTGCTGGGTCTGTCTTCCGAAGCAACAGAAGTAAAACAAATCAACATGAACAAAGCTATACTTGATTCTGATTGGTCAGTTGCATTCTGCTAAAATACGTAGTTCATCTGGGTGAGTCATGTATCTCTTTTCCCATGCCAGTTGTAAATTTGTTATAAGAGCTGACAAAGTATTTCAAATAAAAATTCTATGTTGTATGTATGTTGCATTGGTGGTCAAAAATGTATAATTAGGTAAAATTATAGTTAATATGTGAAGATGACTCTGGGCCGTATCTGCACCGGATCCACACCAGAGCTGATGACTTGGCGCGGATCCGGCACGGAGAAATCTGCTGCCTGTGAGCTTTTTGTTTTTCCATGCATATTTTTTGCATATTTAAAGGGTTAGTTTAGCCCAAAATTACAAAAGGTCCATGTTCCACTAGTAGTTCAATAATAAATTAAATACTATAAAGTGACAAGAACACTTTTGTGCTCAAAGGGAACAAACTAAACATTTTTTCGACAATTTGTTCTCCTCCCTTGTCATTTTGTGTGCGTTCACGAGCAGACTACTGTGCATGCTGCTGACGTTGTTGCCAATGTTTTCCTCTTTTTATTTAAGCAATTATGCAAATATTGTAAACAATACTTAACCAGTTTGTATAAATGCCAGCGTAACTTGAACTTGCCAAAAAATAAATAAAAATCATTAAAAAAATTCTGTGTCTGTCAACTGGCAACGACGTCAGCAGCATGCGCCGTAGTCTACTCGTGAACGCTAGGGCTGTTCGATTCTGGATTTTTTTCGAATTGATTGTGATTTCTGTTTCTGGAATCGAAAGAATCAATTCCATGAATCGATTTCTCACTGTTATTTTCAATTCTTTTTTATACCAGCACCATGCCGCTTAGACTCTTAGCGTGCCACACAGCGAGAAACTCCGTACACCGGTCGCGACTGTTGCAAATCCATTTGTCCTTCCTATTAGACGTGTTGCAAGTGCTGCTTGGCCATAAATAAAACGAGGCATTTACTTCGTGCTTCCTGCGCCATATGTGGACAGTAGACACAGTGTAAAGACTATGAATATGTTCACCATATACATATATGCAGATTCTATTTACACACACACACGCACGCACGCACGCACGCACGCACACACACACACACACACACACACACACACGGATATAGATTTTTATTTATTTGTGGTACAGATTTCATCCAGTATCATAAAACAATAGCTAAAATCCCTGTTAAATTCTAAAAGCATTTTGTTCAAAAAACAAACTCATGCACACTTTACATATACAAACTTTTTAGGCCTTTATACATATAAACTTAAAAAAATTAGCACCAGACTACTGATGACCTCGGAGAGATTCTTCTTTGCGCGAGTATGATTTATTGTTGTTGTCGATTGACTTATACTTGTTGCCTTAAACTACAACGAGTAAAACTAAAAAATTCTAAATATTTAATTGGGTCAGTCATTGTGCTAATTGCCTACACAATGCTGAAATAATCATCTTACCATACTCCGTGTCACGACTGGATCCATTTATTTAGTCGGAACTTTATTTCTTTGCAGGTGACGTGATTGTGTTGACAAATGAGATTGGCTACAGGCCGCGGTTTGTGTTAAAAAAATATTAATGGAGTCTATTCCAACCGACTCTCAATTCCCAAAGCCTCGGAATCTATTCTTTTTGGAATCGATTCCCAGCCCTAGTGACCGCGCACTGAACGACCGAGGAGAACAAATTGTTGAATAAAATTGTTTGTTTTGTTTTTTTTAGCGCACAAAAGTGTTCTTGTCACATCATAATATTGAGTTATGATGTAAGTTATTGAACTACTAATGGCACATTTTGCAATGTCTTTCTTTCATTTCTGGGCTTGATTGGGAAAATCAAACTACAGTCTATGGGACAGTCACAAGTCTGCAGTTTTCATCAAAAATATCTAAAATGTGTTCTGAAGACAATCAAAGCACACAGGTTTTATGATAAAATTGTAATTTTGGGGTGAACCCTTTAAATAAAACCCATATTCCCCGATACACTGTGCTTTGCCTTTTTTGCTAAATTATTTTGTCCAATAAATACATAATTTAAAGGTGTTTTGTACCATAAACCTCATATTTTGATGGTTTATCTAGCTTGAAGGGTACTTATAAGCAATATTATAGAGATCCAACCAACCCCAGAAATCACTATTGGTCACTACTGTACACCTATTCTAATGTAGTAACTACATACCGTTGGCAAATCACGTTACAATGTCACGTTACCTTACCTTGCATGTCCAAAATGTCTTAATAAGATAGCCCTCATCTTTGAACACATCAAAAATTTCAAGGATTCCACGAGAATATCCAAAAATCGCAATGCTGCCGTCGGATACCACAAGGTTAAACGTCAAGAAATCCTGTGGTTCAAGTGAATTTCTTTCCTTAGTTAAAAGCAATATCACAACCCCATTTCCAATCAAAGAAAGGCATCCTGTAAATACGAGAAATAACGTAGTCACCTATTCTTCACCTATTTTAACAAGATCTCAATAAATTATAAAAACTAAATCATTTTTACCTAGTATAACCAAATAGACACCAATAGCCGTCTCTCCTTCATGTGAAACCTGGTGGACGGTAATATTTGAGAGAAGAACATTGCTGGTGTCCATCTTTAAAAGTCAAACTCATCCCAAGATGGAGTTTTGTAAGACTCTGGTGAAACCAACTAAAGTTAACACGTACATACTACTGTACATCCTGACGATATACACCGGTTACTCAGACTAGACCGAATGTCTTTAAACTATGCCTGAGAAAAGATTTAAACTCGTAATCTCTTGATCTTGTTAAAGACTTTAGAGACTGAGATTATTAGGTCAGTGTTGTCACAGTCACAAAATCATTTAAGGCTGCTGAACTCCCCTTATATCAATACAATGAAACATCTACACATATTCTGATCAGTGGCAGCCGGTGACCTCTCTTCCGAGGTGCGCAAATTCAAAATGTGTTCGGAGTGTCATGCATGTTGCTCGTCATGTCAAAATATGTGTTTGTTGCGTCATGTGCATCATGAGTCCCGTCAAAACACGCACCAACTGCATACGGGTGATTCTCACGAAACCATTGAAACACCACGGCACTAATGATTTTAGCTTTAAAATGGTAATATAGTAACATGAAAAAGCATCAGAATTAACACAATTCTGTGTTCTACCTTGCACAATGTGTGATTTCAACATAAGAATTTATAATTGTAAATTTTATCTCATTTTCTTCTGAAATTCTCATTACCGCAATGTGTCCGTCTGTGTTTGAACATGCGTTATGTTGTAATTTAACACAAAAATATTAAGAAAAATAAATAAATGGATGTTTTGCTAGACTACTTTAGATGACAGAAAAAATATTTACTGAATATTCATGTATAATAATAATGAAGAAAAATTAGGAAAATGATGTGTCCATGCCTGATGTTCTCATCCTCCGCAACACTTTTTGAGAACAGTTTAAGCACACATACAGAATTTTAATAAAGTTTGATTTTGAGTGACCAAGCACATGGACCAGTTACTTCAAGATGGCTACCAGGTAAGATCATTTTTTTACAGTTAATTTGAAATATTGTCTTGTCAGAATGCTTACACAACATTTTGATTATCATTACCGCAACAGATGCTTATTAAATGTTAATTTAATTAATAGAAGCATAATACTTTGATTTTAAATGCATGTGCAGAATCTCCAAATTATGTTCTTTTGGGTTTGTCATGTCATTTTGAAAATATGTCAGTGTTGATGTTTTCTGACTGTTGCGGTAATGAGATTTCTTTAGGACAAATTTTTTTAATTATGTTACAAAAAGTGTTAAATGATAAGTAAAAGTTTTTAAATTAATGTTCCCATTTACTCCAGACTTTGTTTTTCAATGTCTGGTGGGGAAAAAAGTAAATTTAAGCAATTTTTACATTTTCATGCGTGACATTTTTAAAACCAAGTTTTCGTGAGAATCACCCATACGCATCTAAAGAATTTATGATAAAAAAGCTCATGTTCAAAAATACTCTAATTAGACGAGATTAAGCGAGTATCTGTCAAATGCGAGCGTCTCTTTTATCATAAACCCCTTTGAAGCGTCTGCAGCAGGCTCATATTTTGACATTACACGTGATGCACATAAGTTTACATGACGCGCCGGACACATATTTTGAAATGATCCACAAACATGATAGGTTACATACATGCTGTGATGAGCTTTGCATCGTGCGGCCTTGAAAAAGAAGCCACTGGCTGATTCTGATGACCCAAAAAATGAATACAGTACACTATTTCTGCTTCAGACAGTTAGAACTTTATTGTTGAGAACCATTAGTATTGAATTAAATAGTATAGGAAAACAGTATAAAGTACATGTAATATCAATGATTCTGAAGTTAGAGCAATTTTATTGGCATGTAAATGAAGAGATCTTGATTTTTTTATTTTGAGACGAGTGGATAACTGGACTTCATCGCTCTCTTCTTATTTCTTACCAAGTTGTGAAAGCTGTGGAGAGATAATATGTGATACTGGATAATCACATTAACACTAAAACAAAAGCTTACTACTGAATTGTTTATTAAAAAATACACATTTTAATACAAAGTTTATTTCATACAAGTTCACATCCAAAGGAAAAACATGGAAGCAGCACATAAAAGCCTTTTCATCCTCTCAGGTGGAGGACTAAGTGGTAAAAGTGTTAAACAAGAATTTAATGTGAATAAAACCGGGCAAAACGTTCAAAAAATATTTACAGAGGGAAAGGCACGTTGTGACTTGGTGTCAACTTTGTTAAGACAAAGTACTACGTAGATATGCTTCAAGCAGCAAAAAGCATTCCAAGACACTCAAAGCGGTGGTGTTTCTCCAACTTTGGGATATTCAGAAGGATTATAGACTGCAAAGCATTTTTTCATGGAATTTTATCCATGTAGGTAAAAGTATGTTGATGCGTACCATCGGCTAAAGTGACGCAAATTGTGACTTTGAAATGGACATCTTAAATCACGCATTATTATCCTCAATCAATAGCGTTTGGAAATGATCTTTGTATATTAAAAGTTCACCCAAATGGATAAAGGGATAGTTCACCCAAAAATGCATCACCCCGATATTTGTAATCAAGCAGGAAGCAGGAGCACCACTGACTCCATAGAAACAAAAATGCTATGGAAGTCAATGGTGCTCTAAAACTATTTGGTTACAAACATTTCTCAAAATATCTTCCTTTGTGGTCAGCAGAACAAAGAAACTTGGTTTGAAACAATGAAAATAATTTTCATTTTTGGGTTAACTATCCCTTTGGGTAAACGCTGTAGGGAAACCTACCTGTTTAATGAACATGGAAGCATTGAAAAGCTCACTACATCCATAAAGAACCCGCTTTCCTGGTCTGGCCTGAAGAGAAATTAAAATCATTGTGCATTTTCATGAAAAAAAGTGTGTGTATATATACACTGTACTGTATAAAGTATTTTACACATCCAAATCTGCTTAGAATACCTTTGTGTAGTCAACAAGATTTTGATACTCTATGTAATTGCCTCCCCCAACGACAAAGACTATGGCCTGTAAAATGACAAAAGCTGACATCAGTTGTTTGATATACTGCTGGTTAAAGGAATAGTCTACTCATTTTCAACATCAAAATATGTCACCACCCCAACCAAGAACTGTTGATACATTCCTCCACCATCTGTGCGCGTGCACGCAAGCGCCGGAGCGCGATGCGACGCCTCGATAGCATTAGCCCAGCCCCATTCATTCAATGCTACCATTTAGAGACAAAGTTAGAAGTGACCAAACACATCAACGCCCCTCCCACCCAAGACGAGTAGCCACACGAGCAAGTTTGGTGGTACAAAACAAAACGCAGCGCCCCTCCAAGCGGATCCAAAAGAGGAACTATATTGTATGGCGTAATAGCACTTATGTGAGTACTTCGACTCGCCGCAGTAACACCCTCCCTCTCCCATTATGAGAGTGAGAAGGGGAGCGGACTTTTCAGGCAAGTCGAAGTACCCCCAAAAGTGCTATTACGCCATAAAATATAGTTCCTCTTTTAAATCCGCTTAGAAAAGCGCTACGTTTTATTTTGTACCACCAAACTTGCTCGTATAACTACTCGTCTTAAATAGGAAAAACGTTGATGTGTTTGGTCACTTCTAACTTTATCTCTAAATGGTAGCATTGAATGAATGGGGCTAAGCTAAATGCCATCGAAGCGTCGCAGCGCGCCCCAGCGCCCACGTGCACGCACACAGACGACAGAGGGATGCATCAACAATCCCCAGCCAAGGCAACAACATACCTTAATATTGAAAATGAGTAGACTATTCCTTTAAAAAAAATCTATAAATACTTCAAAGAAATACCCTGTTATTTTCAGTGCTGGAAATTGCTAAGGGCGCTCAGGGGGACAAAGATCTTTACGGTATTAGTAGACAGTCTGCTTAATATCTATTAACGCTTTATTGTAGGGATGCACCACTATGATTTTTGGGGGGTTTACCGATTTAAACAGACAAATAGTCTGTGCCCACCTGGAAAACTGAGCTTTTATTCCCCTAAGCCTAACCCTTAAAGTCTGCTAATACTCTAATGACAATTAGTTGACATATAGTTGCAAATTAATAAAAGTTAGTTGACTTGGTGCAAAGTTTTTTATAGTTAGTAGAATCTAAAGTGGACTATCAAAAAAAGTCCTCCTCACACTACACTGTAAAAAGTGAATAACACCTACAAATTTAAGCTTTTGCACTTAAAGTTGAGCCAACTTTCACTTTTTACAGTTCCATACATGCGGGATGTCCCCAACTAGAGTCTCCAGTGAATATTTCATAAGAACCTTTTCTGTCACAAATGGCTTTTAGGAGTCTGGGCTTTCAACTTGTTTTGTCAGCAGCAGGTCCTAACCTCTACTAGGAACAAAAGGCTGTATATGGCACGAGAACACATATTAACTCATGCAGATGTTACAGTACATGGGTGCCAAACCATGAAGATCCCTTATCAATTTCCTTACAGTGCAGAATGATGCCCATTCTGTCCAAGCATCATCAGGTATCAACTGTCCTCATTGTTTTTTCTACTCACCTCCTGAAAGGGGTTCTTGTTTCTTGGAATGGAGCTGAGGGAGTTAAAGAGTCAAATTAATTCATCATCAGTGGCAGAGAGAGAAAGCAGCCAACAGTAGCGGAAAAACGACAGATCTTCTTATATTCTAAATATTTTCAGTGGAAAGTCGCAGCACTGGCAAGGATGTGCAGATCCGTTATTTACCCGACTTCAATGCTGCCTTATGTGTATATAATAAAAGAAACAAGCAATTTCAGATTCCTCCATGGATCAAATGCCTTTAACATAATATTTGAATACAGCGGGACCAATTCAAACAGAGAGCTCTATCATTAAAAAATATAAGGCGTCTGAATGCATCAGTCTGCGTCTTTGGTGTCCTACCTCTCGCTTCCGCGAAGCATCTTTGGATCAAAATATCTGTAGTCATCTGTCTCCTGCAAAAATCACAACACATAACATTAGGGATTACAAAGCACGTACTGTAGGTAAATTAGGGATGAAATAACACTGACTGCACTCTTCCCACACCACCGGCTCCTAAAAACCACCTCATCCATCTACATTAAACGCTTATCAAGATATTATGGTTCCCAGTCACAATTCATCTGAAAACTAGGCTGAAACTGTAAAGTATACTCTTCCTATCCTTAAATTTAACTAAAAAAACATAACAAGGATATAATCTCCTTTTCTAAACGGTCTGGACTTTAAATGTCTCTGAGGCGGTTGCCAACGGGTGCCTCCTACTTCCTCATCCTCCATATCGGATGGGCCAAGCTCATCTCTTCCCCCACAAGAGCCCAGTCAGCCTAGCCTGGCAGACCTGGTGCACTGTCACATAATTCTTTTTAAAAAGGAAAACTTTGCCATCAACTCTGAAACTGGAGACCTGTTACACTTCTTAATGTCTACATACTCCAGATTTTTCTGCTATTGGTTTACCATTGCTGGGACCAAAACTCTAGTGTGGGACTCGTCGAGGACTAGGATGCTCTTTACCCTTCAGCTTCCCAACAAGTGCTGTATTGTGCCGGGCACTGAAATTCCAGTAGCTAAGAATATGATAATACTGTTATGATCAATTCAAGTTTATGGACAGATAATGTAGGGTTTGAAGGGAAGTATTTACAGTTGGTAATGAGATCCGGGAATCTGTCCACCCCGGTGTAAAGATCAGAGAGGCTCTAAGGGCGTTTTTGAAGGAAATAAGGTCCTTCTGTCATGGTACGAGAAGGGGAAACTAAAGGGCCACTGTTACACAAGCACTTGATCTCCAGATCTAATATGTCAGCTAGCTGTCTCCATTACAGCATTTTAAATTTAGGACAGCTCTTCAGGATAGTTCTTGGAAGTGTGCTTGGGGAACTTTCAAAATGTCTAAACAAAGACGAGCCCTGAAAGTCATAATGTGAGGACACTGTCAAAGAATTGCCACATCATATCCTTTTCAGTAATTCCAAATCAGCATCAATCATCTTTCCCCACGCAGTCCCAGAACGTAGTTGATCTCAAAGCATCAGAAGATATTTTCAAAGCAGATCTTTTCTTCAAGACAGTCCAACGATAACTTTAAAACAGCCAATGTTTTCAAATACCTGATGCTTCTTCATATACAGACGTTTTACAGCTTCCAAATGGATGAGACCCTTTCGTCCAGCAGAACACAATCCTGTTCACGTTCAAATTGCATCAGTTCCCAGAAAGACGTTCCCTGCTACTGATGTTTGAAGCTCATGAGGTATTTGCATCTTTGTTAGGTTCTCAAAGGTGAAAAGCAAAATGGAAAGCTTCCAAATCCCCAAGATTTGGAAACTTAATACATCATGCTAAGTGTTGGCATCCTAAAAAAAACCTCTCACTCTCTGTACTTCTTTTAGCAGGTGTTCCCCTGGCAAACAGTCACATTAACACAGCATATCAAATTGACTGTACTAGGGTTTTGAAAGCGTTTTCTGTGTCCTGTTCAGAGCAAATCCAGTGTCCCATCACGCTGTGGTGTCATGCGCATTAATCCGCAGTGGGTGGTGCATTAACGACAACAGTGGGGCTTCTGGCCTTAGTCAAACGGGTCAACATGTTTTATTTTCTTTTAAAGATCGGATAGTGACCCATAGTTACCACAGATACCTACGCATTGAGCCCCCAATTTGCTAAATCCTCAACTGTGGGTAACATACTTATGCCGCAATAGTTAGCCTGTCTGGAACCAAGCTGATTTAAACCATATCACTGTGTGAAACTTGCATTACATGTGAACGGCCCCTACGCTAATAGGATTTTGTTTCTCTCTCCCTGTCTCGTCCTCGACCCCGAGGACAATGAGACAAACAGACCCAGTTCTGGTTAATGTTAAAGTCGGCACACCTCTGATCTACTGGCCGTCCTTCAACGTGATGCCCAGCTGATGCCTGACCAACGACCACCGGCAGAACCCGTTTAATCTCCTTATCCGTTTACATGTATATACATATCTCCCAAGGGTTTTTCTCTCCTAGGACTTTTTTATTCCCCCGGCTAAAAAGTCCAATTTTTTCTCCTAGGGGGTTTTTCAACCCGGTATTTTGTAAAAAATCGTGTATTTTGTTGTGCTATCTGTCGATTTTTTGTGCTTTTCACTGCTTCTATTAATGTAAAGCTGCTTTGAAACATTAACCAATTGTGAAAAGCGCTATATAAATAAAATGGAATTGAATTGAATTGTAAAGCAGCCTTGGTGACAAACAATACCATTTGCAAATTGGGGACAAATTGACAAATAAACATTTTTGGATAATCATCAGATTTTAGCCTAGCCAAATGTACAAACAGCCATAAAATAAAGGATTACCACTGTTTAACTTTTGCACTGAATAAATATATTTGAGGTAATGAGAGAAAAGTAAGGATGATCTGGTAAAATAGCAGAGAGATGAATGCTCACCGGATTTGACTTCATTTCCATCAAGTTGTCCAAGATGCGAGTAACTGGCAAGTTCTATACAAAAACAAGATTCACAATAAATCCAAAAACCCAACTGGACATGTCACCATAACTGACTATGCTAGATCACCTTCATTTATTATTGTTTCTGATCCGAGTACACCCTGATGTTTCAATTACACAGATGATCATGATTAATATAAGTGTTTATGATGTCCTGGAAATATCTGCTCTTGAATTCGTGTGGCCCTTCACAAGATGTAATTATCTATAACTTGTTTTTTTGTCTTTTAATATCCAATAACTTATTTGTGTTCAACAAGTATATACTTACATGCTGTTTAAGAACTAGATTTTTCACCCCCTCCATCACAAACTGGGATCCAGTGTTCATTACCCTCGAGAAAAGTCTGCAAAGTTGACAAGCAGGCCATCGTAAATTTGCATCCAAACACATGACATCAACAAAACGATGCACATTATAAGAATTAAATTTAGCGTAGCGTCATACCCCATTGGTTTTACTCCACCACTCCCATAATTGGCTGGAGTTGCAGCCATCTTGGTGAAAGCTCTGGAAAAAGAGTTATATTGGTTACAAAACTACAATGCTCATCATTCTGCTTAATTGAATGTAGTAACTAAGCAAATTTGACTTGTTATGAAGTGTTTGTTGACGATGGCCAGTACTCACTTCCACTGCTTGATGTAGTTGAGTGGGGACAGGTCACAGCCTGCATCAAGCATGGCTTTTTTGTACTGCTCTAGATCAACCTAAAAAGAACAGAGTGTTTTTGAATAAATAAACACTCAAATCTCATGGATGAAAAAAAAATCCAGCGGGCCAAATGGAATTGTTTTTATTTTACAATGAAGAATGGTATAAGGCTTGCAAGCCACGAGTATTCATCAGAATGAAAAGAAACTCATTTCTGTTAGACACGTAACAATCTGCGCTGCAGGAACGAGAAGGCCGTTTTGATGTCACCAACCTCATTTCCACCTCAAAAAACAAACAACAAAATGGTTGTTTTTGGAGTTCAAGCAAACGCTTAGCCAACAATAATCTACTCCGGTTCAGAGGGACGCGGATGAAAGAAAAATCCCAGAAGATGTGGAAAAAGAGCTCCTGTCTGACTTTAGCTGTCGACTCACTCTTCTTCTTTGGAAAGTCAAAGCTTTTACTGCCCGAATTGATAGATGTATAAGTGCATGACAGGCGTTGGCCCATTGGCTTACTCTCCCTTGAAAGGACTAAACTTCAAGGGTCACTTCTGTGGACACAGCGGAGCTTGGACATCATCCATCCGAACTTGCTCCCAAGGCTCTGTTTCTTTGTATCCGAATTATACACAAGAACTCATACTGTCCTTGGAATGGCCATTGAGGAGATCTTGCCATGAGCGGAACAATCCTGCTTTATCAAGGTACAAGAGTAATAACGTTTGGGCATGGCATCAAAGAGCATCGGTGTTCCTAAAATCTGCACCGCATGTGTCCCAGAGAACAACAAGGCTTTTGAAAACGGTCTAAAAAGTACAGTTTAAGAACCTAGGCCGAGCTTCATGGGGAGGAATCAGAATGTTTTTGTGAATTTTTCCCAAAATAATGAAATCCATGCATTTGCCACTGATTATTATAAACTGTGGTGTTACCAAAAGTGCACATCAGGGAAGCCCAGCAAAGGAGTATTATTTGTCTAAGCATTTAAAGTCACCCTGTAGTCGATCATTTTATCACTTAAAACCCATCTTTGGGCATCAAAATAGCATTTGTAAAAGTTTCTTTCTGTGAGGGAGGTAACTTCTTCAAGTTTTAAAACAGCTTGAATGTAACTCTACACTCTTGCCTCATTTAGTATAGGCTACCCGGAGATATGAATCAGACTATAGATATGAATATTTTTCTTCTAGTAGGTTTTTTCAACCCCTGGGGAGTCAGCTGACATTGGCTTAACTGAGCACCCTTTTCTATACGTTATATTATTACTACGCTCGCCAGTACAGTTTAATCATTGTCGCTGTTTTGTGCTGCTTATGTTGTCCATCAATTTTTCTGTTTTCTCCTACAACTATTAATGTAAAGCAGCTTTGAAACAATTAACAATTGTGAAAAGCGCTATATAAATAAAATTGAATTGAATATGCAAATGATTCCCCGCCTCTGCCCAGTCACAGCAGCTCAGGCCATAGACCTTTCGCACCACCTTGGACCATAGATATATATGTACATAGATCCTATATTCGGCAGTTTTAAACACAATTTGCACATGGTTTGTCTTAAAGCATGAAACAGACATAGGGATATATACAACAATAAAAACTTGGTTTTCACCACAGGGAGACTTTAAAGGGAGAGTTCAGCCAAAAATGATATTAAACCCATGATTTACTCACCCCAAGCTGTCCGAGATGCATATGTCCATCATTTTTCAGACAAACACATTTTCAGTTATTTTAGAAAATGTTTTAGATCTTTCAGTTAATTAAATGTAAAGTTACAGGGTCCACGTCCTTCAAGTCCAAAAAATGTGCATTCATCCTTCACAAAATAAATCCAAACAGCTCCACGATGATAAACAAAGGTCTTCTGAGGGTAATCCGTGCTGTGTTGTTGTAGAAATATCCAAATTTAAAACTTTATAAACGAAAATAACTCGCTTCCGGTAATGCCGCCACCTAAGTCGCGTCCGTATTCAAGATGAGAGCGTACGCCGTTTACGGAGGTTTCTTTGCTGCTCCTCTGTGCCCCCGCCCTCCGAAATACATCACGAAGAAAAATGCGTACACTACGGTGATACTCTCTCCTGAATACAGAAGAGTCTAAGATGGCGACGTTACCGGAAGCTAGTTATTTTTTTTATAAAGTTTAAAATTTGGATATTTCTACAATAACACTGCACGGATTACCCTCAAAAGGCCTTTGTTTATCATCGTGGAGCGTGAAGGATGGATGCACATGGATGAACTTTACATTTGATTAACTGAAAGATCTAAAACATTTTCTGAAATAACTGTAAATGTGTTCGTCTGAAAATGATGGACATATGCATCTCGGACAGTTTGGGGGTGAGTAAATCATAGGTTTAATATCATTTTTGGCTGAACTATCCCATTAGAGGTAATTATAAGAATTTGTGATCAAATGTCATGTATTTGACATTTTGTCATGTATTATACTAGGAGTTGGTTGCGACAAGAAAATAGGAATACAAATAAAATACAGTTGATTTCAGGGTAATATAGTTTGAATGAAGGTCGTACCTCAGATGGGGGCTGCTGGGAAGTTATGTAGTAGATCAGAAACAACCTCATCTTATCCTCTGCTGTTCCAGCTACCAATGAGAAAAAAACTTTTATATTGCATACAGTTCATTTACATTCAACAGAGTAAACAGACTACAGTTTTTAATTTTTTACAGCGCTGAAACGTGAACCAAACATTTAAAAAAAGAAGTGATCGCTATCATTATAATCAGCAAAGTGGTCATTCCAGTGTACTCATAGGAAACCGGTGAACTTAAAGAGGACCCTGTGGAGATCAAGCAACTGTGTCCTCTTAAAACCTTACAATGCTGGCGGGAGAGAAAACAAATTTCATCCTGTGGTAGCATCACAGAGAGCCTTTAAAGCCAACAGTTTCCCCCAAGAGATGTGATGTATTTCAGTCCACTAAGCTGGAAGAATGGCTGGATAAAGAAGAGGGGTGGAACAGATTCTCATTAAGGGATGGTGGTATGAGTTACTCATTCAATTAGTTTTGTTTGATCTTTTAGGATGGGGCTGTTTTTGGTAAAACAAAACTTTATGGCAGTTCGGCAGAACGCCATGAGGGATACAATGGTGTTTGGAATATGCTCAAGATTACAAGACTAGTCAAGTAGACAATAAGCCACTTGATGCCACAAGTTTTACCACGGTTAGGGGATGTTAATGGGCATGCAGATATAAGAGTGATCTGTTTGTAGCTTCAAATGGTCACATTTTAATCAATTAGATTTTACTGTGCCCTGGGCTAGCCATCACAATGCCATAGAAATAGTAATAACAGAGTAAAAAAAAATATTATCAGGATATGAAAGAGGATTAGGGCCAAGGAAAAATAAAACAAAACATCTTAAAATCTGGGTAAAGTCATTTCAGTGAATTTCTAAACATATTATAAATGTTTGAAATGTTTGGCGGAAACAAAGACTGAATTGTGACATTGTAAAAAAAACGATTTTACACAGTTTTCCCACATTTCTGTGTTTAATATTATTTCCTAACACAATCACTAGCAATTATTCAGGTTGTAGGTAAGTTGAGAGAGACTGCAGTTTTCCCGCGAGTGGGAGTGGTTTCAGAACCGACAGCAGACACGCCCCCAGCGTTTGAGAGCAGAGAATCCTGCCTCTTTTTCCACGACTTTGAAAACGTATTTTATTTATTTGCCATTTTTTTAACCATGCAAATTTGGCTGTGTTGGTTAAAGGTGCCACAGAATAAAAAACTGTATTTACATTTTTTAATAATAAGAGCTCTGCACATGGTAATGACATATCGTTAGCCTAAATTGCGTTTGTTTCCTCATTTTTATGTAAACCTTGTGCACGCAAAAGACTGCTGGAAAACAGGCCAATCTCAACATAACATGTGATCTCACATTCGAGATGTACGCCCCCAATATTAAATTACACATTAAATAAAGTACAAAGTTGTTATAATGTTTACTAATGCGAGCTACTGACATGAGCCATAGAGCAGAGTAATCAGAGTAGAGCTCAACATTATTATTCATGACCCTTCCAAATATGGCAAAAATAGACAATTACATTCAAAGGACAAATCCTAGGGTTGTAAATGGACTTGTAAAAAGTTTTTTTGCACTTAATAAAGTTACATACGTTCTATGTAGATATCAAATAACAATTTAACATTATATCGATGCATTCTTTGGCACCTTTAATATCACAAACTGAAAACACATTTAATGTCGGACTTTAAGATGCAGTTTGTTCATTTTCATTTTATATGCACGTTGCATTAATATTTTGGCCTCATCTGCTTGCCTGTACATGTGTTTTCTTCATCATTTGCTATCTGTTTTGCAGATCTGCTTGTTCATGTCATTCCAAACACAATTATGTCAAAATTATGACATTAAATATTGTAAAAATATCACAACTTTAATCTTATTGCTACGACTTTATTTTAGTATTTTGCTTTTATTCTAAAAATATCACCACTTTATTTTTTTATTTTTTCTTGTGAATCAACATGCAGCACAAGACACGCGAGAACCAATGATCGTACCAAAGTGGATCTGGTGTGCCACCATTTTAGATCACACACCAATCATGGTACATATACACCAGAAGCGAATTTAACTATTTGCTTAAGTTGATTAAATGCAAAGTCAATGCAAAGACTGGAATTCGTACTGGACAATACGAATGACGCAAATTGGGCGGTGCGACTGCCGCGAGCATGCGCTATTCACATCAAACGCTTTCCGGGCAAGTCAAGAAAAAAAAGGCACATGACGCGAAGTTATAGGGACATTCCTTTTTTTTTAAAATATGCTCATTTTCAGGCTCCCCTAAAGTTAAACATTTGATTCTTACAGTTTTGGAAACCTTTCAGCTGATCTCTGGGTCTGGCGCTAGCACTTTTAGCATAGCTTAGCACAAGCCATTGAATCTGATTAGACCATTAGCATCACGCTAAAAAATAACCAAAGAGTTTCAATATTTTTCCTATTTAAAACTTGACTTTTCTGTAGTTACATCGTACTAAGACTGACAGAAAATTAAAAGTTGCGATTTTCTAGGCAGATATGGCTAGGAACTATACAATCATTCTGGCGTAATAATCAACGACTTTGCTGCCGTAGTGATATTACCGAGGGGCAACCTTCCGATCTCTCTAATGAAGCCAACACGGAAGTGACTTAAACTGCAATTCATCGACTGGCCGCTTGAGGCTGGCTCCAAAAGGGAGTCAATTTCCATAGACTCCCATGTTAAAAATGGACAACTTTACAGTAGAAAATAATATGTTTACAGCCTGGTACAAAAAGTGTTTTTGGCCTATATAGCTAATTTTACCCTTCATGACAACTGTGAGGGGGGTGAATTTTTTTGTAACTCATCCGTTTAAATTATATTAAGCCTTAAACTTCTGCATAATTAAGGGCGTGGCCGCTTGAGTGTCGGTTGAACAGCCACTGCTGTCACTAGACTCGCGCTAGGCGGGCGTGGTTTCACCTCAGCTTCACCCATATCCCGCCTCTTTACCCATTTTCGGTTTTCCGCGAGTAATTCGCGGGGACGCGCGGTCAAGATGGCGACGGCAGGCAACGCCTACTGTAAGCTTCAAAAGCGATCTTCACAAACCAATGGGTGACGTCACGGACACTACGTCCATATTTTTTTACGGTCTATGGATATTACGCACGGCCCGAAAATAGTCCTCTTGGTAACTTTCTGGGACTATTTTCGGGGCAGTGCGTAATATCACTACGCCTGCCATGTAATATAGTTCCTAGCCATATTTGCCTAGAAAATGGCAGCTTTTAATTTTCCGTCGGTCTTTGTACACAATGAAACTCGTAAAACTCTTCGGTTATTTTTAAGTGTGATGCTAATGGTCTAATCAGATTCAATGGATTGTGCTAAGCTATGCTAAAAGTGCTTACGCCGGACTGAATGGATTCCAAAATGGTAAGAATCAAAATTTTTAACTCTAGGGGAAAATGAGCATATTTTCAAAAAAAGTGGAGTGTCCCTTTAAGTCCTGCGAGTAATCTAGAGCGAGGAACGTGATGCTTTGCATTTGGTGTGTACGCAGCATGATAGTGTTATTAAACGCAGCTTATCAATCTCTAAATAAGATCAAAATGCAAATTGCTCTAACGAACTTTAAAAGGCATATATTAACCCTACCGGGGTTGTATGGGTTCCTTTTTCTGATGACATGCGGCCGGCCACTCAGTGCCATAACAAAGCTAGGAAGAGTCAGGATATTATTTAACACAACTCCAAATGTGTTCGGCTAAAAAAAGGAAGTCATATACACTTTGTATGGCAATTATGGGGTAATTAAATTTTTTTGATGAACTATTCCTTGCTTGGCTCTAATCCTCCTCTGCATGTGAAAGACTCACCGTCCGGATCACTGATAATGTCCAGAAGCGATTTATCAAGATTAGATTTGCTCATGAGCTTTTCCTCATACTCAAAATACACATCCAGCTTGCGGCTCTAAAGACAGAGGTTTAGACAGGCACATTTAGAGCGAAAATATATTTAGAGAAATAATAAGATGTGCTGACAAAATGTAATTCAAGAGATAAAAAACATTTTTCTCATGGTGCACTCACCTTGATGTGGTCCAAAACTGCTGTGGCGACGTTGGTGTGGAGGTCAATCAATCTCTTCTTCTCCAGAAGCTCAGGAAGGGAACTGTTTGGAAAGAGGAGCATGATGTTATCCAACGCTATATGTGTAGGCTCAGGCAGGTGTCCAGCTGAAGGCCCTTTGTGAGAACGATGACTTATACATATTTATAATAGCTGGCTGTAATTAGATTATACTAGGATAAATTTCACGTATAGAAACAAATTCAACAAACTAAAACTTGAGTAGTTAAGTTTTTTGTCTGCACAACGGATGAAATAATGTCATGTGGGTTTGGACCAACACTTGAATTTTGGATGAACTCTCTCTTTAAGCAAAGCACACAATGAAGTCACGGTACAAAGAAACCTGTTTCTCCTACCTGACAGCTGAAGTAAGTTTGGCGGTGTTATCTGACAACATACTAATGGCTCCATCATCCTCCCCCTCCAGGCCCTTTGAAGAAACCACATTTCTGTGTTACAGGCTTCTTATCACAGCTTCCATTCAACACCGTCTTTATATATTATTCAGCATCGGCCCTAGAGCGACTCCACAAATAACAAACCGAATACTTCTGTCTTACCATGATGCTCTTGAGACGTTTAACCTCATCCTCTTGGGCACGATATGAATCCAGTTCCTCCTGCACGGCTTCTGCAACCTCAGGAAATGGACTGAAACAGCGACGGGAAATCGATTATGCACTTTTAATGGGGTCGGTGCTAAAAATAAGTTATCTACACACACATGTCCGTCTATACACAAGTTAATCCAAACAGATGTTGGGGAAGGACAATTTGGCATCTTAAATTCTCCAAGGTAATTACACTCACCTTCCTTTGTGTTTTTGCCAAAATTTGTCAGCAGCAGTGAGATCATAGCTCTTCTTGTTCTTCTTTTTGGGTCGTGCCCCGGCTGGACTGGTCTCTGACCCTTGAGACTCCTCCACACTGACCCGGTTCAGATGGAAGTCCTGATACAAACACACAAATTCATATGGGTGATTCTCGCGAAAGTAGACGTATGATGTGTCATGAAACATTTTGATAAAAAAAGTAAATACAAAGTAAGAGTATCAAAATAAGAAGCATACAGTTACAAACATCTCTTCATGTACTATTTTGCACATGATTTCAAATCATATAAACCAACTTTGTTGTTTTTTCCACATTTAAGGGAAGAACTTTCATTACCGCAACGTGTCCATGACTGGATTTGGGTTCTTTGACATGGAAATATTTGTAATTAAAAAATATAAAAAATAAAAAGCTTCAGTGCATGTTATACTATAAACATTTACAGTAAAGAAACATGTGGGATTTGGTGATCATTGATAAATGTAGAGACAATAATAAGGAATATAAATGTGTCCAAGACCAATTTTCTCATCCTCCGCAACAATTTTCAATCAGTTCCTTGCCCGCAAGGAACTAACATTTTCAAAAAAAAAATGTTGGAAGGGACATAATTGACTGTGACACTCAAGATGGCTACCAGGTAAGCAGTTCTTATTTTTCTCTAAAAGTAAAAATTTTGTTTGTCATAGTACCTAGACAACTTTTTAGTTCTCATTACCGAAACATGAGATCGTAAATGCATATATTAATGTAATATCGTGTTGCGGTAATGATATCTTTTGATAATGATAATCTAAAAAATGTAAATAATTATATAGGAAATATTTTAAAATTCTCTAAAACGAATGGTTATAGTAAGTTCAGACCTTAATCTTATATGTGCAAAAAAATTGGCTTCAAGGGCTTTTTAAAAATCTGATGCTGGACACCTTCTAAGTCTGGATTTCGTGAGAATGACCCATATATGTGGGATGCCAGATAATAGGGCTGCACAATAAATCGCATGTGATTGTCACGTTAGTAAAGCCGGTTCCTTAATTAGTAGTAAATCGCCATTACCTGCATTCAGATGGAGTGCATTTACTACACAGAGCCGTAGTTCACTTACAAGCTGGGCAATATCCCATTCATAATCGCTGACTTTTATTTAAACACCCCTTGCAATTTAAAGATGCTGTGTGTAGATTTTAGCATCATCTAGTGGTGAGATTGCGAATTGCAACCAACAGCTCAGTCCACAGCTCACCCCTTCCTTTGGATAAAGACGAGAGAAGCTATGGTAGCACCCACATGACAAACATGTAGTGATGATCAGTGAGCAGTTTGTCCGTTTAGGGCTACTGTAGAAACATTGCGGAGACTTCTATGTAAAGAGACGCGCGGTGTATGTAGATGAAAATGGCTCATACTAAAGTAATAAAAACATAACAGTTCATTATGTAAGCTTTTATAAACCACTGATAATATAGTCATGTATTTTATATTGCATTTCTGTCAAGAGATACTCCTAAAATTTACACAGGGCACCTTTAAGTCTCGCTTTATTTAAGCAGCAGCATTCTGAGAAGGAAAAAATACCCAATGAATTTATGACTACTGGCACAAAAACCCAACACGTACATTCCACATTAAAAAGTAACCCTTTATCATCCATATATGATGATTGCAATAACTTCATCTTTCCATATACCGCAACTTGGAACTCATAGTAGTTTCCATTTGGGGAAAAGGACATTAACATTACTAGAAGAAATGAATAATATGGGCTTAATTGTAGGTCATGTGAGTTTATTTGGGTTCTGCTCACCAGCACATCATGAATGAGAGCTTGGTATGTCCAAGTGTGGTGAAGAGGAGTCGCTAGATCAAGGTTACGGTCGGCAAGAACAAACAGCGGCCTTTGAAAACTGTGTAGAGAGAATGAGGAGAAGTTATATAGTGGGTAACATTTTATTTTGATAATCCATATTAGACATTTTACTAACTTTAAGTAACTTTACTAACAGAGATTTCACTAACTATAAATGAAGAGTTTGGTTTCAAAACAAAAAAAAGTTATCGCCAAAGTCAGTATTGTATCAGGTCAGTATTAAAAAGTAAATTCTTAATTTTACACAAAATCCAATATCCGACGTGTTATTCTGTCATCTTTTCTCCTTTTTTTCCCAAAACACGATAAACGGCAATCTTTCTTTTCTGCAAAATGCAATAAATCCGCTCAACAAATCACAGCGCACAATCCCACGCATTGTAAACAATAATGGTGGCGCTAGGCCTGGGGCGGTAACCGGATTACCGCCATACCGCGGTCACGTGACCCATGCCGCGGGTCTGAGCTCCTCACCGTCATAACCGCAAAAAAAAAAAAAAAAAACTTGAAACATTGGCCTGCAATTGTGTGTATATATGGGGATGTCATACACGCAGCTTTTAAACAACCGCAGCTTGTTAACAGAACATTAACGGTTAACTGATATGATTTTAATATTAAATTGTCATTGAGTAGAAATACAGGTGACGTTGTCTGTGCCTCGGTAAAAGCAATACAAACATTTTATTTAATTTGAACATGCAAACAGCCGCAACAGATCAACAACAGAATCAGGTTTCATACATTATTAAATTGTCACGCAACATAAAGAGCACGCGATCAGTCCGAGGATTAATATCCAAAGAGGTAGATCGTCTCTTTTTCATCTAGCCTACCACAGTGGCCATTTCTACAGCAGGACACATTTCAAAAAGTTTTGCTTTTGCGTCTTCTTTCTCCGTTTGTGAAAAAAGACAGATGTTTATGGTAAGTGTGTAGGACGGAAGCGGTCCCGAGCACGCGAGACAGACGCGGACTGCCCGAGCGCGCGCGAGACAGACGCCGACTGCCCGAGTGCGCGGGAGACGCGGAATGCCCGAGCGCGCGGGAGACAGAAGCGGAATGCCCGAGCGTGCGGGAGATAGACGCGGAATGCCCGAGCGCGCGGGAGACAGACGCGGACTGCCCGAGCGCGTGCGAGACAGACGCGGAATGCCCCGGCGCGCGCGAGACAGACCGTGTCATTTTGCACCACACACACACGTCTCCGTGCAGCTTCCAAGCTATACTCAAGCACGGACACATATGCAGTACGTGATTTCTAATGGTTATTTTACCAGACCGTCAGGGCAGCAATAATTTGCGTCATTTACAGGCCATTCATGATAGAAAAGTGGCGAAATGTCTGTAGGCACGTAAGTGTGGACACGTACAATGCTTTAACATTTTTTTTGACTGATAATATTAATTGTTCAAGTTGTTGAATGTTGAAATTGAAGAAATGTGGAAGGAAATAATATTCACTTTACATGTTCCTTAAGTAATTGCACGTGTTGTTTATTGAACATAAATAAGTCATGCATGTTATTTAACTCGTTGTCTTGCCAATAAACCGCAAAACAGCGGGAATTTGTTGATTACCGACCGCGGTAAGAAAAACTCCAAACCGGCCCAGCCCTAGCGTGGCGCGTTGAATACACACGGAATCTTAGTTTTCCTCATCTACTTTGTACTTCGTAACCAACAAACAAACAAAAACAAAATAATAATTTGATGGCATTGATAAACGTGTGGTGGTTTTCTGTGGTAGGGAAGAAACGTAAGCCATCAAAATCTAATAATTTACATGAGAGGCATGCCGGCTGTTGTTTGTCCTCACACGACAGCATCAAGCTTCTGTCATGCTAACACATTGACCCTAGAGGATCTTATAAAAAACTTTCCATTATTTTACGCAAAGTCAACAAAAATCGAGCAAAACCAAAACATTTTACAGCTGATCGCTGTCTAAAAAGGTCAGCGACGACGTCCCAAGGATGGCAGCAGCAAAGACAGTTTTCTTAAAGGGGCCATGGCATGAAAATCTGACTATTTCCATGTTTAAGTCCTATGATTAGGTCCCCAGTGCTTCTATCAACCTAGAAAATGTGAAAAAGATCAACCCAGTAACTTAGTTTTTGTAAACCATTCACTACAAGCAAATGAGAAAATAGGTCGTTGAAATTTGGCTCTCCTTATGATGTCATAAGGAGCTCTTATTATAATAATAATCGCCCCTTAATCTGCACTATCCATTCACGGCACTGCCATTTAATGCAGAGAAAATGAGAGATAGAAAATATTTCACAGCACAATTGAGTTTCAATTGAATTTCATCAGTTCATTTGCATTTAAAAGAACACACCCAAAACGGCACATTTTTGCACCCACCTACAAAGTGTCAATTTTAACATGCTATAATAAATTATCTGTGGGGTATTTTGAGCTAAAACTTCACATATGTGCTCTGGGGACACCAAAGATTTATTTGACATCTAAAAAAAATCTTGTGTCATGGCCCCTTTAATATGACAAAGCAAGTGTTTTGATTAATGCCATTAATGTTTCTTTTTTTATCATTGTAAATCACTAGTCAACTAAATGAATATAACATGGCAAAGATTAATGCACATTTATATATTGATTCAATAGATTTCTAGCATTTTGGGAAAAAACTTGTCATGGATTTATTGCATGTTGTGGAAAAAATAATCATTTTTATAATAAATCTTTGAAAATCAAATTATGGATTTGAATTTTTAATGTTATTATAACCTAAAGATGATATGTGAAAGTTTATAACAAAAAATAGTGGTTTTCATCTTGTCACTTTCTTGGTATGAAAAAACAACTTTTTACCGAAATTAGTCCAAATGTATTTATTGCGTTTTGGAACCAAACTCTTCAAATATTATTATAATTATTATTTAACAGATATACATATTTTAATCATATGTGACCCTGTCTGTGAAATCCAGACTATCATAATATAATTTTGAGATAACAAGCATCAAAGTTTGACTTTAAAGACATATAAACTGACATGACCTTACTCAGTTAATATTGAAGATATCAAGGTTAAAAGTTCTTTACATTATGTAGGATGATTTTATGTAGAAAAAAGTAAATCACAAAAAATGACTTAAGGAGGGTCAGACATTTTAAACTGGGTGTATGAGTATATGTGTGTGTTTTTAGTCCACCTGAACTGGCCAGTGCCCATGGTGTCTCCGGTAAACAGGCTGTTACGAGCGTCTCGCAGATTCTCTCTCAGTTTCTTGTCAAGTTTCTAGGAAAATCAAATTAAAGTTAAATCAACAATACTGATATTTTCAGTAGGAACGCGCTGAATCCAATAAACTCTACGACTTCAGGTGTTAATTTTCTCTCGCATAACACCGAGACATTCTTTCTTTCAAACAAATCATCCAAAATCTCTTTAGTGGAGACGAGGTTGGACCGAATCCCACAAACAGAACAAAGAAGAAAGAAGAAGTTTGTCCCTTTAGTAAAACAACACTAAGCTACAATATTACAATAAAAAAAAATTGCTGTGTTTACTGCAGAAGTTGAGGTGATTATCAAATATCCACGGCCATTCTTTACTCTTTTGATAATTCATAAAACTCTTTACTGAGCACGAGAAGACAAAGACGTCTCAGAATGTTCGTACGGTATCAGAGGAACATCAAAAGAACGGATCGGTGGGTCTCTTACCACGGCTACCATTTCTGCAGCATTCCCTCGTGGACATCGGATTATTGGGACAGCACCTATGATAACAGGAAAGCTCAGTGTACTGCCAAAAGGAGAGTGCATTGAATATCTGCACACAGGCTCCCAAGACACACAAGAATGTTCAGTTTCACTCACACTTCATAAACAGCAATAGAGACTTGATAACTGCACTTAGTTTGAATCATTAAGTTTCCATCATATGAACGTTTAGCAGTTTAACACATGACTGCATTTATTTATTAAGACAACTTACTTGTTATTGGTAAAAGGACGAAATTGTTATTTATTCAAAATGTAAATCAATTCTTGATGAAAACTGACCTAATTTAAATATTTTTTATTGCATTATTAACATTTTTATCTTTTTGGCAATATACAGAAGAATTTTACTGTAGGAAAGTTCTGCCACCCAGTGGCTAATTTTTAACATAGACCATTTCCGTTCCTTATCAAATAACAATTATTAAAAAATAATAATGTGAACAGTTCCTTATAATAAGCAGAAAATGTGGCTTATTTGTGTTTTACTAATGATCTTTTATCTTTTTTCATGCTAAATTACAAAGCTGACAAAGTTTGAAGAGGAGCAACCTGCTTGTTCCAAAAACTCAGGGAGGCTGGATTGCAGAAATTACTTTTTAAACTTTTGTGACCCTGTCTGTGAAATCCAGGCTGAAGTCAATTGAATTTAAATTCAATCATTGATTTCACTTTAATTTATGGCTGTCAAAAGATTAATCGCATACAAAATAAAAGTTTGTGTTTGTACAATATATGTGCATGTGTACTGCATGTAATTGTTTTGTATATATAAATATAAATTAATTAATTAATAATAATAAAAAAAATAAAAATAATATATATATATATATATATATATATATATATATATATATATATATATATATATATATAAATTTAAAAAAAATACATAAATAAAACATTTCATAAATCATACATGTATGTGTGTACTTATATATCCATAATAATTACACACAATAAACATGCACATATATTGTGCAAACACAAACCTTTATTTTCTAGGCAATTAATCTTTTGACAGCCCTACTTTAATTTCAATCTTTGACATGACCTTAGTCAGCATTAAAAATATCAAGGTTATATTTTTTACTAATGTTCTTGTAGGATTATTTTATGTTAAATCACAAAAAATGACTTCAGCTGGGTTTTCACAGACTAGATAAAATACAAATAAACAGAATACAAGTGTAGAAGTATGTTGGTTTTTACCAAGAGTAACAAAGAAGCAGAAGAGGCTATCCACTATAGTGTCCATGATGGCCTCCATATCTGTGTCCATTATATCTGGTTTGTTGATTGCTGTAGGTAAATAATAACAGCGCTGTTAATGATTTCATTTAGAATAAAAAATAAAAATAATATTTTTAGGCATCAACGTACCGTGATAGGAAATGTGTTCTTTGTTTTGATTACAGAGAATGAACATTTCATCTTCAAGCGTGATGAAGTTCAAATACTGATCAAACACCTGCAAAGAGGCAGAACAGATCTAAGTACTGGTCCAATTTACCTTTATAGTGCTCTTCAGCATGATATAAAAGAAAAGAAAAAGTTTTTTCTCATGAAGAATGCTCCAAATGCTGATATCGGAAATTAAAAATAATTTTACTACTCAACAAAGCTTAATATCATCAATAAAATACCGCCATTGCATAGTATACAATTAGTCTGTATGGCTGTTGCTTCCTCCATAGTCTTGAAAGGACAAAACAGCTGTGGCCTGTTGCACGAAGCGAGCTGAACAAACTCAAATTTGCAGTGTAAGTTTTGAGTTGACAAAACTTGACTAATCCAACCTGTGTCAATCTGGTTTATTCGCTGATGACTTCTCATGCACGTGTAAGTTTGAAGCGAACAGCCAATAGCGTTAAACATGGAAAAGGCAGGTGTTATTACACACAAATATGAGTTTAAAACTATAAACAGCACAATTTTTTTTTAAAGTGATTCAGATTTTACAGATAAAATCATAACTTCAATATACTTCATGTTATTTAGTTTAATATGAGTTTGTTTAATATTAATAAATTATTCATTTGTGAAATAATAAAGTACATAAATAATGACAGGTCAAAGATAATGAAGTCAAAGATAAAATTTAAAAAAGATGCAACTTTATATAACTTTAGTCCTTTATAATACTTGGATGCAACCTAAACCAAAACATCTTGGCAGCAGATTAAAATGAAATACATACATTTTTAAACATTGTTAAAAGTGGTGATTGTGGTGATTATTGTCATTGTGTGTATATTTTAATAAAATGTGTAATTGTGTCCATCCCTATTGTGTCTTTTACGCCAAAGTGCCCTTTTTATTATCACTAAATGGGTTAACGTGAGATATTTGTCACTTTGCTCATAGCTGATTGGTCCAGTTTGGGGTTGAGCAGGTTAGCCGTCTAGCATACGTTAAGTTACGATGGCGATGAACACTTTTCCTAAACCAGTCCATCTTCTTGAGCCCGAAAAATCAGAGTTTGCACAAAATAAACCCAAACTTACAGTACAGGCCAGAAGTTTGGACACACTCACTCGTTCTTTATTTATATATTTGTCCACATAACAGAATAATAATACACTCGTCCAAACTATGGCATAACACAAATGCAACTGTGGGAATTATGTTGGTGAGTGAAAGCATCCAAGTCACCCTTTGCCTAGAAATTGCAAAACCATACTTGTGTAATTTTATCAAGAAGCTTCTTGAAGTTTTACTTTAGACTAAATTTGAAAGAATATTGAAGGACTTCACATTTAATCTGGGCTCTTATTGACAGAATTTTCTTTAATATTCAGTGCAAGTCATCTATTTAAAAA
This sequence comes from Misgurnus anguillicaudatus, assembly GCF_027580225.2. NCBI lineage: Eukaryota > Metazoa > Chordata > Actinopteri > Cypriniformes > Cobitidae > Misgurnus > Misgurnus anguillicaudatus. The sequence continues at coordinate 29,225,535 of NC_073343.2, read as the reverse complement.
ATAATATTTTAAAATAAAATTTGTTTGGCACAGGTATAGTTTTTTCAACAAACGTAATTTCATGCATTTAACCATACACCTTGAGATTAAAAGATTTTTAAAATCATAGTTAACATTCTAGTGAAGTGTGTCCAAACTTTTGGCCTGTACTGTACCTGGGTAGCAACTGTAGAACCAACTTTGTACAACAGGCCACTGAAGTCCATTCCCAAAAACATTAAAGCCATTTCAAAGTTTAATGTAAGTTACTTCTCTCTAAGTTAAGTGTTTGACTTACTTTGGTCACCTGGGTTACTGCATTGGCTGCTAGAGCAGCACTTGCTATATCCTCTAACTTGCTTCTGGAGATGGCAGAGATGAAGTTTAGGTAGTAGAACTCATAGAGTTGGTTTCGCAGGTCCTGCAAGGGTAAAGTAACTCTATTAAATCTGAAACTGGGTAAAAATTTTTATTAAGGTTGTCACTGGCTGAGAGGGGTTTCACATGCAGCAAAATATGGAAAAAGCATTGTTAAGGTTTACTTGACATATCCTGTCAATGTTCTCCTCTGTGGGCATTACAAAGTAAATGGCAGGAACATCTGGAATGGGATCGCGATCCGAATGCAATAAGCTGGAAGATAAAGCAAACAGAATGCGTCGTAGTGTCAAAAACAAATTATTTAAACCACTAACATTAAATCCATTGCAAAAAAGCAACCATTACACAGGTTAGTTTATAACGGTGTAGTAATAAAATAATGTTACACATTATAAAGTATTAAAGGTTCTCACAGGTGGAGAGTGATGCCCATGTCTCGTAACTCTTTCACAGACAGCAGGGGAGATATGATGTCTTGGCCAAAGCGATCATAAATAAGAACCTATTAAGAATTGGAAATGGTGAAGCAAAATTGTCCAACTTTTAAAGATCATTGTGGTAAAGACTAGGTTGGTGTATCCTTACCTTCCATACCGGTTCAGATGCTGTGTTTTTAATTGGTGGGGCATTGAAGTTTAGCATTCGCTTTAGAGCAGCTGAGGACGAAATATCATTTCAATATCACTTTTTAAAATCAAAGCCAGTCAACACAAGCCTTTCTTGCTTATTAAAAGCTTTGACCGAATACCAACAATGCTTATTTTATGCAATGCATGCCATCCATCATGTTCATTATATTAAAATTTAAATGCATATGAATAGCCCTGTCCATAGCAGCAGCCAGCCACACAGCAAATGTCAACATCCATAAATTGTCAACCTCTGAAAAATAATGAAAACTATATATTTAATATGAAGACAAAATATATTTAACCCTTGATTGTGATCACCAATATAGTTTTCGCTAAGAGCCTCAGCTAGCTTGTACAACCAAGGGGTCATTTTGACAATACTCAGGAATAGTTTATCATAAATCAGCCGTTTTTCTCTATGTAGGGATTAAAACACAAGTACTTATTTACCTAGTCATACAAATTCAACAGATAATCTATTAATTTGGTGTTAACCAGCTGGTAAATAACAAAATACGGTTAGCGTATTCAGCTAGACCATTTTACCATTACAATTGCATATGTAATGTATTTATTATTATCGTATGTTAAATAAATAATGCTCAAAGCATTAAATCACTCAAGTAAATGATATCAACAGTATTGAGCGTTTTAATATGAATCAAAACTTTGAAACAGACCTGTCTGTTTCTCCCGGACGGAGGCCGCCATCTTTACTGTTTATGCGATGACGACTGTGCAGGTGACGTGGCAACCGGCGTGCCTCTGTACGGGAACGCGCACAGTGCGAAAGACGTGTCAAGTTAAAAATTAGTGTGTTTTAATTTATAATCACAGCTTATATATACTGTTATGGATGTAAAATAAAAAATCAATTGATATATAAATAATCTTTTGAATACCCCCATCCATCCCTTCACGGATCCGTCCGACCGTCCATCCATCCATCATCCAACGGTTTCCATGGTAACCACAGTCTCAATTCAATTTATATACATAATTTGTGCATTGTTTTATAGCTTCAGTACGAAAACATGTATGAAAGAAAAATATTAAAATAAAGATACAGAAATAGAAAAATTATAAAAGATTAAATAAAGAAATATTTTTAAAATGAATTCAAAATGAATAATTTGGCAATAAATCGAACTGTGACAAAAAACAGGCTCAGTTTAGTGTGACAGTAAACGTTTGGTGAAATACCGTGAACAAATACATCAATATTATCAATTATATTGACTTTCTAATTCTATTTAAACCTCATGCCTTGAAAAGTCGATATAGGGGCGGTTTCCCAGACAGGGCTTATCATAGTCCCAGACTAAAGTGCACGTTTATGGAGCGGTTTCCCATACAGGGATTAGACTAGTCCTAGACTAAAGTAAAAGTAAGAGCTGTCCGAACTGAAAACAACTTGCACTGACATATCTTAAAATACATCAGTGCTCTTTGTTTTGCCTCAAAATGCTTTTTGTAATGTTTTAGTAAGGCATGCTTGTTAAAACTAGTTATATTTCCTAATTAAACCAAGGCCTGGTCCTGGCTTAAGCTAATCCCTTCCGGGAAACCACCCCTTAAATGCCTTAATTTAAAAACATCTTGCACTAACATATCTTAAAGGCGGGGTGCACGATCTCTGAAAGCCAATGTTGACATTTGAAATCACCTCAACAAACACACACCTACCCCAATAGAATTTGGATTTTCGTTTGATAGACCCGCCCAACACCAACGCAACCCAGGCAATGATGTTGTGTTGAAATCGTGCACCCTGCCTTTAACACATATCAGTGCCATTGTTTTGTCCCAAAACGTACATCAGTAATGTTTATTGGTAAGTTATGCTTGTAAAATCTACTTAAATTTCCTAAAATAACTAAGGCCTAGTCCTCGATTAATTTAAATCATATCTGAGAAACTGTTCCATACTTTTATTTTATTTAAGCTTATTAATGATCTGGTGCTTGCGATGCCTTATATTAGCCATCTTATTTTGAAAGTTTGACGTGATTTTACACGGTTAATTATTAAAAGTAGGAAAAACAGTGGGAGTAACAGCAAAGAGTTTAATAAATTATGACGGATATAAAGCTGACAACAACTTTAAAGAACACAAGCAACAGTAAAAAAAAATGGAAAAAACAAACATTGCTACCAATGGTATTTTAAAAGAACAGTTTATACAGTAAAATTCATGGATTCATGTGTAGTGGCTATAAAGACGCATTTATCCATTGTACATAAACTCTATTGTGGCTAATATACAGGCTAAACTTGCAACGGCACCATTTTGTGGCTACTAGGAAATTACAGAGTATTCATTGTTAAACCATGTTTTTTTAAAAAAAAAATCTAAATTCCCAGTTGCTTGGTATACACACTGTAGGCATATCTATAACTACTGAACATTTTAACTGTAGTTGCACTATATATAAAACTGGTACAACTCTGAATTGTGTGGCTGGTAACAAACACTTTATATTGCAAGCCATGTTTACATGCACCTAAACTAGTCGAGTCTAAAGAACATGCATTGCTTCCAGCTGAGGCCTAACAGTTTTGAACAACTAAAATTGATGAATAATCTGAAATGTGATTATGACTGGTTAACCTACTGTATGATTGCTAGGTAATATGTAAGGCAAATTGCATTGTTATATTGTAACTGATTGTAGATTCTAAATTACTGTCAAATAAATGACAACAGGGTTTATCATATTACTGATGAATGTAACAAGTAATGCTAATGTGAACAATACGGTTCATATAAAACTACATAACTCCAATAAATAAATCACAGACATTTAGCACCATTACAGATAAAGGGCAACAGCACCCTTAATCTTAGGAAAAGAGTCTCTAGAAGTACTGCATAACAGAAAACTGACACACTGTGTAGTCCAAGTGTTTCTTGAAGACCTCATAAGAGGGTAGTATTGGAAGAATGAGATGATTGGTGTCACAGTGGCTCCGAGGAAAGGCACAGGAAGGGTCTGGAGAGGTTAGGAAAGAAAGAGCTAGAGGGGGATTGAATCCAATGGATGGAACCACATCTGTGCCAGTGGCAAATGTTAAAATATCCTCGAGTGATGCTGCACACTGGCCATCTGAAACAAAAAGGAAGAGGTAAGCTTATGTCGCACCACTAAAAGATAAACACAAAATTATATATCAAGAGCTAAGATGCCAAACCCTCTTAGGGGCCAAACGCGTTTTAAACGCTTGGAAATGGAAGGTGCGCACAGTGCGTTTTTTCGTTCACTTAAAAAAAAAGAGCAGTGCGGCATGGCTTTTTATATTGTTAGGCAACCACCGAAGCAGCAGTCCTGTTAATCAAATATTGATGCATGAGCTTTCTTTTGCTGTTTACTGTCATGTTAGCAGAAACTTTAAAGGAAAATATAATATTTTACTATGTTCTTACCTCAACTTAGACAAATTAATACATCTTTTTTCAATGTGTGCATTTAATCTTTCTTAAAGAGAAAACATGGAAGTGTTTGGTGGATTCTAAATTCATCCCTGTTTGGATCCTAAGGAATGAATGGGGCTAGGCTAAATGCTAACACATTCACGACACGCTGTACAAAGATTAAGTGCACGCATTGAAAAAAGATAGGGATGTATTAATTAGTCTAAGTTAAGGTAAGAACATAGTAAAATATTGAAAAACGGTGGTGTTTTCCTTTAAAAAGAGTTAGCTTGCTCTGACCTTGATGACGTCGGGCGCTTTTCCGTTCTCAGCGCAAAAATTGCAAGACGTTCAGCGTGCATAAACATATTAGTCTGTAATTGAAAAACTTTATTTTTACAACTGTCACTTTGGTCATTAGTATTTAGCAAATTTGAATGTATTTCACTGCAAAACCCTCGAAGCACATGTAAAAATATCTACTTCTAAAAAAGAAATCTCCAGTCACTCTTCACAGTTCTTTTTGAATAAAGGTAAAAGGCTCAAAAATTTGGTCAATATTTTATTATATTTGGTACACGGGTGAAAAACTGCTAAAAATATTTGTATCATTTAACGGTTTCTGCCAACAAACTGGTATTTATGAATGCCCTGAAGCCAGGATTACACAGATTTGAAGCGAAAGTATTTGATAAATGTATAATACGTGCTGAAAGCATTCAGTTAATATCAATATTACATTTTTGATGGAGGAGGCGGATATTTGCATCTGAGCTCTTCATATATTGGCCTGGGAAACATTGAATTCATAATATTTTTTCACATGCATAAGAAATAGGCTATGCAACCCTTTTAAATCAACCAACATACGTTACACCATTTGTAATAAACATACCTTCACACTCATGTAGGTACTGTTTCCAAAAGCTGTGAGTCGTGTACTCCTTTGCTTTCAGATCTTCTTCTTCTGAAAACCGTGTGGTAAAGAGCTCCAGAATCGATTCGGCGGTCAACTTCTCCACGGGGCCACAGAAAACCGAATAGAAACCTTCTGTGCACATCTGGACCTGCTCAAACACTCCTAGTGTCCTCAGACCCTCCCGAAACCTGAAAAAGGCAAAACAAAGAGTATCAGTAAACAAGCATACACACGTGGATCAAAACACAATACTGGTCTAGGCCTATTGGCAATATAGACAATTAATCGCTATCACAACTTCATTTAAGTCTACCAACCTCTGCAGAGGCAGCTGTAGTCGGATGATCAAATAAAAATTGAGAACATCCTCCACCAACATGTCTTTGTCAGAAAGCTTACTGACTTCTCGCCAACAGCCTGCTACTTCCAAGTACTGCGATGCTGACTGCATTGCACGTCTTAAATTATATATGTTGTTTGCTTCTGCAATCTGAAAATATATATATTTATAGAGAATATATATATTTAACATATGTTTCACTATAATCAATAATACATTGTTTATTTAAAGTGTAGTACTACAATATCTTCACATAAACAACATAAAAACTCACTCTTCTGATTTTGTGTGCCAAAACGGTGTCTCCAAGGTCTTGTAATGTAGGTCTGTAGTTTGTAGGGTAGCTGAACAGATTGTGGTACAGAACTGGAGAGAAGAAGCCCACCGGAGGACCCCCGTGAACCAAAGAGAGGGCCAACAGGCTGCCGATCTCAAAGTAAAGATCATCCCTCAGAGCTATTCATACGATAACATACAATACAATAGTAAGTTTGCAAGGTCACCTCAGTGTATTAGAAATTAAAGAGGGGGTCTCATAGTACCTCTTGAGTTCAGAACCAGGTTTTTAGCTCCATTGGGTCCCTCAAAGATTTCAGACTTTTCCAAGCTTTGAACGAGACATCTGAGAAACTGACGCTGATTCCTGACGTTGTTGTTTAGTTTGTCTTTGGAGTACTTCACAGAAAGCGTGTTGGAGGGATTAAAGTTGCTTTGCCGCAAAACTCTCAGAGCCGCTTTCACCACCTCATCATCATTACCATCTTCCACCAACACCTCTGTGCACTGCTGCTGTGATATCTGAGAGGCCAGACCCATTAAGATCTCTAGAAAAGTGGCGGGCATACACTGCCTGCAAAAATCAAGAGCAATTTAATTTCGTCATCCATTCAATAAAGATAGCTAATAGTCTTACAAATGTCTTAGCCTCTGCGAGACTGTTGCAACACCCCAAAAAATTGGGTTATTTACAATGTAATGTCCATGCAAAAGTATCAGGGTCTTGCGAAGCACTTTGAATAGACCACTTCTAATACTTTTTAAAGGCGGGGTGCATGATTTTTGAAAAACACTTTGGAAAAGGGAGTCAGGGAGAGTACCAAAATACACTTGTAGCCAATCAGCAGTAAGGTGCATGTCTACTAACCGACATCGTTGCTGGGTTGCGTATGTGTGGGGCGGGTTTATCAAAAGAAGGTCCAGATTCTATTGGGGAAAGATCATGCAAACCACCTTTAAAAGCATACTAATTAAATGGATGTGGTGATAGTTTAAAGACAAAGTTTTTATTTTGGGGTAAACAGCCTTTTTAATTTTTTTACAAAAAAAAAACTGATGCTAATGACAGAGCTTGTACCTTTTAGTGGTGAGTGAGGAATGAAAATCAGAGATACATCCTTTAAATAATCTCTTCCTCTCTTGCCTTTCAGCCAGTGGAGATTTAACATGGTTTGGTAAAGGCACTGAATCTGCAAACAAAAAAAAAAAAATAAATAAAAAAAATAACGAAGGCAATGTAAGATAATAATGTAAAAAAACTCAAACCTACATTTCATGTCCCAGCATGCAACAATATAATTATTTACTTCAAAATTAATACATGCTGATCAAAAACAAATGAATAGTTAAGATCTTACTATTGCCCTCAACAGCGCCTTTGCATTCATCACACGTCCATTCGGTTTCATAAAGCTCAAGGCAGGAGCACTTTCGATGGGTTCCTCTGGATCCGCAGAACGTACAACGGAGAATTTCGAAAAACCTGTAAACCAGACAGACAAATGTAATCTTAATGACATCTTTTAAAAATGTAACACATCCTATTGCATTTCATTTCAAATGATTCATATAAGCACATAGTTTACCCTGAGCCTGAGCTGTGTTTACGACCCCTGTGAGATAGACACTTTCTGGCATCACAGCGCTGGTACACCTGCAGTAATTCTCCATATGCATTTTCTTCTAGTTCCCATGATGCATCTCTGAAAATATATTTTAACATACATAGTAATGATGAATTAAAAAAATACATTTGCATTAATGTCTAGCTATGCTAAAGTGATGTGGAATAAAATTGCATTATGAATACAAATAAAATCATTTGTAAATGGATGCAAAAAAGCCTATTTTGAATATTTAAAAAAAATATTGAATTTAAACTATTTTGAACAGTTTGCAATTTTGTAAACTTTGTACGTAGCTTTTGTGTACTTATATTAGTTATGGGAAAAACTATGTATTATATCTTCTCAAATATAATATACAATTAGGGCTGTGCAATTAATTGTTTTTTTATTTTAAATTCTTAATTCAAGCAATAACAAAAACAATATTTGTCAGGTAAAATAATTATTGTGCGATTAAAATATAAATTGCGTGCTGCAGGACCGATTTCGAAGGCACCACTTCTTTGACACATAGCCTATTGTAACACTTACTAGATAAAAAATTTGTAAAAAGTTGTGTAAAATAATCGCTATTATGCGTTTTTTATTTTTACAAAAATAACCGTGATTATGATTTTGCCCATAATCAAGCAGCCCAATATAAAATATGTACATTATAATAGTAAAAATATATTCATAGACAGACACTTGTATATAAACTGTACAAAAAAATCATAAAGTCACCATATGTAATAAAATTTTTCAAAAATAACTTGCACGTTGTTATACATTTTGTTCACATGTGTCCTTAAATTAGTCAATACAATAATTTCAACAATGTTTGAATTCAAAGAATTTACAGTTTTACCCCGAACCGTGTTATGTGTTAAAGTCACAATGAAGTGGAAGTAGCGATCGTTTTTTCCCTGTTGTGTATATGTATATCCGAATGTTGTGTATATGAGTGTAACTTCTGAAATTAAATCAAAAGGTCGAGCGGGACTTGAATTCGTCCATCGAGAATTGTTTAGATCATTGGAAGTTGAGTCATGTTGCTATTTGCTAATCGCTGTGACCTTTTCCCAGGCCCCACCATTTCACCATTTCTCATGACCGTAAGGTTAAGAGAGATTGTTTTGAACAGGAGATTAGCGTTTTTGATTAAATATTATGAATTTTTTTAAATAATGAAGTCATTTGTAAAAAACACAATATTGCAAAAAAAAAAAAAATTCCTAACATAAATCCTCAATTAAAACAAATACCACTTACCTCTCTGGTATGTGTATTCCCATCCTGACCATTTCTTGCTGGAACTGATCTTTGTTATTGCAGAGCGTGCATTTGAAGAAGAACATAGCAGCACTGTATGCATATTGCTGAAACAACAAAGTCGAGGCACAAGCTCAAATTTCCAGCCGCAGGTTCTTGTATTTGTAATCAAATTTAACGAACAGATTGATGTGCAAATGTTTTTATTTAGCATATGTAAATTAATGGTACCTGTACACAAGCCCTATGAAACCAGCTCCCATGACACGCGGGACACTTGAGGACATTGTAGGAGAGAACGGGTTCAATGGCCTCCAGACACACAGAGCAGGAGAGCGGTAGACTGGGACTGGAGACGCAGGCTTGACTAGGTGCATGCTTTTTACAGAAACACCTGTAAACATAAGCTGCCATCATCAATATCTAAGGGTCACTTTCCTAAAATAAGATCAACCCACTCGCCTGGAATTAAGGAAATGTCATTTGATGATGATAAGGTTAAAATGTGTGGGCGTGACACTGCACGTGTTTCTCTACAAAGAAAAGGTGATGTAGTCTTCTGAAAAGACACTTACGGAAACGAGTCGGTGAACTGGAAAATAAACTCCTCCTCTATTCCACACGGCATGTGGACCATCTGCCTGCAGGTTTTGATGAAACACCCGACCGAAGCGCCAATCTTTTTGCAGTGCGTGCACCTCTGCAAGTGATGGGTAAAAATACGTTAGTGTCTGACGCATTTACATGGTGATAATGGAATATACTTAGTCAGTCAAATGTGTACTTACCAGCCTTGAAGATCTGCGAATCTCCTTCTGGATGTCATTCACAAGAAAACCATGAATGCCTTCATGTTCCTCTCCTCTCTGAAAAACTCCACTAGACATCAGCTATAAAATAAGCAGGGAATATTACACTTGAAATACGATTCTTACAAAAGTTGTACATAGTAATGTTATATTTCAGAATCTACAGAGCATCAACTTGACAGGGAATAGTTTTTATGTTTGAATAAACATGATTTAAAGATGTAAATGTGTTTTTTTGTATTCCTGTATGTGTTTTGTGACTGAAAGGATAGACTAGAAGTGACCTGTATTGAAAATTAGCCCATATTTTACTCATCCTTAAAGGAACACGCCCACATTTTGAAAATTTAACGTATCCCCCATAGTTAGATAAGTCCATACATACCTTTCTCATCTCCGTGCGTGCTGTAACTCTGTCTGACGCAGCCCCCGCTAGCTTAGCTTAGCACAAAGACTGAAAGTGAATGGCTCCAGCTTGCAAACTGCTCCCAATAAGTGACAAAATAACGCAAACATTTTATATATAGTCTCTGAAGGCGAAGCACTGCTACTTGGGCACTCCGCCCAGTAGCAGTGCTTCGCCTTCTGAGAATATAGTTCCCAGTATGTATACTGTTAAAAGATCGCTGTGTCTCATATCACCTTGCTATGTGTACATAATGTGACTATACAAATCACAACACATAAATAGGAAAATGTTTGTGTTATTTTGTCACTTATTGGGAGCAGTTTGCAAGCTGGAGCCATTCACTTTCAGTCTTTGTGCTAAGCTAAGCTAGCCGGACTGCGTCAGACCGAGTTACAGCACGCACGGAGATGAGAAAGGTATGTATGGACTATCTGTATCTAACTCTGGGGGATACAGTGAATAAGCTAAATTCACAAAATCTGGGCATGTTCCTTTAAGCCATCCTAGGTGTATATGCCTTGCCTCTTTTAGTCAAACACAGCCGAAGTTACATTAGATAATATCCTGGCTCTTTTCAGCTTCATAATCCATACATTTAATAAATGTCATACAACATTCATAATTCAAATTTTATAAAATACGACTATACGGGTTTATAATTCACCTAAAAAAACGCCAGCGTTCAGCGCGGAAACAAAACACCAGCTACTGGCTTTTTTGAAAAGCTAGTAGCTTCCATTGGAAACAATTGAAAACATACAGCAGCTATCGGCATAAAAGCTTTGGTGTACATGCCCCCAGGATTAGTTTTGGATGGATGGGTGTGCTTTTTAGCTTAAAAATTGGGGCACTATCCAATTCCATTAAAAAGCTGAAATGGGCTTGGATATTATTTAATTTAAAGGGCACGTTATTTCGTGTATTTGGTATAATACAATGTGTTTGTGTGGTTTATGGTAAAAAAAACAAACATTATTTTCCACATACTGTACATTATTGTAGCTTCAGATATCCTGCCTTCCTCAAATGCTCTGATTTTGTACAAAACTCATCGATCTGAAAAGCGTTTGTCCCTGATTGGCCAGCTAAGCTGCACGTTGTGAATACCTCTGGCGTATTGTAATGGAAATGTAAAATCGTGAATTGGACCATAGGTGCCCTTTAACTCCAACTGTGATTAGAAGGAAGTCAAATACACCTAGGATGGCCATGAGTAAAATATGGGCAATTTTTTGGAAGGGGGAGTGGTCTTCTTTTAACTAGTGGGGTACAAGTCTGTTCTGATAGGGTCAGGGGCAGAAAAACACTAAACTAAATAAATGTATTTACATGCAACTTACCGTTAAAACTGTGCAGTTATGACAGCAAAACTTTTTTTAATACTAATATAATTTTTGTCTGTTATTATTTCCATGTGTTAAGCACACTTCTGCTGTTTATTGTCATGTTATTCATATAGCATATTTGTTGGCTCTATGGAGTCCACAAATTTTATCTCATTTTTTTTGGAATCCACATTTTGGGTCATTGTTTGTTGGCCAATGTGAAATCTGCGTCTTGGAAAATACATGGTGTAAAAAGTAACATGGCGATTGCTCACCAAACAGAAATAGTGGACAGTCAGGTCGTGCTGTTCGAGTGTGATCTTCTCCCCATACTTTTCTGGACAGTCGTCGCCCCGTTTACAAAGACTACAAACTAAAGCACAAACGCAGATCTTAAATTTAGTTACAACTATAAAACACCTCATACAAATCATGAGTTTGATCACTGAAACATTGGTTGAGTGGTAAACTTGGAAGAAAAAAGGACTTACTGAGATCTTTCTCGTCCTTAATCTCTTTTATTTCAGTATTCTCCTCTTTCCTCGCTTTCATTATTGGTTTGTTCGACGGCAGCGAGCAGCAAGTAAAACTTTACGAATTGTAAAATGTCGACGCGAAGATTTATCACAGAAACCAAAACAAGAGTCTGTTCTCTGGTGCTAATGATGCCAGCTCGCCATTTCAGCGTTATCGTGAGCTTCTTCTAGTCATATAACTCAAAAAGATAAATTTTACACATTAAAGCCTAGTTTTAAATGCCAGATACTACAGCTGTGTGTTTAAAAACCTCACAAAAATTCAAAGCTCCCTCTACCCGTAAAACCCCCGCCTCCGACTGATTTTGATTGGTTGAATTCAAACCAAAACAGAGATGTTCCGGTGGGAGGGTTTTCAGCCAAAACATTGGGCAACTTCCGTTTGGCTTTCAAAATAATAGTCAGTACCACGGACTTTTGTGGAAATATAAAATTGGATTTAGTTGAAACATGCTCTCTGAGGCTGTAATAGAAATAAACTATGATTTGGGACATATTAATTCTAATTTCAAACACTTTTTAGGATAGATTGGGACGCAGGGTATGTTAAATCTGTATAATCGCAATAGGTGTGTTCGACTTTGGCGCAAAGAACCAATTGGCCAAGAACCAATACAGAGATGACGCCAAGGTACCGCGAGAGCAACTCGCGTAATCATACGGAGAAGTCTAATTTCGAATCACTCTCGCGGTACTCTGACGTCATATCTATCAGAAGGTCGTTTCTCAATCCAAAGGCTGCAGCCTGTGCATAGATATGTACACGCAGCCTGTGGAGGTCGCATTTACAGGCCGCATACGTCATCAAGTCAGATTTATTTAAGTTAACTGAGCATTACATTCGCAAGCCATGAGCATATTACAAAAATTTACGATTAACTAACAATAATAGTCAACTTTATAATTGTTAATATTTTGAAATAAGACAGCCATGATGACGTAGGCAGCCTAGAAATGCGATCTCCGGAGGCTGCAGCCTTCGGATTGAGAAACGGCCAAAGATTTAGAAATCTATAATAAAAAAGTTGAGTACACGATTTAATTTATTTTAGCAATGAATTTAGGAAATAAAAACAATATATTATACAGGTATTTATTTTATAAGGAAAATATTATAATCATTAAAACATTTATGGATGGAAATTACGTCAACTGCTCACTTCAGTGGGTATTTAAAAGCTTGACTTATTATGTTTTATAATTATAGTTTAATAAACATGTTTAAGAAATCAGAGAAACGTTTCTAATATTTACACAAAAAATAATATAAGATTACATTTTGGACCTAAGAAAATACGCCTTGTTGAGCATCACTAACCAGTAGGTGGCAGTAGATGAAAACAGTTTAAAGTGCTCTCACTGGCCTCCCATTTCAAATCCGAGATTCAATTTATTTTTTGTCTATTTAATTGACACATGAACCCCAGTCAGAAGAAAACATGATTTTGAGGACCATCTTTTAGAAAACTGAAAGGTCAGACAATTTTATGAATTGCGCATCATTTCTAAAAAGCATTTCCACATTTAATTCTGCTTTATGGATTATGCACTGATTTATTTGGCCAAAAATAAAAAGCAATATTTTCATTACATATTTAACGTTTGTTGCCCTAACACTTTTAAAAGATTTGTTATAAAAACATCAGTATTTCTTGCAAGTCATTTAAAAAAGAATTGTATGCACTTGCTATAAAATATGAATACTGTATAATGTGTAATGGAAAAAATGAGATTGTGGGCCAGTTTCAATAATCTACACATCCTACAATGTTTAATGTATGAAAATAGAAAATATTACATTTGTGTTGTGTGACCTAAAAGGTTACAAACTCTGTGAAGAATACACCTAGTGCCCTAAAATGGTGAGTATTCTGACTTTTTCAGCCAAATTCAGCACAGATTTAGTAGCCTTAACTGCATACACCTGTCAAATAACCCGCGCCACTCTTGCTGGAGATTATGGATGATGATAGACTCACTGAGGTGGATTCAAACAAAAAAGAGCCGGACAGCTTGCCTGTTTTTCCTGCCTGAGCAGATCCTAGATCAAGGTCTTGACTTGCCTATTGTTTGACAACACTTGCAAGGGGGTCCTTGGATGCTCTTTTGACTCGAGATATAAGATTACAGGCCAAGCTTTTCCTCCCTTGACTAAATTCCAGAGGGAGTCCAAACAACTCGCTCAGTTTTCAACACCGCGTTTCCTCCCCGTGTCCAATGCTTCTCAGAGTTTGCATTATGCGAGCTAATTTAGCCAATTATGCACAGGTGTGATGCTAATTCTCCTCTCACATACTGAGCTCCCGACAGTAAAAATAGTATAATTATACAGCTGTCCCCGTGTTTTCCTTCCCAGCCGATGCAACAGCCTCTGTCACACAAAAAACACCTTTTCAGTAACGGCTAACTTAAAGAATCTGCCACAACTTTCCCTCCATTCAGCTTAACTGTTGATTGTTGTTCTTCGGGAAGCAGGTGCGAGACTTATACATCATATGAGATGTGTGAGCCAAATCTGACATTGAGAATTGTTACACAGTGAGATTACAATAAAAAGTGTGCTATTTGTCACTGAGAAAAGCATTTATTTGTTTTTCTTTTATATTGTGCATATTTTCTGAGTACATTGACAATTTTGTCAAATATTTTTGGAAGTTGTTTGTAAGACTTTTATACTGTTGTTTATTGGTCAATATATGCAATACCCATATTACTACACTTTTACTCGTGTGTTGTGTTTTATATGGGTTTAGGGCTCCACTCCAAAATATCCTTAAAATTATGTTTATGAAACATTTCTATTTTACAAATGTAGAAAATTACATGTATATTGATGTAACACCTTGATGTGAACAACCTTGAAATGTAACCACGGTTCATAACTGGCCACTAGAGGCGTTTATCTCTAAAACGTACTTACATCATAAAACGCTGCTTGCACAAATGACCTATAGGATGACCCCCCGTCCTGCTTTGAGGGTACCACAAGCATTTTGAACCTGTCACGCACGTCGCATATTAGGAAAAATGTCATGCATGCTTCTTTAAAACTCTGCTTTAAAAATGTGGCATAGTTTCTCCACCATCTGACAGCGATACATCGAAAGCAGCAACCCCACTCACACAAATAGGTGCATTCGACTTCCCCTTTGGATAAAAGCCAGACCGTCAGGCGGGTGACATCAATCGCTCTTGCGGTACTTTGATGTTTCTTGTGGTGATGCATAAAGACGAACACAACAGAAAACGACCTGGCTTTTATCCAATAGTAGAGAGGCTGTGACAGCTGTCAATCAAACTCTGGAGCATGTGTCTCTCACCCCGTCCCCGTAATAAACACACAAACCTTTTTCTATAAGTCTGCATTCAGCTACCTTGATAAATTGTACGACTTTTCACTTCAACTATCCCAAAAATGCTGTCTAAAAGGCAGAATACAAAAGTTGCATCCCACATTGTCCCACACAAACTTAGTACTTGTCCCACATTTAGTTTGTTGGGTGGTGGTCACCCTAACGGCCTATGGCGTCCTTATTTTTACGGTGATCTGTAATTTAATTAGCAAAACTAATTTAACAACATTTTAAACTCTGTGTGGGTGATTCTCATGAAACTATTAAAACACCACGGCACTAATGATTTTAGCTTTAAAATGTGTAATATAGTAACATTAAAAAGCATCAGAATTAACACAATACTGTGTTCTACCTTGCACAATGTGTGATTTCAACATAAGAATTTATGATGGTAAATTTTATCTCATTTTCTGCTGAAATTCTCATTACCGCAATGTGTCCGGCTGTGTTTGAACATGCGTTATGTTGTAAGTTAATCAAATTAACACAAAAATATTAAGAAAAAAAATAAATGGATGTTTTGCTAGACTACTTTAGATGACAGAAAAAATATTTACTGAATATTCATGTATAATAAAAATGAAGAAAAATTAGGAAAATGATGTGTCCATGCCTGATGTTCTCATCCTCCGCAACACTTTTTTAAGAAAAGTTTAAGCACACATACAGAATTTTAATAAAGTTTGATTTTGAGTGACCAAGCTCATGGACCAGTTACTTCAAGATGGCTACCAGGTAAGATCCTTTTTTACAGTTAATTTGAAATATTGTCTTGTCAGAATGCTTACACAACATTTTGATTATCATTACCGCAACAGATGCTTATTAAATGTTAATTTAATTAATAGAAGCATAATACTTTGATTTTAAATGCATGTGCAGAATCTCCAAATTATGTTCTTTCAGGTTTCTCATGTCATTTTGAAAATATGTCAGTGTTGATGTTTTCTGACTGTTGTGGTAATGAGATTTTTTAGGACTAATTTTTTAAATTATGTTACAAAAAGTGTTAAATGATAAGTAAAAGTTTTTAAATTAATGTTCCCATTTACTCCAGACTTTGTTTTTCAATGTCTGGTGCAAAAAGTAAATTTAAGCAATTTTTACATTTTCATGCTTGACATTTTTAAAACCAAGTTTTCGTGAGAATCACCCGTGTATGTTTTGATCATCGTTCTGAATCTGATCTCTAACAAAATTCCTTTACAAAAATGCAATTATTTCAGCTTTTTGCTGGAAATTTGGTATTTTTGAAAAAACTTACACGTATTTAAGAGGTTATAAAAAGAAAACAAATACACTGTAAAAAATATTCCTCTCCAACAATTTTGACCTGTTGCACCTAAAACTTTTAGTTGGCCCAATTTAAGTTGCGGAAACCAACTTTTTTGTGTAAACTGAACTTGAAATAGTGTGTCAATTAAATATTCTCTCTTTACTAAACATAGCTTGTTGGGCCAATTTGAAATAAAATGTTATATTAATTAAATATTTTATATTGGCCAAAAAGTCTATTTTTCATTTATGTTGGCATGGCATATCACCCAATAACAGTACTGAAAAAACATTGAACCAGAGACCTTGCTGTGTCGCCCTCTACACTGAACACACAATTCTCAATCATGGTAACAATGAACAAACATAATACTTTTAAAACAATTCTAAATACAATATAACTAACATTAACAACATAACAACATAAATCAGGCAAACATTAAAACCGTCATCTTTTTTAGTAATTATAAACCCAAAAAGTGAACATGTCGCAATGCATTGCTGGGAACCATTCAGACCATTGTTTTTTTAATTGCTTGTTCAGATTACTCAGTTTGTCAAGTTGGGTAAACGAATTGGACAAAAACTTATATATCTAAGTCCAGTCAACAAAAAATATTTGTTAGCTGGATAATTATGCTCATTCAGTGAACACAAAATAATGAATTTGTCAGGGGTGGTGGTGGATGAACCCAAGTGCAGACAGCTCTCAACTCAAAATACTTTTATTAATAAACAAAAACTCCCTCGAGAGGGTAAACAAGACAAGAATTAAATAAAAGACATGGCAAAAACAAGACAAGACTCCTGACGGTGTCACACAAATACACAATGATCCGACCAAGACAAGAGACACAATGGCATATAAATAGGGGAACTAATAAGGGGACAATAACAAACAGTTGAGGAAACTAATCATACATAATAAGGAAACAGGAGGGTAAGGTTAAGGCTAAAGGCAGGAGAGCACGTGCCACACATAACACATAGGTCACGTGACTCTCCACACAAACACAGAACACGCATACGGGGGTGTCAGGATCCCGGCACCAGAAACAAGACTAAATACACTTAATAACATTCGGGATCCTGACAGAATTGACCCCCTTCAACAAAAATCTTTGTTCAAGTTACTTAATTATCTTTGTTGAAAGAACATTCTGAAGTTGGATTTTTTACAGTGTAAAAATAGGATGAAACTTTTTTCTCATTTTGTTTGTTTGTTTATTTGTAAGAAAGCAGAGGGTCTGTTCTTTCATATATTTGTATGTTTATATATTAATAAGAAAATTTTCCTAGAAAGCATTTTGTAAAACTTTTTCAAAAAAGGCTGGTGGGGAATGAGTTAAATATGAAAACATAGTTTACTTACAGACTGGCAGTCACAAGCGGACGGCATTAAATGATCTTCGTGTCCACGTCAACAGGGCGAGGAAGTAAACAGTAGCCTACAATCCATGTTTGTTGTAGTCCAAGAAAAGAGATTTAAGTTGGAAATGATAACTCGCATCATCGTTTACTTTTGGATTTGTACTTTTTACATATCGTTAACATATACTTATACACACCAAAGGAAATGTAAAATTGTGAATCGGATAATAGGTGCTCTTTAAATTTTTGGACATATATTTAGACACTTGTTTGATGATGGTTAACACAAGTCCTAGACAAGAGTTTTCAATAGGTGTGATGTATTACTAAATCCACACTTCTACGTACGACTACATTCTGAAACCCCCAGCCTTTTATTCAAAGCCAAAGTGCTAGAGCTTACACAGGGGACGGCAACCTTCTCATTATATTCTGACACTTTTGATACGTTTAATCGACATGACCATCAACCCCGATGAAGAGCTCCCTCTCCTCAAATAAAAGGGGGAAAACCCAGATATTATTGTCAGGGTATGTAAGCACCGCAACCGGTCCCTGAAATTGACGGTTGGGGAACACGGTCCCCTGAAAGAAGTCAAATTAAATGATCGTGGTCTCTAGTTAGTTGCCCTTTCAATATACGAATATCTGCTGGGAATAGAAATGACTCTGATCCCACTCTTTAAGCTTCCCGGTGCTCATGTATAACAGCTTGTGATATCTCATCTCGTGTGGCTTGAGGAAATTGCTGTCTACACAGGCCAAATAATTCTGTCTCTTTGACCTGTGGTTCAGGGAAGTCTAATTATCAGCTTCAGCGCTGGGCTCGCTGGGGTCCCCAAGCCGCCTTAAAGGCCCCGGGCTGTCACCCTTTCTCTCTCCCCTCCCAAAATGAAAATTGAGTTGTCTGCAGAGTGATAAAATGTGTCTGCTAATCAGAAATGTGAAAAGATTTCGAGCAAGAGTGGCATTGTGACATGAGAGAATTGCATATTTCTTTCGGCTCTTCTCTCAAATTGTCTAAAGTTTTACTAACATATATAATCACTCCTGTCTGATTTACAAAACGTTCTTTAGGAAATATATATACACTGTTTGATCATCAAATTGTCATGTTAGTCCGAAAGTCCGAAATTAAATGTGTTCTTAGTTTGTGACACCACAGAAAAATGTGATATTAACCACCCAGCCAAGTTTGAATGATTAAAAAAAAACACGGCAAGTAAATAAAATAAGTTATCAAAATCTTGGAAAAACAGGCAGGATTCTCTTATACGCCCTAAACACTGGGGGCGTGTCTGCTTTTAAATCACGCCCACTTGCGGGAAAGCTGCCATCTCTCTTAACTTTCAAATACTGCTACAACCTGGATTCTCATGATTGTGTTAGGGGCGGGGCCATCCTCGGTGGCTCCAGTGTGTCATCGAGCCACCATTTTGATTCTAAAACGAGGCTGTGAGGGATGGACGTCCAGAGCGTGCGCGTTAAACCTATTGTTTTGTATCAGGATGCTGGTCATTCAGCCATCAAAACACAGAAAATACATAGTTTTACAAATTTCCACAGAACAAAAAAAACTCAGAAAACGTGGATTGCTGTGGCGGCCGGTGACTTCTTTTTTTTTGAGGGTGGTCGATGGGAAGTTGGTCACAACATGTATGTAGCCTGTTATGTGTGTGGTTTGTAATTTCAAAATATGTGTTCTACGCGTCGAGAGATCCTATGTGCATCACGTGTGTTGTCAAAATAAGTGCCTGCTGCAGACGCGTCTAAAGGGTTTATGATAAAAGGGACACTCGCGTTTGCCAGATACTCGCATATTCTCATGCGTAATCATAGTTTACTGTTAAGGGAGTGTCTTACGTATATTTTGTGAACTTGAGCATCTCTTTTATTATAAACAGTTTTGACGCGTCTGCAGCAGGCACTTATTTTGACAAAACACGTGATCACATGATGCAACAAACACATATTTTGAAAACGCAAGCAACACACATGACACTCTGAACACTTATTTTGAATTTTCGCCCCTCGGATAAGCAGTCACTATCCTCCACTGGTGGATTGTTCAAATTAGAAGGGACATTATGACCTAATTTGAGATAGCGCATTGTGTACATAATATATGTTTTATTATTAGCCTGTTGGCTAATCACTAATTTCTCATGTTGTAAGCATTTTTATTTTTCTTTAAAACACCAATATAGTGCAACAATACAATATTTAATGACAACAACTAAGTCTACATATCCAGTTTGTATAGAGTATGTCCCATGCATTTTCTCTGCTTGATTAAAAGCTATTTACGTTATAGTTTGTTGTGCAAGTATTATCAAGAGGTAAAACCCCATATAAACCCCCAAAGTTGTGTACAAATTTTATTTAGCTAGAAATGAATCCATGCTGCTATTTAACGTAGTTAAAACGTTAAAAGTTTTTAAAGTTGCAGTGTGTAAATTTTAGCGGCATCTAGTGGTGAGGTTCCAAATTGCAACCAACAGCTCAGTTCATAGCTTTTGAAATGCATAGAGAAGATACGGTAGCCAACACAGGACAAACATTTCATCACTGGAGACAATTTAATAAAAAAGTTTGTCCATTATGAGCTTCTGTAGAAACATGGCGGGACAAAATGGCGACTTCCATGTAGGGGGACCCTCGGTGTATGTAGATAAAAACGTCTCATGCAATAAACACATAACGGTTAATTATGAAAGGTCTTTATACACCCCTGATAATATAGTTTTGTTTATTATTTTGCATTTCTGTCAAGAAATCTTTCTAAAAATTACACACTGCACCTTTAACGTATTCATCCCGAGCATTTTTCACAATCTGTACGAATTAGAGATGTACTTCATTTTTTTTTTTTTAGATATGTACTTAGTTATCGGACTATATTACTGTTTTAAAGAAACGTTTTTTTCTTGAATTTAGTGTTTAAGAAAAATGTTCAAGATTTTTTTGCTTTCCTCATTGGCAGATTTTTTTTGCTTGTTTTATGCACAAAAGCACTTAAATTTAATATTTTTGGTCTAAAAACTTGACTTATTTTCTTGGGTCATTTTGCTCATCAAGAAAAAGCATCTTAATTTAAGAATTTTTAGATATTTTTAAAGTTAACTTATTTCAAGGAAATTTTTCTTATTCCACTGGCAGTTTTTTGTTGTTGTTTTAAGCACTAATTTACTTAAAGTTTATATTTTTGGTCTAAAAACTAGACTTATTTTCCTAGGTCATTCCGCTCATCAAGAAAATACATCTTATTTTAAGATTTTTTTATATTTTACTGAAAATAAGACAAAAATACTAAGTAAGAAAGTAATTTTTTCCAGAGCAAGTTTAATAACATTTTACCTTGCAAAAGACAAGGTCGTACAAATTGATACAGTTCCAGGGGTTTTAAAATGATCTGAGATGTATGTAATACTGTCACACAACAATTTTCCTCAAGCTGCCATCCCAGAGCTACAATTATATAAGAAATGCAAGGCACAAGTTAATAATTTTGTTTGCGCCAATTATTGTGCATGCCCATTTATAGGGCTGGGCGGTATATCGAATTCGGTCATATATCGATATTTTTCCCCAATGGGATAAAAAATACCATAGACTGTAAAAAATACTTTGCTGCTTTTTAATCAATTTCTTAAATCAATTCAGATTTACAAGTCATGTCAACAGAGATGGGTTGTCACAACTTATAAAATATAGTTAGAGAAAGGTCAACTTAATTTTTTAAGTTATAACAACTCACCTGTAGTTATAACAACTCATCTCTAGTCAAGATAAATAATAGTAAGTTGAAATGACTGGTAAATCCAAGTTGATTCAACAAATTTTTTTAAGGCAGTAAAATATATTTTACAGTGTATCGGTATGGTCTGATATGACTCTCGTTTGCAACAGAAGCTTTGCTAGAAATTTACACTGAGGTCAGATGTAAGTTTATCAACTTGCTTTTAAGTTGCGTATGGGGGGGGGGTTATTTTCATCATACGCTGTTTTAATAAATGTGATCGTTCGTGGCATCTCACATAGAGGTTTGATTTGCTTGAAAACATTTATTCCACTTTGTAAATTATACCGGGATATGTATTGTATATCTTCATCTATCCCAAAATTACAGAGATATGTATTTGGGTCAATCGCACAGCCCTACCTACTTATGATTAGCAAACTCTTACAGTGGCTTTGTCTATTCAGTAAGCTTAGAAATACGCACATGCTCATCATTATGATATATAATCTTATAGATCAGTACATTTCTTTGTAAAAAAAAGTGATATGCAAGATACGCATGTTTCGAGTATTAGCGGATGGGGGTTTCTTTCATTGTCATCACCCTCAGGTCACAGGGTACACTGCTGGGTGGAGCTTTTTGGTGTCTGGGACATAGAGGGCTATCAATAACCTCCATGTTTCACCACACCGTCTTTCTTAAAGCTCTCTGAAAACAAACAGTGAATGGACTGCCGGCACCAGCAAGATTCTGGACAGAGGTAACATATTTCACCCGACACTCCTTCACTATTAGCTATCTTAAAATAATGGAAATGATTTGAATAATTTATTTCATTTGAATGTAAGAAATGATTCATTCACGTCGTTCGTCTCAACAGTCTCTTTGCTACACGGTCACCATTCTGCTGCAGGGCCTGAAAAGGTTACGCTCTCATTTAACACCATTTCAATTCAACCTTCGAACCCAGCGCAGATGATGAGGATGTTTGCTTCCTTTCTCGATTTTGCCAACTAACGTAATTCAAGATCGACTTTTCCTGTTGCTCTTGTGACTCAACAAACGAGAAAAATAACTTTTGAAATTGCGTCTCTTAGTTTCGCATCGCATTGCTTTGGTGAAATCTAATTTGAGCGAAAATGGCAACCCAGCTGTTCTTTTGATAGAGAATCACCAAAACATGGGTTCTTTCAGTGCAACATGCATAGTCCATCCTCATCTACACATCAATGAGCTTTTCTCTTGTCTGCAAGGCTATAATTAAAGCTCTGTGCTGTGCTAGGGGTAATTTATCCTCCTTTTCTGGCTCCGCGTTGAAATCAGGTAGCAGGGCATGATTGCAGTGGATGGGGCGTTGCAGGTTGCACGATGCTGCCGCTTTGTGTTCCTCTAGCTTGTAGAGCACGTGTGGATGAGCGCCCATTAAATATACAAATTTATTATGCAAACAAAAAGGGTTAATTGTCCACATATTTGTATGCGGTATGTAAATGAATTATACAACGCGTTTCATAGCAACTGTCTTTGGAAGGAAGGTCAGGTGACATTTTTTGCTGCTGGTAGTTTGCTTTTGAGTGGATTGAAGGTTGTGAAGAGACAGATATGTGACCCTAGACCACAAATCCAGTCACATGGGTCGATTAAATAAATCAGCTTTCCATTGGTGTGGATTGTTATAGGACAATATTTGTCAGATATACAACTATTTAGACATCTGGAGGTGCAAAAAAAAAAAAATTATATGGAGAAAATCGCCTTTTAAAGTTGTCTAAATAAAGTCCTAAGCAACACATATTACTAATGATGACAATTTTTTTAGGTTACGGTAGGAAATGTACAAAATATCTTTTATGAAACGTGATCTCTAAATAATATCCTAATGATTGTGGCATGAAAATCAACAATTTTGACTTTTATTATGACTTTTTTATTATTATGATGGGTTTTGTGGTCCATGCCTGCAAAAAATTATTTTCATGAAAAAAAATTCTTAGTATTTTTGTCTTGTTTCAGTAAAAAATATCTAAATATTCTTAAATTAAGATGCTTTTTCTTGATGAGCAAAACGACCCAAGAAAATAAGTCTAGTTTTTAGACCAAAAATATCAAATTTAAGTGATTTTGTGCATAAAAAAAGCAAAAATTTCTGCTAATGGGGTTAGCAAAAAAATCTAGAAAATTTTTCTTAAACACTAAATTCAAGAAAAATTCAAGAAAAAAACTGCTTACCCTATTGGAAGATTTTTTTTATTGTTTTATGCACAAAATCACTTAAATTTGATATTTTTGGTCTAACTAGACTTATTTTCTTGGGTTGTTTTGCTTATCAAGAAAAAGCATCTTAATTTAAGAAATTTTAGATATTTTTACTGAAAACAAGACAAAAATACTAAGAATTTTTTTTCTTGAAAATCATTTTTTGTAGTGCATGGACCACAAAACCAGTCATAATAAAAATTGTTGATTTTCATGCCAAAAATCATTAGGATATTATTTAGAGATATTATTCTTGAAAATCATTTTTTTGCAGTGTGAATCACATTTAATTAACTATTAATATGTACAACTATTTAATATACAGCTATTTAATGACTTTCTCTTATTAGATCTGGTATAAATATTGTTGGACAAACTATTCGAAATAACAATAACATGGCATAAAACTGCTAGTTTTAGATCTTCAAACTTGCAAACCAATTATCCGTTCTACTTCACTCTTACTGTAAAAAATGCATTGGTTAATTCAAATGTTTGTTTCAAATAAATGTTTATTTTCTTAAATGAACGAAAGCAGGGATTCAGGGACCACAAATGGTCCCCAGCTTTCACTGGGGTGGTACCCTTTTAAAAAGTTCACCTTCATATTACTACCTTAGAGGTACATATTGGTATAGCAAAGAGTTCATATTAGTACCTCAAAGGTATATATTAGTACCAAATATATCTGCCCCAGTGACAGCTTGGGCTCATTTTTTATTTTTTTCTGACTGTGTAGAGATAACGTGTCCAGATAAATAATGGTCTTGTGTCTTATTGCACTAAGAACATCACTGTATCAAGCAGGAGACCAGAGAAAGTGAGATCATTCAGTCCCACCATAATTAATAGCTTATCTAAGTCAATTAGGCATACATGTTAGCACCTGCACTTTCACAGAAGACAAAGGAGAGAATTATTCCCTAAAGGCAATGGTAGCTCACTAATTTCAGCTTTAATTTGTTGAATCTGAGCTTTAATACTTTGTCAAAATGTTTTAAAGACAGGACTAATATTACTGCCGGTTCATTGAATATTTCCTTTATGAGGTAAGCAGGGAAGACAAAGAAACTATATCATGATCTCATGACAATGTTGATGAACTGCAATATCTTTTCATTTTAGCATGCAGAATCTCATTTACCCGTTTGTCAAATGAAATGCTGTGTGTAGTGACAAAACTATATAAAACAATTCATGCAATAATGAAATTTTGTAGCTTAATGGAAAGCACAATTCAGTTTAAGGGTAACACTTTATTTTACGATGTCTTTGTTACACATGCTACATGTAATTATTATAATAATAACAGTTAATTATGCATAATTACATGCAACTAACCCTAAACCAAACCCTAATCCTAACCCCAACCCTATAGTAAGTACATGTTGTTGATGTTTATTACTAAGTACTTAAATGTATAATTACACTGTAACAGTGATGCCGTGAAATAGAGTGTAACCGATTTAAGTTTAAACACAGAAAATCATTTATTATGTGTGTTGGGAGCTAACAGGTTGTTGGTTTTTGAGTTGGTTTAGCTCACGGTTGGGTATATGTTGGAGGGAACCAACTGTTGGGCATGGGTTGTTCTTAACCCACATACTGGGCTGTTTCAACCCACACTATAAAAATTCCTTGTTGCACCTAAATGTTTAAGTTTAAACAGCTTGAACTAATAAGTTGTTTAAACTTTTTTGATTTTAGAAGTTAATAAAGTTGTAATAACATAAGCCCATTCAACTTTTTTCATTTTTTTTTAAATTATACCAGCACTGTAAAAAATATTTGCTGCCTTAAAATTTTTTGTTGAATCAACTCGGATTCACAAGTCATTTCAACTTACTATTATTTATCTTGACTAGAGATGAGTTGTTATAACTACAGGTAAGTTGTTTTAACTTATAAAATTAAGTTGACACTTCTCAACTATATTTTATAAGTTGTGACAACTCATCTCTGTTGACATGACTTGTAAATCTGAGTTAAAAAATTTAAGGCATTTTTTACAGTGAGCTCTTCACTAGTCAAGAAAGTTGAATTTACTTGTTAATTCAAGTTGTTTAAACTTAAACATTTAAGTGCAACAAGTATACTGTAAATTTTTTTTAAAATTCAGCATGAAGTTAAAACAACTTAGTTTTGCAAGTCAATTCAACCTATTTTAAGTTTTGGCTTCTAAAAAGTTGACATAACTTATGAAATCAAGTTGAAATTGTTTAACTTAATTTTTTAAGTTAAAGTAACATTTGTTGATTTGACAAAAATGCTGCTTATTTTTTACAGTGTTATAACTTAACAGTTGGTCTGTCCAATATTTACCCAACCATGGGTTAAAGTGGTTCTCAAACTGGGGGCACGAGATGGTTCCTGGGCAGGGGGAATTTTATGACATTTTATAAAATACATTAATTTATCAGAATTTTGTGTAACCAAACCTCAGAAAAATATAGCAACCAACCAACAACACTACATTATATACATAATATACATAATATCTGCGGAGGGATGCACCGTACACAAAGTGGGGAAGCTGAAAAGTTTAAGAACCACTAGATTAAAGCAACACTATGTAGTTTCCATGTAAAAATGACTTACAGCTCCCCCATGTGGTTGAAAAGCGCAACAGTGCCTGGTATCAGACACTCTTCTGCAGGCAGGGGGAGGGGCGGGGCTGTGTTTCCTACCCTCCACCGCCACTTTCAGAGTGTGCTTGTAGCAGCAAGGAGGCTGCTCAGGTTGCAGCAACAGTACAATTTGTCCAGTTAAAAGTTGTTCTATCACTGAAATAATTTTAGAGACATTATTTAAAGGTAAAAAAACTACATAGTGTTGCTTTAAACCAACCCCACATTTTTTAGGTTGTACCTACCTGCAACAACTATGTATAACCACTAATACTGTATAACCAATGTACAGATGATTGAGGAGATTTGAGGTAGGCCAGTAGATGCATGAAAAACGTCAAACCTTAAACCACCCCACTTATTAAAGGGGACATATCACAAGACTTTTTTTAAATGTCAAATAAATCTTTGGTGTCCCCAGATTTACAAGATTCACAAGGGGAGCCAAATTTCAATGACATATTTTTTCACATGCTTGCATAGAATGGTTTACCAAAACTAAGTTACTGGGTTGATCTTTTTTACATTTTCTAGGTTGATAGAAGCACTGGGGACCCAATTATAACACTGGGAAAAGTCAGATATTCATGTCCCTTTTAAGATTTAGAAATACAAAAGAAATCCCAACTCTTTTATATATCTGTAATTATATTTGATGACATTTTACAATCCCTGTGTTTTTATTGCCCTTGTCTCATAATCTCTTTATTGAAAAGCATGATTTTGTAGCATAAGCTTTTTACTGTTTGTCTGCTTTGAGCTTCTGAAAATGTAACAATATGCATGGATGCATAGAAGTCCACCCCAAGTGCTACACAAAGCAGTAGCTGTAACACAGGAGTAAAGCTGGATCATATGAATTATATAGGCAAAGTAAATACATATTTAGGATTTTCTGTGGATGTGATTAAGTGATTGACTTATGTGGTGTTTCTCTACAGCAGGGAAGCTGGGATTTCGAGGATGTCAGGATTAGCCACTGTATAAGGAAGGCGCATGAAGGTTTAAACGACGGACGGCCAACCATCCCTCCTCTCTCTACTATTGTTGTCTTGTCAAAATGTGCCATTTACAACTTTCTTGACTAGCGAGGAGTTGCTATAAATGATTAAAATAAATCTGTATTAACTTAAGTTATTTCAACTTTATTTTTATTATTTACAGCAACTTCATACTAGTCAAAAAAGTAAAAAAGAATTACAATTTCAAATTGATTAAACAAATTGATGCAACAAATAAATTCTTACAGTGTATTCAAGAAATAGTGGTCATGTTTTAACGTTGTATCATGTGTCATGTGTGTCAATGTGGTCATGTATGACCCAAGACAAGAATTTGTGTGTTTCTGTCCTGTCTTTATTTCTTCAATCTCCTGTCCTTACAAACTCAATTTTTTTTCTTTTATGTCAAGCAGAATCTTGTGCTGCTTTTTTATATACAGCTAAAGTGTATGGAGACCAGGGGCCTTATTTATAAAGTGCGCATATGCACAGATTTAATCGTAAAGTGTGCATATGTAAAAATCCCAGTAACGGCTTGTGACTGCTTACACGAGGGGCACAAATTTAAAATATGTGTTCGAAGTGTCATGTGTGTTGCTTGTGTTTTCAAAATATGTGTTTGTTGCGTCATGTGAACCATGTGCATCACGTGTTTTGTCAAAATAAGAGCCTGCTGCTGCGTCAAAACCGTTTATGATAAAAGAGACGCTCACAGTCACACAATCAGTCCTTCCAGAAAAACGCGAGTTTTTTTGTGATTGTTGCGGGCAAAAATACTCGTTTTTGCAGCACGTTTTCTAAAAAAATGCGATGAAAAATGCGGGATATTTATGCAATTTATGTGATGGAATTGCGGGAATTTGCGAAAATTGCGGAACTTGCAAAATCTGCAATGATGTTCATGTCACATAATCACGTCACTTCATAACGTTCCCATGGCAATAGAGGACACGGCTGCGCTTTTGGGAAGTAAATGCAACATTTTTCAACTTTCTGCTAATATATGTGTGACTTTTTGCTACGAAAATGCGGAGATTATGAAATCATGCAAGCCCCGCATATTTTGTGCGCGGAAATATGTAATTAATGCGGCGAAAGTGCGTAGTATTTGGAGAAAATGCAGCCCCGCATAAATATGCGGAATTTGGCTGATTATGCAATATATCGCGCGATCGCACAATCGCGTTTTTCTGGAGGGACTGCACAATACACGCAAGACACTCCCTTAAAGGCGGAGTGCACAATGTTTAAAAAATGCTTTGGAAAAGGAGTCGGGCCGACTAACAAAACACACTTATAGCCAATCAGCAGTAAGGAGCGTGTCTACTAACCGACATCCTTGCCGGGTTGCGTATGTGTGGGGCGGGTCTTTTAAAAGAAGGTCCAGATTCTATTGGGGTAGGGGCGTGTTTGCTTAGGTGATTTCAAATATCAACATTGTCTTTTAAACATTGTGCACTCTGCCTTTAACAGTAAACTTTGATTGCGCATGAGATTATGCGAGTATCTGGCAAACGCGAGCATCTCTTTAAAGGCGGAGTCCATGATGTTTGAAAGCCAATGTTGATATTTGAAATCACCTAAACAAACACGCCCCTACCCCAATAGAATCTGGACCTTCTGTTGATAGACCCGCCCCACACATACCCAACCCGGCAAGGATGTCAATTAGTAGACACGCTCCTTACTGCTGATTGGCTATAAGTGTGTTTTGGTAGTCGGCCCGTCTCCTTTTCCAAAGCGTTTTTCAAGCATTGTGGACTCCGCCTTTAAATCCTTATTTTGACAAGACACTTGATGCACACAGGATCTCTCGACGTGCAGAACACATATTTTGAAAAAAGGAACCACACACATGACGGGCTACATACATGTTGTGACGAACTTCGCATCGAGCACCCTCGAAAAAACAAGTCACCCGTTGCCACTGAAAAATCCACTGCAATATTCATATTTATAAAAACAAGTTCAAGCCTAAAGACAATGTAAGCTATATAGTGTAAATGTTTTTTAAACCCTGGGTATAGTCTGCATATGTGCACATTAAAACACACAGCCTTGCAAAGCATAGTTCATTTGACTCATACATGTGTGCTGACGTTTTGCAATTTGCAATACCTCTCGTGGCCTACATAAACTGCGTCACGCACATTGTATGCGGACCCTTGTAAAAAATAACTATGTCGCGGATGTCTATAGACACTCCTTGTACACCAGAATTGTCCTTATACACAGACGAATAAAACAAGTGGGAGTCAGTGTTGAATTGTGCTTTAATAAGTAAGGAAAATATTAAATGTAAACTGTGCTTTAACAAAGCTAAACAAACATAAGGCTACTGTACTTTATGTAATGTATATATAGAAACCAAATGATGTTTTTATTAACCCCTGACTGAGAAGCACTATGTGTATTTGTTTGTTGTGTGCTGTAGAGAGCATTGGTGTGACAGGTTGAAA
Organism: Misgurnus anguillicaudatus; assembly: GCF_027580225.2. Lineage (NCBI taxonomy): Eukaryota > Metazoa > Chordata > Actinopteri > Cypriniformes > Cobitidae > Misgurnus > Misgurnus anguillicaudatus. The sequence goes on along the minus strand of NC_073343.2, from coordinate 29,195,551 downwards.
TGCAGTACAGAAACATGTTGCCTAGAAACTAACAGAGTGAATAACCCAATATGTATGTGTTTGTCCTAGTATAGGTAACCATTGGCAACAGTGAAATCTTTCTGATAATACATTTCTTACACAAGACGTATGAGATTATTTCTTTGTCATGGATCTGCTAGATGTTTTGTTTTTTGTGCATTCAGATAGAAAATACACAGATACGTTTAGACATTGCAAGGTATGATTCATGCAGTTATTTTTAACCCTAAGCTATCGCTTGGGTATGCCGTTTATATTTTGCTTAGCATTCCTGCAATATAGATGTTTGTCTTTCTCTGTTTTTTCTGTTTTACAAAATGAGTGCATTTTAAAACGTTTGTGCAAACGAATCAAGCAAACCCAGTGCCGGTTTGTCTGGGGAAGCCAGATTTCTGCTCTGTGCTTGTATACTCATAAATGCTCCATAAATATGGCCCAACATGGTTATGAATTATATATAGTGGCTTGTCTTTGGACCATTCTGTATATGCATAGCTGGGGAATTAAGGGGACAAGCGAAGCTGGGGGAGGCGGAGTTCATGTTAAGTTTGCTCCACTAGTCTACAAACACTCAGGATAATCTGGCTTTTGAAATATAGTGTATTATCTTTGCTTAATAATTTTGCATAAAAACTTGGTCCAAATAGGGCAATAGTTTTCTTGCTCTTTTAATGCATTCACTCAGGCAATACATTCGAGTTTGGACTTTTTAACAGAGAATAAATTCTGACAACGGTGAGCATCTGTTGAGGGTGGTGTAATTGCTTTAATGAAATATCGAGGGTTTGACTTGGGCAGTCAGATGGATAGGCTCTTGGTGGGGTCAACACAATCTCATTGCAATTCACACGCATTTGAGGTGGCAATTTTTTGATCGCATTGGCAGTCTTATGACCACATTTGTGCGTTTTTGTATTATTTGCTTTAAATCAAATGCATGTTTTTTCAATTTTTTGGGGCATTTTTTGCCTTTATTTGATAGTACATAAGGAGAGGACAGGATGGAGAGAGAGGTATGGGATCGGCAAAGGACCTTGAGACGGGATTTGAACTTGTGTCGCCGAAAGTGCATTTGCACCATATGTCAGAGCACTGCCCACTACACCTTTGGCTCTGACTCAAATGTATGCCTTGTTTGAACTTGTTTGAACCAAGGGGCAACCTTTCGATCTCTATTGTAAAGCCAACACGGAAGTGACTTAAACTGCAATTCATGGACTGGCCACTAGAGACTAACTCCAAAAGGGAGTCAATTCCCATAGACCCCCATGTTAAAATGCCAAACTTTACTGCAGAAATTAATCTGTTTATAGCCTCTGGTACAAAATGTGTTCTTGGTCTATATAGTCAATTTTGTGTGCATATATTTTTTGTAAGTCTTCCGTTTAAATTATATTAAGTCTTAAAGTTCTGCATAATTAAGGGCGTGGCCATTTGAGTGACAGGTGAACTGCCACTGCAGTCACTATGGTTGAGCTAGGCGGGAGTGGTTTTAGCAACCAGCCACTTAAGCTTCACCCACGTCCCGCCTCTTTTCCCATTTTCAGTTATCAGCTCTTCACAAACCTATGGGTGATGTCACAGACACTACGTCCATATTTTTTACATTCTACGGGTCTTGGATTAAAGGCATGATCTCTGAAAGCCAATGTTGACATTTGAAAGCCCCTAAACAAACACGCCTCACCCCAATAGAATCTGGACCTTCTTTTGATAGACCTGCCCCACACATACGCAACCCAGGCAACGATGTCGGTTATTAGGCACGCCCCTTACTGCTGACTGGCCCATCTCCCTTTTCCAAAGCGTTTTTCAAAAATCGTGCACCCCGCCTTTAAAGCTAAAAAACTTTTTTTACCTTGAGGAAGGTTTGCATTTCTTACAAATAAGATAGAATAATAATTTTCATTCCTTTTTTCAAATGCATAAAGCTGTACATATTTATAGAATTAGGCGCTGTTGTCATCTTTCAGTAGCATAATGATCATATATACCGTATTTTCCGAACTATAAGTCGCTCCGGAGTATAAGTCGCATCAGTCAAAAAATGCATCATGAAGAGTAAAAAAACATATATAAGTCGCACTGGACTATAAGTTGCATTTATTTAGAAATTTATTTCACAAAATCCAAGCCCAAGAACAGACATTAAATCTGGAAAAGCAAGTTATTCAACTAAACAATAGCACACAGAACAACAGGTCGGAGAGGTGTATGTACATGTTAACGTAACACATTAACAGTTATTAAGCTAACGTAAACAATAGCATACCGAACATAACTGGGAGGTTGAAAAGACTAAATTAACATAACAAGCCAACGAGAATCATGTTCACCAAACTCATTCAACTTCACTAAATCATGAAAATGGAGGAAAAGCATATAGCGCCCTCTCCCGGCTGTAGGTGGTAATGTATTCTCTTAGCTCATGTTAGCCAGTATGAATTAATTTTTAAGTCGCAGGACCAGCCAAACTATGAAAAAAGCGCGACTTATAGTCCGGAAATACGGTAGAAGTTTGACGAATCAGGAAAGTATACACAATGATCCAAAATAGCCAATAAGGGAATGAATGTGGGCACTCACTTAATTACACAACTGTCTGGTTAGGTCCATCTACAATGCAGCTTTTAAACTATTACAGTAATATTACAAAAGTCTCTACATGGAAAGAACCTATATGTGGATATATGTGCATATATGAAACCTATATGCAGCTTATATGCACATATATGCTGCATATATACAGCATATATGCACATATATAATAATATATATGCGCATATATGAAACATATATGCAGCGAATATGCACATATATGCAGCACATATACAGCATATATGCACATATATAATAATATATATGCGCAAATATGAAACATATATGCAGCTAATATGCACATATTGTAGAGTGAGTTGTCTAATGATTGGAAGGTTGGGTGTTCGAATCCCGACAGTGGCACATGGGATTGCATTTTGTTTTGTGATCGGAAGGTTGGAAGTTTGAATCCTGGCTCCTGCAGGTGCAGACTGTCATTGGTTGGACCTTTATTTATGTTTCATTTATTAGCAGCTACAGATTTTAATAATTTTACCAATATATAGGTTAACATATATGTGCATGTACATATATGTACATATAATATAGGAAAACGGCCAATTTTATATATGTCACATATATTAAAAACCTATATCAAACCTATATTGATACATATATGTTTATATAGGTTTTTTCCATGTGGGATGAAGGTAGAGTGGATGACGGGCATAACCGTAGCAAAAGTAATGTGTTTTAAAATGAAAATACACTAATGTATACATTTAGGGGCAATTTCCCGGACAAGGATTAGCTTAAGCCAGGACTAGGCCTTAGTTTAATTAGGAAATTGAGTAGTTTTAACAAACATGCCTTACTAAAAACATTACTTGTGTACATTTTGATGCAAAACAAAGAGTACTGATGTATTTTAAGATATGTAAAAGTTGGTTTCAGCTTAGACAGCTCTTAAATTTTTTTTAGTCCAGGACAAATCTATTCCCTGTCCAGGAAACGGCCCCATTGTCTTAGTTCTTTATTTATTCATGCATGACAAATACGCAGACACCACACGTTTATGCTCCAAAATGTGGTTGCCACTCCATTCACCGTAGGTTTTACTGACCAATGGAGTTTCGAGGTTTCATTAAAAGCTCTTTTTAAAACATCTCATTTATTAAATATTCCCCAAAACCACAGCCGCGTTTGTGGGTCACATAAAGGGGGATCAATAATGATTCAAAATGACCAAACAAGAGATACAAGGTTTCAGTCGAACAACAATCATATATCATATTTGTCTATTAAAAATAGACATATTCATAAAATGAATAAACAGAAGCAATATTATTATGTATTGCTGTTCTTTGTTTGCTATAATTGCTTCTATGGTTTACCTTATTAAGCTAAATGCTAAATGACTTAATGTAAATATTACACTTACTGTTATGCTGTTGTACTAAATGTTAGCCACCCATGGCTTTGTGTCAAAACCTTTCTGATTTTGCTCAGTGAGAGATATTCCTGGGTCAACATCATTGTTTAGTCAACATCTCTCATAGGAATATTAGACCTTTTCTTATCTGAGCATGCTACACATGTTCTAGTCCAGTAAAGTGAACTGGACTATTGCAATGCACTACTACTACAAACCCCTACAGATTATCCAGAATGCAGTGGCAAGAGGGGCACACATCTCTCCTCTCTTTGTCAGATTACATGGCTTCGTATAGTAGCTCGGATCTCAAATCTCTGCTCCTGGCATTTTAAAACCACCACTGGGTCAGCAGCACCCCCTTGCCTTCACTCCCTTATACAGACTTATGTACCCTCTAGATCCCTATGCTCTACCACAGAGCAACAGCTTGTGGTGCCATCCCAAAAAGGGGAAAAAATCACTATCACGTACCTTCTTTGGATCTGTTCCACATCTGTGGAATGATCTGCCGGTTGCTACAAGATCTGCTGAGTCTGTAGCCATCTTTAAAAATCTGCTTAAAACCCATCTCTTCAGCCAACACCTCACTCATTATTACAGAGTTTAATATTTTTTTCTATTTCTATCTTTGTCTTTTCTGTACTTAATAAAACAAACAATTGGATATGTATACTGTGTTAGACTTGATGAGACTAGTTTTAGTGCACTAATGTATTGCTGTTCTTGTGTTGCACTAATTGTTTCTATTGTTTACCTCACTTGTAAGTCGCTATGGATAAAAGCGTCTGCTAAATGACTAAATGTAAATGTAAAATGTCACTTACAGCAAAATCAAGTCAAGCTATGGCTGAATTAAACTGTTAGACTTAACTGTAATTTCTACAGTTACTTACCACAAAATGCCCAGTAAAATACCATCATTTTCTTTTCCAGTTCATTACAGTAACATGCATTGCACTATGGGTATTAACATTTAATTTACAGTGATTTACTGTATGTTTTGAATTTGCGGTAGACTGCTGTAAAACAACAGCAGTATTGCTACTGTAGTTGAATAAAACAGTGTTATAAAAGCATATAAAACGGAAAAATAAAATATATATATGAAATGAAATACATTTTATTTGTTATGCTTTAGCAGTGTAGCAAATTTCAAAATGTGAATTGTTTTTCAGCAGTGTAAATAATTTATTGAGAATTGAAGAGTTTTGTTGCGAAACGAGATTTGTCAAAACATGTTAATTATTATGTTATGTTATTATTTTGTTTTATGGTGCTACTTAGCTGTACTCTTTTAGTTATGAAGGTTTAAATCAAAACAAACCAACTGCAGTTGAATTGATATTAATTGGAATGCACAACAAAAAAACAAGATTTCTGAAAAAAACGGAGTTATCTTGTTTTGCAACGAAACTCTTCAATTGTAGAAGGTAACAAGAAAGGGATTATGGATAAATGCTTGACCGATTTGAATTTGACCTCAAGGCTTCAAAACACTAGGGACACCAAGATTTCGCTCCTCGGAGTGTCGGGAGAGTGACAGAAGAGGCTACTTGGGGAGTGTAGCGAGTAACTTTTATTAAGTGACTCTGTGGCACTGTGGTAGTGTTACAAACCTACAACCTGGGTGATCAAGGTTCGATTCCACTTCAAGGCAATATATTTTTTAAAACTAGTATAGAGTAAGGGTATTAAATGGAACTGCGATAAAGGCATTATACTGTAAAAAACATGTACAGTTATGGTACTGTAATGGGGCCGCATATATACAATAAAAAGTCTAACAGTGTACAGCCATGTTGCAATATTTGTGATATTTTAATAACATGCCGAATATAATAACTCAGCAGAAGTTTTACTTTCTGAACATTCTATTTAATTATATTATCTTTCCAAGATTCATTTTCAAAGGTAGAATTTTTTCTAAAAACGTATTAATGTACCTTCCAATGACGGTCTCTGTCAAGAAGGAGAGGTAGGGGGGCCAGCAGGTGGATTAATTTGTTCTGCCAGGTTCCTCAGGCCCCATGCTAATGAAGAAAAGAATACAGATCAGAGCTCAGATCAGTGGAGAGCTGTCCAACTCCTCCGATGCCCTGCTGGCATTCCTGCCTGGATTAACCAATGACTTCCCTATCTCAAGCCCTTATTAGGCAGTGTTGGTCTCCCCATGCCATGGGAGCAAACCAGGGTGAGCAGGTCGGTGAACAGTTTGGGTTACGGAGTAATGAAGCATGGACCTAGCTACCAACAACCCGCTATTCCCCAAACACCCCTCCTTCCTTTTTTGCCTTCCAGAATTAGATGTGTTTATAATACAACACGCTCCAGAGAACAAACACAGAACGTGGAGGGCATGGGGATCTCTTCTCTCGTCTCTGTTCTCCGCTTCATTGTCGATGCAAGGGTGTCTGTCAAACACGGTTTCCGTCAGCACAGTCATGAGGAGTCGTACGGCTTGCATCTGGCCAAGTGTGAAACTCCATCGTCTCTTTCCATTTCCGTGATTCACTGTTAAATCGCGCCTTTTATTTGTCGCCAAACCTTTGCTGTAAAACCCAACACAATGTGACATTCAATCGTTTGTGTATTCTGCTCAGACATCATACAATTAGTACCCTCGACCTTTTATACAACAATAAAAGATTTGGAGAGGCAGAGTTACAACTACAATATCAGATCTATTTAATTGTTTACTAGCGCAGTGGTTATGAAAAGCAGAAGCGTTTTAAAGGAAAACACCACAGTTTTTCCATACTTTACTATGTTCTAACCTCAAATTAAATGAATTAATACATACCTATCTTTTTTTATTGGTGAACTTAATCTTTGTTCAGCGCGTTGTGAATGTGTTAGCATTTAGCCTAGCCCCATTCATTCCTTAGGATCCAAACAGGGATGAATTTAGAAGCCACCAAACACTTCCATGTTTTCCCTGTTTAAAGACTTTTACATGAGTAGTTACATGAGTAAGTATGGTGGCACAAATTAAAATGTGGTGATTTTTTTAAGCGGAAAAAAGAGAACTATATTGTATGGCGGAAGAGCACTTAGTTTTCAGCACGTCGACTTTGGCGCGCAGTAACATCATCACTCCTGACTAATCCCCCTCTCGTTCAAACTTCTGTCAATATTAAGTGTTGCAAACTAAGTGCTCTTCCGCCATACAATATAGTTCTCATTTTTTTATCCGCTTAAAAAATCGCCACGTTTTTTTGTGCCACGATACTTACTTGTGTAACTACTCATGAAACAGTCTTTAAATATGGAAAACATGGAAGGGTTTGGTGGCTTCTAAATTCATCCCTGTTTGGATCCTAAGGAATGAATGGGGCTAAGCTAAATGCTAACACATTTACGACGCGTTGTACAAAAATTAAGTGCACGCATTGAAAAAAAAAAAGGTATGCATGTATTAATCTGTTGAGGTAAGAACATAGTAAAATATTGAAAAACGGTGTTGTTTTCCTTTAAGACTTCTCAAACATGTCACACAGCATTCATTTAAGTTGTGGACATAGATGTTTTCAGGCAAGAAGTGGTCAGATCAACAAATAATTTCAAACACCCGATTACTTCAGCTGTTATTGATTATATATACATACAATTGCCAAATTGTAAAAGCGCTATATAAATAAAATTGAATTGAATTGAATTATGAAAAGCAATGTTTCATTATATATGTGATAGATTAAAGACCTTAAAATAGACCTTGCTTAGTCAATATTAAAGATACAATATTAAAACAAAAAATATTTTTTTTTACAGTAATGCATTGATAAAATTCATCTGCAAGCGCTTCTGTACTTCGGTAAGAGTTATAAAGAGCTTATAAAAGTGTCCACCTAATATTTTTGTACACGTACCCTTGGGATATACTGTTTGTGTTGGATCATGGGAATGTGTTGATACAGTAAGTGTGGTAACAAGCAGACATCAGCAAGCTGACATGTGGAGTATCAGGAGTGTGGTATCTCCCACTCACACCAGCCCTTGGGAAAGAGGGGGCTTTAAAACTGGGGGGGGGGGGCATGCAAAGGTCTCAGTTCTTTGCTCCATTTCTGTGGCTTAATGCAATCTATAAACTCATTGGTCTGTTTACGTATCTGCAAATGATACGTCTCTGATCCATTTCTATTGCAGAGGATAATGTATACACAAAGCACTGATGCTGTGTGTACACAAGACAGTGAGATCGCCGGGAGCTGTCCGTGCTTTTACAGCACACTGTCGCTTTAATAAATAAAGCCCTCGCTCCAGTTAGCCGCTCTGTGAGGGCCACATTGCGTGCAAACCCGGCTCACCGCTCGAGCGGTGCAGCGCTTGAGCCTAATCCATGCTGACATGTTACAGTAAAAGTACTTTATAAAATCAATATTAAATTCACAGCCTTTGACATCCTGGGACATCTAAGATAAAGGGGAAATAAGGCGTAGGGTAAATAGTCCTGCAGCTGTGTCACTCGCTCAAGGAGGAAGACTGCAGGGGACCGCGGGGAGAATTAGTGCAGTGCTAGTCATGTTTTATACCAAGGTCTTGACATCAATGAAAACATTATAAAACGGCACGCAAACTCTGACAGGATGAAAAAAAGAGAAGGAGCCAAGCAGAGGCCGAGTCTCCGCCCACTCGGAAGGGATAAATACGAGGGAGGATGTGATGGTGTGGGATTAAAACGTAACTGCTTGTGTCCTGACAGAGTAGCTTTATTTGTTTATCCTCGGGAAGTTAATCCGTGACTGATCATATTTGTTGGACAATTAGAACGGCGCTGAAAGCAAACAAACTAAAGTTTCTGGGGCGTAAGAAATTAGGGTCCGTTTATTTATGCTGTGCATTTCGTGGGAATTATTAAGGGTTATTTGCTTTGAGTCGTGAGACTGCAAAACTACTTTGGCATCAATAAAATAGTCCTATATTTGAAGAGCTTTGATGCAAAACCCTCTAAGTGACATGTTCTTTTTTTGGGAAATTAGCACTTTTATGAAACTCTTATGTCTAGGTTCAATAATTTGCCTTTAATGGCACTTATTTTAACAAATGTCACTTTAGTCATTTCATAGATTATTTACCAGTGGCGGCTCGTGACTGCTCATCCGAGGGGCGCAAATTCAAAATATGTGTACAGAGTGTCATGTGTTGCTTGCGTTTTCAAAATATGTGTTTGTTGCGTCATGAACCATATGCATCACGTGTTTTGTCAAAATAAGTGGCTGCTGCATATGAGTTAAAACCGTTTATAGTAAACGAGACGCTCACGTTCACAAAATACTCGCAAGACACTTAACAGTAAACTTTGATAACGCATGAGATTATACGAGTATCTTGCAAACGCGAGCGTCTTTTTAATCATAAACCCTTTAGACGCATCTGCAGCAGGCACTTATTTTGACAAGACACATGAAGCACATAGGATCACTCGACGCGCAGAACACATATTTTGAAATAAGGAACCACACACATGACGCGCTACATACATGCTGTGACGAACTTCTCATCGAGCGCCCTCGAAAAAAAAAGTCACCGGCCGCCACAGCTATTTACCAAATTTGGTCTTTAAATGCAAAACCCTCTAAGAACACTCAGAAAAAATTTACAAGAAGGTACAAAAGTTGTCACTGGGGTGGTACCTTTTAAAAAAGTACACTTTTATACCTAAATGATGCACATTGGTACCTTAGAGGTACATGCTAGTACCTCAAATTAACATATCTGTACCAAAATGAGACATATTATCACCTTTTTGAAAGGTACCGTCCTAGTAACAACTTTTGTACCTTTTTCCGAGAGTGTACATGCAAAAATCTAAAAATGTCTCCGTTCACCCTTCATGTCCTTTCTGAATAAAAGTAAAAGGCTAAAAAAATCACTCAATCATAATATAATCTTTAAAACCGGGTAAAAAAACTCTTGCACTTTGATGGAGTGCACCAATAATTTTTTTTATGAATGTATAATACGTGCCGATATTCGTTCAATATCATTATTTCTTTTTCGATAAAGATGGGGTTTAGCTGATTTTGCATCTGAGCTCCTCATTTTAAAAGTATATTCAGAAAGTATTCAGACCCCCTTCCTTTTTTTCAATTTTTCAAAAAAAACTGAAATATCACATGTACATAAGTATTCACACCCTTTACCCTGTGCTTAGCTGAATGTACTGTATGTAAATGTATGACAAACATTTGTTATATAAAATGAACAAATTCATTATCTAAATGTGTCTAAGCTTTTCTTTACACAACATTTCCTAAAATGTCAATATTTCTACTGTGACTTAAAATAGTACATCTACAAAAAAAGCACAGTTGGCAGAATGTATATTAAATCAAAATTGATGTGACTTTTTTTAACAAAAGTATAATTAAATTATGAAAGGATAACCTGCATTATTTATTTAATTATTAAAACCCAGCAGCAATTTGTGTATATTTTCTAATCATAACACAATGTCTACTCGGTTTTGATTGACATGTCTTTTCATAATTTCCTCTCCATAAATAAATAAAAAAAGCCACAGATTTTAATGTTTAGGCAATATACTTTTTCAGAGATTTTGTTTATTTATTTATCCAGCAGGCTGACATGTTGCGAAACAGCGCAGGAGGATTATGAGTGTCCTAGTTTGGCTACAGTAATTTCGTGTCCACAGAGGCGAACACACTGAGCGCTTCTGTCCGCACGCAGCCGAATGACTGAAGCACGGAGAGTTTAATAGGTCATCGGCAAGAGAAGATATGTTGTGACAAGGATGCAAGTTGTAAAAGGTCAGAGGAGAGAGAGCAAGCCCCACCCGCTGCTCGCCCCCAAACTCAACAAGCTCCCCAAACTGCCAACTTCACAAAGTGCAAAAGGGTCTTTTATTAACTCTTCACGTTATTAGGCGTACATTCTGATGTTTTATAATTGGATGTACTATTTGGAGAATTGTTTAGGTACTTGCTATACTGTACTGAAAATCTGGGATATTTGCGTATTGGTCAACACAGTCTCACCCCATGGCGTCAATATTTGTGCGCATTTTATTTTCATTTAAGCTTTAAAATTTCTTTAAAATATTTAGCTTAATTACATACTGGCTGGTGATGTGTCTCAGTTGATGGAGGATTTTAAATTCAAAAGCACAAATGGCTAATAACCTTTTTTAAAAACCAGCCATAGGAATGTGAACAAGAGAGCTGTGTGTATGTTTCGACACATTAACACTGTCGAGCATGAAGATCTCCCTAGTGTTTCCAGAGTTGTTTTCATTTATTTTGATTCTTGCTCTTCCATGCGATAAGCGTAGCTCTACATTTAGCCCTCAGAAAGCAAGAAAAACTACATGTTTTATGGGTCCTAATGCAGCCTGAAGGAAGATGTCTCGCCGCAAATGCATTAGGAGTAGAACGAGGACAAGAAAAACAAAAAATATGATCTCATAGTTGTAGCTTTAACTCTGTCAGATTACATCATATTTGTGCATGATGGAAAGTCTGGTTAGCACATAATTTTACAGTTCAGTGTACATACTATGTAAGTACTAGGTAACAAGCCTAACCTACATTAAGTGCATGGATTTACCAGTATGTTGTTGTCGTCGGAGAAATACACTGTACTGTAAATACACTGTAAGTGCATGTACTGTAAAATAAAGTGCAACCAACTTCTGTTTGTGTAAACCTAAAACGTTCTTTCTACAGAAGAAATAAATCCAGTGATAATATCTGTACTTTTTTACAATGCATTAAAGTCACATTATACCACGGGTCTGTTGAATGCTGTATTCTGATTGGTTGAGAAATGTTCCATAGGTATGCATTATTTTTCGATTACTGACACCTTACTTTTCAAATGTCTTAAAAATAGAGCAATGTTTGTGGTAACCGTGGTATAAGCGGAATAATTGACTCCTTTGAATGATTTGAAAATAATCCTTGAGTGTGCATTATTTTCTTATAATTCAATGGCCCGTCGTCAATTATTCCTTACATAAAACGGAAGTAGCGATTGTCTGTTTTTACCGTTGCGACGTATATCCGAGTGAAATGGCTTCTGAAATGAGAAAAAAAGGTAGAGCGAGAGTTTAACAGGCCTTCCAATAAAACAGGATTATGCGATTGCATGATTCAATGCATAATCAGCCAAGTCCGCATATTTATTAAGTTTGTGAAGTTTACACAGTTTTTGCAAGTTCCCGCAATTTTGTAGCCTGGGAAAACCCAGACAACTTCCGGCAAATTTAGATTTGTTCTGTAAGTAGTCTGGCAAAGAGGCCATTTAAGCCCATTTCTAATGCCGAGAAATCGCGACACCAATCAGAAACTTTAAGGCGGGCTTTACACGATGACACAGCGCAGCGACGGTGAAGCAGATTTTGTATATTACAAATATGGATGCCGCGATGGAACATCACTTGTTCGAATCAGCGTCTGTTTATCGCGTCTGTTTAAAGCGATTTAAACTTTTCTTTTTTGTTAAAACCCGAGCAAAGAACAACACTCGAAGCCTTCATATCTAAAAAAGATGTTATCGCTGTCTTACCGACTGGATTCGGCAAAAGTCTGATATAGCTTTGCATACGTCATCTCCTTCAATGCTGTGATTGGTGCTAATGTTAGGTCTACCCAATTGAACACAGAGGCATTTGAGAGACATCCGTTGGTGACACCCCTTTGGAAATGATTTGTGTATGTGTGTATGAAGCTTTGCCAGATCACAACTCAGTTACTACTGAAAATGGTCTGGTTTTAACCAGGCTAGCAATTTTGGCAAGTTCCCGCAATTTCATTGCATAAATATCACGCATATTCCATCGCATTTTTTAAGAAAACGTGCCACAAGATCAAGAATTTTTGCCCACAATCACAAAAAAATGGAGGACTGGTTAAATTCGTCCATCAAGAATTGATTGGATCGTTGGAAGCTGGGTCATGTTGCTATTATTTGTCAAACAGATTTTTGTGATAAGCTACCTGCAGTACCTCCGTGGAGCCCCTAGGAAACCCACGAGACTCCTTTGTTTTGAATTAAATAATTGACTTTTCACAAGAAGGATTGACTGAATTTATATTACCAAATTGTTTACATGATATACATTAGTATTCTTTGAAGTACCATATGGTAATCACTATTATTATCTAATATCTGTACCATGGTTTTTGGAAGTAAAACCTTCTACACTACATTACAGGTATCACTAAATTCAAGTCAGTTTTGTAAAAATAAAACTCAGTTACATGTCTAAACCCATGTGGTACACAGGACAACAGTGTACACGTGCATTGATTTTCAGGTCAGATCATTCATGCATTCAGAGAAATCTTCTGTCACTACAGTAAAGTAATGCAACAGGATAAAAGCTCTGGTGAATTCCCAAATCTGACAAAATTCATCTACTTAAAGCCAGCTAAATGATAATATATGAATAAAAAAGGCTAAAATGCTAGGTTATTTTTAATCAATGTTTAGAAGGGGACAAACCCAACTGTTGGGTTAAATGTCCAACTCTTGGGTTAAATGCTTATGTTTGATCCAATGTATGATGTATTATCCCTGCTACAAACATTATATTAGGTCCTTTGAATGCTTGAGAGTATTTAGGATTGGCAGCCTGTCTGTTTAGTGCAAGTCGCTATTTGATATCATACTCATTTGTGGCAGAATGCAGGTCAAATGTTTGACATTCTTGGCTACCGAACTCCAACATTGTACATTGATGCATAACGGCTCCTTCCACTCCTTCCGTTTTAGGAAACCATCAGGACTCTCACCGTAAAATAGTTTGTATTGTATCCTCCTCAAACAATACTAAGCGACAATCCATTATCAGTATTCATCTAAGCTCTGTGATCATACTGGTCCCAGGAGTTCACTACCACTGTTACTCTAAATTCTTACGCTTCATATAAATTGCATCTTCCTCTAGACATTGTCCTATTGAACCCCATCCCAATGCATTGAACCGATTTGTCGCGGAGCTCTGTACGCTCAACATCAGTGGATTTTGTGGTCCTTGTTAGCACTGGGACTCTCCGTGCCTCTGCCCCCTTCCGTACGTATGTGTGTGCGGGCGTACGCGATTGTGGAGTGACAGACAGCTTGTTACCCTCAACCTGAGGCGGTGCCTCGTTAACACAACCCTCGGAATATGGACATAATGAAAGAACCTGGCAACACATCTCACTCGGTCTATTAGCCTCTCAGTTTCCTCTCTGGGAAACTGCTCAGGGCCTCCATTCAGAGCGTCCGCACAAAGGGCCCGATTCTTTAAACGCTAGACAGGCCCACGGACAGCTGGGTAGAAAATGTCACACGGTGCGTGGAATGCCCATTATCAGACACACTCATTTGTTATCCGGGCCCTCCAAACCTTGTCAATCTCCACGTCCCCCTCCCCGTCAGCCACACACGCACACACACACACACACACACAACCTGATACCGAATTGACAAATCGAGCTTCGCGTCTGTGACAGAATATAATAAACTCAGGAAAAGGGGGAGCGTCGAGTCCACTCCGTTCTGCCCAATCTAATTGGTTTCGACATCAAAGATGTCAGTCAACCTTTTAGACAGATTCGCTCACTCTCTCGCTTTCTCATTATGCCAATGGTCCCATTAAAGGAGCCGTCAGTTCCCTGCTCAGGGATTTGGTGGAAGTCATAATTAGTGATTTCGTTTGACAGAGCGGTTCTGGCTCCATTTAGTTTTTAACACCCCCAGGCCACATTTTTCACATGGAGTTGTCTCAGCCTTGCTGATCAGCATAGGTGCACCTGGTCTGAGTCCAAGCTGTCACACTTTCGCTATTGTCTTTTGAACACTGTGTTCATGGATAGCCTCGGGCATTGAGCGTTTTTTTTAACGTTTCATTCAAAGCTGGTTAATAAAGACGTTCGCTTCGACTCAGACCGCTTACTCTACGAAAGCATACGATATAAATAGCAGCTATATGATGGTATAAAACCAAGATAAAATACACAAATATGTGAGCCAGTCTGTGGAAACCCAGCTGAAGTCATTTTTGTGATTTACTGTTTTCTACTTAAAATAATACAAAATACAACCTTGATATCTTTATATTGACTGAGTAAGGTCATGTCAAACATTGAAATTAAACTTTGATGCTCCTAATCTAACCATTACATTTCGAGGCTGAGGTCACATTATTAAATAGGCATTAAACATTTACCATTGGTGGTGCACAGCTAAAAAACCTGAAACGTATACAGTAAATGCATATGGACAATTATTACTATAATAGGCAAATAGTAATTTTTCAACGTGATCTCATGAGAATACGTGTGCATTTTTATGTAAAGTGTGGTTGTAATACACATACATTTACTTATGTTTTCATACAGACCGAAATGTATAATATCGACAGGACTATAATATGTTAATTATTTACATATTAACAGCTTTACAGACGTACAAATTTGTACGTATACCTATCCATAAATATTCAAATCAGAGACATTGCCATTTCTTACACATATTAAAGGTATAGTTCACCCAAAAATGAAAATTCTGCCATCATTTACTCACTTTCATGCTGTTACAAACTCTTTTTCTTTGTTTTGATAAACACGAATTACGAAGGAAGATATTTTGAGAAATGTTTGTGACCAAACCGTTCGTGGACCCCATTCAGTTCCATACTCGGAAAAAAAGTACTTTGGAAGTAAATGGGGTCCACGAACGGTTTGGTTACAAACATTTCTGCAAAAAATTTTTGGTGAACTATCCCTTTAATGACATGTTTCAGTCAAATTTTCTGACTTATTGATTTAAGACAGTTTACTCATTTATCTATTGAAATGTTCATGACTTTCAGAGAATCACACAATATTAAAGAGTACACTACACTTTAAAACCTTATAGTGAATAACATTTCTGTAATCATTTAACCATTTTGTAATATTTATTTTTTTAGTTGCCATTACACAAAAACGAGTTTTCTCCTATGCAATAACAATAACACCAAAACAAAACATAAATTCACAAAAGATCTGTAATCCACATTTAAAAATCATACAATTACGAAGAACAGATCCAAATTTAGGCCTTTATCCAGCGATCTTGAATCCAGTTCTCAGCAATGAGTCGACCATAAACGTCAAATCTCGTTTTTTTTATGAAATTGAATTCAATCAAGCCTCAAGAAGCTATACGACACATTGCTTTACGGCAGTGATATCAAAAGCTCATTGGCTCTTGCGTGCTACATCACATATTTGGGACATTTGCGTTTTTCAGTCAATGTACTTGCGCGCCTCAGATTAACATTCTTGTGATGAATAACTTTAAAATGCAATTTCTGTCATCATTTACTCATCCTCATGTTGTTCTAAACCTGTATGAATTTCTTTTTTCTGATGAACACAAAAGAAGATATTTTGAGAAATGATGGTAAACACACAGCAGATAGTGACCATAGACTTCCATAGTAGGAAAAAAACATATGATGGAATTTAATAAGTATTGTCAACTGTGTGCTTACAGTCATTTATCAAAATATTTTCTTCATCATTTATCACAATACTTCCAAAATATTTTTTCCCTACTATGGAAGTCAATGGTCACTATCTGCTGTGTTTTTACCATCATTTTCAAAATATCTTCTTTTGTGTTCATCAGAAAAACTCAGAATTTGCATTTTAAAGTGAACTATCACTTTAATACTTTTGTGAATTTCATATTCTCCCGAAAGGACCGCGGCACATCCTCATTTTATCTACTTTTGGTACTGCTTTTAAAGTAAGTTATTGTGTCGCTTATGCTTTTTATTAACAATAAATGATTTTAATAAACTTTTTTGGCTAGGTTTAGAGGTAGGACTGTATTAGCAGCTTAAAAATATCTTTAAAATGCTATATTGTTACTAACATTTTCCTACATATTTCTGTCCATTATCTTGCAGAATACAAAAAAATACATTCATATTTTAAATTTTTTTGTTTAAAAAGAGTTTAGGGTAAGGCTTGGGGTAGGGTAACATTATCGATAAAATGCAAGGGAAATTATACAGCAATCTTTAGGTTTTGTAGCTGTAAAAACATAATAATGCTACAATTAAATGTTGCAAATACGTGTTTTTGAAAGTAATACCCTGTATTAACAGTGAGACCAGATATTTTATACATATTAGCAGCACTGTTGTTAAATGCCAACTCTTATAAGTCTTACCGTCAAAATCCACCACCTTACATCACTCTCGCTGCGTGATGGGACTCTTATTGAGATATGAATAAAAACAGTGGCATAACTTTTAGTGTGAGATCTGAATACCACATTATGGGTGATTCTCACGAAAACTTGGTTTTAAAAATGTCAAGCATGAAAATGTAAAAATTGCTTAAATTTACTTTTTTCCCACCAGACATTAAAAAACAAAGTCTGGAGTAAATGGGAACGTTAATTTAAAAACATTTACTTATCATTTAACACTTTTTGTAACATAATTTAAAAAATTTGTCCTAAAAAATCTCATTACCGCAACAGTCAGAAAACATCAACACTGACATATTTTCAAAATGACATGACAAACCTGAAAGAACATAATTTGGAGATTCTGCACATGCATTTAAAATCAAAGTATTATGCTTCTATTAATTAAATTAACATTTAATAAGCATCTGTTGCGGTAATGATAATCAAAATGTCGTGTAAGCATTCTGACAAGACAATATTTCAAATTAACTGTAAAAAAAAATGATCTTACCTGGTAGCCATCTTGAAGTAACTGGTCCATGTGCTTGGTCACTCAAAATCAAACTTTATTAAAATTCTGTATGTGTGCTTAAACTGTTCTCAAAAAGTGTTGCGGAGGATGAGAACATCAGGCATGGACACATCATTTTCCTAATTTTTCTTCATTATTATTATACATGAATATTCAGTAAATACTTTTTCTGTCATCTAAAACATCCATTTATTTTTTTTCTTAATATTTTTGTGTTAATTTGATTAAATTACAACATAACGCATGTTCAAACACAGCCGGACACATTGCGGTAATGAGAATTTCAGCAGAAAATGAGATAAAATTTACAATTATAAATTCTTATGTTGAAATCACACATTTTGCAAGGTAGAACACAGTATTGTGTTAATTCTGATGCTTTTTAATGTTACTATATAACACATTTTAAAGCTAAAATCATTAGTGCCGTGGTGTTTCAATGGTTTCGTGAGAATCACCCTTATATCATTCTGCATTCATACCCATTTATATAAAGTAGATTCATCTTATTGTGTCTGAGGATATCACTCATATAAATGTTCATTGCTATCTGATACTGGCTCAAAATCCATTTTGCTCTAGGGTGAAAACTAATAACACTGAAAGGCAAACTCTACTGTATATACAGTACTGTGCAAAAGTCATTAGATTCGTTGTTTTTGCTAAAAGGTTTCAGTAAAGTGACCATATATAATTATTTTTCAGTGTCTTTATCAGAACAAAACCAAAAAAATGTTATCCGGTATTAAAAAACAGAATAAAATAATAAGCTTAAGCTTCAAGTGTTTAGTGTGAACTCCTCTTAGCGCAATAATAGGAACATGCAGGATCTCTTAAACCTAAATGAAATGAAATCCTAATATCCGGACTTCAGTCTCCTCAAAAGAGTTCAAGATGCGTTTAGTGCCACGAGAGGTCTACACTAAATACCGAATCTTATAAGAAAAAGCCATTTCGTTCTGAAAATTTATGTGTACATATTTGTTTGTATCTTCATTAAGAGTTTTATGCTAAAACAAAAAGCTAGTAGTGGCCTAATACGTTCGCACAAAACTGCTATCCAACCTTTCCGTTGCTTTACCAGGGCAAAGTCCCTAAGGTTAAACGGATTAGTTACGGACCGTTTTGATGGCTGAAGCCTCTCTGAAATGATTCAGTTTCAAAGTTTAAACACTTTCTGCACCATACAGACCTCGGGTTGATTGGCAGTTTGTGTCTCTATAGCAGCTTGTCTATCCTAGAAGCATCACCACCTGCTGTTGCATGGCTGCTTAAGCTCCTGCATCGTACAATTTGACATTGACTGCGACGACGGAAAACATCAATAAATAAATAACCCGGACAAATAAATCCATAGAAATACTCATTTGAAGGTTGAATGAAACGCTTTGTGGATGTAATATGCTGTGGATGCATTTCAAATGTAAATTATGGTATTCTGACACATTTGGTTTTCCATCTTTTCCGTCTTCATTTAGATGCCGATTCTACAGGCTCACAGCTGGACTTTTGTTTGCCACTCCAAACCGTTTCGCTTTTTTAAAGCCGGCGTTCAGACGATATTCATGCGGCGGGTTGCGACGAATCGACGCGTTAGGCCCAAAGTTCATATGGCAGCACTCAATGGCATAAGCCATCCAAACACTATTACATCAATTGGTTAAGTCAATCGGTTCTCGTGTTGGCTAAGTCTGTGTAATTGGACAGTAGACGCTATCTGTTTCCTGGTTTATAATGTATTATATCCTATGTCAAGTGACGTCTTTTCTTCAGGCCTTCAGATTGTTGGCTTGAATTGCAGTATCTCGTCATACGTGAATCCCATAAGATGTTAGAAAAGGGAGACAAGATTAAATTAACATGGTTTATCCCAAATACAACACGTTAACAGTTTAATATTGATTTTATTCTGTGATCACAATAACTAATGGTTAGATCAACATACCAAATGCTTTAATTTCATTTAATGGACTGGAAATTAAATATTTATAACCATTTAACTTATTTAAAACTTATGCCTATAGGTAATTTTATTTTGGCGAGGGATTTAATTTCAACAAATTATTTTATCAACTTTATTAAACAGTTAGTTCCAGTCCTTAATTCTGATTGGTCAATAGATATGTTATATTCACAATAAAACACAGCTATGACCTCAACAATTCTGCATATCACTCCGCAGCCACATAAAAACATATGTAAAACATTCTATTGCCTTTCCCAGGGACTATTTTTTCCATCGGAAGGAAGACTTTTAGTGATTTTACTTCATAAAGGTTGCGTATTTTTGCTTTAATATTGCAAAAGTGTGGTAACAGTGTTAGAGAAGCAATACTTCAGGCGAGTGCTGTATAAGTTGTGAATAACACCGCTTTCCGCCGTGCCTAATAACGCCCTTTGTGATATATTTACGATTCAATGAATACATTATTGCTTATATTGTATATATTATTAAGAGAAGACATTGTATAGATTTATAATGCTGATGCTGTGTTGTTATGTGTAAAAGCTACTATCTGGGTATTGTAAAGCTCGAAGCATCCTAAATTTGACCAGCCTTTTACACTTCTGGTCAATAACAAGTGCTGTATTAAGTGCAATGGCAATATGAAAGTTCATGGTATCTCTATTTAAAGTACACTAATGCTTTGGGGGATATACATTTTAATAACAAAATATTTACAAATTACAGCATTATGATGCTTACAAATGAACACAAATCCTTAGCCTAAAATTATGCACTCAGTAAAGCACTTGTCAGTATTCCAATGAATTATGGATTGTCTTTAAATAGGTTTATATGTCAGCTGATAACATTGAGTTACTGCTTTACAATAATCCCTGACCCATTTTGCTTCAAAAACAGATTCAGCCAATCCAAGCACTGGATTACAGGCCATACAGTAATCCATATACCATCTAACTGGATCCAGCACAGTGACCTGTGGCAATCTGTAGACCACTTTCCAGTAATAACTGACCATTAAGCTAATTTATTTACAAACAAGAGGACGAGCCAAGAGACATATCATATCGTATCACTAGTGGGCATTTGCTTCTTTCAGATACCATGAGCACTTTATCCCCGTCCATTCATCCAGGCAGCAAACCTCAGTCATGCAATTTCGCTTGCCGTCTGGAAGAAATCCCAAGGGCTCCCCTAACACATACAAATAGTTTTCCACTTACATGCAACCACATCCACACATTCAGATATGCACTTGTACTGTAAATTGTTGTGATGTAAAGATTTTCACATGCGAGTTGTGTTCGGTGTATGCATGGCCGTGTGAGAATTACGGTTTCTATTTGACTTTGCAGATATTGATTGTTCTTCATCCATCAGTTAATCAATCAGTGCAAACATAGAAATAGGATTTTATGGATTATGTGAGACTAAATCACAAATACCATATCGGACGTTGTTTCAAATACAAAACTGTGTGAATTACACATTTTCAGTGAACAAAAGGGCCAAGATCAGGTGTCAAATCAAAGCATCTCTCTCTGAAACAGGGCTCTGATACAAAAATATGCAACCGACGCCCCCTAGCAGACAATTTGGTCAGTGGCGTAGTGGTGCCTGGAGAAGTGGGTATACACTGTTATACCCTCATTTATTTTATTTTTTTTTAGAAGTGGGTTTACCCCATGCCATCTAATAATACCTGTGTATATACCCTGCACTATACCACTGAGTGTGGTGGCACAAGCTACAGGTATATAAAATGTATAATCTATAAAAAGGTTTCCAAACACTTCCGTTTTGTAATTATTAAAGCTTTAACGATTTTTAAAATTGTCGATGCAGTGTGGAGTAATAATTATTTATTAAATAATTAAAGTTGGATTTAATTAAAAGTACAAGGTGTTTCTAGCATGCCATGCTATACCTCATCACGCCTGTAGATGGCAGTGCTCAATAAAGTTTCACTCACCGTCCCCTCACTGAAAGCTGTGCCTTGACTTCAGTCTGTTTTTGCCGGAGAAACCTAATTATACGCATTCCTTTTGAAACCACAGCTCTTGACACATTAATGTATCATCAAAATATTTTTCGCTCATTAATATGACTTGTTTGTGCTACTGCTTACTAATATCTTGTGTTGTTGTTAACATGCCTATTAGAAAAGGCATTTGGATTAAATTTGATTTTACATAAGGCAAAACTCACTTGTCAATTAGCCTGTGACTGCATAGGTGTTTTCGACTAATAAAAACAACTTCACAAACACGCCCGCTGCGGCGCGCGAGGCTAATTCAGAACAAACCCTCACGAGCGATATTTGTTTAAGAAAGATATGCGCAGTTTGACTGTGTTTATGCATCAATGTGGTGAAATTAATGCTTTGGAGGACTTTTTACACGACTCCTCACAGCATTACATCCTAATGGAGATTTTGGTAGGCTATTTTCTTACCTTTGGTGGATGGAGAGGAATGAATGTCATCAAACGTGCAACAGAAAAACGCAAAAAAAAGGAGCGGGAAAGAGCGAGAGTTAAAAGGGCGGGAACTGTGAAGGGGAAATGCTAATTTAAAGAGGGAAAAAGGTCTGTGAACTAGCTGTTGACGATAACATAAAGTCTTTATTGTTGCCTTTCAGAGACATTACACATGCGAAACAGCGTGACGTGTAAGATTCATACATCTATTTCACAGTCATTTTATGGATGAATGGCACATTAGCTTCGGCAATTACTTTGTTCTTGCTACTGTAGTTCATACAGGCATATACGAGTTGATAACCTCACGAGGCATGACTGAAGAATTGTTTCCTCGGTCCTCGACTGTCAGTGTGTATTTTGTTGTTAATGTCATTTACAGATAATTAACCTGATCTTAGATGGAAACTTAACTATTTTATGAGGTGGATAGCTACTTCGTTGAATACGTAGCCTATGATAAATGTATGATTTTGAGACAAAGAAAAGCATGAAGGTCCACCCTACCCTAAAAAAACAATAGAAACATTCACATAAATTCAAATAGATTTAATACAAAATTCCTTTGTGTACCCAATATGGGGTTTAAATGATATTTTATAGTGTCCAAACACAGCCCCGATGTCTAGGCTAAAACAAGGCAAAATTTGGGCTGAAATTTGGTGAAAATTTAATACACATCTTGAGCACAAAATAAATAAATAAATAAATAAATGAAACCAAAGACCTTGTAATCACGGTTGACTTTGCTTACATGAATACTATCTCACAAGTTTGCAGGCCGGATCCGTGGCAGAGTCAGCAGCTCCGGCCCAGATCCGTCCCGGAGTCGTCTGCTGTCTGGTATTTAGGCAAAAATTAAATGCAACCAAATTCACGTTTATTTTGGTTAGAAGTGGGTTACTCATACCCGGACTATATAGGGTCTATAATTAACTTGGATGGTGAAATGTTTTTGCTTGCTGGCGTGTGTTTTTCGGCATATCTCAGTAGGATTTAACGCTGTTCTAATATTCATAGTTATAGTTTCCATTATAGTTTCCGTTCAAAGCAATAACATTTTTATTATAAGCATTAAATCCATTAGAATTTATGTAATAATTTATGTTGTGTTTTAAGCAGCGACTTGGGAAGAAAGCATATTGCAAAAAAAAATTTAATACTAATATTATAAAAAAATTATACAAATTTGTATAAGTAAAATAGTTACAAATCGCAATGATATTGTAGTTATATATATATATATAATAGTTAAAGAGATAGTTAACCCAAAATTTTGATCCTGTCATCATTTACTCATCTTCATGTTAGTCTAAACCTGTGTGACTACACACATGCTAACTACACAGTTGACAGTACCTACTGACTTCCATAGTATTTATTTTTCCTACTATGGAAGTCAGTGGGTGTCGTCTACTTTGTGCGTACCATCTTTTATTAAAATATCTTCCTTTGTGTTTAACAAAATAAAGAAATCCATACATGTTTAGACTAAGATGAAGCTGAGTAAATGATAACTGAATTTTTATTTTTGGGTGAACTACCCCTTTAAGACTATTAGACTAAGCTAAAGCTATAGACCTTATTATTGTATGTCTAAGAAACCATCACCATAGCAACATTGAAAAACATCTTCAGCTGCTGTCTGCAAGGTAACAGAGTCAATGATGATGATTACACACACGCGCGCGCGCACACACACACACAAGCGTGCATACAGTACAATCCTGCAAAGGTTTGTTTCTGTCGAGATTTATTGTTGGTCCTCTCCTGTGTTGTTTGGCAGTAGCACATTTTACGGCATTGTTTGTCTCACTCATTGTCTTCATCACGCTCACAGATGCTGTGCAGTGTGTTTGTGTGTGCGCGCGCACAAGTGTGAGTGTGTGTGTGTGTTATCTGCGGTTTTTAAACTGTTGTGTGAGCACCCTGAAACAAAGTGTGATTTGATGGACAGTTGTTTGTCCACATTAGAAAACAACACTGCTTGTTTTCCATGATCTCCCACATCATTTTTAAACATCTGCCTCCGTTGCGCAAAGCCCAGGGGTAAAATCAGTTGAATTTGTGCGAGTTTACCGATTAGATCAGACTAAACCAAGCAAAGGACCGAATGGTTGCCGCCGGTAAAGGTGTTTATTTCTTTCAAAGTATAAAAGCGAAAGAGGCACAGACAGATTGATGTAAGGCATGGTGTATTTAAAGCGACACGAGAGTGTGTTTGTGTTCACGATTGTGTATTTGTGTGTATGTGTGTGTCTGTGCTGTGTTAGCAACAGATATCCCACTGTGCTAAATGACCTGTGACTGAAGTCTTTCATGTCAACCCTATGATTCACACTGAGCCCCACGTCACAGTGCACACACACATGCCCGAAATGAAGACTTCCTACGGACGCCATACTCCGAGCGCGCATTAGTAAGACATTTCCTTCGATGCATATTCAGTTGTGATTTATTTGTGTTGAACGAAATGATTACTATTTTGTTTCACCTCGCGGTGTTTTGTTTTTTATTGGTACAGAAAGTGAAGGCGGACTCCAAACAAACAAACAAACGGCAAACGTGAAAAATGATTATCGTGCCAACAAGCTTTCGATTGAGAAATGAGACATGCGACTGGTTAATCCTGTCTGACACGCCAAACCCGAATAAATACACAAAACATCAAAAATTCACAGTGCTTTCGTTTACATCAAACATAATAGTGTTGCCAAATTCTGCTTTATTGACGTACGCGCCACTTCTGTGTAAAACAACAACATGTTTTTTTTTTAATCCATTCCCTTTTCCTCTTCTCTCACCATCTGGTAAATCATGGGGGAAAGGGGGAAAAGTTGGGAATTAACAAGTTTCCACATGTTGCAGGTGAAAGTGGCACAATTTTTAATTATACCTGGACTCGACTAATTCCAAATACTTAATATAACAAATGGTAAATCAGCTCCTGGCTGCTCCCCGGATAATTGGGACTCGTTGTACTCCGAGTTTCTTTAGCGTCTGCTACATTAATTAACGCTGCAATGAACTCAGCCACAATATGTTCTGTATTTGTTCAAATTGATTCCCCTGGTAGCGTCTGTGAAAGGTGGGAAAGCGCAGGACTACGAGGCTCCAACCTGAGCTTCATTAGTTCAGCTCACAACCCACTCGGCCTGCCACTTCTCCTGTTGAGCTCTCTGACTTACATATTCAGTATGTTGGTGGTGCGGTGCTTTACAGATCAAGCTTAGCTTTACTGACTGGCTCGGTGGATTAATTGGCAAAGCTTATGTGAAGGTGAAAGAGATGGCAAGTGTGATTTGTATTAATAATGTCTAACAAAAAACACAAAATGTAAGGTGTGACTACTAGATGAAAATCTGGAATCTGAGGGTGCAAAAAAATCTAAATATTGAGAAATTGCCTTTAAAGTTGAAATCCTTAGCAACACATATTACTATTGATAAATCAATTTTCATATATTTATTTACAGTAGAACATTTATTAAATATCTTCATGGAACATAATCTTTACCTAATATCCTAATGATTTTTGGCAATTAAAACTGATCATTTTGACACATGCAATGTATACATTTTAAATATACCAATGCAACTTAATAGGGATGGGATGATTACCGGTTAACCACGATAAAATGTCCTGACAGTTAATATTATCGTTTAAAATTTAATTATCATTACAACCGTGGATAATTCGATAATTCATCACACCTACAAAATATACTTTAAGTTAGTGATGCATAACGATTAATCGCGATTAATCTATAGAATAAAAAGAATAAAAGTTTTTGTTTACATCATATAAGAACTATGAACTGTGTATAATAACTTTATAGATAAATGCACACACATGCATGTAAATATTTAAGAAATGTTTACATGTGTATATACATTTGTATATTTATGTAAATATAAATACATAAATATATATTTTTCTTAAAATTATACATGCATGTGTGCATATTTATATATACATAATTATTATACACAGTTCACACACATATGATGTAAACAAAAACGTTTATTCTGCTATAGATTAATCGCGATTAATCGTTATGCACCCCTACTTTAAATGAAACATTTTCTTCCTCGTAAATATACGAATGCAACTTAATAGGGATGGGATGATTACCGGTTTCACGGTTAACCACGATAAAATGTCCTGACAGTTAGTATTATCGTTTAAAATTTAATTATCATTACAACCGTGGATAATTGGATAATTCATCACACCTACAAAATATACTTTAAGTTAGTGATGCATAACGATTAATCGCGATTAATCTATAGAATAAAAAGAATAAAAGTTTTTGTTTACATCATATAAGTGTGTATGAACTGTGTATAATAACTTTGTATAGATAAATGCACACACATGCATGTATATATTTAAGAAATGTTTACATGTAAATATATATTTATATTAATATATAAATACTTAATATATATTTTTTATACATGCATGTGTGCATATTTATATATACATAATTATTATACTGAGTTCACACACATGTATAATGTAAACAAAAATGTTTATTTTGCTATAGATTAATCGCGATTAATCGTTATGCATCCATACTTTAAATGAAAAATTTTCTTCCTCAAAATCGGTACAAAATGGCTCTTAGCATGGTGCAGTTCAACAATATTCAAGGTGTTGTTAAAATAAAGCACTGAATATGACCAATAGGATATTTACTAGTGCTCCACTTTCATTTTCATTTCTTTAATCAAGCACTTTTATCATATATCTCTCTCTCTCTCTCTCTCTCTCTCTCTCTCTCTCTCTCTCTCTCTCTCTCTCTCTCTCTCTTCCCACACCTACAATAATTATCAAGATCTGTGGTTGAGATTGTCCTTCTGTCTACCAGCAATGTCTACATTAATGGCCACTCTTTCCCTTTCCTCTCTACCTTTTTTGGATTAATTTTAGCAAACCATTCTTTCTAATTCTCTCTCTAAGAGGATTGCACAGAGAAGGCTGTTGTACGCCCACATGCAAAATCTCCTGTCTCCACCCTTATGTGTTACAATGAAAGATAATGGTTAGGAGACAGGATTTAGAAAATGAATGCCTTCATGTTTCATAAACACATTAAAATGAGATCTCTCTCTTTCTCTCTCTGTGTGTGTGTGTGCATGTGTGTATGGGAAAATGCATGATTTTTTTAGAAGAAAAACTCAGGTCCAGCATTTTGCCTGTGAGATTTTTTGTTCAAGCTGAAAAGCAACCAATTTGTGATTTTTCTAGTTTTTATTAATGTCACATTCTTGTAATTTCTGCTAATTCATCTTGTCATTTCGCTGGGTTTTATGGCACAGTGTAACAACACTGATGCTTTTCTGAGCTTTACATTTCTTGGCTATGTCAAGAAACATAATTTTTACCATGATATAACACCAGTGCATTTAATAGACCTTTCTTTGACTCTATACATTTTCACAGACCTCATTTGCTGAATTTTAAAACAACATTATTGCATTATCAACAGTGGAAAACAATAATAGCTTTTTAAGGCAAAAACCATAATTTCATAATTATCTTTATGATATATACAGTATATTATAACTATGAAGTCATCAATCTTTACAGCGATACAAAATAACAGTCTGATCTCACAAGAAATCATACATATTTTACGAGTAGGCTAATTCGTATTTATTCATGCGAAGTTAATCGTGCAAATCGTCATGAAAAAACAACAGCAACGAAACCGACCCCTAACTCCGCACCTAACCCCAACGTCACAGGGGTCAAGGCAAATCGTACCAAAACTTACAAATGTGGTCGTATGAATTAATACAAATTAGCCAAATCGTAAAATATGTACGAATTCTCGTGAGATGGCGTTGAAAATAACTGCCGATAGGAATATACTGTTATCCAATGTACAACAGTATACCAGTCCCTGGTAATAACCTGGTAATAATCATAATCTTTATTAAAAAATGCAAATCCCGAAACGATTTCTCTTTACTTCCGGTCACGAGAAATGGCACAAGGTTCGGGAAAGATCGCAGCGATTAGCAATTAGCCACATAACCCAACTTTCAACGATTGAATCAGTTCTCGATAGACAAATTCAAGTTCCGCTCTACATTTTTTCCTTAGAAGCAGTTTCGCGTGGATATATGTGAGACATATTGTTACAGATATAGGTTACAATATACAGATATACGCGAGACAATCACTACTATCGTTTCATTATGACTTTAAATCACCACATAAAATGAAAGAAAAAACAACCAAGCAAAAAAAGCTTGGTTCCAAAAATAGCGTTATATAAACAATCATTGTTGAAACTACACTGACAACTGGAAAAAGTCACAATTTAAAAATATTGCGGCGCCTTTTTTTAGTTAATTATTTCCCAATATGGATATGATATTATTATATATATTGTCTATTATAATATTGCATTCAGTATCCACACTATTCCTACGCCCCATGATGCTTTGCTCGAATTATGGGTGCAACTTCCGGCGCGTACTGTCACTGAACCAGAGCCGCCGATTTCCATGATGATTACGGTCATAATTTCATGTATGAACCAGTGTGAGGATGAAATTAAGAAGTGTCCTGATACATCAAGATATATTCAACCATTTCATGTTGTTCATCGGGGGTGACGGGTCTTCAATGTGCAAATATAAAAGCATAGAGACATACCAGTATCTCTACAGTGGGACAGTCAGAGTGTTTAATACATGGAATATACAAAGACTTCTTGTTTTTAAACTTTTCAGGTGATGGTTTGAGGTTTTTTTTAAACGGCAATTTTTAATCGACTTATCGAATTTTATGGCTACACATCAAGCTTCACGCGATCTGACAGCAGTAGTAACTTGCTTCTCATTCAACACAATGTAAGTTATTTAAACAAACCATAATAAACATATTAAACTCCTATTACATGTTTTCAGTATTGTTTTCGTTTTATGAAAATATTATACAGTAAATAAGACATGAGCTTATGAAATTATTTGCTTAAAAAAATCATTTGAAACATAACAAAAGTAACGGTAAGCGTAAACACATCACAAACTATTATAAACAATAACTTATAAGCAGTTAATGTTGTAGGCTATCTATTATGTACTGTAATCTAATTTTTGTAATAATATATAGTAGCAGAATAAAAAAAAATCTGCGTATTTTTATCAGCATAATATGTTGTTTTTGAATAGTTATTGTATTATTGTTCACTGTCAGTTTCTATGAAAGGTTTTACTGGATGGATGTGTGGATACAGTTAATAGATGCACGTGCGCCACATAAACATTCAGTTATTGTGCATATTATAGTAAAAAACAACTGTTTTTAGAGATTTACTGCGTTTGTATCAACTATTATGGCAACCCCAAACTGCACAAATTATGCCGGTTTTCCTGGATTTCATAATAAGCATTAAAATGCCAGTCAAAACGGCAGACTCGTATCCCTCGCAATAGGACTACTATTAGCTGTAGTGGCTCACCGGAAGTTTTACCCATCTGAGCTCAAGATGGCGTCGCCCGCATTTACGTCAGGAATAGTGTGGATAGGGCTGCAAGAATATTGAAAATGTCAAAATATTGCAAATATGCACGTCGCAATACACATATCGCAATGGTTTCCAATAACTGAATGATTATAATACTTCAAAAAGTTATGTATAGGCAAAGTTTCAAGTTGATGCATTTAGAAAGACTGGCGAGACAAAGTGATGCTTTCTTTTGCCAGAAAGAATCTGAAACATGTTGGTTTTTATATTTAATTATTATTCTGATCTCAAAACAAAGCATTTTGTTTCGTTCATATCATTTAAGCAAGTTAATGCATTTTCCTGCTGGATCATCTGCTAATTCTGGTAGGCCGCCACAACATTTAATTTATGTATTTAAAAATGATAATGGTACAGCTTGTCTAATGGACAGATCTGCTCTTAAAGTGATGTGTCTGTGGGAGTATTCTAATTGAAACCATTAAGACAGCGAGGCTCCGCCCCGTGGTGTGCCCGCACATATGAATATATGTAAAGGCATCTGGAGGAGCTGAGAATTTAAGCGTGAAGGCGTACAAGTAGCGATGGGGGTGTCAGTACGAACGCGACAGTAGATATTCAAAATATAAGTGAAGAACACCATTCAGTGTCTCCATATACTGTCAATTTTTCTTTGAGCTGTTTCTCACTTGCTCTCTCCTTTTCTCTGTCACACACGCGCAGTCTCACCCAGTTGTAAGGGTGCTTTTCTAGTGACATTCAGTATGTGTGAGGCATATGTTACGCAAACATTGTCAGCGTACCACCATTTTATCGGTAAACAACAAAACTCAGTTTGGTCAATAAATGATCCGTGGGCGCGCCACCGAACTCAGGAAAGCCTCAGCGATCCCTCAGGAGCGCCCTGCTGCATTTGCGTCTTTTAAATCTTCAATAAATAACTACTCTTTAATGAGCCTATTTTTTGGCGTCCATGCATTTCCAGACACTCGCAGCCAAATGTCTTTTGTTATTTACAGCAGCTATTTTCATGCGCGCCTGGCGTGGTGGATGTAAAATAACAGTAATTGCTGGATCGTTTGCAGGTTGTTTAGTTTGTGTACCGAGCCAGATGAGAACAGTTAATGAGCACAGCTTCCAGCGGCAATTAGTGAAGCAGTCGTGTACATCACAGATGATTTGCAATTAGCTAGCTACATATTATATACACTATGCCAGGAGTGCGCCAGGCGCTTTGGTGTGTGTTTGTTGGGGGGGAGTTCGATTGGCAGGGGAGAAAGCTGTATGGAGACATGAAGGGACGAGATGGTGGCGAATATTCACACCTATTCCTCATGGGAGAGATCTGCGCTTAGGAGATTAGGCCCCTCTTACTTTCCTCGGGTTTATATTATGTTAATTGGCGTAATGGACTGAATCGGAGACAAATATTATTCTTAGTCGTGTTGTACTGTGAGAGATATGCAGGCCTAGATTCGGTATGATATTACGTGTGTGGCGTGCGTCTTACAGTCGGACCATTATAATAGCAATCTATCAGTTTCGAGAAAAATGCCTCTAAACGGGTAATCTCGATCTGCGGGAGAACGGTAACGTGTATTGTGCATGGACGTGGTGTGTTATTATGTGTGCAATTTGATAAAACATGGAGATGTATTCGGTCTCCTATAGAAAGGAGCATATATGTAAAGAAAGCTAGCGTGTTCACGGTTTATAATAGTGCCATGCATAGGAGGGGGCGGGAAATCACTTTGGAGGCTGTTTGGTGTGTGACATCATACAGCACCCTCTGTGATATCTGGTAAGACTGTCAGGTCCTCTGACAGACACGCCAGATGGCTACGTGTGTGTTTGATGGAGTGTGTGTATGTGCGCGGGGATTATTTCATTGTTGTTACACTCCGGGATAGCAGCAACGTTGACACCTTTTAGCTGCTAAAGTTCAAACCTTAAAACATTAACATATTAGGAAAAATGCAGCAACAAAATATCAGAGCGAAGGCCGGCGTGCATTTCTGGCATGCAGGGATTTGGATTTATCTAGATTGTTAGAATGCAACGTATATTTATGTATACACGAGTCGATCGACGTTGTTTATACTACGCTCGAATGATCTGACCTCATAAGGTTACATTATTTATAAGCTGAAACATAACATGCAACCTATCTTGAGCAATCTGTGCATGTCTTCTCTTTGATAGTTGTATTTTATATATAGCTCAATGGCAACGAGAGACAGTGAGAAGAATATAATATTAAGGTCAGAAAACTGTTTTTTCCACTTAGACATCTACTGTATGTTTATTACACCAAGTGGGAAATACGATGTACTGTATCTCTATAAACATTAATAAGACCAGCTCAGTGTTTTCATCAAGACCAGGTTGTTTTCCAGATTTTGACGTAAAACATGTTGCTGTTTATTTGCCTGTTGCATTGGCCGAGAGCGGCAGAAATTTAAACCGGTGGATTGTGTTAGTCGTGTAAATACGGATTCATATCTTCATGACAGGACATGTCGAAATGGCCACTGGGTGAGTGAGTCTGTAACAAATTGAAGATAATGATACCACCAAGTATGGCACCACTGTGAGATGCATAATGCAGAACCATGATGGAAATCTAAAGACATTTTTTATGCTCTAATATATGGACAATGCTTTACCAGTTGCATAATGAAAATAACATGGCAACTACATTTTGTTTCCCTCAATATGTCAGCATTAAACTTCAAGGTTTTCTATAACCCACTCATATACAGCTCATTATATAGCAAAAACAGACCAACAGGCCACTTTGTCGGCCCCCAAAGAGCTTATTTTCCTCCCACCAACACTATCTTTAGAGTGTGACATCAGCAAAGGTTTTATTCTGTAGCACAGCACATCATCGAAAGAATATCAGAGCGCTTATATTCATTTTAAAGGAGGCTTTTTCCATGTTTAAGTGCTATAATTGGGTCCCCAGTGCTTCTATCAACCTAGAAAATGTGAAAAGATCAACCCAGTGACTTAGTTTTGGTAAATCATTCTCTGCAAGCATGTGAAAAAATAGGTAATTGAAATTTGGCTCCCCTTGTGATGTCAGAAGGGGATAATACCACCCATTAATCTGCAGTTTCCAACCACAACACTGCCATTTAGTGCAGAGATCAGCTCATTTGCATTTTAAAGGACACACCCAAAAACGGCACATTTTTGTTCACACCTACAAAGTGGCAATTTTAACATGTTATAATAAATTATCTATATGGTATTTTGAGCTAAAACTACACATATGTACTCTGGAGACACCAAAGATTTATTTTACATCTTAAAAAAGTATTGTGAAATGTTCCCTTTAAATGTATTAAAGACACAAGATGTAATATTTGCACCATTAGAGGTCGCTGTTTTACAATAACAATAATAAGAAGAGTGGAATGATGGGAGATGTTGTTTTCACCATTCAGAGACGTATGGATTTCGCTAATCAAGTTGATGGATGAGGTTATGAATTAGTTTTATTACTTAAACGTTTGATCACATTATTATATGCCATCGTAAAAAATTAACTTCAAGGCACAACAGCTGTGTGTTATGGCGCTTTTCCATTGAACTGTACCCCACGGTTTTGTTTGGGTCGGGTCAGCTTACTTTTGAGGGTTTTTCCACTGGGTGCAGTACGTAGTACCCGATACTTTTTTTACTACCACCTTGTTGGGGTTCCAAGCGAGCCGAGCTGATACCAAAACGTGACGTGAAAACACTGTAGATCACTGATTGGTCTGAGAGAAGCGTCATCGCTATAATGTAAAAGATTAGCTTTACCTTCATGCTAGCTTCTCGAGTAAACCTGTTGTTATCTGTGCTGTGGTGTAAGTTCCCAAACTCCCTTTTGGCGATGAAAAACATCCACAGGTTGTGAATCAGGAACACCATAAAATTTTTTCCAGACTTGCAGTTCGTGGCGGCACATTTGCAACACGCACGTCCGCATATATGTTTAAATACAACTTAAAGCTCAGTGGAGCGCGTCGACTGACGCCACGGGTGTTTGTACAGAAACTGTCATGTGAGACACAGGTAGTGATAAACGCGATGTGCAAACATCTATTTGTGGTGGTCAATATTAAATTTGTGGTGGACTGAGAAATAAATGAATATGGGAATGTACAACGACGCTCTCACTTGTATGATGACACAGGAGTAGACAGCGCAAATATAACGATACGCCTATAATCCCTCCCACTCCGAAGTGTTACTAAACTCGATGGAATAGCTAACCAAGCCAAAGTGAGGTGAGCTGACCCGACCTGACCCAAACCAAACCGTGGGGTACTATGCAATGGAAAAGCACCAATAGATGCTGTATAGCCGACCTTCCGCATTTGTCCACTCGTGTTGCCATAGTTTCTACAACCGAAAACTAAGGATATTTAAGTCACTAAAAGGGCGACGATTACAAGGGAGAAAAGGGACAAACCATTATTTAAAATAGGAATTTTTCTGGATTTACAAATTCTTGGAAACGTTTAGGATATATGTAACTTCAAAATATATTACATTGTGCAAGTGGGTTTTGGATATTTTTACTACATAAATTGTACATATTGTGGCTTTAAACGTGTCTGTATATCTCACATTTGTGTGATGCTGAACTGTAGAAAGGAAAATGACTGTAGTATTTTCCTCAAAATTTAAATGAACTTTTCAGTTTGCAATTTTTACACATGCAGTGACCTGTAAAGTATTCAGACCTTTCATCAATTATTCATTTCACCAATTAATAGTTCATAGTTTCAATTTTTTATTTGTATGCAGCAAAATAATTTTTTTTTTTTTTACAAAAATCCCACCATTAAGGGATAATGAAATATTAAAATGCTTTCCGAACGGATTAGAGTTGCATAAAAAACAAATGCATAAATTAGAAAAACAGTATACAAGTGTTTAGATGTTCCAGTGGGCACAGTTGGTTTAATTATCACAAGATGCAAACTCCTTTTCACAAGCCAGACACTAAACAAATAAGCTTGTAGGCCTTCTTTACAACTCTTTGTAAAGCCACAGAATGACCATGAAATCACTTTAAAGGATGTTTAGTAGCTCAAAATGTAGTAAATGTGCACTACCAGCCCACCATATCATGCTGTATATGAAAAAAGAATTCCTCATTTGACACGGTGACCCAATTGAGATTTGTGCTTTTTAGCCTAAATTTAAAGTGATACGCTTGGTGGAAATACAACACTAGACCAGTCACGCATCAAAAAATATACAATGAAGCAACATGGAAGTAGCATCAAGCTGATACTTGTCTTTAGTAGAGACTGAGCCTCTTATTATAAAGAGAAACTGATGGTGCAAATAAATGAAAATATTGCAAATTTGAAAACCTATTGCCTGAGAGAAATGTGTTTGCAAGACAGTATTACTGCTGACAGGATTAAACCAACATGTGGTTGCTTAAAGGGATAGTTCACCGAAAAATGATAATTCTGTCATCATTTACTTATGCTCAATTTAGGGCTGCACGATTATGTCAAAAAAAGCAAAATTGCAGATTCTTCATCCTCATATTGTAATTGCAATTATTATGGTTGATTATTTTACATTGACATTTTTAAATGGTTTATAGTGGTGGGCAATGATTAATCGTGATTAATCCTTCATGTATGTATTTAAGAACATTTAAATGTGTATATATATATGTATATAAACAAAATTTATATATAAATATAAATAAAACATTTCTGAAATGTATATATGTGTATGTTTCAGTTTAAATGTACATAATAATTAGACACAAAACACACATTATGCAAAAACTCACTTTTATTTTGCATGCGATTAATCACGATTAATCATTGCCCACCACTAAATTCTAAACTAAACTAAATAATATAATGTAAATTACAAAATTTGCCTTTTAAAGCATAATGCAATCGGCTGGTTTGGACTACAGCCCTCTACTTCCTGCTTTAATGACGTCAGTAGAACAGTTTTTTGATTAAACTCCGCCCACCGGAATACGTCAATCGCCAGCTAAGCTAACGACAAGCTAAGCTGCTATCGAATCACAACACACTAAACAAGCTACACAATCAGAACTCATTACGTATTTCTGAAGGAGGGACTTCATAGAACAAGGAAGACATCAGCCTGTTTTGAGGACAGTGAAAACAGCTCTATACAGATAAGTTAATTGTGTGAAAAATACTGAGTTTTTTTACACAGGAAACATGATCACATGTTATATTGCGCACTGTAAACACAATCAAAGCTTCAAACACACAGAAAGAATGGGACCTTTAATAACCAAACAAATCTGGGGCACTATTCACTTCCATAGTATTATTTTTTCCTACTACGGGAGTCAATGATGCCCCAGATCTGCTTCTTTAAAATATCTTCATTTTCAGAACTTCAATAAATATATACAGGTTTGGAACAACTTTAGGGTAAATATTGACAGAATTTTCATTTTTCGGCGAATTATCCCTTCAAAGAATGAAAAGGTGATTTTTCTCTGGTGCAATGTGCAAGCTTCATCCAACAAATCCATTGTGAAGAGTGACCAAATACAAACTTAAAAAGTGCATGAACATACCTGAAAAGACATGACAATATTTTTACTGAAAAATAGTGTCTGCATAAAATCTTACAAGTGGGAATTAAACAAGCGTGTAGGTGCTTGCTGACATTTCTGTCACATTAAAATAATTGATTTTGAGCTGAGCTGTAGCTTTGAAATAAAAATATCGCAGGTCGAAACAATTTTAATGTAGGAATTATAATTCAGTACAACGAGAGCATAACTTTGCATACTTTTGCCTGCCGCTATATGTGGCTTATAGACATTCCTTGACAAAATATTGTGACAGAAATGCCTCTGGAGAGCAGGTACAAATGAAACACATTTAAAATATGCTTCTTTTACATTCATGCATTTTCATTAGGGGCCCCCGCAGGTTATCGGCTAAAGGTCTGAATACTTTTACCAGACACTGTGTAATTACAAAATCTACGACCTAACATTCAGTCCAAAGATTTAGTTTTATGTCACGTCAGCGCAAAGCACGACCAACTCGTGACCTAAACAAACAACTCTGTGCATGTGTACTAAACAGCGTGACTTGTTAGGGGACGGCCAATAGAAAGGCCAGAGCACGGGAGTTCAATTTACAGGTTTGAAACTGTAGATTAATGCACTCTCCCGGGAGTCTATTATCAAGTGTACTCATACATGCAACAGTGACCGGCATCGCCTTAAATCCAGCCACTCCCTGTACCCAATTAGGGCCGTCCCTGGCGACTGGGCAAGGGGAGGGCCTGCAGAGGTCTGCCCCGTGCTAACAAGATGGGTGACAACCGAGTCATTAGCGGCCTGTGAGTGTAGAACAAGTGATATGAGCCATTAGGGCACGATATCAGTCCTCTGCAAGTCCCAGCTGAACGCAGGCTTTGCTGCCACGGTCCCCGACTGCCTCCACAAGCCAATTAAAGTTGTTATTGGGAGACACAAAATAATTAAAGGTGCACTTTGTTGTTTTTTATTTGGGGTGCTGAGGGACCGCCCATGGCAGTGTTGCAATATGTTTTCTGATGTTTGCTTTTCAATTTCCCAGTTAAGTATCAAAAATAAGCCCCGGCCAGCATAGCAAAAAAGCTGTTTCTCATGCGAGGGTGCTGCAATCACGTCGACTATTTGCATACTGCTGCAGTCGTGTTTCGTCATGATGTTATAAAGACTAAACATGACAATTGTGCGTATAAAGCCATTTTTAAGGGTCTGTCTTATAGTATGCACATATTAATCCACTGAAAATAGAAATCATTATTTCATTCACATTTAAAATAATATTACACATTTCATCCATGTGTGTATGTATAGTTGTAGAGCTGCCTAATGAGTCATGACTATTCGTTTGCAAAAAATAAAAGTTTTATTATTATACACAGACAGTACATCAACAAATATTATGTATATAGTAATACAAACACGTGTATGTATATTTTTGAGAAAAAATATATTGATATAATAAATATTTATATTTATATATGATATAAATTATCCGTTAATATACAAATGATTATACACATGCAAATATTTCTTAAATATATACATGGATGTGTGTCCATTTATATATACATAATTATTATACACATTACACACACATTTAATATGTAAACAAAAACTTTTATTCTGCAAACGATTAGTTGCGACAGCTCTAGATGTATGCATATTAATGTACAGTACTTAATGACTTTCTATGGAAGTTTTTATTCTTTACAAACAATTATATAAATGTTTGACCTTCTTAAAGGGATAGTTCACCCAAAAATTAAAATTACTGTACCATCGTTTATCCAAATATCTTATTTTGCGTTTAACAAAAGAAATAAACTCCTAAAGGTTTTTTGGTGGGGCGGTCAACTATTCCTTTTAATTACATTCTTGACAAATCATTGCAATATTTATTTGCAAAATTACTATAATATGAAATGTAAAATACTTAAATTTTGTTTGTTCAGGTGTAGTGACAAATATGAACTATTTCTCATTTCTCTTGTTAAATTCACCTTCTAGAACCGTTTTGCTTTGATTTTTTTACATAAGTCATAAGCGGCACTTGAATTTGCATGCATGAATTATAATTCATAAATTTATGACTGCTCTGCAGAGGGCTCTGTGACTCTACATCTGCGTCTCACAGCAAACTTGTTTGTGAGCACATTTTTACAAGACGATTCCCAGGGCCTTAAATTAAACGTCCCGTAGGCTCCAAATGTAGACATAAGGCAGAACAACAAGACGATACACAACACGTATGCAAAACACATACAGAACACACACAAACAAACACGACTATGAATACAAATACATTACAAGCAACTTGTCTCATTATTACGCTTAAATCATTTACACCCCAAAACAAACATGGAATAAAGAGAGATTTATGTTTTATGTAAAACAGCAAATTACTCCCGCTTCAGTCATGACTAAAAAGTTTACAGAAGTCCTTAATGGTTATTTTAAAGAGCAACTATTGTCCGATTCATGATTTTACATTTCCTTTGGTGTGTATTAGTAAACGATATGCAAAAGGTACAAACCCCAAAGTAAACGATGATGCAAGTTATCGTCTCCAACGTAAATCTCTTTTCTTGGACTACAACAAACACACGGATTGTATAGGCAACAGTTTACTTCCTGGGATTCGATGATGTAGACAAGTCCGACATTATCATAATTGCTCCCGCTTCGGACTCACAGCCTATACCGAATCTTTCAAACATGGTAAGGAGCGTCACATTTCTGTCTGACGTCAGAGGTTTTCAGGCCAATCACAACGTACAGATTAGCGGGCCAATCAGGGACACAGAGCTTTTCACATCGATGAGAGAGTGAAATCTGGAGCTACAAAAATTTACAGTTTGTGGAAAATAATGTGTTTTTTGAACCATAAACCACGGAGACTGTCCTCCAAAAATAACGACCTCATAGGTCGTTTGTGCAAGCACCTTATTACGACGTTAAGTGACGTATTACACGTAAGTGTCCTCTAGTTACGTTTTAAGGTTTTTGCTTTATACATCAGATTAGACACATTTAATTTTATGAATTTGTAAATGTAGAAACGGTTTCATAAACATTTATGGTTTTAAAGATATTTTGGAGCATCTAACCCTACCCTCACCTTTACCCTAAACCCAACCACTTCTCAACCATAAAACACAACTCGCAAGTAAAAGTACAGTCACAGGTATTTATTGCATAAAACAGTATAAAAGTATTACAAACCATTCGCGTTGCAAACCTTGCGAACTGAAGCCATACGATTTCTTTATATGAAAAACTCACAGTCAGATCTCATTCAAACATAAACCAGCATGACGTAGTCGGTCACAAGAGCCAATAACGCTTCACATTCTTAGCTAACGTAATGATGCAATCGGTCACGAGACACACGAGAGACAATGCCTTTTCACAATCATAGATGACATATCATCGCTTCTTCGGGTGGCAGTTTTTGAATCAGTGTACACCGGATCTGATATTTACAGCGGATTGTCATCACTTTTGCATGCATCTTTTTTTGTAAAATAAATTGAACGTTTGACCACTTGGAATATGTGGAAGTACATTTTTTTTTAAAGTTTTGACTGTTTTGCATGCTGTGTTTATTTCATATAATAAATAAATGTGTAAGTTATTTGCCCTAAATGCCTCAATAGTGTAATGTGTAATAAAATACAATTAATCCTGTCGGTTTAAATTTAAATTCTTATCCCAGTACATGTCATCATATCAAAAGTATACCCCAAAATATAATTTTATAACCTAATATATTAAGTTTCACCTGCTGCCGGTAGAGACGCTAATTTAGTACTGTAAATGCATCTGTTGGTCGTATATGGTGAAATGGACACACGACCAAAGCAAACGTATAGGTTGGAGAATAGGTTGAAACCACGCAAACACATTGTATTATACCAAATACACAAAATAATGTTGTTTTTTAGCAATGAAATTGGGGAACTTTAATAAATAACTGTAGCTCAATTAGAGAAACAAGCTAATTCCAACATCAAGATCACTAATTTGATTCCCATGAAATGCATGGTTTGATGTAATATTAAATGCACTCGACACTCTTAAATCTAGGAAATGAAAGTTATTCGCAGAAATGCCACAGAAGAACCATTTTTGGTTCCAAAAAATGAGGCTCAGTTTCCTCACAGCAAGAAGGGCTTTACTCCGGTTAATCCCGTTTTTTCCAAAGGCCAAAAACATGCAGGTTAGGTAAATTGGAGATGTCAAATTGCCCTTCCCCCAACGTGTGTATGGATTAACTTCTGTATGGATTACCTGGTTCTCGCTATAAATATAGATGCTGTAATGGCTTTAAGAATAAACAAACAATACAGTCAAAAATAGTTATTTTATTGCATTATTTAGTACCTTTATTTTGAGGGTATAAGTTGCTTTGGGTACAAGGATCTGACAATTGCATAAATGTAAATAAAACAATAGATTCCTGTAATTTACACTTAAGAAAATATGGGTTATTTTCAACCCAGGTTTGGGTCAAAAAGGGACGAACCCAGCCCCTTGGGTTGTAATTAAACATATGCTGGGTTGTTTCAACCAAAAATGCTGGGTTGTTTTAACTCATTGTTGGGTCAAATATAAAAAAAATTGCTTTAATTTAACCCAAAAGCTTGGCTTGGCTCTTTTTGACCCAGTGCTGGGTTGAAAATAACCCTGTATTTTTTAAAGTCTCTCAAAGCTTATTGTTCAACTAAACAAAATAAAATAGCAGAATATTTCAAGGGCATGAATTTCCTTCACCTGAAAATCCTTTACACCAATCAATATGACTCAGTTAAACGCTTCACAACACAATAGCCTGAATAATAGCAGGCCCAACCCAAAACACTTTACTTCACACATCTATCGGGGTATTGGCATTTACATACCCTGTTATATATGCTTCCTATTGTTACTTGAATTTCACCCAGCAAAACTACAACAATCTAAACAGGACCTTTTTGCAAAGTCCTCAGACGTGTCATTACAGAAAAGGCGTCTTCGCTGTGGGGATTTAAAGCGCTGCCAAAGTCACAATCGCAATGAATATAAAACAAACAGAATCAGCCAAAACCACAAAGACTTTTTGCTCAAGTAGCTCTCGAGATATTTAATATGCGTCCCCGCTGACCACATACTAAATAAACAAGAAAGTTTGTACTGCGAGGTGTTATTGCCAATCTTATTCACAACATTAAGAGACCCCAAAACCTAGAACTCTCAATGGTTTGTTAAACAAAACAATCCTGAAGCTGAACTTGTAGAGCACAGTGCCAGCAGCGTCAGGCTAATTGGTTTGATTCCCAGGGAATCCGCATACAGTCTTGAAAATAAAGGTGCTGAATGATGCCCTAAGAAGAACCATTTTTGGCTGAACGGTCCCTTAAAGAACATTTAAACACGTTTATAAAAAGGTATGAAAGAAATTATTCTTTGAAAAACCTTTGCATGAACGGTTCTTTGATTGACCAAACATGGTTCTTCTCTGGCCCCTTATTTTTAAGACAGTACCTATTAAATGTATACATAGCTTGAACATGCTTAAAAGCATCACCCCAAGTGAGTGCATGAATTTTCGAACTTTGTTTTGTACTACCACTGTGTATTTAGTGTAGTTATCCACCTAATTTTTAAGTATCTAATTTTTATTTTCCTTTTTAGTGACCTTGGATAAATCTGCTTATTGTCACTTTGCCGTTATCCATTTTGTTTCTCTCCATCTTCTTCAATGATTATGATTTATATTCATGTGTGTTTTGTTTAAGTTGGCAAATTATCAATAAATATACTATTTAAAAAAAGCATCTGGGCAATTCCAGCGTTATGGATGTGACATTTGCAGTCAAAACTTGTAATATAATTTCTCAGATAATGCATTTTGTTGAGGTATCTGTTTATATTTTTATAAATCTCTGATGATACGGTCCAAGCATTAGAAAAATGTCAGTCGATAGACGGTTTCAGCAGTAACAACATAAACAAGCAGCTTTTGTGGTCAACACGTAACTTCTGGTAAACTCCACTAAGAATAAATAACAACAAAGTCCTTTTAAAGTAGTTTATTTATATAACAGGCTGTCACGATTATTACATTTAGCTGACGGTTAATTATCTAATAAATTGTGACAATTATAATGATTAATTGCCTGTTTTAGGACTTTGATGATTATGACGATTGTCTGTTTTATTGCTATGACATTTAATTCTCATACATTTATTTTGTTTGTTTGTTCAGATCCTTAATAGCATCCTTCACTTTCCTAATTGCTGTTTTGGAAATGTATGTTTTACCTGGCAGTTCATACTACTTATGAAAGTTTTGCAGCATTTCTCTAAATGCTGTTTTTCCACTGTATTAAATGGCTTTACAATGTATTGCGTTACACTGTCAGTTAAGGAGTGCCTGATACTGTCTTGTTTATACATGTGCTGCAGCTCCCCCTTGTGTTTTTTAAAGAGATGTGCAATCATTGCGGTGATCTGAAATCATCGCAATGAGGTTAAACAATCGCAATGAGACGATTATTTAATCATTGTGACAGCCCTAATAACAAACAAAATAAATAACACGTAGATTACCTACGAAACTAAAACATTTATTATTTTCGACAAGGTATTTGTTCAAGACTTCAGTTTAGCAACTAGTCAGACCATTAAAAAAACTGAAACCGGAAGTAAAGTTCCAACCAGACGCGTAATCACTTCACCGCACGTGCGTCCGATGAAACCGTCTATATTCATATTTTCTGTTTTAGATGAGGGAAACATGCATGTGCTATGGATGTAACCAAAAAGGACACACGTTTTTGGGAGACAACATACATAAAATGCACAATCCAGAAGCAAAAATACCCAACAAATGAAAAAGGGACAGCTTTTAAAAGAACATTTAATATTTAATTCATTAAGTTTTGTATATGCATTTATGAGGAAGAAACAATTTTATGTAAGTGACGTTTCTTCGTTATGCATGTAAAAATTCTCAAATTTGCACTTATTTAATAAAAAATGCTTAAAAAATTTTATGTCGCAATTGAAATTGAAATGAAAAACTGTAATTTGTTTTAAAATATTATGCTATTTTTTACAAATGACTCATCTGTTAGCTTCATTGTTTTTTAAAAAATTCATGTGCCCTCATAATCTTTAATCAAAAATGCAAAACCCCTCCCCTCCTCGAAACAATCTTTCTTTACTTCCGGTCATATGGTGAAAGTCCGGGAAAAATTGCAGTAATTAGCAACATGAATAGCATTATAAATAGCACTAAAATCTCTTAATCATAGGGGAACCATTTTTAGTGCTATATAGCACCTATAAAGCACCTATGAAGAACCATCCGGGGGTGAAATAGCACCACTATAGCACCAAATATGGTTCTATATAGCACAACCCTGCTGAAAAAAACAGCATGGACCAGCATGGGTATTATGCTGGTCTATGCTGGTTTGATGCTGGTTTAGCTGGTGGTCACCAGCATACCTGCACCAAAACACAACATATGCTGTTCTTGGTGGTATGACCAGCATGGGATGCTGGTGCAAATGCTGGTTTGGTGCTGGTTTAGCTGGTGCTAATGCTGGTTTGGTGCTGGTTTAGCTGGTGCTAATGCTGGTGCTGGTTTAGCTGGTGTTCACTAGCAAACCAGCACCAAAACACAATATATGCTGGTCTTGCTGGTATGCTGGTTTTTCAGCAGGGAATGTGGTTCTATACTGGTGCTACATAGGTGCTATATGCCACTTAAAATGGTTCCCCAATGAAGCGGGTTTAGTGCTATTT
This sequence comes from Misgurnus anguillicaudatus, assembly GCF_027580225.2. NCBI lineage: Eukaryota > Metazoa > Chordata > Actinopteri > Cypriniformes > Cobitidae > Misgurnus > Misgurnus anguillicaudatus. The sequence continues at coordinate 29,151,542 of NC_073343.2, read as the reverse complement.
AGCCCCCTTTTTTTCAGAGTTTACTTCACCACGGGGAAAATAAGACAATCGCTACTTCCGTTTTATGGCGACTTTAAGAGAGACTTTGCATGGGTATTAAAACCAACAATTATTTACATCTGAGATGGTATGGTTATGAGCAGTATGGTTAAAAACTTTGGGTAAAATCTTTTCTTCTCATGATAAGGTTGACCTTGCATGGAATTGCACGTCTGTCAAAAGCATAAATGTAATTAAAATAAACCTTTTGCATACCCCACAAATATTGCACACTTTTACGGAAAACCATGCATTAAATTCCAAATCATTGGAAGGTTTTTGCTAGCTTTGAAGATGTCCACAGGAAAGATAATGAATGAGAACAAAAGGTCAGTGAATGAACAGCTGAATGAAATTAAGCATGCAGAGAGGACGCATCGGCTGAAGAGGTCCACAAATGATTGATGGGTGGCTCTTGTGAAACAATGGTTTTACATCAGACATGCTTATTTTCCCTTGATGCACCCACTTTATCCCTCTGATTGCCAGATGAGTTTACTTGGGATCCACACGCATTGTATATTTACAGCGTATTAGATGATTAGGTGATTTTCAATTGTATGTTATGGAAATAAACATTCGTTTCTGAGATGCAATATAGACAGACGATCATGTGTTCAAAGCAGCAAGACTACACTCTTCAAAATAAAGGTGCTTCATGATGCAATAGAAGAACCATTTTTTGCTAAATGGTTCTTTAAGGAACCAAAAATGGTTCTTCTATGGCATCGTTGTAAAAACTCTTTCAAGCACCTTTGAAAAGCACGGTATATATGATAACTCTTGATATGATAACGCCATCCAGACAGTACTTCATTGCTTAAAATAATATAAAGAAAAGTATATTTGTCAAAAATTTAAAGCTGGATTGCGTGACGAATCTCTACCCAAACCCCAACATCCAATGCACCAAGAAGATGCTACACCTGACATCAACAGTTTCAGTCAAAACCTCCATGTCACAAAAAGGCTTGATGGAGCAGTCTCTCCACTCACCATAATTATAAATATAGACATTTTCCCCGTCAGTCAGATCAGCACTGAGGATGTAATGGGCGTTGAGTTAATTGCCGAGTGAGCTTCGGCAAGAGAAAGAGAGAGAGAGAGAACGAGGTACTAAACTGAAAACTGTCATTTCTGCCAAGCCCCTAATCATTTATTCTCCATTTTCGACCATGTTACTAAAACTCTTTCCCACTTATTACATAAATTGCAATTAGACTTCATCATGACATGCTGCTGGGGGTCCTGACCTGTAATGACTCCTAACACAGAGGAACCTTATTATCTGTCAAGAGGTGCTTTGGCATATGCCAGTGACTGGCGGCGTTTCTCGCCTTTTCTGTGCGACATGCTCGGCTAATCTTTTGACTTCCTGTCTTCTGTAATTTAGACTTATTTCAGGAAGATTATTTTACAGGCTTATGAGTGGAATAATTTTAGTTCCTTTTGTCGAACGAGAAATTGCACGTCACGAAGGGTGTACGGCATCAAACAAGAATCGATGCGCACGGAAAGGTCAGTCACCTGAAACGGAGGCAGCGGGCGCGATGTTTGTGTCACCTTAAAAGCATAGTAGGGATGCAGTTGATACCTGTTTTGTATTTCAGAGTCCCGAAGGGGGCAGAATTAAACACATATTCACGAACAACAAACAAAGCGAAAGAATAACAGGAAGCCCTTTTAAAGAGATATACAAGAATTGCAAACTGTACTAATATGAAGCCCGTATTTATTTACATGCAATTCATAAACAATAAGGACAAAAGGTCATGCAGATATCCACCAGATTTTAAAGAGGACATGATTTTTTATGCTGCGTTCACACCAGCCGCGGTAGAGGCGTCAAGCGCGGGTGATTTCAATGTTAAGTCAATGTGAAGACATGTTGACGTGCGTCTAGTTCGCACGAATGTCGAGTTAAACAATTTTAACTTTGGCGGAAGAACGTGCCGCGTTAACCAATCAGGAGCTTGCTCTAGTTGTGACGTGATTACAGGAAGCGAGCAGAGTCGCAGAAGCCCCTCCCGTGATGCGAATTTTCGTGTGAATGTCTCGATGACTTGAATTTCACGCGCGGCTTTCATGCGCGAATGAAGCGAGTAAACTCATAATGTTCAAGTGGCAAACTAGACGTGGTAGAGTGCAAGTGATTTCAATGTTAAGTCAATGTGAAGACGCGTTGACGGTGGTCTAGTTTGCACGAATGTCGCGAATTGAGCATTGCCGTGGGAAACGCGTGAGTTGAACAATTTGAACTTTGGCGGAAAAACGCGCCACGTTAACCAATCAGGAGCTTGCTTTAGTAGTGACGTGATTACAGGAAGCGAACAGAGTCACAGAAGCCCCTCCCGTGATGCGAATTTTCGTGTGAATGTCTTGATGACTTGATTTTCACGCGCGGCTTTCATACGCGAATGACGCGAGTAAACTCTAAATGTTCAAGCGTTGACACCTCAAACGCGACTGGTGTGAACCTACAGTTAGTCATTTCGAAGGCTGCGTCCCCTAGGTCACATTTGTCGGCTTTATATAGTGTCATCGAATTTTAGTTTTTTATCTCAGAAAAGCACTAGCTACACTTTAAAGTAAACATGAAATTACAGTAATTAGGTCTCATAAGGAATAAATATTAATTTTAGATTAATTTTATTCCCGAAATGAGACAACTAATAAATGTGACCTCTGGAGGACACAGCGTTGAAAATGAGATGCAGCTGTCACTTATTTTCTGTAGCATTGTAAAAAAAATGCAGCATTTTTGTCAAATTAACAAATATTTTTATGTTACTTTAACTTAACGTATCGAGTTAAACAACTTTTAATAAATTATATCAACTTTTCACAGGTCAAAACTTAAAATAGTATGTTGAATTGACTTGCAAAACCAAGTTGTTTTAACTTCATGCTGCATTTCTTTTTACAGTGTACCCATTCGATAATTGTAGTGAACAAAAATACTGCCTCTTGTGGTTAGAACTGTTCATTGCACAGTTTATTTTTCCAAATAGGAAAACTGCTGTAACCAAAACAGTACTTATATCAGTCAGTTTTGTTAAGGCACTACCAATACAAGTTGAAAATAACAAAGGCTGCAACAATCGACACATTTGTTTGGGTGAAACATTTTGCGTGGGCCTAATTTGACTTAAAATCATCAGTTTTATTAGTGATCTCTCTCACTGATTCGAGTGATATTGGCGGCCTTCTGTATCTTACTACAGCAGCGATGAGCACTAAGCGTGGGAGGCGAGCATCAGCTGGCCTCTCTCCTAGCAACTACAAGTCCTTGAGCCCTTCTGTTTACAAAATGCCGGCACACACCGAGGTACAGTACATCAAACCTGGTCAGATATTTTCATCCTCATGCGTGAGTTTCTATCAAAATAAAAGGAAATTTAACAAGCCACTCGACTTTGTCTGGGCGAAGGTTTTGTGTGCATCCTAATTTGCACTATTTTACACCCATTTTGTTGTATAAATAGTGTGAGTGTTAGTGAGAAATGTTGGACACTTTTCCTCCCTATATACTGTAGCAGATGGGGCGGGACAAACTGTGTTAAAGCTAACAGCAACACAATGCGTGCAATTAAATCGTCATGTCTCCAATTCAAGAAAACAGTAAATGCCTTCATGTAAACTCCTGTGAAATGTTTCATTTGTGATGTCTTGCCTTCTAAAATGTATACATTAGATGGCTAAGTACTGTAAAGCATAAGTGCATACTGTAAGGTACATACTTTAGCATAATGGGTTTTGACTGAAAGTTTTTTTTGAGGAACCAAATTGGTTCTTCTGGCATCTCTGTGAAGAACCCTCTGTAGCAACAGTTTTAAAGAGTAGGCTGGGTTATTTTTGACCCATAATGGGTAAATATTGGACAGAACACATGCTGGGTTAAAAATTACCCAATGTTGGGTTGTTGTTTTGCAACCATCGGGTTATAATAACCCAGCAGTTTGGTCAAAACTACCCAGCATTGGGTCAATTTTAACCCAGCCGTGTGTTCTGTCCAATATTTACCCAAATAACCCAGCGATTTTTAGATTGCATGCATAGTCATTAGCCATAGCCAACAAAGATATGTACCATAGTAAACACAGTTTCCTCCAAAATACTATGCTTTTTACACTTGTTAATGGTGCATACTAAGGTAGCAGTGGCTGCTCTTGACTGCTCATCCGAGGGGCGCAAATTCAAAATATGTGTTCAGAGTGTTGTGTGTTGCTCGTGTTTTCAAAATATGTGTTTGTTGCGTCATGTGAACCATGTGTCGATAGCATGAAGAGGAACTTTTATGATGAAAGAGACGCTCACGTTCACAAAATACACGCAAGACACTCCCTTAACAGTAAACTCTGATTACGCATGAGATTATGCGAGTATTTGGCAAACGCGAGCGTCCCTTTATCATAAACCCTTTAGATGCGTCTGCAGCATGCACTTATTTTGACAAGACATGTGATGCACTTAGGTTGACTGAACGCGCCGAACACATACTTTGAAATTACGAACCACACACATGACGGGTTACATTCATGTTGTGACGAATATCACATAATGCGCCCTCGAAAAAAGAAGTCACCGGCCGCCACTGTTGTATAGGGACCGGGGTCATATCTCAAGACCATTATATTTTCTTAAATACTTAGGAACACAGTCTAAAAAATGCTGGGTTATTTTCAACCCAGCGTTGGGTTCAAAAGGAACGAGCCCAGGCCATTGGGTTGTAATTAAACCTATATGTTGGGTTGTTTCAACCCATTGTTGGGTCAAATTAATAATTTTTTGGGTTAATTTAACCCAACGGTTGAGCCTGTCACATTTTTACCCAATTTTGGCACAATTTTTTATAGTGGACCCACAATAGTATTGTCATAGAGAGTTTGTATGCGCAAACACTACCCACAGTTTATTAACTACAGGTGACAGTCTAGTTGTTTCTATAATCTAGGCTAACTAAACTCCTAAAAATAAAGGGTTCGTCGCAGGGATGCCATAAAAGAAGCATTTTTTGGTTCCTCTGAGAGCCTTTTAGTCAAAGGTTTTAATAAGAAAAGCATTTGTTTTTTACATTTTAACAATTTGAAGAACTTTTTCACTACAAAAAATGCTTTGTGGAAGGTATTGTGGTTCTCAAACTTTTTCGGCGTGCGCCCCCCTTGTGTACGGTGCATCCTTTCGTGGCCCCCCAAAGAAAATTTATGACATAAAACATTACAAATGTTTACTATTAAATTATACAATGTAGTGCTGTTGGTTAATAGCCTTATCTGAGGCTTAAATACACAGAATTTATAAAAAATTAATGTATTTTATAAAATGACATTAAACGGGGCCCCCCCGGCACTATTTCAGGGCCCCCAGTTTGAGAACCGCTGCCTTATATACGATAGAAACCTTTATTTATAACCTATTTTATCATTTATTTGTTTTATTTATAGAGTGTATACTTTTTGCACTGTTGAACTCCCAAAATGAATGTATTAGTGAATGATTATTAATCTTTAGCATTGAAACTTTCACATTTATATGACTGTTCGCCATTGCAGCATCGTCTGATCCTCCGTGATGAAGGAAACAGCCAGGAGGCGGTGTCTTATCAGAGCCCAACATTAAACATATCTGACGTCTATATCTCCATCATCATCATCGACTCTCAATGTCCGAATAACTCTTTGCATTTCCGTTCCTCTTCATGCTATAATTTTCCGTCAAATTCGCGTTGTTTGTCTGTTTACCTTTGTCTTCAGGGATCTGAAGTTTGGCTCAGTTTGCGCAACCGGTGTGTGAACTCGTCGCGGCGCGCTGACCGAAACAGCCAGCCCGATCCGATCGCCGTCCAAACGTGATTGTTTTGACACCAGGGGATTTCATATGAGCGTGCCTCCGGTAATCCGACCGCCGAGCCCCCTCCCGGGGTCGCAAGGCATTTCTTTCCAGATCCAAATCGGGTTGAGCCGGGAACCCGTCCTGCTGGACTCCGGGGAGTTCAGCCTGGCGCAGGTCCGAGAGATGGCATGCTCCATCGTGGACCAGAAGGTAACTGTTTCCATATTCCTCATGTTTCATTCATTGCCATTCGATGTTTATTAATGCCGTATCGTACATAATATAAGTAGTTATAAGGACCGAAGTTTGGAAATAACTTTTACTTGTTACTCATCTGTCAGTGGTGGGTTTTGGAACTTGAACTTGAATGTAAATATTGGCATTTTTGTCGTAGGCTAATAGACAACATGGCTTATAATATATAAAACGAAACGACCCTAAATAATTGCCTACCCTTATGTTTTTATGCTTTTAGTATTGATAAATCCAGCGTTTTAAGTCATATTAAGGCTGTATGTATTGAGACACACAGGCTTATAAATAGTTTAAAAGGAGAATTCAATGAGATGTTTTACACGAGTGAGTTAAAACTAACCGAGACTACTCCAAAACCACAAGCAGCAGAAACACTGGATTTGTGACTTCAATATGGGTTCTGCATTGTATTTTCCATTGACAGCCGTGACGTCACACGATGACGCCGGCCGGGTACTTATTGAACTAGTGAAAGGGTTGGACCAGCACACATCAGAGTCACATCCCATTTTACTGCAAGCCTGTCTCACGTGCAGTATTTCATTATTTATAAAGTATTAGCATGTGCTACACTGTTTTGCAGTTCATATCATATCCTTGTAAAAGTAAGGAACTAGTTTGACTCAAAAAGTGATGGTGTAGCTTTAAAGGAACACTCCACTTTTTTAAAGAAAAAGTTAAACATCTGAGTTTTACTGTTTTGAAATCTATTCAGACGATCTCTGGGTCTGGCGGTACCACTTTTAGCATAGCTTAGAATAATTCATTGAATCTGATAAGACCATTAGCATCGCGTTGAAAAATAACCAAAGAGTTTTAATATTTTTCCTATTTAAAACTTGACTCTTCTGTAGTTACATCGTGTACTAAGACCGACGAAAAATTTAAAGTTGCGATTTTCTATGCCGATATCGCTAGGAACTAGGCATGGGCCGGTATAAGATTCTGGCGGTATGATAACCTTTAGCAAAAATACCACGGTTTCACGGTGTTGCGGTATTGCAGCAATAAAATGTATTTTCAAATGCCAGGTAAAAATAAAGCCTTTAAATTATAATATGCTTTCATAAAATATATAATATTTTTGAAATGTATATTAAAGGAGCATTTCACCCCTGGACAAATTAATCTTTATTAAAAGTGGATCATATTTGTAGTCGAAATGTAACATACATTTTGAATTTGGTGCCTATTTGACCGAGAAAAGGAGTGTTTGTAGTCTTACCCCCTCTACAAAGATATTGGACTTCCTTCTTTCAATGATGCAAAATGATGATTTTTACATCATTGAAAGAAGAAGGTGCAACACTGAAATCCATATTTCTCCTGTCTCAGGGGAAACAGAGGGAATGATGCATGACCATTCAAAAACATGACTGGGTTTTTAACTATACAAAGCTTAATGCAAATAGGTGAAGTGTCCCTTTAAATGTAAACATCAAATCAATCACATGACTTAATGATTAATGAATTTTGTATTAAACACAGCTCATTCCTTGGAGATGGTATCACAGAACATTTTAGTGGTTTTGAAACCTTGACTGTTTAAAACCTCGGTATACCCTGAAACCGGTAACCAGCCCCTACTAGGAACTATACTCTCATTTCGGTGTAATAAGCAAGGAACTTTGCTGCCGTACCACGGGTTGCAGCAGGCGCAATGATATTACGCAGCGCTCGAAAATAGTCCCCAGCTAGGTAACTTTCAATGTGTTAGCGCGATGCTAACAGTCTAATCAGATTCAATGAATTATGCTAAGCTATGCTAAAAGTGGTAGCGCCAGACCCGGAGATCGCCTGAATGGATTCCAAAACGGTAAAACTCAGAAGTTAAACTCTAGGGGAGCTGAAAAATGAGCCTATTTTTAAAAAAAGTGGAGTGTTACTTTAAACTTAAAACTAAACCCTTTTTTATTGACATCCAAGAACAATCTAAGTACTGTAAATAATATACAGTAGGACTTCCGTGGGCAAATAAACAATATGGCCTGGTTTCACAGACAAGGCTTAGCTGCCAGGACTAGGCCTTAGTTTACGCATCTTTAATAAACATACCTTAGAAAAAGACTTTACTCGTGTGTAAAAATGTCTTAGTCTAGGACTAGCTTAAAGCCTTATCTGTGAAACCAGGGATATAATATGTCAGAATACTATAAGTAGTGACAACAACACTGTCCCCCGGTTTCACAGACAAGGCTTAAAGGGATAGTTCACCCCAAAATGATAATTGTATCATAAATCACTTACCCCTGTGTCGTTTTAGACCACCAAATGCTCCGATTGTCTTCAGAATACATTTTTAGATATTTCTGATGAAAACCAGGGGGGTTCTGTCTATCCCATGACTACAGTTTGTCTAACAATTCTTTTCCCCAGAAAAGAATGAAAGACATCACCAAAAAGGTCCATGTTCCATCAGTCGTTCAATAATAATATTATGAAGCGACCAGCACCTTTGTGCGCTAGGGCTGGGTAAAAATATCGATTCATCAATGCATTGCAATTATTTGTTCCTCAATTCAATATCGATTCATCAAATCCTATGAATCGATTCAGCCTACCGGCCAGTTGCGGCGCTGTGGGTGGGCAACACTGTAGCGCCCGCTCCCCGAGGTAATTTGATCCGGCCCTTTATGTAGTCTGTGAAAAAGACATCTCTAGAATAAATAAATGTAGAATTAAAATAAATGTAGTTGGACAACGGGCCCTACAGTTACGAGTTGATGAGCGTGCATTTGCTGTACATGAGATGCAGAGCGCGAGTCACGTGACTGGCGCGAGTAGCTGTGTCACGTGTTTATATTCGTGCTTTGGTCCAACGCGAGCCGCTCGCATATCAAGACGCGATGACTGACAGTGGTGAGACCACAGACTCTATGGCTGTTTTAACTTGTATTCCCATCTTACAAAACCGCCTTTCCTAACAGTTGTTGTTTGATATGTCGGCTCAATGATGACTTGCTTATCCACAATGACATTAGATGTCTTAATGAAGGAAACGCATTGAAACGATTAGTAACAGTTAATCACCTATCGCGCCCAAAACCTGCACTACTGAACGCGTATCTACTGACAAACATACACCTGATTTTACTGCTCTAGCGAAATCTAAAAGTATAATTTCCCTTATCAGAAGCTAGACTAATGTTTGCCAGTTATTAATGGCTGTTGCAGTTCAAATAGGGGTAGTGAAATAATTAGCTTTGACAAAAACAGCATAAAACAATGTTATGTTACATATTGTAAACTTTTTTGATATGTGTACTAAAGTGAGTAAGTTAAATTCTCAATGAGTGTGATATGGCTCTTATTTACCCCTTTATATGTAAATGAAAGCATCTTACAATGCACTTATGTTGTTATGCAGTTTTAAAATACAACATATGAACATGTCTGGATGTAGAAAAAGCCTACTTGGACATCTTCCAATGCACTAATTTTGTTTTATGCAGTTTGAAAATACATGTTTGTAGAAAAAGCCTATTATACAATGCACTGATTTTGTTGTTATGCAGTTTAAATATAGGAAAATGTAGTCATAATCACTGATATATCTTCGGACCCTTATTTGAGATGCTTTTCATGAACTGGCCCCCATGACAAACTAACTGAATAGCCCTGCTCTAGTGAGAGCGTTCAGCGTTGTACAAGACACGCTTTACCAAAACAGCAAGATGGCAAACAGCAGCTGCAAAAGCTAAAATTAAAATATTGGCTACTCAGGTACATAATTACTTGTGTATCTACTTATTATTGAATCGATATTGAAGCAAACAAATCAATATCGAATTGAATCGAATCGAATTGAATCGAAGCCTCAAGAATTGGAATCGAATCGAATTGTGAAATTCCTAACAATACCCAGCCCTATTGTGCGCAAAGAAAACCAAACAAACGATTTATTCAACAATTTGTTCTCCTCATTGGGAGTTCATGAGCAGACTATGGCGCATGCTGCTGACGTCACCTGCTGATGTACTTGCCAATGTTTTTTGTTTTTATATATTTTCATTACATTATTGCGCATTCACCTTCTCGTATACATTAATGCAATAAGCAGCACATGAACCCACAAGTATTTCATAAAGTTCCTTAAAGTCTTCAGTGTTTTATAAACAGCATAACACTATAATAACACAACAGACAGATTGTCACCACCCCTTGAAATGCACCAAAGATCTCCATACAGTTATAAATATCTTTTGACAAAAATGCACTTTCTGTTTTGTAAGCACCTGTGCTGTGACACATCACTAGAACGATACTCGTTCTTTTCCATAAATATTACTCATTGTACGCATCTTGCAAAGTTTGCGACGAGACGCGAGGCGTTGACAACAACGCAATGTGCCACCATTATCAAATGTTTTTTTCACTCCCTCTGTGACTTTCGGGTTTATTTTGTGACATAACATGCAGAGGTTGCAGTTTTTTGTGTTTAAACAGATACAGGTGTTAAAATAGAGAGCAGTATTTTAATAAGCATAATAACAACAAGTGCCATGTGACACTAAACAAGAAACACCTTTATTTGACTTGAGGTTGTCAGTATGTGTTTTGAAAAATAAAAGTATGGGTTTAAGTTTACTTCAAAGGAAAAACTAGTATGAGAACAGATCTAACCTGGACTCCTTCAACGCGTTGTATACATGTTCTCAGATGCACATTTGAGCATTAACACCAATAGTCCGATGTGAGATGTCGAATGTGTATGAGGTATGGCTGACATTAGCTATGCAGTCTCAAACTAACTGTGCTTATTGTATGTTGGGTTAGTGGGGATTTTATCCAAAACCATTTTCAGTGCATCTAACCATTATAGGGGTGTAACGGTTCACAAAAATCACGGTTCGGTGCGAACCCCGGTTTTGAAGCCACGGTTCGGTTCATTTTCGGTACAGTAAGGGGAAAATGCAAACATTAAACTGCATGTTGTTTATTACTATAAACTTTTTTTTACAATTTGTTTACACTTTTTTAAACACTTTTTATTAAAATATAACATATAAAATATATATAAAATGAAAAAATAATAAATAAAATACTACTGCAAAGTTCTTTTTTACATTATTTTATAACAGAAGGTAACTCTTTTCTTAACCTTCTCTTAAACTTTTTCTACTAAAACCTTGAACTAACAAATTCAATTCCTGAATACATTTATAAACAATTAGCCTACATTTTTGCCACCAAAAATGTTCTGTTTTGATTTATTTTGGATTGTTTACCTCACAGTATTGAATTGGCTATGTACCATCTCTGTATAAAAATAATATTACTGCTCTATGTGTAACTGCATAGCAAGCAACATGATGATATACTTATTATACACTCATTTTGAGATTAGTGAGTTGCATACATAGCCATCTTTGATCTTTTGCACGTTTCTCCTATTATTTGCTTGTGTTGTCAATGTAAGCTGCCTGTGATTTTACTAACGAACCCCTCCGCAGCTGAGTAACAGCTGAGTAAGCCCCGGTTACAGCTCTTCCGTGTCCCGACTAGCTGATCGCATTGTGACAATGATATGATTGACGTAATATGCAGATGAAAAATCTGATCACGCATTCCTTATTCTCGCTGTCACAGAAAGCGCGTCTCATGAATGCGTAGCAACAAAAGACGCGCAACCTCTCACGCACTTTTGAAAGAACAAAGCAGCGCGTTGACACGCGTTTAACATGCGCTTTTAGATACGACACGTAAACGTTTACATCAATAATCAAACGGATATACAACTAAGTAAATAAAAATCTTTCTGCGGGCCGAATTATGTTATATGTTTGACAGAAGACTTGCGCTGAACGAGGAGACTTCCGCCACTTAATATGTTCGTGCGGAAACACACGTATTATGTTCCGCACAGGCGCACACAAAATGCATTCGGCCTTTCGGTGCACGTGTGCACCGTGCCGAAAGCCCTGAACCGAAACGGTCCGGTTCGAATACACGTACCGTTACACCCCTAAAGCATTACATTTTATCTTTAAATGCATTTTCAGGTAATTGAGCTCATGACCTTGGCATTACTAACACCACGTTGTATCAGTTAAAAGGAAAAATTCAGACATCATGAGGTTGAGAAAATGACTTAGCTTTAAAGCAATAGTTTGCCCAAATACAAAAAATTGATTCACAATCTTACACACACTCATGCCATGTATATGACTTCATTTCATAAGATGATCATAAATGAATAATTTCATATTACAATGCCACAATTGTTATATGGCTCAAGATAGTAAAGCTTTAAAAGCACATACATCCATCATTAAAGGACAAGTTCGGTATTTTAAACGTAAAGCCCTGTTTTCAGATTGTTTATGGTGAAATAGAACGGTTTTCACTGAAATTTTGACATATGCAGCTGCCCCGAGAATTTTCGAGTGTTTGTGTTTCACCTCCCACCTCTACAATGGGTTGATAGGTGCACTGGAACAATCCTTCCTAAAATGCATTAAACTTTCGTTTACAAAGACATGAAACTCACCGAGTGGTCAGGGATACAGAATTTGAGGAATAATCAATTGTTTACTTCAGCCTAAACACTAGCATATAGCATAATTAGCATATAACGCTAACTCAGCCATCACAACTTTATATTTAGCAACATTGTACTTAATTTTAATAGGTCATTTATGTTGGGGGAGTACATCTCGATCCCTTTACCTGATGTTTTTTCGGTGAAAGAAACATTTTTCTTTGGTGTGAGAAACTGACAAACTCATTTAATATTGGACTTTACACAGACTTTACTGATGAATGTATGTGCGTTTTCGAGCTTGACTGTGTGCCCCACATTAAACCATAACATGGTGGTATTGTAATATAAACTTCTTGAAGAAAGGAATTCATATACATTTGGGATGGCGTGAGAGAATATTTGGATAAACTATTGCTTTGAGGTCTCAGCCAGTGAGTGGTTGAAGTAAAGCAGAGGACACAAATCTCTTGAGATTGGAGGATCAAGAACCACTCAGATCTCAGACAGGCCTTAAAAGGTAGAGCAGCACTGACGATTAAACTACGATTAAGACAATATTTGATTTTTTTGTCATACTAAAGTGTTCTAAGATTTGTGTTTATATAGTTTATTTATGGCAGACCATGAGGGTGTTTGCTACAGTGCAGGACTAACTAATCCACAAATGGTAAGAGCTACTGTAAAAAGATTACAAGGGTCAGACTGAGGGGAACAGTGATTTAGGGAGTGACACAAAAATGTCATGCTTATCAGATATTAGTATTAGAATAAATAAAGACATGTCTGTATCAAATTCGGAGAGAATTTATTTGTGACCCTGTGAAAATCCAGCTGAACTCATTTTTTTTTGTAATTTACTGATTTCTACATAAAATCCTCCTACATAATGTAAACAACATTCTGTGAAAATATAACCTTGATATCTTTATTATTGACTGAGTAAGATCATGTCAAAGACTGAAAGCAAGGTGAAATCAATAACTATGATGCCCCTAATCTAATAATTAAATTATGAGACTTTATTCTGGTTCCCTTTCGAGGGAACTCGTGCTGGGTCGCCGTATATCAAATTCAACTAATGTTGGGGCGTAACATCACCAGCGGGGTGACGTCTAAAAGGTGTCTGTAAAATGCCCTCGCTAGCTAAAATATGCTGAAGAAGGCATAACAAGGATGCAAGTATGGCAAGGGAGACACAGAAGCCGTTTCTCAATACCAAGTACACCAAACTCGGACTTGTGTCCTTCGTAGTTCGAACTTGCAAGTTCAGACTCGTAAGAACGAACTCCTGACGCGAAATGCATTCTGGGAAACTTCGCTGTCATAAGTCCACACAAGTCTCCTCTGATGCATCCTTGATAAAATGGGCGGATCAAGAACACATCCGGGGATTTTATGTGAACTTGGGCTTGATGCGAACTTTGAATTGGAACAGTACTTGGGCCGCGACTGATAACGTTTCACAAGTCCACAAGAACCCAAGTACAGACAAGAACGCATATTGAGAAACGGCTAGAGTCTCATTCCCTTCTCAGGAAACAAGGGTTACATACCCCAAAGTACATAACCCAAGACGATTTCATAGATACTGTGGGTTCTGATTTGAAACCCATAGAAAACCTCTGGGGTGAACTGAAGTTGAGAGTCCATCACTGTGGACCTCAAATTCTGAAAGATCTGGAGGGATTTTGTACGGATAAATGGTCTCAGATCCCTTGCCATGTATTCTCCAACCTCATCAGCCTTTAGAGAAGAAGACTGCCAAGAGCTGTTATCTTGGCAAAGTGAGGCAGCACAAAGTATTGACATACATTTAACAACGCTTTAATTTTTTATAAAACTGTGTTGTGTTTGTAATTGTTTCTTTTAATCAGACATTTTCTGTTTTGTTAATTTTTTTAGCAAAAGATCATAAGGTTAAACAATAAAGATTTTTTTTAACAGCCTTCTGTGCTCATATTTACCAAGTGTGCCAATATTAGTGGAGGGCACTGGTGAGAAAATAACAAATGGCAGAACCATTTTGACTTAGAAATGGCAAGGGTAGACATTCTTCCAACAGATTAAATAATAAAAAAAAACTATTCAGTTATGAAATGTACAGTAATTAAATTAAAATTGACCCTTTAATTACTTTCTTAAAAACATTTCTGTACAGTCAGTGAGATTGGTGCATGCATTCTAAAAATGCTGTTATTTTCAAAAAGAGTCCAGCCTGTAGATTGTAAATTTAATCTACGCTGGCTTTAGTCTGGTTCCCTTTTGAGGAAACTCGCGCTGCGTCGCCATAGTGGCACTATGGGAACGCCCCGAGGCTTTAGTGTGTCTAAATGTGTATATCAAATTAAACCATGGTGGGGCGTAACGTCACAGGCGGGGTGACGCGGAAGCCAGGACGTATAAAAAGCGAGCCTGAAAAACCTCTTATTAGCTGAAATATGCAAAAACAGGGGACGCAGAAATATTGCAAGGGAGACGCAGCGCAAGTTACATATTTTTTTCTTTAATCTTTTATAATTTTTATTTGGGGTAACTGTAGTATCATCGTCTGAAACAATGTTTATGTATAGGCACTGTTTTGGCAAATTCGCATACAAGTCAACATTAGTTTCACTTTGGTACAGCGACGGACATCTCAGATCAGCATCCACTATGGTCCTGTATACCTCAGTTAGCACGGCAAAGGGTCATGGGTTTGAACACACATGGGTGATTCTCACGAAAACTTGGTTTTAAAAATGTCAAGCATGAAAATATAAAAATTGCTTAAATTTACTTTTTTTCCCACCAGACATTGAAAAACAAAGTCTGGAGTAAATGGGAACATTCATTTAAAAACTTTTACTTATCATTTAACACTTTTTGTAACATAATTTAAAAAATTTGTCCTAAAAAATCTCATTACCGCAACAGTCAAAAAACATCAACACTGACATATTTTCAAAATGACATGACAAACCTGAAAGAACATAATTTGGAGATTCTGCACATGCATTTAAAATCAAAGTATTATGCTTCTATTAATTAAATTAACATTTAATAAGCATCTGTTGCGGTAATGATAATCCAAATGTCGTGTAAGCATTCTGACAAGACAATATTTCAAAATAACTGTAAAAAATGATCTTACCTGGTAGCCATCTTGAAGTAACTGGTCCATGTGCTTAGTCACTCAAAATCAAACTTTATTAAAATTCTGTATGTGTGCTTAAACTGTTCTCAAAAAGTGTTGCGGAGGATGAGAACATCAGGCATGGACACATAATTTTCCTAATTTTTCTTCATTATTATTATACATGAATATTCAGTAAATATTTTTTCTGTCATCTAAACATCCATTTATTTTTTTCTTAATATTTTTGTTTTAATTTGATTAAATTACAACATAACGCATGCTCAAACA
Source organism: Misgurnus anguillicaudatus (assembly GCF_027580225.2). Classification (NCBI taxonomy): domain Eukaryota; kingdom Metazoa; phylum Chordata; class Actinopteri; order Cypriniformes; family Cobitidae; genus Misgurnus; species Misgurnus anguillicaudatus. The sequence goes on along the minus strand of NC_073343.2, from coordinate 29,135,529 downwards.
CAGCCGGACACATTGCGGTAATGAGAATTTCAGCAGAAAATGAGATAAAATTTCCAATTATAAATTCTTATGTTGAAATCACACATTGTGCGAGGTAGAACACAGTATTGTGTTAATTCTGATGCTTTTTAATGTTACTATATTACACATTTTAAAGCTAAAATCATTAGTGCCGTGGTGTTTCAATGGTTTCGTGAGAATCACCCACATACTGATACAGGGTTTCCTGCTGAAATTTTTTTAGTTAAGGTGGTTAGAGCCGGGGGGCGTGGAAATCAAAGGGCCCGTGCTATTCTCCGAGATGTTTTATCAACTGGCTTTCCTCCATGGACAGTGACGGACTACTCTCATTTCGGTCGTGTGGCACGCGTGGTCGCTCGCGGTGTGAAGTGCGTCCGCGCTATTCTTCGAGATGCACTTGACAGCCTTTTGTGCAGCAAATTTTTTTATTTATTTTTTGACTACCTAATTAACGCGGTAGGTTTTCCCAGCTTAGGCGGGCCGCCCGAACTGCAAAGTGCTGCGGAAACCCTGCTGATAAAATTTGTATACCTAGTAATTCTCTGTAAGTCGCTTTGGATAAATCTGCAGAATGCGTGAATGTAAAGTCACACTGAACATTTTTTATTCTCCTGTTTTGCTCTGAAATACGTAACATCATGGATTTAAGATGAGCTTGGAACAGGAGTTGTCTTCCCGGACAGACCCTGCAAGCAATATTTCAAAAGCAAATACGTCATATTTCTAGCAAAATACACTATACAGTATGTATAAAAACAAGTGTGTAGATGTTTAGAAAAAATACTCCAGAACTCTTACTGTAAAAACAAAACTAGCAACAAAGGGCAAATTTATGACCTGATCTTAGGCAGTGAAAAGAAATGAAACTCTTTACCGTCTTTCTTTTCTTTCTCACACTGACAAAAGTCCTTAGTGCTATCAAGGGGCTGGCTAATAGACTGTGAATCCATTAGTGCTCTGGATTATCAGGCTTAATTAAAGTGATAGCGCCTTTGTTTGAAGTTTGCACCTTTTTGCATTACCGCTCGCTCAAAGTGTTCTTATTAATCAGCAGGGCTGCCGCACTCTTCATGCTAAGCGCTAAGCGATCCATTGCTCAGTCCATAGCATAGAGATGGCTGGCAGATGAGCATAGAACAGCTAGAGATATCACGTCAGCTTAATGCATCCATCACAGGTCTGCATGCAACAAGTAAAGAAATGAGCTTTGTGGACGCGGAGCTTGGTTATAATGGAGACGGCCGTGTTTTGCTGTTCTTGTTGTCAAGGTAAAATAGGCTTCAGATCTCCAAAAGATGTCGATTTTAACGCAATTATGCATTTTAATGGTTTTGATATTACATGTGAATTATTGATATTAGCTTATATGGTCATCTCTGCACTGGTCGTTCAGAGCGAGGCTTTCTTGTTGCTTGGCAACTGATTATGATTGCCTGTGAAGTACTTATCTGAGTGCTATTATGATGACGAGAGCCATGTGTGATGGGGTCATGCACTTGCAGATACACACATGCACGGGGACGAACACACACATGAGAGCTACACATACAGAGCCATTGTCGAGCAGCTGTTTCTGGAGAGCATTCAAAGAGCTGCTTTCATTACCATGAGAGACATGACGGTGTGCACGTGTGTACGTCTCTTTCTCTCTCTCTCTGTGTGTGTGTGTCTTCTTTCTCATTCATCTCAGTTTTTCAATGTGTGTCAGTGCTGCAAAGCACCCGTTGGTGTTTCAGCCAATCAGCTTGCAAGGTGCTTAAATGTGGAAAGTGTGGATTTTTGTTGTCATGTTTAATTCTGTTGCGTTGACTAAGGAATGACAGAAAGCATTTTTTGGGTAAGGTGGAGATTTAGCGTTATGATGACGCGGACTCGCGCTCTCCAAAGTGGAAATAGAGCAAACAAAGAAGATTTAACAAAGAAACCTGTTAATTGCTTCCAGTAATGAAGTAAACATGGATGTCATGATTGAAACGACTAAAAATATGTAGCGTTTGTCAGTTTACTGAGAGGTTACCTCATTTTCATGGGTGTTCGGAGACGGTTTGGAAAACATAATTATCTCCTCAGGAGAACTGTGCCAAGGTCTCTCCGAGCACAAACGCAGCCTATAGCGTGTGTTTGTGATCTTTATATTGAGTCACTGTATTTATATATGTAGTAACAAATCCAACTGTTGGGTTACCTGGTTTAAGCTGGTCTTCCAGTCTGGTTTTAGCTGGTCAGGCTCGTGTAGCACGCTGGTTTTAGAGGGGTTTTGGCCACTTTGTAGTTGACCAGCTGACCCACCAGCTTGGCCAGGCTAGAAGCTTGGCTAAGCTGGTTGGCTGGTCTTAGCTGGTTTAAGATGGAAGTAGCTGGTTTAAGCTGGTCTTCCAGCCTGGTCAAGCTGGTGGGTCAGGTGGTCTCGCAGCCTGACCAGCTAAGACCAGCTATACAAAGTGGCCCAAACCCCTCTAAAACCAGCCTACTACACCAGCTAAAACCAGACAATCAACTTTTCAGGGGCAGTTGTAGCCTAGTGGTTAGACTGGCAAGTTGCGACTGTGGTGCCCTTGGTGCACCTTTACCCTAATTGCTCCCCGTGCACTGCAGGGATAGCTGCCCACTACTCTGGGTGTTTGTGTGTTCATGACTTGCAGTGCATGTGTTCACTGTTCACTGGATGGGTTAAATGCAGAGGTTACCATACATTGGCAAATACTCACCTCACTTCACTTCAGTAGGGATGCTGGGTTGTTTAGCACAAAATGCTGTGTTGTTTTTATCCATGGTTGGGTCAGATTTGGAAAACCTAGGTAGGGTTTGTCCCTTTTTGACCCATCCATGGGTTGAAAACAACACAGCACTTTTTAAAGCTTATCAAGAAACAGCCATAAATGCCTTTGCACAACTAAACATATGTTTAACGCACCTGCAGAACAACCAGGAATATGCATTTGTTCAATCTTTAAGAAATTGTTCACCCAAAATATAAAAATAATCTCATCATATATTCACCCTCATGTTTTTGCTAAACCTGTATAAAATTCTGTTCAAAATCAAGCAGTTTTGGGGCACCATTGTCTTTCATAGTAGGAAAAAATAGTGATAGGGACGAGACCAAATATGCCAAGTACGGGTCAAGACCAAGTCCTTTGGTTTTCAATTACACCTGAGTCCGAGTCAAGACAGAGAAAGGAGCTGCGACAGAGTCGAGACAAGACCATTAAAACGTCAGTTTTCATATTCATGATTTAATATCACCCCAGTTAATAATCAACAGTTAGGCCTACAGACTAACTAGATTGGGAATTCTAGATTGGGAGTCAAGACTGGTCTCGAGTACTACATCACTAGTAAAAAATACTACAGAAGTCAATGGTGCTTCAAAACTGTTTGTAAATGTATACAGGTTTGGAACACTTTAAGTCCCTGTTAACCGGAAGTTGCGATTGACTCTTGTGAGGTAATTCCGAGCGAAATGAAATATCACACAAGGAAAACATGGGGCGTGGCTTGTGTTTTTCACTGTGATTTGATTGGATATAGAAAAGTAGGCATTTCATTTAGAAATGGAACGGGCATCAGACTGACACTAGGAGGGGCGGAGTTAACGGATGCTCCCGCCCAAGCCGTCTAGCTGACCTCATTAGAGAATGATCGCCTAGAGCTGCACGATTAATCGTTAAAAGATCGTGATCTCAATTCGACCCCCCCAAACAATCTTAATTTAGCATTTCAACGATTCAGGTAATTATATTTTTAAGGAGGAAAGACGCAGTTTCGTCAGTTCTCTCGACAACACGCAATCACAGTGGCCGCAATGACGTCTTGACACCTAATTTTTATTGCGCAAGCCAAATGTGCTCGTGCTCGCTTCACTGGTACAGCGGATGCTTTCGCCGAGAAGTTAGACAGAAAGAAACAGAAACTAAAGAGAATGAGTGAGGCAGAGCAATGCGCAGGTACTTCCGACGAGAACCTTGACGTTGTTTTAGTACAAAAAAGATAATGACAGAATTACATTTTTTGGGTCAACTATCCCTTTAACAGGAGGTGTACTCAAAAATGAACAATTCTGACATTTGTGGCATCATACTTACAATCATGCATGACTTTCTTTCACGAATGAAAGAGGATATTTAGCAGAATGAAAGTTTGAAATTATAAATCCGTTTTCATTGTTTGTCAACTTTTTGTATAGCACCAATAAAAATGATTGTTGACCAAGGTTTCCAAAGAGCAAAAGTTTCCATTTGTGTTTCAAGCAATAAAGAATTTCTTTTAAACAGAAGGTATTCAAGTATTGATGTACGTACGGTTCATAACTCTTATTTACTAAAGCAATTAGCATCTGTTTTTTGTTTTACTGATATAAAATGAAAAAAACCCAATTTTTTTTATATAAATATGTGTTTTTTAACAGAAGTCTTTTAAATGTGTATAAAAAGCAAACACCACCTTCAATATTTATTTGGCTAATAAATAATGAATACCATTAAATGACCTTTAATCTGCTATGAAACAACAGAAATTAGTTCAGCAAATTCAAAAGCACATAAAAGCTCAACTTTCGTGTTGTTTCACGAATGTTGCGCCGCATGCTGTGTAAGAGGGTCTGGTTCGCCTTATCATAGGCCAAATATCGAAATTAAAAAGTCAATTTAGAGATGTACCACCTGCTAAGCCTGTCATGTTATTTTAATGATCTGCTGTAGCACCTCAAAGCCCAACAGAACTTGCGCTGTCTCCAGCCGAGTGCACTTTGCCAGGGGTTAGTTAGTGGGCATGCGGTATTGAGGAAGAGAGCTGTAAAATACTCACTAATAAAGTGTGAACATACAGCTATTAAGGTGACAATGAGAATCTTAGCAGTCCTAAAAGTGAGCTGTAATTAGATACAGTGTGCAGCGCTTTACAGTGCTGCTCAGCCAGATGAGCCTTCATAGGACATGCAAATGTATTTGAAGGAAATCATAATGTCGACTTCTTACATCTTATAGTATATACTTTCAAAAGTGTGTGTTGTGGATTTATGACCCTTAGAAATCACTCAGGTAGACTGTTTGATTTTGTCAACTGTATAAAAGCAATTAATATAAGTTAATTTAGGCGCATTTTTAGGGGACATGACAAATATGTTTTTATACAGTGGGGCTTATTTGTACTGTAAAGCCCGCAGTATAGTCTGTTTTTTATGTGTACGTAAAGTATAGTTTGACTGTTACATGTACACAGACATTCGACGCATGCGCATTACACCAAAATGCAATGCATCTCCAGGGCTACATACTGTAGGTGCATGTGTGACCTACGCATACAATGTATGCGCGATTTAAAGAGCACCTAAATCATTGCTAAAAACAATGTTATTTTGTATATTTGGTATAATACAATGTGTTCGCGTGGTTTATGGTTAAAAACACATCATTTTCCACATACCATACATTTTTGTAGCTCCAAATTTCACTCTCTTCCTGAAACACACGGATTTGAAAAGCTCTGTGTCCCTGATTGGCCAGCTAATCTGTATGTTGTGATTGGCCTGAATACATCTGATGTCAGCCGGAAATGTGACACTCCTTACCATGTTTGAAAGATTCGGTCGCAATGCAATGCTAACAGGAGTTAACTAACAGGCTGTGAGTGTGAAGCAGGAGGAATTATGATAATGTCGGCCTTGTCTACATCAAAAATCCCAGGAAGTAAACGGTTGCCTACAATCCGTGTGTTTGTTGTAGTCCAAGAAAAGAGATTTACGTTGGAGACGATAACTTGCGTCATCGTTTACTTTGGGGTTTGTACCTTTTACAAATCGTTAACTTGTACTAATACACACCAAAGGAAATGTTAAATCGTGAATTGGACAATTGGTGCTCTTTAAAAAATTTGGCGGTGCACATAATGCAGTATGTGCGCACTCTTCTGAGGAAAATTTGCAAAAAATGACTTTACTTCGAGATAAAGTCCAGAGTATAGTCTGTATTTTATGTTTACACGAATGTACGTGCACTGTCAAACACACTGCCTTGCAAAGTATAGTTTATTTGATGCATTGCGCCAAAATGCATTGCACTTCCAAGGATACATACTACATTCACATGCGCGACCTACGTATGCAGGGTTTAAAAAACCCAACGGTGCCTATACAGTACGCACGCACTCTTCTGATGAACTCCTCGGTTTAAATTATATTAAGCTTTAAAGTTCTGCAACTTGGTTTCAGCAACCAGACACCTCATCTTTACCCACGCCCCGCCTCTTTACCCATTTTTGGATATTCGCGAGTGATGCGCGATGACGCGCGGCCAAGATGGCGACGGCAGGCAACGCCTACTTTAAGCTTCAAAAACGATCTTCAGAAACCAATGAGTGACGTCACGGACACTACGTCCATCTTTTTTTACAGTCTATGGAAAAACTATATGTCTTGATGTTAGTTCATGTTACACTAACTATTAATCCATTTGCTAATGTTAACTAACGCAACCTTACTGTAAAGTGTTTCAGATATATCAGAAATAAAAATATATTAGAACTTTGTAGGAATTTTTGTAATGTCATCACTTGACAGATTTCAGTAATATGTGTATCCAGGTAAACATAATCGGTTGTTCCTGATTTCTGAACATTTTCCCCTAAATGTTTCCTATAAGAGTGAATAGAAAAACAACATGAACTTTGTCTAAAATATCCGGATACAAGAGGCATATCTTTGGCAAAGCGTGCAGACGCTTGTTTCCTCGTGTGTCTGTATGTGTACGGAGTGTATAAATAGAGGAGAAATGCTCCAATAGTATTGATCAGTGGCTGTTACAGCACAGCTAGCAGCTACTAACCTGCAGACTACACATGGCTTGGGCAGACCTATTGACTGATGGTGGTTACAGTTCGTGCTGTTTAGGGGCATTGACTGGTTCTCTCTGGATTGTGGTGTGCTTGGGGTTCTGGTAGATGTGCAACAACCGGCCTTATATGTACCGATACTGTATGTGCTGCGCCAATTGGTACGTAATATTATACATTTCCAATGCTGGTGATTCAAATAGTAGAAAAGAAGGAACTTGAAATCCTACTGAAATTAGGACCAAGTAAGCAATAAATTGAAATTATCAACTAGACACAAATGACCATTAGCACAAAACACACTTACCACAATAATGGTGACAAGTAAAAAGATGAGTTTATATTCACCACATGAGAAATAACTGAAAGTGACAACAAACACGACAACAACAGCGTAAGCAAAAGGAGCAAAAACAGCAAAACAAACACTAATCCGCATAATTCATTCATGTCACAGTGCATGCTGGGACTTTAAGTAGGCCCACAGCATCTATCACTGGGAAAGTCATAGTATTATTATTCCACACCCTGCTTGCAAATTCTCACATTTAAAAGAAACACAGCGAATTGCAATGCTAAAGTTACAAGTCACAGTGTTGAGTTTATTACATTTAATCTTACCACTCTGAATTTACCGGGAAATCAAGTTTTTAAAACTCTGGAAATCCATTCGATGCCAGAAAATAATGCGAAGAATCAAATTTGTTGTTATAGCATAATGATGCAAGTCCTGTATTTCCCCAAATTAAAGCATAACAACATCCTTTCCAATAATCTCTGTTATGTCAAATATGACACACAACAGTTTCAAGAAAGCTAAGTTCTTTTTAATGAGATGCAACACTGGACTCACGTTGTGCACTGAATGCTTTTAGTATATTGCATGAGGATACAAACCACCCTGCTCTGACTTTAGCCACCTCTGAAAAATGGAACAAATTCCCGTAAGATGGCTGAATGGGGTTTCAAGATGGGGTTTTATTACTGTATTTTATCTAGTAATTGTATGTTTTATACGATTCACTTCATACAAATTAATAAAAATTTGCCACCTCTGAAAAATGCGAACAAATTCCCGTAAGATGGCTGAACGGGGTTTGGAGATGGGGTTTTATTACTGTATTTTTTCTAATATTTGTATGTTTTTGTACGATTCACTTTGTACAAATTTATACGAATTCACCACCTCTGAAAAATGCGAACAAATTCCTGTAAGAGGGCTGAATGGGGGTTCGAGATGGGGTTTTATTACTGTATTTTTTCTAATAATTCTATGTTTTTGTACGATTCACTTTGTACAAATTTTAACGAATTAGCCATCTCTGAAAAATGCGCACAAATTTCTGTAAGGTGTCTGAATGGGGATTCGAGATGGGGTTTTATTACTGTATTTTTTCTAATAATTCTAGGTTTTTGTATGATTCACTTTGTACAAATTTAAACGAATTAGCCACCTCTGAAAAATGCTAAACAAATTCCCGTAAGATGGCTGAATGGGGTTTCGAGTTGGGTTTTATTACTGTATTTTTTTCTAATATTTGTATGTTTTTGTACAATTCACTTCGTACAAATTTATACAAATTAGCCACCTCTGAAAAATTTGCACAAATTCCTGTAAGGTGTCTGAATGGGGATTCGAGACGGGGTTTTATGGCATTATTTTTTTCTAATAATTGTATGTTTTTGTACGATTCACTTCGTACAAATTTATACGAATTAGCCACCTCTGAAAAATATGAACAAATTCCTGTGAGATGGCTGAATGGGGTTTCGAGATGGGGTTTTATTACTGTATTTTTTTCTAATATTTGTATGTTTTTGTACGATTCACTTCGTACAAATTGATACGAATTAGCCACCTCTGAAAAATGCGCACAGATTCCCGTAAGATGGCTGAATGGGGATTCGAGATGGGGTTTTATGGCATTATTTTTTTCTAATAATTGTATGTTTTTGTACGATTAACTTCGTACAAATTTATACGAATTAGCCACCTTAGAAAAATATGAACAAATTCCTGTGAGATGGCTGAATGGGGTTTCAAGATGGGGTTTTATTACTGTATTTTTTCTAATATTTGTATGTTTTTGTACGATTCACTTCGTACAAATTTATACGAATTAGCCACCTCTGAAAAATGCGCACAGATTACCGTAAGATGGCTGAATGGGGATTCGAGATGGGGTTTTATGGCATTATTTTTTTCTAATAATTGTATGTTTTTGTACGATTCACTTCGTACAAATTTATACGAATTAGCCACCTTAGAAAAATACAAACAAATTCCTGTGAGATGGCTGAAAGGGGTTTTGAGATGGGGTTTTATTACTGTATTTTTTCTAATGTTTTATATGTTTTTGGAAGATTTGATATGAATTTATTCAAATTAGCCACCTCGTAAAATACGTACAAAGTCCTGTGAGTTGGCTGAATTCTTAATGTAATTTTTAATGTAGTAATTTTTTATGTTTTCTAATGTGAAGTGATACCAAAGAGTCCCTTAATTTTACATTGAAATGATATTGTCTGTTGTGCTCCTGCCACGTTTAACAGATCACAATGTTGGACGTCACAGAACAGCATCAAACTTCATGCACGCAGTTCTGAGTGAATAATAGCCTAAGACTAAAATAACACTGCAGAATGTCATAATCCTAATTTGCATGAATACAATGCTTGCAAATAACAATTTCCAGGTTAAATAAGTGAAAATAGTCTTTTCACATAGTGGGTAAGAACAGCATATATTTACTTTTCACAGTGCATTGATATAAAAATTTATTTAATACAAGCAACACTTATAATTGCAATAGAACATATATTATGAATATATGTAATATAATGCATGTATTACAATATGAAGACACGTTTATATAATTTAAGTAATGAAAGGGCTTAGGTTTATTAAGATGTCAAAATGGTGCTAGGAGGAAGGAACTGTGGCTTAGCGTTAAAAGCAGGGCATTGAGTCTGGTACGGCGTGGGCGAGTGGGGGCTGACAGTTAATACAGATGATTCACTTCTTACAAGCTTTGAGTGCTCGCTCGCTCTCTTTCTATGCCCGTCCAGTTTTTCCCCAACATACCTGCCTCTCTCCGCACACGCAAGTGCTCGCTCCACCCTGACGACCAGCTTCAGCAACCAGTGGTTTTAAAGGGAAGACAACATCCAAATTGATGTTCTTCTCGGCGCTCTAGCCTGTCATCTGTAAAACACATACAGCGAGATGGCAGAAAATGACAGTCATGAAAGACCATCAAGCACGGAGGTCTGGGCAGCCCTCTAAGAGGCAATAACATAGAGTTATTGTCAGTGGATTCCACCGATCGGAGCCAGACATCTCCCAAGGGGTTAATGACAAGGATCGGTGTGTCTCCAGCTTTGATGGTTCAGACATGCAGCAGATATATGTGCATCCATTTGTGCCAAACAAACGAATGGTACTCAATCAGGAAAGAGCCTTGGGTGTCCGCTGCCATGACAACCCACACTGTTACAGTGAGGCTGCTGTCATGGTGACCTCAAAAGCACACTTGCTTCTGTGTTTCTTCATTGTGTAGCGTTCATTAAAGCTAGACAAGAAGGGAACGAATGAGCACAATTAAATAGCAAAACAAGGGGAAAAAAAAGAAAAGCAAAAACATTTACACTGTGCCTTGCACAATTTGCGTGGATATCAAACATGTGAATATCACGAACATCTGCGTTCGATGCACGAATCAAAATTTTCATGCTTTTGAAAAAGCTGTTGAATCTGTGCTCGCAGCGCTATGCTTTTAACATGCGAGTCTGTCACCTTGGTGAATTTTACTCAGTGACTGAATGATACGCTAACAACACGTTTTGGTGCAGTGCACATCTCTTGTGGGCGTTCGGAGGTGAGCTCCTCTGCCGGGTTGCTAACAATGATGGATTCGTCTCTGTTTTCAACGAACCACTGTTCTGGTTAGAAACGAGCTTAAAACGTTACGTATGATCAAATGCTCTTCAGACTGTAAATGGCACGTTTTACAGTGAGAAGCTTGGATTCGTTTATACTGTAAATGTGATATGGATATTAAGCTGGAAACAAGGCAAATGATTAGCAGTCTGTTAACCTGTAGCCTGATAATCATCATATGTTATCACAGTCTGTTAGCATCCAGATATCTTGGATGGATGTTTTTTTTATACCAACAGTTGCTTTTTCTGCCTACATTTTTGCATATCCTGAAATACGTCACTCAAGGTATGACCCTGGACCACAAAACCATAAGCGTACATTTTTTGAAATTGAGATTTATACATAATCTGATAAATGTTAAATGTCTTTATATTAATGTATGGTAGGACAATATTTGTCCGAGATACAACTATTTAAAAAAAATAGGGTGCCAAAAATCTAAATATTGAGAAAACCGCTTTTAAAGTTGTCCAAATGAAGTCCTTAGCAACTGCATCCAATCACAAAAATAAAGTTTTTATATATTTACAGTAGGAAATTTACAAAATATCTTCATGGAACATGATCTTAATATCCGAATAATTTTTGGCATAAAACAAAAAACAATGATTGTGACCCTAAAGTGTATTGTTGATAATTGCTACAAATATACCTGTGCGATTTATGACCCGTTGTGGTCCAGGGTCATAAATCACTGCATCTTTCTATGAATGCCCACTAGAGACATTTTGTTTTTGTCTTTTTTGAAACAGGTTTTTTTAAAGGTACACTGAAAAAATGAACTTTTTGGTGTTGTAATAGATATTAGATTAACTCTCATTATTTCTACATAATAATATTAACATTTATTGAGAACTAGATTTTCCTAAGTAAAATGATGATAAATACACAATTAATTCATGTAGAGAATGAACTGTGTGGGACTAGTGAGTCGTATTAGATATTTTCTTGTATTATTTAACTGTTTAATAGCCACTGCACATAGTCCTAAAATAATTAAGTACATTTTAATCAAAACTTTTAGCAGATTCAAGTAAAAAAATCTTAGTTCATTTAACTTAAAAATATTAAATACATTAAACTAAAAAAATTCTAGTAAAATTTACTTACATTTATTTGCACATGTTGTAAGGAATACCCACAATCCTTTGTGCCTGAATATTTTTTAAGCTTTATAAACAGAATTCTGTGCGTTTCTTTTCAGAATTTATTCAAAGTTTATTCAATGACTGACTCATAGTCAGTCATGAATTTTGTGTTATAATGCCATTTATAACGCTAAAAATAACTAAGTCCATAGAACTATGTTAAAGAAAATAACAAACAGTAAATACGATTTATTTAATTTTAAGACAGCAATGCTTCAATTTAAAAAAAAACTAATAGACTTTACCTAAACAATTAAAATGAATCTAACTTCTAAAAAAATGAAGTAACATTTACTTAATTATTTAACATATGTTTTTAAGTAGATTTTATTTGATTTTAGTAGGTAAGTTGTACTTAAAAAAAGCAGTACATTTTACTTAAAAAAAGTTCGTGCAAATTGTTACATGTATTCAACCAGTGAATGACTATTATTTTATGTATTCAAATACACTCTAAAAAACAAACGGTGCTACACAGCACCAAAACAGCTGCCCCGGATCGCAACGATAGAAGAACCACCCTCAGTGCCATACAGCACCGGTGAAGAACCAGCGAAGCACCAGCGAAGCACCTGTGTAGAACCATATAGTGCTATGTAGAACCATATGTGGTGCTATATGGCCCCTACAGTATATGGTTCTACACTGGTGCCTCACTGGTGCCCCACTGGTGCCTCACTGGCCCCCCACCGGCGCTACACGGCACCAAAATGGTTCCTCCATCGTCACGATCCAAAGCAACTGTTTTGGTGCTATATAGCACCGTTTGTTTTTTTAGAGTGTATGTCATTTCAATAGTCCCACTACCAACACAAGTATTAAGATATTTTAAACATAAAGATATTTTGTACATTTTCTACTCAAATATATAAAAAATGTATTTATCATTAGTAACATGTGTTGCTAGAATTCATTTGGACAACTTTAAAGGCAATTTTCTCAATATTTAGATTTTTTGCACCCTCTGATTCCTAACAAACCATACACAAATGGAAAGCTTATTTATTCAGCTTTTATTTATCTTTTTTGATTAATGAATGTAAATTTCAAAAAATTTACCCTTATGAATGGTGTTGTGGTCCAGGGCAACAAGCCATGCATTCATTTTGTTAGTGCTTACAGAATAGTTTATTTTACAATCATGTTCTTTGTCTACGGTTCATATTATGTATTTACGGCTTAAAAACAAATGATTTGTGACAGGCAGAATAGTTTTTATATGCGTTGTCTTTGTTTGTGGTGTCATAAAACTTAAATAGCTCGGATGCGAGTTCCCTTTGTGAACTGTGGAGGTTTGAATTGCCATTACATCCAGGCCGTCTCTGAGTGTTGCTGCAACTCAACCCAGCAGGGATCAATAGGGAACGAGGCTAGTGAGCCATTTCCCCAGCGGTCTACGCGGGCCAGTCAATATGTTGCTCTTTCTTTTGACATTGAATTGATTGTGAGGCTGCTGTTCGTAAAACTGTTTAGGAGCAGTCAAGAAGAAAGTTTTCAGTGCTATAAATGTGTTGTTTTTATGAGTAAGCTTTGCCTTTGGGAGCGGGCAAAGTATTTTTGAAGAACCGGATGAACAGCGTGAAGTATACGTTGTTTCCCGTCAGTTGAACATGTGGGCAGGGCTTTTAGATTATTTTTGCCTGAGTAGATGAGCAATCGTTTCATGTGGGCTAACATCACAAACCGCACAGCACATGGCCAGAATGGTCTTCACCATCATCTTTATTAACACCTGACAGATATTGTTTCTTTTCTGTCACAGTTCCCGGAATGTGGCTTCTATGGGATGTACGACAAGATTCTTCTGTTCCGGCATGATCCGAACTCGGACAACATTCTGCAGCTGGTGAGGTGCGCCGCTGAAATCATGGAGGGAGACCTGGTGGAAGTCGTCCTGTCAGGTAAAAATTCCTTATAATTTACTCACCTTAATGCCATCCTAGATGTATGATCTCAGGTGAAAACAATCAGAGTTATATTAAAAAGTATCCTGGCTCTTCCTGAATCCCATCCATCATCAAAAAGGAATCCATATCGCTCCAATGGGTTAATAAATGTCTTTTGAAGTGAAACGATACGTTAAAACATCTGTATACAAATCGTTAAGTAGGACAATCATTGGTGTCACGATTTTTGTGACTATTCTATTATATTCATATTCAAAAAAATGCAGTCATAGCACACGCAGGAACCAATAATCGACTGACTTACTGACATGGAGCTGGCATGCCGCCATTTTTTAATCTACAGTAATTGTGTTTATATTCCAATGCACTGTGACGACCGCCAAATATACTTTTTATTTTTCCTTTTATTTCTGGCAGTGGTGTCCGGTGACTTCTTTTTTCGAGGGCGTTCGATGCGAAGTTCGTCACAACATGTATGTAGCCCGTCACGTGTGTGGTTCATAATTTCAAAATATGTGTTCTGTGCATCGAGTGAACCTATGTGCATCACGTGTCTTGTCAAAATAAGTGCCTGCGGCAGACGCATATAAAGGGTTCATGATAAAAGAGACGCTCGCGTTTGCCAGATACTCGCATAATCTCATGCGTAATCAAAGTTTACTGTTAAGCTGTCTTGCTTGTACTTTTTGAACGTGAGCGTCTCTTTTACTATAAACGGTTTTGACGTGTGTGCAGCAGGCACTTATTTTGACAAAACACGTGATGCGCATGGTTCACATGACTCAACAAACACATATTTTGAAAAAACGAGCAACACACGACACTCCGAACACTTATTTTGAATTTGCGCCCCTCGGATGAGCAGTCACGAGCCGCCACTAATTTCTGTTACTTTAACATGTTGTCATTCGCGGGCCGTGCCCCCAACAGGTTGTTGTGCCCCCCCTACAAAGTTTTTTTAATTAATTTAATTTATATCAAGAATAATTAAAATAAATTAAACATTGAATGTTTCATGACTTTTAATGTCATCAAATGAGGAAAATATAGTTGATATATGTTTTCTTTATTTAAAATAGACCAGTTTCTCTGATTGGTTGTATTGCGGCGTCTCATGCGTCTTTACGTCTTTAGCATATTTGTGACTTGATACTAGCAACGTGTTTTTTCGCGGCATTTTGGATCGTGTAAAATATGGATATTAGATCATTTCAAACAAACCAGCACCGCCTGCTCCATCTGACTTAATGCAAACACCGACTGGCTCAAACTCAGAGATTAGAGGTCGAGGTGGAATTTTCAAATCTACAGGACAGTGTTTTAAGGAAGTTTTATGTTCGTACACGCCGGCTTCAGCTATGTTAAAGGTAAGTTAGCGTTGTTTTAATTTACGTAAGCTTAAATGTGAAGTATGGCTATAGACCGTTAACAACATTACGACGTGATTATAGTAAAGCGGCTTTTAGGACGCGGTGTGCGCTGCGCTATGAAACCCATTCATTTCAATGGCTTGCGCCGCACTAGGGCGGTTTGTTGTTGCGTCGAGCAAAGCACGAGCACAGCGGAAAATAGTTTTGCGCATGGTTTGTGATCTTTTGGACTTTATCCGGGAAATAAGCTGACAATACCAGTGTGTGCTTGCACTGTATTTCTTGTTTTAATGTCTTGTTTTTGCAAGTTATTGTTGCTATTGCATGCCCCCCCGTTGGAAGCCACGTGCCCCCCCTGTTAGTTATGGTCTGGCGCCGGCTCTGTGTCATGCCCATATACCAGCAATCTTCTACTTTATAAATAAGAGAGATGTGACTTACCCCGATTGCAATTCCTGTACCATTTCTGACTCCTTATTTTAGTCTCAGAATCTTCTCATTTACCACTCTGGATAAGTTGATGCGCATCCAAGTTTTAATGTCGCACCCAGTGTGAAACCCGGAGTTGCTTCGCTGAGGAAGCGATGGAGTTATCGTGTTTGACACTGCTAAACTGTTTCTAAAAACACTTGGCAGGCCTTCCCCCTTCGCTTCTTCTGCCTGTGCTCTTGCAGGTAATTGAGTGAAGTCTACTCCAAAGAGATGAAGGAGACTGACACCCTCCCAGTCATTTTGCCAGGTCTATGTGAGTTTGCCTCTATGTGTGCATATCTGTGACAAGACGTATCAGGTGATTAATTCACCCAGATGCACACATTCTCTTTGACGGGCCTTCGGGAGCCTGGAGTAACACTTCTCGATGACACACTCGACAGCTGATTTCACTGTAAAGTAACAGTTGAGTTCTACCACAAGACTACCACAAAAGTCAGGTCAATGGTTATTCATTATGACGACGCCCGAGGGAGATGAGACGGCCATTTGATTATCACATCACTTTTCTCTGAGGAAAATTCTTGCAGTCGGTGGTCCAGCACATATTTTATTAAAGGGGACATATCATCAAAATCAGACTTTCTCCATGTTTAAGTGCTATAATTGGGTCCCCAGTGCTTCTATCAACCTAGAAATGTGAAAAAGACCAACCTAGTAACTTAGTTTTGGTAAGCCATTCTCTGCAAGCATGTGAAAAAATAGGTAATTAAAATGTGGCTCCTCTTGTGATGTCACAAGGGGATAGTACTGCCCCTTAATCTGCACTATCCAACCACAACACAGCCATTTAGTGCAGAGATCAGCTCATTTGCTTTTAAAAGTACACCCAAAACCGGCATATTTTTGCTCACACCTACAAAGTGGCCATTTTAACATGTTATAATAAATAATCTATATGGTATTTTGAGCTAAAACTTCACATATGTACTCTGGGGACACCTAAGTTTTATTTGACATATTAAAAAAGTCTTCCTATGCACAGATCACATAGTCTGTCTAGGACACCGGCACTTTAAGAAAAAAAACAGCAAGTTTTGGTAGCTTAACAGATAACGGTAAATAAAGTAATGAATTAAAAAAATAATAATATTTCATTAAATAAATATTTTGTGTACATTAGAGGACCTCTGAAAACCTCTGCGATGCCATAGAAAAACCATTATTGGTTCCTCAAAGAACCATTATAGGTAGGGTTTCACATTTTGTAAAATGCTAACGGTAGCCGCATAGCAATGAAATAGGAAACGTCCGTTCGGACCGAAATCTATGATTGGTTGAACATTTTTTGGTCCTACGCCTTTCACAGATGACATACATTTCTACAAATACATTTAAACAACTTAACACAGTGATTGCTATCAGGATGTGAGGAGACTTTTAACCAGCATAACTAAAAATGTTTCAGGATCAAATGTGTTACCCTACCTTTAAGTCAAAGGTTCCCTAATAACCTCTTTCTTACCTAATCTAAAGTAACTGTATTTACCTAGGCCTAGATGAATAATAAGAGTTCTGTACATGGTAATGACATATCGTCTTAAACACTATTGTTTCCTCCTTCTTATGTTAACCTCGTGCATGCAAAAGGCCAATCTCAACATAACACCAACTGTGACGTTAAAACGATGTATGCCCCCCAACATTAAATGACACATTAAATTAATTGCACTGTTGTTACAATGCTTTAAACAAAGCTGTGACTGCTGATAGCGCTATATGCTAGTTAATGCTAAATGCTAACATTTACGCTAAAGTTCTTCTATTGACGTTACAGTTACGTTTTGCAAGTCCATACAAAAAACTCCACAAACATACCACTCAGAAACGTCCATTAACAATCTCTGAATAATTGATTATTCCTTAAAATCTGTATCTTTGTCTGATACAGGCTCAAACATAAGGTCTGTTGGCACACACACATATCTACTCAAAAGAGCCGCTCTGAGAAACAGCCAATTAGAACGGAGCTAAACATTATTATTCATGACCCTTTCAATAAGGTAATAATAGACAATTTAATTCTAGGGACAAATCCTATAGGGTTGTAAATGGACCATTTCTGGATAATTTTTGCACTTAAAGAAATATTCCATTTTCTTAAAAGAAAAATCCAGATAATTTACTCACCACCATGTCATCCAAAATGTTGATGTCTTTCTTTGTTCAGTCGAGAAGAAATTATGTTTTTTGAGGAAAACATTGCAGGATTTTTCTAATTTTAATGGACTTTAATGGGCACCAACATTTAATACTTAACTCAACACTTAACAGTTTTTTTCAACGGAGTTTCAAAGGACTATAAACGATCCCAAACGAGCATAAGGGTCTTATCTAGCGAAACGATTGTCATTTTTGACAAGAAAAATAAAAATTATATACTTTTAAACCACAACTTTTCGTCAAGGTCCGGTCCAGCGTGACCTAACGTAAATGCGTAGTGACGTAGGGAGGTCACGTGTTACATATATAAAACGCACATTTGCGGACCATTTTAAACAATAGACTGACACAAAGACATTAATTAGTATCAGTTGACATACAACAACGTAGGAACGGTCCTCTTTCAAGACGCTTGTCAACACTGGGGCGGAGTTTCGCGTTCGTCCTCTGTGACCTCTTGACGTCATGACGTATTGCGTGGGGTCAGCTGGCGCATCACGACCGGATCAACATGATGAGAAGTTGTGGTTTAAAAGTGTATATTTGTTATTTTTATTATCAAAAATGACAATCGTTTCGCTAGATAAGACTCTTATGCCTCGTTTGGAATTGTTTATAGTCCTTTAACACTCCGTTGAAAAAAACTGTTAAGTGTTGAGTTAAGTATTAAATGTTGGGCTCTATTAAAGTCCATTAAAATGAGAAAAATCCTGCAATGTTTTCATCAAAAAACATAATTTCTTCTCGACTGAACAAAGAAAGACATCAACATTTTGGATGACATGGTGGTGAGTAAATTATCTGGACTTTTCTTTTAAGAAAATGGACTAATCCTTTAATAAAGCCCCATATCTTCTATGTAGATATCAGAGAACAATGTAACATATTGTATCAATGTATTTTTGGCACCTTTAAATTTTAGTCTGTTTCTTGCGTGCTTAAAGAAGACGATGATGTATAGGGACCACTTTTTAAAAACTTTTAAAAAAAATCTTTTTTTATATGATACCTTAATTTAATTTAGGAGGTTTGAATGATTTAGTCATCATTAACTTTAGTTAGTTAGCACAAAAAGCATTAGCATAGAAGTTAGCATAGAAAAACAACTAGTACATTCTTCAAAATATCTCCCTTCGTGCTCCACGTGACCCTGACTGTTTGAAAAAATTGTCAAGAAATGGTCCCAAGCCATCAGTGGAGCAGTACCCTATTAAAATGTCCTTTAAAATGTATACATTTTGTACCATTATGTACCTCTGTGGTACTTATATGAACTATTTGGGTGCAGAGGTGTACTTCATAAAAGGGTATTGCCAATGGTGACATTTTTTGTAAAAAGTTTCTTACAGTGGGCCTGTGAAAATGATAATGTAAGCTTTTTTGTAAATTTGCGGTTTTCTGCATAAAATCATCTTACATAATATAAAGAACATGCTGTGAAAATATAACCTTGATGTCTTCTAATATGGACTATTATTGAGTAAGATCATATCAAAGATTGAAATTAATGAGTGAAATCAAAACTGATGCTCCTAATCTCATATTTTCATTATTTTAGCCTAGGTGTCACAGACAGGGTCAGAAAGTGAATGGGTTTGGAACAAACATGAGGGCGGGTAAATCACAATCTTTATTTTTGGATGAACGTTCTCTTTAACGCTGATTTTGTATGCCATTTGGTTTTCTACTGTATGTACAGGTAGCTGATTTCTTCTATGGTGTGTAATTGGTATATCTGGAGAAAAACAAAGTGATAAAAAAACGAAAACAAGAATGAACAGGCCAATAAATGTTGATCTCGGACAATCTCGAGTAGTAATTAAAAAGAGCAACATTTTGTGAAAATATGACCTACGCTCTCTCTGCTGGGTCTCTGCTCAGTCTGTTGCATTCGTAAAATCTTTATTCGCCGGATAAATTTAGAGTAACCGCGGGTTGGCTCCCGTGAAGCGCACTGACAGGATGTTTGGCTGTGCCTGGATCAACATAATTGCAACAGAGAAAGTAGATAAAAATACAAGTGGCACACTGAAGAGTAAGAAGCGTGGGATTAATAACTACGTAAATTTTTAAGCAGCATGCACAAACTTTTATGCGCCAAGGTGATAATGATCGGGTCATTCCTGTTATGCAGCACCTTTCAACTCTGTAACTTTAAAAAAAAATGATATGCTTGTGTTGGAATTTAAAAAAGGTATTTTTATAAAAACTTTATATCAGACTTTTGAGAATGTGCCCTGGTCAAGATCATGTACTTACACTCTATTAATTATAATTTCCAGTTCACAACAGCAAAAATAAATAAATAAAAAATAAATAAATAACAGGATGGAACCTAACAAGATTTGTACTTTAAGGTTGGTTAAAAACTTGGAGTTGTACAGTAAGTTTTTAGTCGAGTCTCAAACAAAATCTAAGTCGTTTTTCAGCGGTATTACACAGTGAACTCTTCAAATTTTCTTTGGATCTCATAAGCATTGATTTCATGACAATGAGATTGTGATACCTGCTATGATTTGTTATTTTTTGTGGTTTATCGTTTTCCACATAAAATCACATGTCATAATGAAAAAAAACATTATATGTGAAAATATAATCTTAAAGTAAGGTCATGTCAAATATTGAAAATCAATGAGTGAAATTTAACTTTGATGCTCATAATCTCATCATTAGGTTATAAAACTTTAACCTGGATTTAAAATACATTGTCACATTTAATTCAGTGATAAATAAATAAATAAATAAATAAATAAATAAATAAATAAATAAATAAATAAATAAATAAATAAATAAATAAATAAATATATATATATATATATATATATATATATATATATATATATATATATATATATATATGTAAATGTTGTATTAAAAAAACTATAAATATGTATATTATACAAAATAGCAGATATATTAGGTGTTAATTTAATTAAAAGAATATACAACCATATCCTTTCTATCTTCTATTTATATGTTATAATGCTACACATTGCTTATCATTAAACTATAAAAAACATTGTATGTTAATATATAATCATATAGTAAGGTCATGTCAAAAATTGAAAATCAATGAGTGAATGAAATGTAACTTTGATGCTCATAATCTCATCATTAGGTTATAAAACTTTAGCCTGGATTTAAAATACAGTGTCAAATTTAATAATTCAGTGATAAAAAAAATAAATAAATATATAATCATGAATATATATATATATATATATATATATATATATATATATATATATATATATATATATATATATATATATATATATATATATATATATATATATATATATATATGAAGAGTTTCGTTGCAAAATGATGAAATCCGTTTTTAACATTTTTGTCAAAACATGTTTATTATTATGTTATCATGTTATTATTTTGTTTAATGGTGCTACTTAGCTGTATTTTTTAAGTTATGAAGGTTTAAATCAAAACAAACCAACTGCAGTTGAATTGATATTAATTGGAATGCACAACCAAGATTTCTGAAAAATAAAAAAAAACTGAGTTATCTTTATATATAGAATTGTATCATTATTTTATTTTATTAAAAAGTATATAGAACCTAATCATTTACACAGCAATGAACAAGATTTTAACTGCTGAAGATTGCTGTACTGTAAATGTAGTATTAAAAAAATGATAAATATGAATATTATACAAAATAGCAGATATATTAGGGGTTAATTTAATTAAAATAATATACAGCCATCTTCTATTTAGATGTTATAATGCTACACATTGCTTATCATTACACTATACATTAACTTTTGATGGCTGTCTATAAGAAGGCCAAAATGTTGGACCACAGCAATTTCAGTTTCCACTAGCAGTAACAGCACATAGTGTTTGCATTTAGTCAACTTAAGATGCTTTTCAGCATCATGCTTATTTCCCTGAAGCATTTAATGACAGTTTACAGGTAGTTCAACTTGCAAACATATCTTGGCCTTTAAACAAAAGGCAAAACAATAATTTGAATGAATTGAGGTAATTTAGCTGCAGAATGGCTAATCAGAATGTATTCTGCTCGAGCGTGCTAGGGGAAGCCATGTTGGAGAGGAGGCAACACGCACGCCTGTCGAGGCAGGCAGTTCTCCCGCTGCGCTCGCCACTCAACCGCTATTGGTCCTGTCAACATGTAGCCGACAAGAGCCAATCAAAACACTCCAACCACCCTAAAAGCTTCCCTTTCATGATACAATTTGCAAATGTAAATAAAGCTGGGTTTGTTTGGAAGATTTCGGATGCCAATTAAAAATCATTTTTTATGGATTTGGGTTTGTGTTCTTTTGTGTTTCGGTGCACAGGTTTGTTTGTTTCTTTATTTTGGATTAACAGTTGAGTATTATTTGATTTCTTCCTTCTTTCACATAAAAGATCTTCAAATATAAGACAGGACTTCAAACTGAAGGACTGATGCCATATAATGTTCTATACATTTCTCTAAAAAATACAGTATTGTGCAAAAGTCTTAGGCCACCACCAGCTTTGTTGTTAGGTTTTAATGACCATCCATATGTATATTTCACTCTCTTTATTAAAGGGATATTTCACTCTAAAATGGAAATTCTGTTATCATGTACTCATCCTCATGTTGTTCTGAACTTGCATGAATTTCTTTTTTCTGATGAACACAAAAGAATATATTTTGAGAAATGATGGTAAACACACAGCAGATAGTGACTATTGACTTCCATAGTAGGAAAAAAATATTTGGAAATATTGTGATAAATGATGAAAAAAATATTTTGATAAAGTTGACGTTACCCAATAAATTCCATCATATTTTTTTTATTCCTACTATGGAAGTCTATGGTCACTATCTGCTGTGTGTTTACCATAATTGCTCAAAATATCTTCTTTTGTGTTCATCAGAAAAAAAAGCATACTGGTTTTAAAACAACGTGAGGATGAGTAAATGATGAAAAAAATCATTTTGCAGTTAACTATCCCTTTAAGATACAAACGGAAAATACAGAAAACATGTGCACAAAATATAAAAAAAGCACAATTATCAGAACACAATGTCTTCTTTAGGCAAAAGTCTTAGTTTGACCTCTCTTGGCACTACACATCTTTTGAGGAGACTGAAGTCATCAGATTAGTATTAGAAATTAGGATTTCATTTTCATTTTTGATTTAGGTTTAAGGGTCCTATTTTAACAATCTAAGCAAATGGTCTAAAGCGCACGGCATTTATGGTGTGTCCGAATCCACTTTTGCTAGTTTAACGACAAAGAAAATGGTCTATATCAGTCATGAAGTTTATTAAGTAAAATAAGCTGATAAAGTATGATGCATGATCAAAAAGGTTTTTATAAGAGTAATTTACAAATATGCTAAAAATTTTTTTGCATAAGTAAAAATACTTTACTTGTAACAAACAGGAGATACAAAATTTACAAAAGTGTGGAGAGTTCAGCACTGGGACAGCGCCGTGAGTGTTTTGAAAAAAAAAATTACTTAAAAATGGTACAAAGTCATACAATAAATCCATGGGGTAGCATTTTAAAAAATCGAAATAAATGCAATGCTGTATATATTTGCATTTTTATAAGCAAAAAATCTGCTTACTTTCAAGCTGATCTCAGCCTCACGGCTTCTAAAGTCCTGTAAATTGTCCTCATTTATGTCCAAGAGACTGAATAATAATCTTTTACATTTTTATTCTTTAATTTGTCATATTTAAAAATGTTTGTGTGGTGCTGCACATCCATTGTGTGTCATAAGCAAACGTGCGTTGTCGTCCCGTTTATAGGTGCATATTACTAACGCTCTCCTTAAATAACAAAAACAATATTGTGCCAATATTGCGGTTTAAGCTGATCAATGGCGTAGTCTATTTTAGTTGCCTTAAAATAGCAACGTGCCAACAATGCGCCTGAACACACCTCGTTTTCAAGCCAGCACGCCTATGGGCGCACAAGTCCTGCACGGGTCCAGTTTTGGAGACCCACTCCCGCCCGTACCCGCAAAGTTCAGCACCAGATCTGACCCGTCACCCGTGATAATATCAAAATTAAATCCGCACCCGCCCAGACCTGTTAATATTTGGCCTGTTACCCGACCCGTACCTGCACACGCATAAATCACACACGCTAAAATCATTCCAATTAAAGTGCTTTATTTTTTATCTCGTACCTCTCTCAACAGTACAACAGCGTCATGAATGGGCTAATGAAACAGGCTAAAGTGCGCTTTGTTTTGCGCCATTCAAGTAGCCTACCATCGGCACCTAAATAAGCTATGGAACCTGATAACTATACACAAATAGACCTATTAATGAAAAAATACAACCTACCTACACAACCCCTCCTGTGCTCCTAAGTCTAGTCTCGAAATGCTTTCTAAGAGAAGACGTTCCCAGCTTCCAGGCCGGCTATCAACGGCAAAACTTTTTGCAACTCCTTCAACGCTCACTCCAACTAGGCTCCGAGAAGCATCAACAAAGGTCGCACACTGTCGCAGTGGTGGTGGTGACGTGATGGTTCAAATGTCATATGTTGCGCATGTAATGGTAATTTAGACATACAAATATTGCACATATTTTGATTTGCACTACTACCCGCCCGCACGGAGTTAATTATCCGCCCGCATCCCCGCCCGTGAATTTTGGGAAGGTCACAATCCACCCGTTTTAGACACTTTTATGCGCGTACCTGACCCGTTGCAGGACTCTGCCGTATATGCATTTGTAATTTAAACAACGTGACGCTGGACGTGAAAACTAGGAAAAAAACATTTGCGTTGCGCATTGCACTGCATTGTACCGGGTGTATGATAGGGCCCTAAGAAAGCCTGCAGCACTTCACACTTTAGCTTATCATTTTACATTTTTTAATGGTCACTATACAATGGCAAAAACAACTAATCTAATGGTGCCATGGTAGCCTTAGACTTTTGCACAGTATACTGTATATCCAAATCCTTTATTAATTTGTACTGACCAGCAGCCCCTCAAGAGACACCACTGTCTCTAGTCCATTAACCCTGACAGACACCCGGTCTGCCCATCTGATCTGAAGTAGTGAAGGCCTGCTGCCCAGACCTTGTGGCAGTTCTGTGGAGATGGCCAGCGTTTGCCAGACTGTGCCATTGATAGATTCGGTTTGGCCCACCATCTCATCCATCTGTACCCCAAAGATACGCATGCCTTGTGGGAGACTGAGAGAGGACAGTTCATAATAATAAAAATAAAACTCCCATTGCAACATTTGTTTGCTTTTCAAACATGACATGTTTATTTATTGCTACTGGGATTTAGAGGAAAGCTAATTCCCCCGTGAAGTTGAAAGTCCAAATAATGCATATGAAAAATAAGGTTATTTATGCAAGTTGTTATGAGAAAACAACTTTAATTATGATTTTAAGCCGTAAATTGGGAATTAAGTACTTGGAAGGATCCATGACTCACTTCGCTTTAACAACAACATTCGCACACAAATAACAGATGTCTCAGAGTCTAAGGTTGTCAAAACTTGACACTTCCTTTGCGTGTCCTTAAATGAAATTCTGAGGATGAACGTTTTTGGTTTTAACAGCAGATGCTTTTTTTATCAAAGCAATTTACAATCAAGTGCACAAATTGTGTTAATTGCATCGGAACAGGTAGTGGAAAAAAAGCCACGGTTTCTGCATTTACAGAAAATCAATTTTCTTACACCATTAAAAGGTTGAAGATGACTTAAAGGGCACCTATTATGCAAAATCCACTTTTACAAAGTGTTTGGACATAAATGTCTGTTGGCAGTGTCTTAACACAATCACCCACAATAAAAAATATCCACCCACTTCCACTTTTTTAAAAAACATTAAACCAAAAGAGTTTCATAATGGCGTTTGATTTTCTTGTTAACGTGACATCACACTGATAAAGCCCTGCCCACAGCCACTGACTGACAGTCCCGCATTACCATACTTTTCACCCTCAGCGAGTTGTACGATGTCCGCTATATCTCAATAATAATATACTATTATCTCACACCGTATTCATGGGGATCAGATCTATTTTAACTGAAGCTAGCGCTCATGGTCTCTTTTGGTAAAGGAGTGAAGAGCAGTAGCTCATTTGCATTTAAAGGCAGGAGAGA
Source organism: Misgurnus anguillicaudatus (assembly GCF_027580225.2). Lineage (NCBI taxonomy): Eukaryota > Metazoa > Chordata > Actinopteri > Cypriniformes > Cobitidae > Misgurnus > Misgurnus anguillicaudatus. The sequence continues at coordinate 29,109,552 of NC_073343.2, read as the reverse complement.
GCGCTTTTTGGTTTTGGCTTAATCATTCAAAAAATATTTGAGTTTGATTCATTATATTTTTGCACAAGCAACACACACATCTTTGCTACAAATGAACATTTGAAGTTTGTTTCTAGCACTTACCATTCTTGGACAATTACACCAAACGTGACAGAAGTGCAAACGTTACAACATACCCCATAGGTGGGGTTCATTGTAAGAGGCAGGGGGTTAGTTGTAACACTTGCTAAAAATTAAGTTTGAAGGCAAATATTTCAATACTATTTTGTCTTTATACTTGAAGTGGATATTGTTTATATATCTGTCTATAATAGACAGGTATCCACACTGTATTCATTCACCGAGCCCTTTTCTAACAATAGTTCAATTATAAATGGATACAAATGTCTAAATATGTGAGAAAAAGCAGCAAAACATTTTTTATGTGACCCACTCTGTAATAACCATACTACAGTTTCAAAATCAATTTCTGAGATAATGTCTGATTTTAGCCATTAATTTCATTATGATCTTTGACGTGACCTTATTCAATCAATATTAAAGATATGAACAAAAATAAATTTGACACACGATTTTTGATAAGACAGGCACATTTATTTTGTTGGCAGTCAGCAATCATTCGTGTGTAGGCTATTTAAAACAACATCAAGAATTAGGCTAACGTTAGCGGTTTTCATATCGTAAGTGCTGAGGGGTTAGTTGTAACACAGCGTTACAATTAACCCCGCTGGGTCAAAATATTTTCAAGCCTACCAAAAAAGTTGCTAAGAGTTGCCGACAAATTTCAAAACGATGCTTTAGTCAACAAGACACTGATTAATATGACATAACATTGGATTTCGTATCTTACACACCCAACTTAGAAGCCGAGAAAAACATATGATGAAAAAATTTACTTACATGCCACCAAAACACTCTTTCATCAATAACTCTCTGGAAAAACATTATACATTTCCAATAATTTGCAGGAAATCGTCTTTTGGCAGTGTGAAAAAAATACCGGAAAAACAAAACGCTCAACCTTGGGCAACAATGTAAACAGTCCGTGTTACAACTAACCCCACGTTAGTTTTTGCCCCACGCACCCCTACAGATACTAAAACAATACATTTTGCTTTCACCCAAATAGGAACATTTTGGACATGCTATAATAAATGATGTGTGGGGTATTTTGAGCTGAAACTTTATAGACACATTTTGGGCACACATGAGACTTATATTACATATTATAAAAATGAGCATAATATGTGCCCTTTAAAGGAATATTCCATTTTCTTAAAAGAAAAATCCAGATAATTTACTCACCACCATGTCATCCAAAATGTTGATGTCTTTCTTTGTTCAGTCGAGAAGAAATTATGTTTTTTGAGGAAAACATTGCAGGATTTTTCTCATTTTAATGGACTTTAATAGACACCAACAATTAACACTTAACTCAACACGTAACAGTTTTTTTCAACAGAGTTTCAAAGGACTATAAACAATCCCAAACGAGGCATAAGGGTCTTATCTAGCAAAACGATTGTCATTTTTGACAAGAAAAATAACAAATATACACTTTTAAAGCACAACTTCTTGTCTAGATCCGGTAGTGATGTGCTAGCTTGACCCCACGCAATACGTCATGACGTCAAGAGGTCACAGAAGACGAACGCGAAACTCCGCCCCAGTGTTTACATGTGTTGAGAAAGAGGACCGTTCCTACGTTGTTGTATGTCAACTGATACTAATTAATGTCTTTGTGTCAGTTTATTGTTTACAATGGTCCGCAAATGTGCGTTTTATATAGGTAACACGTGACCTCCCTGCGCATTTACGTTAGGTCGCGCTGGATCGGATCCAGACGAGAAGTTGTGCTTTAAAAGTATATATTTGTTATTTTTCTTGTCAAAAATGACAATCGTTTTGCTAGATAAGACCCTTATGCCTCGTTTGGGATTGTTTATAGTCCTTTGAAACTACTGTGTTAAGTGTTAATTGTTGGTGTCTATTCAAGTCCATTAAAATGAGAAAAATCCTGCAATGTGTTCCTCAAAAACATAATTTCTTCTCGACTGAACAAAGAAAGACATCAACATTTTGGATGACATGGTGGTGAGTAAATTATCTGGATTTTTCTTTTAAGAAAATGGAATATTCCTTTAATGTCTAACCCTGCTTTGATATTATTGTGCATTACTGTATAAAACAACACACATATGGCACAACAGGTCAGTGCAGTGGCTTTAAAAAAAGTTGACATTTTTAATAATTGTGTGTTGTCTTTCAAACCTACAGCCTCAGCTACTGTGGAGGATTTTCAGATCAGACCCCACTCGCTCTTCGTTCACTCATATCGAGCGCCAGCGTTCTGCGATCACTGCGGAGAAATGCTGTGGGGTTTAGTGAGACAGGGTCTGAAGTGTGAAGGTAACGTTTGTAAAGGTTATACGTAAACTAAACTCGAAGAAATTACAATAAAGACATGCGATTATCTTTTGTTGTGATGTCAGGCTGTGGGCTTAACTACCATAAACGGTGTGCCTTTAAAATTCCAAACAACTGCAGTGGCATCCGTAAACGTCGACTGTCCAACGTGTCCCTCACCGGCCTGAGCAACACTCGCTCCATATCTGCTGATCCATCTCCTTGCACCTCTGATGAAGTTTTACTGGTAAGTTTCATCATTAAAATCACTGGGCAATGCTCAACGTGGTTAAGCATTGAATTGTTGCATGTAAATTAATACAAAAATTGCATAACGTGGGAATCCTAGCAACAACTTGATCTCAGGTGCCATTCATAATGACCATAGATTTGATGCATGCACAATTTTTGTTCATCCTACAGTAAATGTGCCTCTACACCCACAGACTGCCCACAATACTCATAGTCTAATGCATATGGCACATAAAGATGTTTTAAAGCACTTACCAGAAAGTTAAGTGGATAACCACAAGCAAAAAATGTGTTTATTTACCCATGCAGTCAATTATTTTTATATAGTTTATTTCAGATAGTGTTTTGTCACTTTATATGTTGGTCAAATAGCCTGACCTAAAGTGCTTAAAATAAAATGAACCATAACCATTAGCTGTTTAGTCAGTCTTTTGTTTGTATGTAATGTATGACTGCCCTAGTTGCTGTAGTGCATGCATTTCTTGTATTAACAATAAAATTAACAATACAATTTTTTTTCTATCTCTCCCCATCCGGTCTGCGCTGCCCAGTCTCCTGTCAGTCCTAGCATGGAGGTAGGCACTTACCAATTTATCTCTAACTAGCTAACCAAGTCTGATATTTTATCCCCTTTGTTCATGTTTTGTCCAGCTGTCTAATGATTAGTCGTGACTATTTATTTGCAGAATAAAAGTTTTTGTTTATATAATTATTATACACAGTACATCCACATATATCATGTATATATAAATACACACATGCATGTATAATTTTAAGGAATAAAATATATTGATAATGTATTTAAATATTTATATTATATATGATATAAATTATATGTAAATATAAAAATTAGGGCTGTCGAAATATTAATTGCGATTAAACGCATACAAAATAAAAGTTTGTGTTGGCATATTATATTTGTGTGTGTATTGTGTGTAAATATTATTTATATATAAATACACACATACATGCATACATTTAAGAAAAAGTTATATATATATATATATATATATATATACTATATATATATAAAATACAAAATATATCAAAATCTAAATAAATATATACATGCAAATGTTTTATAAAAACATGCATGTGTGTGCATTTTTATAAACAAAATAATTACACACAGTGCACACATATATATTATGCAAAAACAAACTTTTATTTTGTATGCGCGATTAATCTTTTGACAGCCCTAATAAAAATTTATATACAGTACACTTGTAAATATTTCCTAAATACATACATGTGTGTGCATTTATATAAACATAATATGTAAACAAAAACTTTTATTCTGCAAACGATTCGTCGCAACTATAGTATTTACTATAGTATACTGTACCATATTATAGTAATTACTACACTGTTAGTGTATACTGTAGTATTCTGTAGTGAATTGATAAACTGCAATAAATATTGTAGTATACTTAAATATTTACTATGGTAACACAATAGGGAAAAAAAAGGTTTGATGAGCATGTTTTGTCTGTACATTATATGCAGTATGTGACCCTGTATCACAAAACATAAACATGGGTATATTTGTAGCAATAAGCAAAAATATATTATGGGTCTAAATTATGTTTTTTATGCCAAAAGTCATTAAAGGAATATTCCATTTTCTTAAAAGAAAAATCCAGATAATTTACTCACCACCATGTCATCCAAAATCTTGATGTCTTTCTTTGTTCAGTCGAGAAGAAATTATGTTTTTTGAGGAAAACATTGCAGGATTTTTCTCATTTTAATGGACTTTAATAGACACCAACAATTAATACTTAACTCAACACTTAACAGTTTTTTTCAACGGAGTTTCAAAGGACTATAAACAATCCCAAACAAACATAAGGGTCTTATCTAGCAAAATGATTGTCATTTTTGACAATAAAAATAACAAAGATACACCTTCAAAGCACAACTTCTCGTCTAGATCCGGTCGTGATGCGCCAGCGCGACCCCACGCAATACGCCATGACGTCAAGAGGTCACAGAGGATGAAAGCGAAACTTCGCCCCATTGTTTACAAGTGTGTTGAAATAGGACCGTTCCGACGTTGTTGTGTGGAATGATACTAATTAATGTCTTTGTGTCAGTTTATTGTTTACAATGGTCCGCAAATGTGCGTTTTATATATGTAACACGTGACCTCCCTACGTCACTACGCATTTACGTTAGGTCGCGCTGGACCGAATCTAGACGAGAAGTTGTGCTTTAAAAGAGCATATTTTTTATTTTTCTTGTCAAAAATGACAATCGTTTCGCTAGATAAGTTTGGGATTGTTTATAGTCCTTTGAAACTTCGTTGAAAAAAACTGTTACGTGTTGAGTTAAGTATTAATTGTTGGTGTCTATTAAAGTCCATTAAAATGAGAAAAATTTTCCTCAAAAAACATAATTTCTTCTCGACTGAACAAAGAAAGACATCAACATTTTGAATAACATGGTGGTGAGTAAATTATCTGGATTTTTCTTTTAAGAAAATGGAATATTCCTTTAAGATATGAAGTAAAGATCTTACATGAAGATATTTTGTAAATGTCATACCGTAAATATATCAAAAATGTATTTATCATTAGTAATATGTGTTGTAAAGGACTTTATTTGGACAACTTTAAAGGAGATTTTCTAAATATTTAGATTTTTTTTCAAACCTAAGATTCCAGATTTTCAAATTATAGTTGTATCTCAGCCAAATATTGTCCTATCCTAACAAACCATACATCAAAAATGCTTATTTATTCAGCTTTCAGATGATATATGAAACTTAATTTAAAAAAGTGACCATTATGACCCTTTTCCTTTTAACAACACTCTGGTGAAAAAGTTGCAAAGAATACTCATTTTTTAAAGGACTCTGTCCCGAATTGTATTACGCTATGCCTACACCTTTTTATCTCCCAGAGGCTGAGAGACTTTTAACCTGACACTTGAGATGTTGTGGTACACATGTAGAGTTTGTTTGAAGAAAACTGTTAATCAACTGTTGACTGCAGAATCAAACATCTGTTAACCGCTCTCTAATCTGTTCCCTACACCTAAGACAGGTTACAGCATCTGTACTTTATCTGCGCACGAGCTCAGAATACTGAGATTACCTTTCCCTCGACATCAATTTACTCGAAGCCATTGGCGAAGCGTACAACACGACGCCAGGAAGCTATCGATCGTTTTCTTTCTTTAGAGCACATTGAATAGTTGATTATGCACACCTGCGTGATGTCAGATCTATTCACAACATGTGGTAAGACATCTGCATCTTTGCCAATCAGCACCACGTTAAAGATCAGCGTAATGAGAAAGGTGTTGTGTTCTGAGGTGATGCAAATTCATCAGAGCTCAGCATATACAACAATCTCCCCCAGCATGACCCTAGCAGAACCATTGTGTCTTTGTTCAGCTAATCGAGAGCAGTGTGACTTAGCTTAGGCTAATGCTTGTCTAAACTCGTGTGACAAATAAATCTTTTTGATTTGTTTTTGATAACAGTGGATTCGGAATTTAAAGTCGGCATGAAATCAAAATGAAGTGTGTTTAACTTTTATTACGAATATGTTGGCCTTAGGCCCGTGTCCACCAAAGCACAGCTTAAAGCGCCAGGCGCTCTTCTAAAAACGCCAACTGTGGGCGCTTGCCAGCTTTTCTTTAGCTGAGCGCTTTGGTCGCTATGCTGTTTTATTATATGATGCACCAGTTGGTGTGGTATTTGTCCCGCACCCTCCTCCGCTGTGAAAGGACGGCTGAGTGACATTGACGAGCGCAGCATTTTTCCAAAAGTTAAACATTTATCAAATCTCAGCGACTGGTAAAATATGCAGAGACAGCTCCCAGAGGTTTTTTTTATTGAAAAACACAGCACTTGAAAAAATTGAGGAAAAAATCTCAAAAAGGAAGTTGCTAGTTTTTATTTATTTAAAAAAATTTTTTTTGGAAGGCATAAAACATGAACTGTTTGCCCTAAGGGTATAATTCTGTGTTTTATAAATTGGGTAAGAGCGCCACCTGGTGGAAAATGGTGGAAATACGGATTACCGTAAAAACTTGTCATTGGCAGGGAAGCGTTTTCTTTTAATTGACAAGTTAACTAGTCAATGGCGAGGAAAGAGTTGAAGGATTAGTCAATTTTCTTACAAAGGGGATCCGGATAGTTTGCTCGGCACCGTGTCATCCGGGGTGTTGATGTCTTTCTTTGTTCAGTCGAGAAAGTCGAGATTCCAGGATTTTTCTCATTTTAATGGACTTTAATGGACCCCAACACTTAACAGTTTTAATGCAGTTTAAAATTGCAGTTTCAAAGGACTCTAAACGATCTCAAACGAGGCATAAGGGTCTTATCTAGCAAAACAAAATTTTTTGCAAGAAAAATAAAAAATATGCACTTTAAACCACAACTTCTCGTCTTCCTCCGGCTGTGTGACGAGCCAGCGCGACCTCACGTAATACGTCATCACATCAAGAGGTCACGGAAACTACGCCCCAGTGTTTACAAGTGTGGAAAAAAAGAGGACCGTTCCGACGTTGTTGTATGTCGAATGATACTAATTAATGTCTTTATGTCAGTTTATTGTTTAAAATGGTTCACGAATGTGCGTTTCATATATGTAACACGTGACCTTTCGATGTCATTACGTAATTACGTGAGGTCGGGCTGGCGCGTCACAGGACCGGAGGAAGAAAAGAAGTTGTGGTTTAAAAGTGCATTTTTTTTCTTGCCAAAAATGACAATCGTTTCCCTAGATAAGACCCTTATGCCTAGTTTGGGATTGTTTAGAGTCCTTTGAAGCTGCGTTGAAACTGCAATTTTAAACTGCATTAAAGTGTTGGGGTCCATTAAACTCCATTAAAATGAGAAAAATCCTGGAATGTTTTCCTCAAAAAACATAATTTCTTTTCGACTGAACAAAGAAAGACATCAGCATTTTGGGTGGCGTGGTGGTAGGTGAACTATTCGGATTATTTTTTTAAGAAAATGGACTAATCCTTTAATCCACCACAGTATGAGATACAATTGCGCAACTCTGAGAGTTTGCACTTCAAGAGTTTTGCTTTTCAAAGATAATGGGGCATATGGATGATCACTTTTGATTGGTATTCCCCCTTGTAGCCTGGGGCTAGTTGTCACATTTCAATTGGGTAATATGGCAATATGTTATTTTTTAAAAGGCAATTTCAGAATAGACACATACCTGTTGATCCAACAGCTATATCAAAAAACATATATTAGAATAGAAAATAGAAATTAGTATAGATATTTAGCATTGAAATAGTATCGAAATTTAGAGAACTACGTTTCAAATCAACATTTAAAACCATAGTAAAAACATAGATGTGTATTTTGTGTATTTTGACAGCTTCCCTGCGTGTAGACCTGGTCTCTTTATGTAGCTGTCCTGTGATTTACAAGGAATTTAGGGTTCTGTATCCATAGTGTATAACAATAGTGTATGTTACTTCTTCACAGCAAAAAACGCCATCTGACATCTTTCCTGGAAGAGGCCGTTCCAACTCCCAGTCCTATATAGGTCGACCAATAGAGTTAGACAAGATCCTGCTCTCTAAAGTGAAGGTGCCGCACACATTTGTCATCCATTCCTACACACGGCCCACAGTTTGCCAGCACTGCAAGAAGCTTCTCAAGGGTCTTTTTCGTCAGGGACTGCAATGCAAAGGTAAGAGACTATCCCCAATACTTTATACTGTGTACTAGCTATAAGGTTTTAAAGCCCCCCTAACCTAAAATAAAGCAATAAACCCCAAGAAGCAGTGGGTTACCAGTGCATTTTATAACAGCTAAGGGGCGTTGTTAGGCACAATTAGCTGTTATAAAATGCACTGGTAACCCACTGCTTTGTGGGGTTTATGGCGTTTATAAAACGGTTACTTCATATGCATAGCAGGGTTTCACAAAATAAAACACAAATAAGTTGTAATTATATTAGTACAAATATTACTCTTCCGCCAAACAAAGTAGTTCCTCAGAATCAAGTGGGGCTGCAACAGAGCGCAGTTCACAAACAACACAGACGCAGCAAAGACACAATGAAAATATAATTAAAGACTGTGATGTTTATTTTTATATATCAAAATTCATCTAAAATATACATTAACATTTATATCGTGCAACTGTTGAAGCGATGATCAAATATGCTTGGAAGCATGCTTAACTCTTTCCCCGTCAGCGTGTTGCCACCCAGTTTTAGTTTAATGCCTTACAGAAAAATTATCTTCTTTAAATAAACATAAAATATCAAATGAAAGAACAGTCCATCGGTGTTCCAACAACAACAAAAAAACTTTTCATCCTACCTTCATTTGTTCTCTTATCAGTTATCACCTCTCAAATTTTCAGCTAAAAGCAGAGATACTTCCATTTTTGTGAAGAACTTTTGTAAGAGATCAGATTCAGAGCCTGATCAAAACGTATACGTCACGCTAAATCCACCACAACGCTGTTGTGTCGAGTGAATGCGTCAGTGTTTAAGTTGGGTAAGATTGCCATCTAGTGGATAATAGCGGAAATATCAATAAGACAAAAACAACTCACAGAACGAGAACGTTTTCTCTTTATTGACGAAATGTTTTATTTATTGACACTTATCTGGATATCGCCATAATTGTGCAAAGGTAGAAAAAAAAAAACGATTAAAGACTGTGGTGTTTATTTTCATAAATCAGTACGCAGCAAGAGTGGCGCAGTGATACTTGTGATGCGGTCTGAACCGTGGGTTTACAGGGGTATTTTATCACGGCTTAGAACGCGTTTCAACCAATCAGAATGAAGAACCAGAATGAGCCGTTTTATAAAATGCACTTTTAGGTAAGCCGCCAGTGTGTGTGCAGAAACATCCTGTAATTATACAAATCCATTTATTTTTCTTTGTGTAATAAACAACAACAGTCACACAAAACAGGCTGTTGGGGATCCCCTGTCAATGTGATGTCACATTGATTACGCCCCACCCATAAGCGCTCACAGACTCCACCTTATGAGCGCGTACTTCAACCTTTTGCCAGAGACACATGTTTTGATGTAGTCCAATGCACATGTGTAATGCTGCTTTCACACCAGTCGTTCACAAAACAGCGCGTTTTTCATTGTAGCCACAAATGGCCATGTTCAACATCGTATAATGAAAGATCTGTGATTTATTTTTAACTGAAACTTTACAGACAAAATCTGGGGATACCAGAGACTATTTTAATATTGCTGAAAACACCTAGGTTAGGGGACCTTTAAACTTACGACTGCCCTACTGGAATTTACATAATACTACATTCACTATTCTATGCCTTTTTTAGTATTAATAGGTGTCCATTTGTGTGCACCAAAACTAGTATGCTTTACAGATATTCCAAGTTTATACTTAGTCCACTAGTTGCAAATATACCAATGTATACATTTTGATAACACTGCAACTCGCAGTTTAACAGATCATGACATTTGTTGATTTGTTTTTTGTTAACTGGGAGCACAGCTATACAGTGACACAACAGCTGTTTATGTGTATACAGTATATATATAAAATGATACACAATGTGTGTGAGCAAAAGGAATATATGCCATGTGCCAAGCAGTAAAGAGTACAGTTGGCAGGGCCGTTGCAAACAGCTTTAATGTTCATGTGTTCAATGTGCGAGGTCTCAGCCTGTCAGCCACCAGCACAACAGGAACTCATATGTTTATGTGCCAGATTGGTAGTAAACTCCTCTCTCTCTCTCTCTGCTTTACTCTCTTCCCTTCACACTGTCTCAGATTGCAAATTCAACTGCCATAAACGATGTGCACCCAAAGTGCCAAACAACTGCCTCGGAGAGGTGTCAAGAAATGGAGGCAAGTCTAACTTTAGCATCTCTGTGATTCAATGAACAACACTGCATTTTCACAACAAAAACAACAATATTTATCTCACCGAGCATTGAAACACCACCTGAACATCAAACTCTCTTGTGTGCTTACATGTAAAATTGAACCTGTTTGGTTTGTATCAAATAATATTGGTTAAGCAAGCATTCATATTTTGTCATTCAAACCAGAGGAATGAAAATGCATTTCATGAGAAAATAATATAGTCCCATTTAAATTATAAGACAGTATTATTATTCATTACTTTTCTGATTTTTTTTTATCAGCTCAGGTTCTGTATTTTAGGGTTGCTGGTTTTAAAGGGACATTTAACTTTTTATGAAAATATGCTCATTTTCCAGCTTCCCCAGAGTTAAACATTTGGTTTTCATTTTTTGGAATCCATTCAGCTGATCTTCGGGTCTGGCGGTACCACTTTTAGCATAGCTTAGCATAATCCATTGAATCTGATTAGACAATTAGCATCGCGCTAAAAAATAACCAAAGAGTTTTGATATTCTTCCTATTTAAAACTTGACTCTTCTGTAGTTACATTGTGTACTAAGACCGACAGAAAATTAAAAGTTGTGATTTTCTAGACAGATATGGCTAGGAACTATACTCTCATTCTGGCGTAATAATCAAGGACTTTGCTGTTGTAACATGGCTGCAGCAGGCGTAGTGATATTATGCAGTGCCCGAAAATAGTCCCCTGCCATTGAAAGTTACCAGATTTAATGTATTATGCTAAGCTATGTTAAAAGTGGTAGCGCCAGACCCGAAGATCGGCCGAATGGATCCCAAAACGGCAAAAATCAAATGCCCAACTCCAGGGAAGCTGGAAAATGAACCTATTTTACAAAAAAGTGAAGTGTCCCTTTAAACTGACAGCTTTTTGACACGTCATGTGAATTTGTCTTGCTTTAACTTCTTGCTTCATAGCCTTTCTTCTCTCCAATCCCCTTTTAATATTTTTGCCTTGTAGATTTGTTGAGTCCTGGTGCTGAATCAGATGTGGTCATGGAGGAAGGCTGTGATGACCATGATGGTGAAAGACACAGTCCACTTACCGATGATATGGAGGAATCCCTTGTGGCCGACTCGGCTGCATTTTTGGAGGCTGGACATGGTGAACTTGTCGATTTTCAGGACCAGGACCCAGATGAATCCAATAGAATCATCAGGTAGCTTCTTATCAAAAAGACACCTATGAACAATATGTACTTTAACCCTTACTGTGCTTTCACAACAAACATGGAGGAGATGGCAAAAACGCACAATTCGCGCGTAGTGGGAAGCTTGAACATTTTGAGTTTTTATTCGCTTCATTTGCGCGTGGAAGTCACGTGTGAAATTCTAGTCTTTCGAGACCTTTTCGCGTAAATTTGCGTCACGGGAGGGGCTTAAATAGCTAAATTAAGTAAACTTACCAGATTGTTCGACCTCCTCACTCACTTTCTTCCAAACAAGATCCTTTTAATTCTTGTAAAAGTATGAAGATGTCTCGTGTAACGATGATGATTATCCTCCATTATTTTTTTGTTTTTCTGCCTCCGCTTGCTTGCTGTAATCACAGCACTGCTAGAGCAAGCTCCTGATTGGTTAACACGGCGCGAAAATCCGCCAAATGTCAGATCTTCCTACTCCCACGGATCACGTGGCAACGCTCAATTAATGTGGAACGCGCTGCGTCATTCGCGCTTACCGCCCAGCAGGATGCCTATTCGCGTCTTTGCATTATCTTAACATGTAAATCACTTGCGCTTGCCGCCACTTATGTGTCTGGTGTAAACGCACCCTAACACCTGGTATTAAGATGTGTTTTGGTCGATTGAATCACAAGTGGACATGTTGAGACGTGTATGTTTTAATCTGTCTCTTTTGTCCACTTTTAACCGCTTCTGTCCTGATTTTTTCAAGGGGATGGTATATGAGCGGAAGAAATGACAGGTTTAAATTGACGCGCACTAATATTAGAAAGAATTCTGCTGCTTGTGTTGTTAGTGAACGTGCTGCACAATGTTTTGTAAGGACTTTATCTGATATTTTAGAGAAAATGATGAAATAAGCTCATGGAACACGTTTGCAAAGTAAAACAATAATTAAAGTGGTTTTGATAGTTTTATCAATAAAAGCCTAAATATCGCGCTGAACACTGTGCGTTCATGCTAGAAGTTATGTAAAAACATGTGCTCGGGAGTCGGTACATCACATTAGATCAATAGGTGGAGAGTAGGCAGTCTTTTGTAGCTGGTCGAATACATTCGACCACATGTGCGTCTACACCACAAAAGCAATCCGGTCGAATGCGTTTTCGACTACCTTTGAATGTGATCGAAAGTGGACGAGCTCAAAACGTTCACAACCCCTTTACACCTGTATTTAGCGTCGTCCACTTGTGATCCGATCAGCAAAAACACATCTTAAATCATTCCTCGCAATTGACGAGTTATCTCGTCAATTAAGAGAAAACATTTGCCTGAAAAAACGTGTTCCTGATGAGTTTTTATGGTAATCTGTAATATCGGGATTATCCACTAGATGCCGCTCTTACCTAATTTATAAAAAACTGAAGCAAATTTTTTTTATTAATTTTACACTCCATGTATGTTTCGATAATTGTTCTGAATCTGATCTCGAACAAAATTATTTTCACAAAAATGCAATTATTTCAGCTTTTCGCTCAAAATTTTTAATTGTTGAAGAAAAATAACCATATTTAAGAGTTTATAAAAAAACAACTGAAGATAGGATGAAAGTTTTTTCCCGTTTTGTTTATTGTTTGTTTGAAAGCAGAGGGTCTGTTCTTTAATTTCATATATTTGTATGTTTATATATTTTTCTGGAAGTAATTTCGTGAAAATCACAAAAAATGTCGACGGGCAACTTTTCAAAAAATGGCAGGCGGGGAATAAGTTAATACTAGTTGTAAACAGGGCCTCAGATTTTCTCAGAACAAATTTGTCCCTTCATAAATAATTTTAATTTTACAATTGAAGAGTTTTGTTGCAAAACGAGATAACCACCGTTTTTTTAATTGTTCAGAAATCTCGTTTTTTGGTTGTGCATTTGCAACTGCAGTTGATTTGTTTTGATTTAAACCTTCATAACTTTAAAAATACAGCTAAGTAGCACCATAAAACAAAATAATGACATGATAACATAATAATAAACATGTTTTGACAAAAATGTTAAAAAATGGATTTATCTCGTTTTGCAACGAAACTCTTCAATTCTACACTTATTATATGGTAACAATGATTTGAGTCTATTTTATTTTTTTCCTAACGAATTTATAAAATATCAAACAATAATTAAGAACTAAATTTATTTGTCATTGGTATGTTCAGGAGATTAACAGATAAACAGTACGAGTATTCAAATCCTATGAACCAGCATTTGACCTGCAATTGACATTTTCTCGAAAGGTTTTGACATGTCATTGTGTTTTTTAAAGCCCTTGCACCAGCAACAACATCCCACTTATGCGCGTGGTTCAGTCTGTCAAACACACCAAGAGGAAAAGCAGCAATGTTATGAAAGAAGGATGGCTTGTGCATTTCACCAGCAAAGACACACTGGTTAGTAGGCTGGATTTTTAATTACTTTACAATAAATAATGATTAATAAGAGAACTTGCTATACTGCGCCAGGAGTCAAGAGTGTATTGTATATAATGTGACATCATATTTTATTCACACTAGCGTAAAAGACATTACTGGAGACTAGACAGCAAGTGCATCACCCTTTTTCAGAATGATACTGGGAGCAAATACTACAAGGTAAGTTAATTTAATCTATCTGTTAAAAGTGAGCATATTAAAAAATGTATGTGCCTTCGTAAACTGAAATATTTTTGAAAATGTACTTCCACCCTATTGTGGCAATCATTCTTTAATGATGTCAGCTAGACAGCTTGGGCGGGAGCATCTGTTAACTCCGCCCCATCCAGCTGTCAATCTATTGTGAGCTTCATTTCTAAATGAAATGCTTATTTTTCTATGGCCTTGTCCACACGGACACAGGTATTTTTATAACCGTGACTTTTTTTGGCCGTTCGTCCACACAGAAACGCAGTATAACGTCACTGAAACCGAACATTTCTGAAAACCCCTGCCAGGGTGAGGTTTTTTAGAAACGCCGGTTGCAGTGTTGTCATGTAGACAGTACAACCAGGGTTTTTGCTTCTGATTAAGGCTACGTTAACATGAAAACAATCTGAAAAGAAACCGCAAAAGTGGCGTTGCGTTATCACTTTTTATTCCGCGTTTATACGAGCATTTTGAGGGGGAAATCTGCGTGCATATGGTGACGCAAAAGTGTGTGATATTCGATGTAGTATGCACTCCAGGCGGCTAGGTGGCAATGTGAAGCACTGACACACAACAACACCAAGTCCGTGTGCCTGCGTACAACCTTCTTCCTGATTCTCCCAGGTCTCGTCCAAAGCCGTCTGGTTTGCCTCCGACGAATTGGCGCATCAACAGTTTCACTGAGATAATTAATGCGCCTTCTCTGATCAGTAATACTTGCTGTGAATAATTCGTACAACTGCTGGAAAGACTTGTATATTTATCAGAGCTGCTATGGCAACTTGAAGGTCCGACGTTTGGAACAATCTGACATGTTTGTTGTTATTTTCCTGAACTGGCGCATGCCTGTGACGTAAACGCGTACGCGACGAGATCCACCGTGAGCAGACTTTTGCGTTTTTACTCTTTAGACGAGAATGCGACGGTAGATCGTTTTTAAGATTTCCACTCTGAAGGGTCTTTTCACTTTTTTGCATTTTTAAGCCCCCAAAACGCAGTCGCCGTGTAAACGAAAGGCACATCCGATAAAATATTTTTACGTTTTCACCCTCGAGCGTTCGATGGCTTTACGATTACCGCCTGCTGGTGTGGCATGCTCTTGACAGCACGTGATCACGTGTTTTTGCTTGTTCATGTAGGCGGAGATTTCTTTTAAACCAATCATGTGTGGAGGACATTTTTTTTTAAAACAGCAGGAGGGAAAACCCGTTATAAAAATCGCAACCTCCGGTTCACTGGGACTTTAAAAAGGTCCTAATACTGTATGTACCATTTACTGTAGATACAGATATACCTTTGAGGTACCAATTCATATTTTTGAGGTACTTAAATGCACCCTTAGGTACAAATATATTTTTTGTTAGGTTTTTACCTTTGTGCCAGATGCAGACTTGTAGTCTTAAACCATAGACATCATTACAAATATATGATTTATGATTAAATTTATATTTATTATTAGTTATGATGATCTAATCAAAACAAATTGAAATCAACTTTATGCATTTGTTCCAGAAATATTTGCAATGTAATTTTCCCTCCACCATGATTTTAACCACTGAATGATATTAAACACAAGACATAATTTGATAATGTGTTAAAAATGACACTGTGATGGATATGTTATGACTATCAGATAAAATGTTTTAGGGACTTTGTCACAAGGCCAAACGTACCTATAGTTAAGAAAACACAAATGAGGTATTTACTGTAGTTACATACTGTATAATTAGCTAGGGGCTTACATAACTTCTTAGATGATGTTGATAGTTTGTCCTGATAGTTTCACGTATCACTGCACACATCAGATCTACACGCATGCCTCTGCTATATAATTCAGGTTTCAGTTTTCAAACAAGACCTTCTCCAACAGGAAATCCCCTTGTCTGAGATGCTGTCTTTGGAACCAGCCAAAACCTTCAACCTGCTCCCCGAGGGTGCAAACCCACATTGCTTTGAGATTGCCACAACATCTCTGGTGTATTATGTGGGAGAGAACCTGGCTCGAGCTGACGTGGGAACATCTGGCTACGGAAGCAACGTACTTGTTAGCGGGGTGGGACAGGACGTGGCCCGCATGTGGGAGATGGCCATCCAGCATGCGCTTATGCCTGTCATCGCCAAGGGCATATCTCATGGAGGCCATCACAGCTATCACAGTATGAACTTTATGGTGAAACATTTAGGGGTTCATGTTAAGACTCTTAGTTCATGTTAAGACTCTTAACAAGTGATAAAGTAATGCAAAACTTTTTTCATTAACTATAACCTTTTACATACATGAATCTTCCAGAATACAAATTCTGTGACTTTCAGAAATGTTAGGGCATGTTTTTTAAGCAATACGCTACAAGAGGATGTGCTAAATTTTGAATATAGTCTTAGGGGGGACTTGAATTAGGTTTTAGCTGTGTTATATTATAAGTCCCTACAGGATTTCACCGCTCGAGTTTTTTCATGATTTTGGTGACAAAAAATGCTTGAATTTATTTTTTGGAAAAACAAAATACTTGAATTGGAAAGCACAGGATTCTTCTTTTAAACTACTACATGTGAAAACATTATGTAATCGCTTTTAAGAATCTAACAGTATACCACAGACAACATTCAGTACGCATTTTTATTACTATTCTGACCTCAAGAACCTTTCATCTCTTTAATTTAACTAACAATTCCTACCCAGTCTCCTGAAGATGCGTATAAATAGCACGAAGTGTAAAACTCGTGCAATACATACGCCAAATTCCACTTTGGCGTGCATATGATACGCAAGTCCTTCCCATTCACTTGAACGGGGCATCTTTTTTTGTCGTTTTATTTATTGGTTTCTCGATTTTTTTCTGTTTTTTAAACCATTTTCGCTTGGGTTTAGGGTTAGATTTTAGATTTGCTTAATGAGGTTATTTAATATACAGGTTTCTCCATGTTTTTGTCCATATTTAAGCCATGGTCGCTTGGAGTTGGGGTTAGAGTTGGGGTTTGGGTTAGGATGTCATTTTTATATAACAAAAAGTTGTTCTGGCCCTAAACCCAAGCGAAAATGGTAAAAAATAGCAAAAAAATTGAGAAACCAATAAATAAAACGACAAAAAAGGATGCACCGTTTGGGTGAATGGGAAGGACTTGCGTATCATATGCACGCCAGGGTGGAGTTTGGCGTATGTATTGCACGAGTTTTACACTTTTTGTACGCATCTTCAGGAGACTGGGCTCAACAATTCATAACAATTCATGTCAACATTTCATTTCTAATGAAAATAGAAAGCACTGACATTCAATAAACAATGCATTAACTTAAGAAAATGCCAGGAATCCATCATATTAACAGCAGGCAAACAATTATTATGCAAAGCTTTAGTTATTCATCAAATTATGTCACTTAAAAATATTAAGCCATCTCTCTCTCTCTCTCTCTCTCTCTCTCTCTCTCTCTCTCTCTCTCTGTAAAGTACTCACATTGCATCTTGTTTACACATTAATGCAATCTTATATGAAATGCAGTTTTGACATTAATTGGCAATAATAAAGTTTTGACAATAATTAGACTGGCAAGGTTAAGATAGTGTATTAAACGGTCTATATATGGAGGGTTTGGTTCCAAGGCGCAATAGATCCATTTTGACAATTTTCGGTAAAAACGTGTTTTCTATACCAAGAAAGTGACAAGATGAAAACAACTATTTTCTGTTACAAACTTTCACATAGCATCTTTAGGTTATAAAAACATAAAAAATTCAAAATCCATAACTGGATTTTCAAAGATTTATTATAAAAATTGATTATTTTTTCCACAAAATGCAATAAATCCATGACAAGTTTTTATTCAAAATGCTATAAATCTATTGAATCAATAGCCTATATAAATGTGCATTCATCTTTGCCATGTTATATTCATTTAGTTGACTAGTTGTACACACTAATTAAAATTATAAACATTAATGTTAATAATCAAAACACTTTGTCATATTAAGAACACTGTCATTGCTGCGGTTATACTTGACGTCGTCGCTTAACGTTTTTCACATTTCATAATGTTTTTGTCCTGCTCGATTTTCATTGACTTTGAGTAAAATTATGAAAAGTTTTTCATAAGATCCCTTGGGGTCAATGTGTTATCATGACAGAAACTTGATGCTGTCGGCCCTGGCAAACAAGCACCCGTCTCCCGAGTGCCTCTTGCGTAAATTATTAGATGTTGATGGCTTACGTTTCTTTCCCGTCACAGAAAACTATCACAGGTTTATCAATGCTATTAAAGTATTATTTTGTTTTTGTTTGTTTGTTAATCACGAAGTACAAAGTAGATGAGGGAAAACTAGGATTTGGTGTACTCAACGCGCCGCCATTGTTTGTTTACATTGCGTGAATGGTGCGCTGCAATCTGTGGAGTGGATTTATGGCATTCTGTAGAAAAGGAGGAGTGGCGTTTATTGCATTTTGGAAAAAAAAGGGAGAAAAGATGACAGAATAACACGGCGGATATTGGATTTTGGGTAAAATTAAGAATTTGTTGTAATAAAGAATTTTAAAATGGCGTTTATTGCATTTTGGAACCAAACTCTTCATATGGACATCTAGAGTTTGATTTCTTTGAATGTGTGGAATGGATGGGTTTTTACCGACATCTGGTGAAAATTTCATCTCAATAGCACCTTTAGAAATATGTTAACTGAGAAAAATCGTGACGTATTCAATACTTATTTTACCCACTGTATATATGAAGAGTTTGGTTCCAGAACGCAATAAACGCCATTTTTGAAAAAAATTAGTTACTGCCAGAATCAGTATTATATCAGGTCAGTATTGAAAAGTAAATTCTTAATTTTACCCAAAATCCAATATCCACCGTGTTATTCTGTCATCTTTTCTCCCTTTTTTCCCAAAATGCAATAAACGCCACTCCCCCTTTTCTACAGAATGCCATAAATCCACTCCAAAGATTACAGCGCACCTCACGCAATGTAAACAAACAATGGCGGCGCGTTAAGTACACGGAATCCTAGTTTTCCTCATCTACTTTGTTCTTCGTGATCAACAAACAAACAAAAACAAAATAATACTTTAATAGCATTGATAAACCTGTGATGGTTTTCTGTGATGGGAAAGAAACGTAAGCTATCAACATCTAGTAATTTAGACACTCGGGGGACGGGTGCTTGTTTGGCCGGGCTGACAGCATCAAGTTTCTGTCATGATTACACATTGACCCCAGGGGATCAAAACTTTACATAATTTTACTCAAAGTCAGCGAAAATCGAGCAGGACCAAAACATTTTACAGCTGATTGCTGTGAAAAACATTAAGCGACGACGTCAAGTATAACCACAGCAATGACAGTGATCTTAATATGACAAAGTAAGTGTTTTGATTAATGACATTAATGTTTATATTTTTAATTAGTGTGTACAACTAGTCAACTAAATGAATATAACATGGCAAAGATAAATGCACATTTATATAGGCTATTGATTCAATAGATTTATAGCATTTTGAATAAAAACTTGTCATGGATTTATTGCATTTTGTGGAAAAAATAATCCGTTTTTATAATCAATCTTTGAAAATCAAGTTATGGATTTGAATTTTTTATGTTTTTATAACCTAAAGATGCTATGTGAAAGTTTGTAACAGAAAATAGTTGTTTTCATCTTGTCACTTTCTATAGAAAACACGTTTTTACCGAAATTTGTCAAAATGGATTTATTGCGTTTTGGAACCAAACTCTTCATATATTAAGTTCCCACTCTGTCTATAGCATGCTGTTGATTATACAAAACCGAAACTATTTCATAAGTTATATACTTTTAGAAAAAAAAAACACTATTTGATTGAGCAAACGCTAAATGAGCAGCATATATGTTTTTTCATTGGCATCATTTAGACGAAACTAAAATAATTTTAGGTGGCTTCAACGTGACAGTGATGTGCCAAACATCAATACTGCACAGGTGAATTTCTAATTTGATTTGCCAAGTTTTTAAAAAATGTAATGTTTATATTTGTGTGTTCCAGTAGTTCAAATTTGTTAAGGTAGATTAAATTAGCAAAGGTGTAAATATGTGGATGCAACGTTCGATATGAAAGAGCTTTAATGAGTCACACTTCTGTTTTATTAACCAACAGAGGAGGTCTCCATTAGCATCTCTGTATCCAACTGCCAGATCCAGGAGAACGTGGTAAACATTTTGCTATTTGCAAAGACATATTAAAATATATACCATATTTTCTTTTCCCCTATATCAAGCTTTGCTTTCGTATGAAAAGATCCTACCGAGCCTGCCTATACCTGCAACCTTGAATTTCAGTGTGATATAAACACACAATGCCTCTATTGGAGATTATTTTGATTACCTGCTCGGCCATGGGGTTGCCATGGTTACCCGAGTCTCTCTGACACAGTCCTAGTGAGATGTGGAAATAGCTCTTTAGGCTACTGGTCTGAAATCATGCATTGTTACTGTACAAAATCAAAAGCAATCCGATGTATATAAGCTTTGGGAAAAGAAAAACATACATTTTTTTCTGTTTATCTTACAGGATATTAGCACCGTGTATCAAATATTCCCAGATGAAGTACTTGGCTCTGGGCAGTTTGGCATTGTATATGGAGGTAATGCAGATTTGTCTATTTACAGTACAGTGCATTTTTTTTGATCAGGTGAGGATGTGCAATAGTGTTGAATATATGTATAATGCTTACGTTACTGTATTTAGATAACACAGGTGCATATTCAATATATAGTAATTTCTGGTATATCGCAGGAAAACACAGGAAAACAGGCAGAGATGTTGCCATCAAGATCATAGATAAGTTACGTTTCCCAACCAAGCAGGAGAGCCAACTGCGCAACGAGGTTGCCATCCTTCAGGTAGAGCTACATGATAAACAAGATATTTATCATTATGCACATTATGCATACTTAATATAGATGTCATATCCGTCTCCCGCAGAACCTCCATCATCCTGGAATCGTCAACCTGGAGTGCATGTTCGAGACACCGGAGCGTGTCTTTGTTGTCATGGAAAAGCTCCATGGCGACATGTTAGAGATGATACTGTCAAGTGAGAAGGGGAGGCTGCCAGAACGCATCACCAAGTTTCTCGTCACGCAGGTGCGTCTCGCGCCGGCATCTTGCCAGACACTCTTGACTGCAGTGTTACAAATCAAATACAATATACGCATAATACAAAAAATTTCATTTACGTCATTCTGCATTGTAACCGCTACTGTTTCGATCCATTTTCAGATTCTGGTGGCACTTCGTCACCTTCACTTCAAAAACATCGTTCACTGTGACCTCAAACCCGAGAATGTTTTGTTAGCCTCGTCTGACTCTTTTCCACAAGTGAGTAAAATCCCTACAAAAGAAAAGGGAATATGTGAATGAAGCGAGGCCACACCAAAATGATGACTAAATGGATCTGTTTTTGTAAATGCACAAGAATAAAAGAGGGTAATTATAGCGCGCTCGAGGGTTGTGTGTGTCTACATTTTAATGAAAGATTTCTAAATTATCCTCCCATTGTTTCTCGCGTCTGCCGAGCAAGATGTCGTCGAGCACAAAGGTGACTCACCGTTCAGACAAACATTTCGGACGAATGCTAAACAAGCCATTTTACAAATATTTCCCGGAAAGGACGCCAGAACTCGAGCTGTCAACGTTTCAACTCGGCTTTTATCGGCTCAGGTGCTTGTTGCTGTTCTTAAGGAAATGTTTCGAAGGTGGAAAATGTAGATCAGCAGGAGATACATTGTAACCACATCCAACTGGGTGATAATTTCACTTGACTTTCGTACAGACCCTGACAACTGATTATTATGGCGTCTGTGGTGTTAAAAGCATGTTTTTTGGGGTCTTTTGTGCATCTCAGTCCTAGTTTAGTATTAGACTCCAGGTGTCTGTTTTTTCTAATGCTCATTGTTCATTGGTTTGTCTTGCAGGTGAAGCTGTGCGATTTCGGTTTCGCGCGAATTATCGGAGAGAAGTCTTTCAGGCGTTCTGTAGTGGGCACGCCGGCGTACCTCGCACCGGAGGTGCTTCGAAACAAGGGCTACAACCGCTCGCTGGACATGTGGTCCGTGGGTGTCATCGTCTATGTTAGTCTCAGTGGAACGTTCCCCTTTAATGAGGATGAAGACATCCATGACCAAATTCAGAATGCTGCTTTCATGTACCCACCCAACCCGTGGAAAACAGTGACTCCAGAAGGTAGGTTTTAGGGTAAGCTGTCAGAAATATGGGACTTGGTTATCACTAAGGCTGGTACCTTTCAAAAAGCACACCTAAAGAGTTCATATTAGTACCTTAAGGGTACATATTATTGGGGTACCAAAAGGTGCATATAATACCTCAAAGGTACTGCAAAGGTACATATTAGTACCAAATGTATACATATTTTTACCTAAATGGTACATATTAGGACCCTTTTAAAGGGTACTGCCTCAGTGAAAGCTTGGGACCATTTTTTGAAAAAAAAAACCTTCTGAAAGTTTAAGGCACGTAGTGCTGTTATCAATCAATCTAAATACATCAAAACTGCATTGTATTGCAAGGTCATTTTTTAAGGTAACACAGGGTTAGCATTTAAACCCAGAGTCATAAGCCAGCGCTTTTAATCTCTCTAAACTGGAAATAAGTCCAGTATGTGTTAATGTTAATCTGTAAAGATGTATGTGTTAATCCAGTCTCAGAGCTATTATGTGATCCCAGAGATATGAGAAAAACCTATATGAATCCATAAGCTAGCTACTGTATATAAATCTCATTAAATGTGTTTCCATCACACTGATTTTGTGCACATTTTGAGTTATCTAATAAGAAACGAGTGATGGAAATGCCAAATATCGAATAAAAATACTATAACTCTTTCCCTGCCATTGACGAGTTATCTTGTCAATTAAGAGCAAACATTTGCATAAAAAACGTGTTCCTGATTAATTTTTATGCTAATCTGCAATAGCGACATATCCACAAAAAACTGAAGCCAAAACGTTATTACTAATTTTAAACTTTGTATATGTTATGATAATCGTTCTGAATCTAAAGGAACAAAATTCCTTCATAAAATGCAATTATTTCAGCTTTTTGCTGAAAAAAATTAAATTTTAAAGAAAAAAACCCATATTTAAGAGTTTATAAGCAGATAAAAATATAGAAAGGATGAAACGTTTCTTTCCCATTTTGTTTTTTTATTTATTTTTTGTTTGAAAGCAGAGTGTCTGTTCTTTCATTTGATATATATGTATGTTTATATATTTTTAGAAGAAAATTTTCCTGGAAGGCATTTTGTAAAAAATCACAAAAAATGCTGGCGGGCAACTTTAAAAAAAATGGCTGGTGGGGAATGAATTAATTCGCAAAAAAGTTTGAATGTGAAAAAGGGTAAATGCGAATAATGGGAGATGGAAACAGTGGTGAATACATTTGTAGTGAACGTAAAAACCCACGTGACTGATAGTCTAGCTGTTTCAGCTGATGTTAGCTGCGTCTGAAATCTTTAAAATGCTGCCTTCGGAGGCAGCATTCCAAGGCATGAAGGCATCACGTAAGAATTCAATATTTGCTTTATTTCTTGACTCCTGATATACCTTCATCGTCTTGTCCCACTATAGGCTTTGTGCCCAGCTGCACTGCTTCCTGAACTTCGGCCGGCTCCTTGTTTCCTGTCTGCCATTGTTGGACGGGCTGATTAATCCAGGTGTGCCTGACCTCAGTAGTCACAACAACAATAATCGGGCACACCTGGATTAATCAGTTTGTCCAATAATGGCAGACAGGAAACAAGGAGCTGGCTGAAGTTCAGGAAGTAGTGCAGTTGGGCATAAAGCCTATTCTATGTGTGTGTGTGTGTGTGTGTGTGTGTGTGTGTGCGTGTGTGTGTGTGTGTGCGTGTGTGTGTGTGTCTGTGTGTGTCTGTGTGTGTGCGCGCGGGGAATGTGATTGCTCGGGCCTGGTCGAATTCGAAAAAGTAAAGTCGCAGCCAAGAAAGCGGCTGGATCATATTTTAGTGTAAATAAAGTTATATTTTCACTTTTACAACTTTTCATTGCATTTCTAGTGAGAAATTAGTATTTCATATTATGTTAATATTTCAAACAGAATTTCAATGTATTTCCCTATGCCGCCGAATTCATTGCCTCATGAGGCAGCAAGGCAACAAGTCAGCTGCCTCCGGTTTTTCTATTTACTTTTTTGCAAATTTTGAAAAGATTCACTGCTCGTTTCAGATGAAAACCCAGTTACTGTTAATGTACACATACCAAGTATCGCACAATACATTTCTATGTAGCCAGCTGCTAATATCTCACACTCTTAGTCTAGTTATGTGCAGTTAACCTTTTCAGACTTGCTATTTTGAAGTCTCCTCACTTCTCTTTCGAATGCCAGCACTTTCAACTTAATATTCATATTTGAGATGCACTGGCTCTAATTATCTCTGCCCTGTAACTGTAAGCGAAGATGACCTCAACTCGCCAAACATCATTTTATACTTGAAAATGAAAATATGGTCAGCGTTAAGGTAAAGCCTTGAATTGTGGGTGTGGAATAGGTTATATTTACGTACAAGTCATGCGTAATCCGCATGAAGAGAATCGACCTTCGTCTCATTACCTTAAGTAGATTTTTGATGCCCTCACCTTTGACCCTGTTTATTTTCTAACGCCTTCTTTCTTCCTCATTAAAATATCTGGAGAACAAGAGCAGACTTAGTTTACTTAAGACCACTGGCAACTGAAACAAATTAATCGTGTGCACTTTTATTTATTTATATAGTTTGGTTGGTATCAAGTATAGTGATTTTTAACAATTACATTCTGGTTTTAAAACGGTTTTAATTGAATTTCGTCTTGTTTACTCTGAAGTGAAAATAATTACGGTCCATAATAAGTGTGCATGACTCAAAAAGTGCTTTATAAAACAGAAACTCCATGGCAAAACATACAGTATATCAAATTCTAACAAATATATACATGTATATATCTATATACTGTATATAATATATATATATATATATATATATATATATATATATATATATTTTTTTTTTTTTTATATTTTTATATATATATATATATATATATATATATATTTATATATATATATATATATATATATATATATATATATATATATATATATATATATATATATATATATATATATGTATATATATATGTATATGTACACACAAAATTGCTGATATGTACACTGTAAAACCTAAAAGTTAACTCAACTCAAACCATTTAAGTAAACCGGTAGGGCTGGGTATCGATTCAGATGTTCCAGATCGATTCAATTTCAATTCACAAGCTATCCAATCGACAGAGATGGGCATAAATACATGGAAATGTATTTCAAATACAAATACAAAATACTGTGTCGAAAAATGTATTTAAATACAAATACAAAATACTGTGAGGAAAAATGTATTTAAATACAAATACAGTATTTTGTATTTTGAAAATACACAAAATACATGTGAAATTGGTGATTCTGTGCAAGTATCTCTATTAGGCTGAAATCTATCTGGGTCTATTTCTGAATGCCAAAAAGCATTTAGATGTGTGCAACTGCTTAGAAACTTTCATTTTATTTTACGTACCTTTTGCTTTCCCCTGCCCTGTAAAAAAAACTTGGTAACACTTTACTTGAAGGGGTGTGCATAAGGCCGACATGGCACATTCATAATCATAACATGACATGTGTCATGAACATGAAGAAGATTTTATGCACATTTATGACAACTGCCATTAAGTGTCATTTACTTAATTATGTCATTTTTAATGCAAAGATGATATTGTTTGAGATATCTTTGTTATGACAACTTGACACATAAACCAATACAACACAACTTGTTATAAATTATAAACAATAATTATCAAACTTAAGAAACTACCTAGCTTTGTGGGTTAACATTACATTAAACCATGATTTAAATGGCATTAAGTGTTAATACTATGTCAAATATTATTAATACTCGGTCAAATAAACATTATGAACTGAAGAATATTCATGATGCTGTTATAAAAACTATTTAACAGAGTATTAACACTTAATGACATTTTAATGACAAATTATATTTGTATCACTGGTAAAAAGTGGTCAGTTATGTTGTCTTGGTTAATGTCAAGTTGTCATGGCAAGTTATGATGTATGGGTTAAAGCAACACTATGTAGTTTCCATGTAAAAATGACTTACAGCTCCCCCATGTGGTTGAAAAGTGCAACAGTGCCTGGTATCAGACACTCTTCTGCAGGCAGGGTGAGGGGCGGGGCTGTGTGTTCTACCCTCCACCGCCACTTTCAGAGTGTGCTTGTAGCAGCTAGGAGGCTGCTTAGGTTGCAACAACAGTACAATTTGTCCAGTTAAAAGTTGTTCTATCACTGAAATAATTTTAGAGACATTATTTAAAGGTAAAAAAACTACATAGTGTTGCTTTAATGTCAAGTTGTCATAACAAAGACATCTCAAACAATGTCATCTTTGCAATAAAAATGACATAATTGAACAAATGACACTTAATGACAGTTGTCATAAATGTGCATAAAATCTTCTTCATATTCATGACACGTGTCATGTTATGATTATGAATGTGTCATGTCAGCCTTATGAACACCCCTTCAAGTAAAGTGATGTTTTATAAAAACATCATTAAAACTTTT
The DNA here is from genome assembly GCF_027580225.2 of Misgurnus anguillicaudatus. Taxonomy (NCBI): domain Eukaryota; kingdom Metazoa; phylum Chordata; class Actinopteri; order Cypriniformes; family Cobitidae; genus Misgurnus; species Misgurnus anguillicaudatus. The sequence continues at coordinate 29,082,576 of NC_073343.2, read as the reverse complement.
TCATGTGTCGTCAAAATGACCCACAACCTAATCAGTTTATATGTTAAGAAATCCATGCATTTACAAACGTCTCACCAGACAAATTATTCGGCAAACTAATTCCTCTCATTGCTGCTTTTTGATGGTTTTGAGAACAATTACTCACGAGTCGTCCTCTGTCATTTCACAGAATTATACAATGGAAAGCACGTCAAGCATAAAAGCCTTTTAGGTTTACACAGTTTTTCAATATTTTACTATGTTCTTACCTGATGAATGGATACATGCCTATCTTTTTTCAATACTGTATGTGCACTTAATCTTTGCACAGCATGTCATGAATGTGTTAGCATTTAGCCTGGTCCCATTTATTTCTTAGGATCCAAACAGGGATGAATTTAGAAGCCACCAAACACTTCCATGTTTTCCCTATTTAAAGACTGTTACATAGTTACACAAGTAAGTATGGTGGCACAAAATAAAACGTGATTTTTAAGTGAATAAAAAATGAGAACTATATCGTATGGCGGAAGAGCACTTGGTTTGCAGCACTTCAACCTCTGGCGCAGTAACATCATTACTCCTGTGACGATGTTGCTGCGCGCTGAGGTCGAGGTGCTGCAGGCTATGTGCTCTTTCTCCATGCATTGAAAAAAGATAGTTATGTATTAATTTGTCTAAGTTGAGGTAAGAACATAGTAAAATATAAAGGAATTGTGGTTTTCCTTTAAGTCAAAAGTGTAGGCCAATTTGTCACTCTGTCTCAGTCGTGCAATGTGCAAGTGCAACTGTAGCGTGCAACTGCCTACCAACGTGCAAGTGTGAATTTGAATTTCCTTTCGCGACAGTTATAATAACACAAATCACATCACACCCAATAATTCAATCGCCTTTGCTTTATTTCCCACTCCAACATTTCAATTATTGCCCACTAAAAGCTGCATAGATATATTTGCTTACCTGAACTCTGTGGTCTGGTCTGAACTAGTTGATGCATGAAAACAGTACCCTGACTGACTGGCTCAAAGTATTTTGAGTATTTTAAAAATACAAAAATACTCATCTTAAATGTATTTAAATACAAATTACATTTCTTTTTTTCAAAGGCTTTAAAATACAAAATACAAAATACTATTTTGTATTTCAAATACGTATTTTAAATACATGTATTTGAAATACTGCCCATCCCTGCCAATCGATTCGATTTCGAATATCGGTTTAATTTTCGGTTCCGGTTCTCGGGTCGGTTTTTAACCTCGATTCAACTCAATGAATATAGATTTAATACAAATACTACATTAATAAAAAAGAACAGTGAACATAAGTTTACAAGTGGGTAATTAATAAAAATAAATTAAAAACCACAACACTATTGTTGTCGTCTTGCTTGCGAAATCTAAAATGCTTCCATACCTTTGACTTTTTATGTGAAGGTGGCATAAAAAGTGCCATTTTAAGCACTGAATGAAAGAATGAAAGGCTCCTTGGTAACATCGCAAGGCAAAAAAAGAGGGTGACATCTAGTGAAGAAGACTAGTAATTTGATTAACGTTATCTTATGTTCAATGTTTGCAGAAAAAAATATGAAAAAAAAATCGATTCTGCTCTTTGAGAATCGATTCTGAATCGACCACGTTATAAAAACGATTAATCGAAAAATCAATTTTTTGCCCAGCCCTATAAACCGGTTGCATTAGTTTTAAAACACATACATTTGAGTACTGTGAACTTAAACAAATTGAGTCACTACTTCACACTACTTAAATATAAGTGCATAATGCACATGACTCAAGTTCACAGTACTTATATTTATGTGTTTTAAAACTTAAATAGTCTAATGCAACCGGTTTACTTAAATGGTTTGAGTTAACTGTTAAGTTTTACAGTATGTATATGTATGTGTGTGTGTATTACATATACATATACATACATATACATACATATATATACATATATATACACACACACACACACACACACACACACACACACACACACACACATATATATATATATATATATATATATATATATATATATATATATATATATATATATATATATATAATTTATTTATTATTATCTTTATATTTTATTAGTATATAAACATTTAAAAAATATTTATTTATTTTGTTTATTAAAGTGAAATATACATATTTATTATATATATATATATATATATATATATTGTTAACTTAATATATTTTTTGTTAAATTAAAACTGAATTTTTCGTTGGCTCTTTGCATGACTATACCCCACTACTAAGCTGATGGTAAAAGCATGCTTATGTGGAAAAAAATAAGTGAATGCGAAATAAAGGGGAAAGAGAAGATAAAGAGAAGAGAGGCAGAGGGTTAAATAAAGAGATCGTGCTCAATTTTTGTTACGAGCCACTCATGTGAGTAATGGCAGGCGAGGCCTCGGACTAAAGCGCGGGGGCCCCAAGGTTCAGAAACTTTGGAGTCTCTCAGAAATCTCTGACCCTTAAAATAATGTTAACATGATGTTGGTTTTGCTCATTATCCCTCTGGACAGAAAATCCTTCAGGTTTTCAGTCGTGGTCTGCTCACTGACAACCTGTTTTGTTGTTGCAGCAATTGACCTTATTAATAACCTGCTGCAAGTCAAAATGAGGAAGCGTTACAGCGTGGACAAGTCTCTCAGCCATCCCTGGTTACAGGTTAGAAAGATAATCACTTTTATATGTCTGGTGTGGTATCATATGCACACAAAAAAATCTTCTCAAATCCCCCCACATCCATACGTTATCATTAAGGATCCTGATCCTAGAGAGAGTTGTCCTGAGCTTAGCTCCAACCGTAAATAAACACATTTATTTAAAATTTCAGTAGTCGTGATAGTACCTACAGGTGTGTTTCAGGGATGGACGCAAACAGGACAGTGACTCTCCAGGATTGGACACCTCTGCTTTTAGACGTTTTGAGAAATGTTGATGTATTTTTATGACAGGACTACCAGATGTGGTTGGACCTTCGAACTCTGGAGTGCAAAATGCTGGAGCGATACATCACCCACGAAAGCGATGATTTACGCTGGGAGCATTTCGCAGAACAAAATGGCCTTCAGTACCCCGCCCACTTAATCAACCCCCACGCTAATGTAAGCGAAGAGGCGGAGTCTGATGAGGCCGTGATGAGCATGCTCAGCGACCGAGTCAGTGTGCTGTAAATTGACGCCTGTCCCTTTAAGGGCACAATGGAGCTTAAGCCAACTGTATACAACAGCTAAATCAACACTTCAATCGAATGCCTTGTGTTAACACAATTTTATTTAACAGCACAATGCAGATTAAGCACAAATTTCATTAAACACACAGTGCCTAAACCGCAAAAGCCAAACTAGCCATACATTGTGGATCGAACAATCAAATATATTGCAACACATTACAACTACGCTCAGACTTTATACGCTGCACAAATATAATATTTGCAGGCTATTTTGTTTAGAAGGACTGTCTGGTTTTGGAGATTTACTTGTATGTTTTTGTGCAATTATTCGGTACCAGAAGTATTGTTTGTATAATTCACTCTATAATATATATATACTAATATATATCGCACTAACTTATACAATCTTTGGAAATATTCTGCTTTGAAAGTTGGTGAATGCCACTGTAATTTTGTGCTGACCATTGCATCAGTGGATATAACTTCACAAATGTATAGCAGAGAGCATTTATAGCTTTCGTGGTATTGTGTTTATGTGCTTTTGAATGTACCGTGTGAGCGTGTGCGCGCACGTGTGTGTGAGTTTTTTGGAGGCCTGTTTTGTTATACAGTAGTTTTCTGTGCACTTTCAAGACAACAAAGCAACACTGCCTGTGGACTGGACGTCTCTCCCTTTGCTTTCTTCAGAGATGGAACAATAAAGTACAGCTGGTACACAAACAGTGTTATGTGAGTTATGACGTGAGTTTCAGTGTTTCTTCAATGTTGCCTTTAAGTGAAGACCTCACGGGTAAAACCCATGTATGTACAATTATTTATTCACCAGAAGCTCTGTATTAAAAGGCTGATTAAAGGATTTTACCAAAATGTTTACTCTTTTAGTTGTTTATTATGATCTTGAATGTGCGCAAGCTGGTATTTGGGGTTAGTTATGAAGGCGCATGCGTGGCGTAAAACATATACATGCGATGTGTATTTGGCACGCTGCTGGGTTTATGGTCATATCAAGTACAGGTTGTCTGGTGTCCTCATGATTTGTCCCTAATCAACAGAGGGCGCTATTTGCTTATGCAGCATTAAAGGCTGTGCAAACCATTCTCAGTTAAAACACGTCTTACAGACGACTAAAATACATGAACCTTTAACAAAACACTGACTGTGTTTTGGAAAAAACACACTAATGTAGTGGATTTGGCTAATATTTGTATTACCCAGAGTTTTTAATGATACAGTAGACTTAAAACAATTTAAAATGAGACTAGATTAGATTAAAATGCATTTATGATTTGTAAAAAAAATTTATTATATTTTAAACATTTATATATTACAATATAATTAATATTTTTATAAATAGCTATATTACAACTCGTAATTGTATTTTTCTAGCTCATCCCTGAACGCATTTATCAAGACAACAGGTAATATTTATGACATTTAGACTTTCCTTTCTTCGTTTCTCAATTTTTTTTTCAATTTTAATTTGTAAATAATCCATTCTGAAACACCAGCCGGTCTTTATGAATCATTTGCTTTGGCCTATTTCTGGACAAGTTTGGAGAGATGACGAGCTCATGCTGAAAGGAAGAGATAAATCTTACAGATGGGCAGTCTATCGAGTTACGCACGGTTTGAGTCTGTTTTCTCTCAACCAAACTCCTCCCCACTACACACAGAGATAAAGAATAGTAGTGCAGGTGTTACATTTGAACGACAGTCACCTAAATTCAATAAAAGGGAAAAGTTTTGTATCAATAGAGTCATATCTAATTTAAACCTAAATTTGAACCGAAACAGAAGCAATATTATTATTAATAATAATAATATATAATAAAATCTATAATAATATATAATAAAATGTAGGCTATTATTGTCTGTTCCATTTTTATATTATTATTATTATTATTATTGTATAATAATAATAATGTATTAATCAAACAGTTTAAATCCGAGTAACAAAGTTAACTATTATTTACACGACAGTAAACTTTAAACGAATAAAAAGATGACATTTAAATTTTAATATCATATGAAAAAATATCCACTCTAAGATATTTAATTGCCGCTTTCAATATAAACGAATTTTCACAAATGTTAATTATTTGCTGCTTATCCCATGAATTTCCCAGATAAAATAAGCAACTTGATCATGTAATTTGAAGCATTATTTAAGTATTATTTGAAGTAATACGAACGAATTAAGTGTAGGCCTAGTCATGCCTTAGTAAATTTCTTATTAACACATTTTCCTTTTTGCTCCCCATATACGATCTTAACTGCTGGAGTTGCACATGTTTTCCAGGGAATGCGTACTTGGGGAAAATAGTTAGTATGCAAATGAAGAATCACAGCTTTGACAGTGAGTAACCATATGTTCTGCAATTGCATATTTTGAAGAAAGAGAGAGACAGAGATATATCCTGAAAGGATTGTTGCCGTAGTAACTCGTTTTGTTCCTCATCCTGGCTGCGTTGGCACAGACAATTGCAGCAAAAGGAAAACAAATATAATAGTTTCGCACGTCTGAATTATTTGGTTCTGTCAGACAAAACACGCAAATATTTTCCCCGATTCCGTGTTGAGCTACAAACATGAAACCAGACGGTGCAAAAAAAATTAGCCGAATAAATGACTTTTCAATCCACGTGTCAAATAGCTTTTTCTTTCACTGTTTCTGTGCGTACCTACGATACATAGCCTACAGAAATATAAAACAATACAATCAGGCTACGTATTAGCGTTAAAAACCCGTGTAAAATTTGTCTATAAGTCTATATATTTATCTGTATTTTATTTATTTTATTAGTCATATTTAATCACCATTTTGTGTAACAGGACTGACTTAAACTACCTACCAAGCGGCTTAAGGGCGGGTTATATCTGACTATTATGGCAATAGCTCGGTGTTGAGCGCGTGGCAGGTAGTTGTCTGTGTGCACGCGAGTTGCGCGCGGTAGACTTCTTCCCATCAACACACTCCTGAAAATTAAACTAAAGATGAATAATATTAGAATTTATTCATTTACATTTTGTCATTTACAAAACATTAAGATGCTGAATAATATTTAAAGGCCTGTCTTAGCTAATATAATCAAAAGGTTGTCTGTCATAAAGTGGGTTTAATATAATTTCTCCTCGAGCAAAATGTCGTTAACGTGAATAGAAAAAATGGATTTGCATCAAAATAAATAAGCATATATGATAAGGAGGAAATAAAATATAAAAAACAGACTACATAAAATATCCTGAATTAAAAATGAGTACATTTAAACTTTACGCAGTATAAAAGCGTATAGTGCTTATTTATCTCTATTAAAAAAATTAAGATAATGTAAAAAATATAAAGAACATTTTTAAGATATGATCAGTTGATTGCAGACTTTTTTGACAGAAAGGTGCACAATATTTAAGTGAGGCACTAGAGGACGCTAAAACAGAAACTAATGTAGACATATCAGGCTGTGGTAAATATTAAAAGTAGGCCTATATTCAGGTAAAAATACAAATTATATATAATAGATATGTATGAAAACGATATTTAAAACTCAATAATATTTTAAGAATTAACTATAATTAAATTTATAATAAACCATCTGTAATCTTCATTCACATTTATGATCATATTACATAATTAATTTTGTGTTTACACTCATCAATATGTGAGTTTTGGGTTGTCCTAAATAATGAATTCAGTAAAACAAAGAAAAGCTTAACCCAAAACTTGACAAAACACTTATTAGAAACTTTGCACTTGCAGACTAAACATGAACTGAATGTTGAAATTACTCCTCTGTGAAACTTTAATTTAAATAAAATAAAATATATATTCCTCTTCCGAATTTCTCCACTGGGAAGTTGTTCAGCTGACGAGTTAGACTAGCTAAATATTATGATAACCTTTCCATCCTAATTTGTAGTGCAGCCTGCACACATGCTAGTATCAACATCAATTATAGAGCAACATTTCAAGTGCATGGTTCAGAGAAATGTCAGGGAGTTAGTGAAGGGGAACGTAAGGTTTTGGGGTGAACATAGGTATGTTTTCATCAACACCCAAAGTGTCACAGTAGTTACTATGTTGCATCATCTTTAATAATTTTTGTCCTTTCCACACTGTAAAATCTTTAATGTGAATGTGATGTAATAATGACCAATGTATGGTAACCCATACTTGGAATGTGACCTCTGCATACCCGTCTCAGTGAGTAGTGTACACACGCACTGCAAGTCGTGCACACACACCCAGTCGCAACCTGACCAGAGACTCGAACCGGCAACCATTAGTCCACTACTGAACACACAAACACACAAACCTGGGGCAGTGGGCAGAGATCACTGCAGTGCCCAGGGAGCAATTGGGGTTAAGGTGCCTTGCGGCATTTGAGGGCACCTCAGTCGCAACCCACCGGCCATTAGACTCTTCCCACTCAAATGCTTTTATGTCATTTCTGGTAGTTGTTTGTGCAACAACGCAGATAAATAAGAACCTCATGCTAATTTCTGCACATATCGGTCATCTGGCAGCCTATCCTAGCAAAGAAACCAAAATAGCCCTTGTTGGTCCACACAACAACTCGTGTTTCTAAATTAGGTTCTCCGCATGTTTTCATGCTATGGGGTGCAGATTAGAAGGATTACAGGCTTGGCAGAGGGTGATGGTGGAGAGATTAGAAGTCTTCCTCTGCACAGCAGGGCAATTTTGTACGACTGCAGCTGGCGAGGCTGCTGGTCCGTTTTAACTCCATTATAAAATAGCTCTGCACTTGACCGCTCTTCAATATGGTATAGAAAGCATATGCATTTTTAAAGTAAAGGAACAGCCTAAATGCAGGTCAGTCACTGATGATAGCTACTATATAATTTCAATCCATTCTGTACACTGTACAGTCATTTTCTTTAGCTGACCCTCATCCGAAATGTGGAAGATTTGTCAAACAAAAGCTATATATCTAATATCACACTGCCAAGTATTAAGAGTTTAGGTTCCATGTGTCACCGCAACTTTACTCTTAATCGTGCAAAGCCACAGCTGGGTGCATTTAAAGAGAACTTAACATGCATTCCTTTACTTAAACATGTGCACCTGATTAGTGACAAGCTCCTTAGACCAGCTGTAAGCATGCCATTATGTAATCCTGTTGGGTCTTAGTCATGGCACCAGTCATATGCTTAGATGTGCCTGACTTTAAAGAGTCATGGTAATAGTAATTCATAGCATTTATTTAACTTTACCGTCGCAATAACAGAAGACAGCTGAGCAGCGTGTAAATCAATTTACATAGTACCAAAGGTTACAATTTTAGCTTGTTTCGGGTTACACAAAAGTGACATTTTGTATTTACATGTGCATGGTCGTTGACAAGTGTGGGCAAGGGAGAAAATTTCCTACAAATTTCCTATGGCCAAAATATTTGAGCTTGAGCTTTGCTGATTTACATTAAACTACAGATTAATGGTTAATATACTGTAAAATGTTTAGTTAACCTTTAGAGGAGTGGTTTGCAAACTGGGGGGGGGGGGGGTCTAGGGGGCCCCAGTTTCATGACATTAATTTTTCATAATTAAACCTCAGAAAAATAAAGCTACTAACCAACAGCACTACATTGCATCATTCAATGTTTTGTTTAATTCAAATTCTAAGTTTGATGTCATGCACAAAGGGATGCACCCTACACAAGGGAGGAGGGAGTGCATGAAGAAAAATTTGAGAAACACTGCTTTAGAGTCAACGTTAAAAAAATTAAAATAATCAACACATTAACTAGTCTAGTGGTCTTGTTAGGATTGACAAGCTTGCTTGATTTAGGTAAAAATGTCAAAATCATCTATCATTTTTTTTAAATAATAGTTTATATTATCGTTAACTGGCAAGAGTTGCTACATTGTGTCAACATCATATATTATTTAAAGAGAAAATGTATTAAATCATTCTTATTGAAGGAAAAATCAGAGAAACCTGATTGAAAAACTTTGTTTATTATCCTGTAAAATAGTTAATATGCTTTGCTTGTAAGCTAATTACCATTTAATTTGACTCTTGCAGTGAATCTGGGGTCTGTAAAATAACAAATATAACATTTACTTTGTATTTTGACACTTATTATTGTACTTTAAAACATTAATCAACTGGGTAATTTTGAAAGAATGTTTGTCAGTAGAGGAAACTTGAATTCTGAACTAAATACGCAAATATACACACTGTCAGAATAAATGTTCAAAAATGGTTCCTTGCTGTCCCTGGGGCGGTGCCCATTCAAAAATTACACCATTGCACTAACATAGTCCATATTAGCACCTCAGAGGTACATATTGGTACCAAATGTATACATAACTGTACCTAAATGTTACATATTAGGACCTTTTTGAAGAATAGTGCCCCAGTGACAGCTTGGGACCCTTTAATTACTTTTTTTTGACAGCGCTGAAGGCAGAGCAGGCCAAGTCCACAAAGGGGCAAAATGGGGCAATGCCCCCTCAGATCTGAATTGTGCCCTCTTGCATTTATTGCAAGGTTTAAAAACGAGGCTTTACAAAAAAGATAACTAGGCCTAATTAAAACTGTATTGGGTGTATATAAGAACTAACTGACTAACTGAAAAAAAAATATACACTGCAAATAATTTCTGTAGAAATTACAGTATTACTGGGTATTACTGGCAACTAGCTGCCAGTAACTTACTGTAGATTTTACATTTATGTTATTTACTGGCAACAGTTTGTTCAAAGTTAAATAAAATGTTTAGACTTTATCTTCTACAGTAAGTTACTGGCAACCAGCTGCATAATTACAGCAAATTTTTTACAGTGATAAAGAAAATTCCTTTGTTATTTTCTATTTATTTTAAATGAAACAGGCTATGCGTCTCCAACTGGCTAATGAAGTTTAGATGAATAATCCCACTAAAAGATGATTTGGCAAGAAAGATAAAAATGGATTTGTGTTGGCTAGATAACAATTTTAAAATGTATGTAAAATGCAAATATATGGTAACATTTACTATCTGAGTGAGCTACATTTTCCCTCATATATGTTTTGCGTACGGGCAGGTAAACAGCACACAATCTGTAAAATTAAAATGATTATAGATGTATATGGACAGGGTTTTATCCAACATTTATCCACGCTATTATCCGCGTTATGACTTGTGATATGCGTTATGATATTAGTTCATTAAGTTTGAGCTACACTGCGTGTTAATGAATAAATTTAATGCGAAAACAAGCAGATTACAGCTCTTTTCAAAAGGTACAATTTATTAAAATAAAAAATATATTTTTTTTTACTGAAATTCAAAGTTACAATTTCATTACTGTTTCTGTTTGGTTAGCTGCAAATGCTGCGTTAAAAAATCTCGAGAAAGCAATAGCCTGTGTTTTTTCGGTTTAAAGAATTAGTCTATTTTCTTTAAAAAATCCAGATAATTTACACATCACCATGTCATCCAAAATGTTGATGTCTTTCTTTGTTCAGTCAAGAAGAAATTATGTTTTTTGAGGAAAACATTGAAGGATTTTTTTCATTTTAATGGACTCTAATGGACCCCAACACTTGTTAGTTGTGGTGCAGTTTAGAATTGCAGTTTTGAAGGACTCTAAACGATCCCAAACGATGCATAAGGGTGTTATCTAGCGAAACGATTGTCATTTTTGGCAAGAAAAATAAAAAAATGCACTTTTAATCCACAACTTCTTTTCTTCCTCCGGCTGTGTGACGCACCAGCGCGACCTCACGTAATTGTGTAATGCAGTCGAAAGGTCACGTGTTACATATATGAAACGCACATTTGCGGAACATTTTAAACAATAAACTGACACAAAGACATTCATTAGTATCATTCCACATACAGCGATGTCGGAACGGTCCTCTTTCTCCACACTTGTAAACACTGGGGCATAGTTTCGATACGTCATCTGTGACCTCTTGACGTTATGACGTTATGACGCTGGCTCGTCACAGGACCGGAGGAAGACAAGAAGTTGTGGTTTAAAAGTGCATATTTTTTATTTTTCTTGCCAAAAATGACAATCGTTTCGCTAGATAAGACCCTTATGCCTCGTTTGAGATCGTTTAGAGCCCTTTGAAACTGCAATTTTAAATTGCATTAAAACTAATAAGTGTTGGGGTCCATGAAAAATCATGAAATGTTTGCCTCAAAAAACATATTTTCTTCTCAAAAAACCACCATGTCAACATTTTGGATGACATGGTGGTGCGTAAATTATCTGGATTTTTTCTTAAAGAAAATGGACTAATACTTTAAAGTTAAGCACCCTTAAAAATTTGACATGCCTACTCAGTCATTTCATTCTGCAGCTGGGCACGAGGCAAAGGTTTAAAATGACCAATTATGAAACAGAAACTGACAATAATTTGTTCCTATTTGGCATACATTGATAAAAAAGCAGGACTGTACAGTGAATACACCTGGTGTATTATCCAAACCAACCAAAATAGCCTTTCATACACTCAAAAAAAAAAAGGGACAAAACCCAGCATGTTGGGTTGCAATTTAACTTATGCTGGATTGTTTCAACCCAAACTGCTGGGCTTGACCCTTTATGACCCAACGCTCAAATAACCCAGCTTTTCTATAGTGTAGTTTTCATGCATCTTGGATAAAAGCAAACAGGTGAAGATCCGTTAATAATTTTCAGGATGTACAAAATGAAACACATTGTAATGACATGACAGATGCTCGTCTATAAAAAATAATCTGTTGCTTTTGCAAGTATCATGTGACACTTCCAGAAGCTGGATGTCATTTGTCTTTCTACATGTTACCGGCTACGTGCAGTCTTTTGTGTTGACTGACAGCTAGTTGTTTTTCCCTTTTTTCTTCTGTCAGTTTTGTCTAAGGTCTAAAAGTTCTCAAACCTCTATTTGATAATTTGCCACATAAAGGATTTGGGTTTTGGAGCCAGAATTTCGTTTCTTCTCCACATTCCGTACAATTTTCTCTCAGTGCCCTATTGTTTTGTCATTCACTGCCCACAGTTAAAATAACGCACCTGACAAGCAATCTAACCACTCGGACCGAATTAGACATCATTCCTCGGAGACAAAAAAGCCTGTCTTTCTACAGTAGGCTCAAAATGTTCCCCTCAATTTTAGTCTCTGATGGTTTGGTCAGTGTGCTTTTTCACTCTAAAGTGTTTGCACCTATAAAATCACAAGAGTCCTGATAGTATGAAGGCAATCGTATTTACATGTACAGGTTTAGGCATTCAACATAAACATCCAGCATTGGGTCAAAAAGGGGCAAATCCAGCCGTTGGGTTAAATTAACCCAGAAAATTGACCCAACATTGGGTTAAAACAACCCAACACAGGTCAAATTACAACCCAATGGGTTTGGATGTGTCCCTTTTTGACCCAACACCGGGTTAAAAATAACCCAGATGTTTTTAGAGCAAAAGCGACTTACAAAAGTGAGTAAAACAACATGAGGTTTAAATAACATTAAGGGTGTGCGAGGCACAAACTAACGCGGGGTTAATTGTAACACGGACCGTTTACATTGTTGCACAAGGTTGAGCGTTTTGTTTTTCCGGAATTTTTTTCACACTGTCAAAAGACAGTCTCTCGCAAATGCATGGAAATGTATAATGTTTTTCCAGAGAGTTATTGATGAAAGAGTGTTTTGGTGTCATGTAAGTAAATTTTTTCATCATATGTTTTTTTTTCGGTTTCTGAGTTGGGTGTGTAAGATAGCAAATCCAATTTTAAGTCATCTTAATCAGTCTTGTTGACTTAAACATAGCATAATTTTGAATTCTGTCTGCAGCTCTTAGCAACTTTTTTGGTGGGCTTGAAAAAATTTTTACCCAGCGGGGTTAATTGTAACGCTGTGTTACAACTAACCCCTCAGCACTACAATATGAAAACCACTTACGTTAGCGCAATTCTTATCGTTGTTTTAAATAGACTACACACGAATGATTGCTGGCTGCCAACAAAATAAATGTGCCCGTCTTATAAAAAATTGTGTTAAAATAAATTTTTGTTCATATCTTTAATATTGATTGAATAAGGTCATGTCAAAGATTTAAATCATTATAAAAATTAATGGCTAAAATCAGACTTTGATACTCATCTCAGAATTTTATTTTGAGAATTTATTATGTTTTTTAAAGACTGGGTCACATATAAAAATGTTTTATTTTGTCATAATTGTGCTGCTTTTTCTCACATATTTAGACATTTGTATCCATTTGTAATTGAACTATGGTTAGATGAGGGATGAATAGTGTAGATACCGATTTCTTATAGACAGATATATGAACAATATTCACTTCAATTATATAGACAAAATAGTATTGAAATATTTGCCTGCAAACTTAATTTTTACAACTAACCCCCTGCCTGTTACAATTAACCCCACCTATGGGGGTAAGTTGTAACGTTTGCACTTCTGTTATGTTTGGTGTAATTGTCCAAGAATGGTAAGTACTAGAAACAAACTTCAAATGTTCATTTGTAGCAAGATGTGTGTGTGTTGCTTGTTTAAAAATATAATTAATCAAACTCAAAAAAATATATAATGATTGAGCCAAAACCAAAAAGCGTTAGGTTGTGCCCCGCTCTCCCCTACTGTAAAAAATGATGTCAAATCAACACATATTTTTATTATTGCTGGGCAAAGATTAATCGCGATTAATTGCATATAAAATAAAAGTGATTTTTTTGCATAATATATGAGTGTGTGATGTGTGTAATTATTATGCATATATAAATACACACATTCATGTATTTATTTAAGAAATATTTATATATATATACTTATTTATTTATATTTTTATATATGCTATATGATATATAAATAAATAAAAATGTATATAAATAAAATATTTCTGAAATGAATATGTGTGTGTGTGGTTAAATAAACATAATAATTACACATATATTATAAAAAAAAAACACTTTTATTTGTATGCGATTAATCGTGATTAATCTTTGCCCAGCACAAATTTTTATGTTACTTCACCTTACAAATTAAGTTAAACAATTTTGACTTGTTTCTATAAGCTATGTCAACTTATCCCAAGTCAAAAATAATAGGCTGAACTGCATGCAAAACCAAGTTGTTTAACATTTTTTGTTTGTTTGTTTACAGTGTATTAATATAAAACACGCCGCAAAATGCATGAAGCCGATCTGTCTGGCTACTTGCATAGGTTCTTAACTTCTAACATTGTAAATCAAAACAAATAAAAAACAAAATGTGCAATCACGGCGACAAACAATCTGATGTTTTGCCTGCATATAAACAGCATTAACTTCAGTAAACAGCTATCAAATACTTGTAAGTACAAACATACACACAAAAACAGATTTTTTTCATGCTATAAACAACATAACTGCACCCACGTTTCAATTTAGCATATCGTCTCAAAAGGACAAAGAACTTGGAGGTCATAATGAAGGGTATGTGCAGTGGTTGATTTGAAAGATTAGTAATTGTGCAAGCATCTCTCCAGCCACTGGCTGTTTTAATGAGTAAATATTAACAGTAATGGCATGCAATTTCCCGCGGCGGTGCTCACCTTGCTTTCGGTTACTCGCTATGGTGACATTGGCTTTGTTTAGTTGAGGCTGTGCCTTACATCACCTTGGTAACCATAATCATAAAAGCCCCCTAAGTGTGAAGGAGAAAATTAGAGTCCAAGCTTTAATAAGGGGTCTTATGATAAACCAATGTTCTAAGGGATAAAATGAGAGGACTTTTTTATCCGCGAATTTGAACATCATTTCAATGCTAGTCGGAAAAATTCTATAATTTTGTCCATTAGCGAGATCCAACTTAGGAATAGAAAATAAGTCTGTTGATTGTTTTCTCTCTCTTTTTCTCTCACTCCCTCGTCCCAATTTTAGCATTTGCAATATGCAATATAGCCTGTGATAAAAAGTTAAAGACAAATTTTAATTCAGAAAGATGATGGTTTCTATCATCAACACATCTGCAGGCAGGGAAGCAAAGGCTGGTGGTCATATTAGATAAGGTGAGAAAATTAGGGTTTCTGTCCTCTTAATGTCCTCTTACATGCAAACAGTCTCTGGTGAAATTTAACATGACAGCGCAACGATTTTCAAGTGGCAGAGTAGCAAATGGCATCATCTCTATTATGTCTTTAAATGTGTTTCAGGGACTTAAGCAACTGCCCTAATACAGCCTTATTTTGATATTTCCAAAGGTCAACAGCCTTCAGATACAGAGGCACGCATTGACAGCAAAGGTTAATTGAAATGAGTTGAAATTATTTTTGGTTATTAAATATCATGGCTGTCAGCGCCCGTAGGTTTGTACTTTAATTGTCCTTTCGACGAGCGTTCAACAGATGAGATTGTCATCTGGTCACGAGGGTCTCAGAGGGTTATTCTGTACCCATGTACGACTCCCAACATATGTGATTCATTCCCTAACTTCATCCTGTCTGTGGCATTATGAAAGAGCTACACAGCGTGGGGCCAAATGCCCGACAAGTAGTGAGAGTGAGGAGCGAAGAAAGGGAGAAGAGAGCAAAGTTTACCTTCCACTTCAGTAACTCTGTAAAGGGCTGGAGATGAAAGGTGCTATTTGGTTAGTGGGACAAACTGAACCCTGATTCTGCTGTGAATGGAGCTGTTCATAGCCCTGCCTAAAGCTCCACACTTGTCTTAATGAGACTGTCTGTCTGTCTGTCTGTCTATCTGTCAGTCTGTCTGTCTGTCTGTCTATGCATCTATCTTGTGTATCTGTCTGTCTGTCTGTCTGTCTATTGTGCCTGTCTATTGTGTCTGTCTATTCTGTGTGTGTGTGTGTGTGTGTGTGTGTGTGCCTGTCTATCTATCTTGTGTGTCTGTCTGTCTGTCTCTCTATCGTGTCTGTCTATCTTGTCTGTCTGTCTATCCTGTGTGCCTGTATGTCCTGTCTGTCTGTCTGTCCATCTGCCCATACACCCAACCCATCCATCCATTTTGTCTGTCTGTCTACCCTGTCTGTTTGAAATTTTTCCATCCATCCATCTATCTTCTCTGTCTGTCTGTCTGTCTGTCTATTGTGCCTGTCTATTGTGTCTGTCTATTCTGTGTGCCTGTCTATCTATCTTGTGTGTCTGTCTGTCTGTCTCTCTATCGTGTCTGTCTATCTTGTCTGTCTGTCTATCCTGTGTGCCTGTATGTCCTGTCTGTCTGTCTGTCCATCTGCCCATACACCCAACCCATCCATCCATCCATCCATCCATCCAGTTTGTCTGTCTGTCTACCCTGTCTGTTTGAAATTTTTCCATCCATCCATCTATCTTCTCTGTCTGTCTGTCTGTCTGTATATCTCTCTCTCTGTCTGTCTGTCTGTCTGTCTGTCTGTCTGTCCTGTCTGTCTATCTGTCCTGTCTGTCTGTCGATCTGTCTGTCTGTCTATCTATCCTGTTTGTCTTTCTGACTATCCTGTGTTGTGTTTGTAACTACATCTGTCCATACACCCAACCCATCCATCCACCTATCCATCCATCTATCCTTTTTGTCTGCCTGGAACTTTTTCATCCATCCATCCATCTATCTATTCTGTTTGTCTTGTCTGTCTGTACGTCTGTCAATACACCTAACCCATCCATCCATCTTGTTTGTTTGTCTGTCTGTCTGTCTGTCTGTCCTGTCTGTCTGGAATTTTTTCATCCATCCATCCATCCATCTTGTTTGTCTGTCTGTGTCTGTCTATCCTGTCTGTCTGTGTCTGTCTATCCTGTCTGTCTGAAATTTTTCCATCCATCTATGCTGTCCGTTTGTCTGTCTGTCTATCCTGTCTGTTCATACACCCAACCCATCCATCCATCTATCTATCTTTTTTGTCTGTCTGTGTCTGTCTATCCTGTCTGTCTGGAATTTTTTCATCCATTAATCTATCCATCTCTCTATTCTGTTTGTCTTGTCTGTCTGTACGTCTGTCCATACACCCAACCCAACCCATCCATCCATCTTTTTTGTCTGTCTGGAATTTTTTCATCCATCCATCCATCCATCCATCCATCCATCCATCCATCCATCCATCCATCCATCCATCCATCTATCCTGTTTGTCTTTCTGTGTCAGTCTGTCTGTCTATTTATCCTGTCTGTCTATCCTGTCTATCGGTCTTGTCTGTCGATACACCCAACCCTTCCATCCATTCATCTATCCATCTTGTTTGTCTGTCTGAAATTTTTTCATCCATCCATCGTCCATCTTGTTTGTCTGGAATGTTTCTATCCATCCATCCATCCTGTCTGTCCATCCGTCCCTCCATCTATCTATCTAACCTGTTTGTCTGTCTGTCTGTCTGTCTATCTATCTATCAATCTATCTAACCTGTTTGTCTGTCTGTCTGTCTGTCTGTCTATCTATCTATCTATCTATCTATCAATCTATCTAACCTGTTTGTCTGTCTGTCTGTCTGTCTATCTATCTATCTATCAATCTATCTAACCTGTTTGTCTGTCTGTCTGTCTGTCTGTCTAACCTGTTTGTTTGTGTGTGTGTGTGTGTCTGTCTATCTATCTATCTATCTATCTATCTATCTATCTATCTATCTATCTATCTATCTATCTATCTATCTATCTATCTATCTATCTATCTATCTATCTATCTATCTATCTATCTATATCTATCATGTCTGTCTGTCTATCTAACCTGTTTGTGTGTCTGTCTATCTGTCTGTCTGTCTGTCTGTCTGTCTGTCTAACCTGTTTGTTTGTGTGTCTTTCTGTCTGTCTATCTATCATGTCTGTCTGTCCGTCCGTCCGTCCATCCATCCATCCATCTAACCTGTTTGTTTGTTTGTCTCTCTGTCTGTCCGTCTGTCTGTCTGTCTTATCTGTCTGTCTGTCTGTCTGTCTGTCTGTCTGTGTATCTATCTATCTATCTATCTATCTAACCTGTCTGTCTATCTACTATGTCTGTCCATCCATCCATCCATCCCTTTTTCTAACCTGCCTGTCTGTCTGTCTGTCTGTCTGTCTGTCTGTCTGTCTGTCTATTGATCATGTCCGTCTGTCTGTCTGTCTGTGTATTTAACCTGTTTGTTTGTATGTCTGTCTATCCGTCCGTCCATCTATTCATCCATCCATCCATCCATCCACCCATCCAAAAATCCATCCATCCATCCATCCATCCATCCATCTAACCTGTTTGTTTGTCTGTCTGTCTGTCTGTCTGTCTGTCTGTCTGTCTGTCTGTCTGTCTGTCTGTCTGTCTGTCTGTGTATCTATCTATCTATCTAACACGGTCTCACACCCATGGCGTCAATATTTGACGACACTTGACCATGCGTCAATATGTTGACGCGGAGGGTATACCTTTCGCGTCATTTTTTGACGAACTGGGGACTTCAATACTATTAGGTACGCGAAATTAAACAGTTGTCGCCTGGCATTGGGGTTAGGGTAAGGTTTGGGTAGGGATGTCATTATGTAAATCTAACCCTAAACCGACGCGAAAATGGTAGAAAATGGTAAGAAAATAGGAAAGAGAATGCAACAGACTTAATAGTATTGAAGTCCCCAGTTCGTCAAAAAATGACGCGAAAGGTATACCCTCCGCGTCAACATATTGACGCATGGTCAAGTGTCGTCAAATATTGACGCCATGGGGTGAGACTGGGTTGATCTATCTAACCTGTCTGTCTATCTACCATGTTTGTCCATCCATCCATCCATCCATCCATCCCTTTATCTAACCTGTCTGTCTGTCTGTCTGTCTATTGATCATGTCTGTCTTTCTGTCTGTCTGTCTATCTATCTAACCTGGTTGTTTGTGTTGCTTTCTGTCTATCTATCATGTCTGTCTGTCTGTCCGTCCATCCATCCATCCATCTAACCTGTCTGTCTGTCTGTCTGTCTGTCTGTCTGTCTACCATGTCTGTCCATCCATCCATACATCCATTCATCTAACCTGTTTGTTTGTCTGTCTGTCTGTCTATCAATCAATCATGTCTGTCTGTCTATCTACCTGTTTGTTTGTATGTCTGTCTGTCCATCTTGTCTGTATGTCTGTCTGTTAGTCTATCTATCAATCTAACCTGCTTGTTTGTTTGTGTGTCTGTCTGTCTATCTATTGATCATGTCTGCCCGTCTGTCTATCTGCCTGTTTGTTTGTCTGTCTGTCTGTCTGTCTATCAATCTAACCTGCTTGTTTGTTTGTGTGTCTGTCTGTCTATCTATTGATCATGTCTGCCCGTCTGTCTATCTGTCTGTTTGTCTGTCTGTCTGTCTGTTTGTCTGTCTATCTATCTAACTTGTTTGTTTGTTTGTCTGTCTGTATGTCTGTCTATCTATCATGTTTGTCGGTCTGTCTGTCTAAATAGAGCTACTTAATATTTATTAGAAAAAACAATTTCCAGCATGCATCACAAACACTTTACCTTCCTGACATCAATCTTAGTATGAAAACTCTAATTATAAAGTCACATGAAGTGAGCCGGTGTATTTCAAGCTTTAAACACTGTCACATGGCTCAAAAATAGCTGCTGTTTGCGCAGTGTGACTGCGGGAATTTTACCTGTATTTCAGCATATCAAACACCTTTTCAAACCGCTGCTTTGACAAGTTCCCCGGCTGTCACCCTGGCTGAAGTGACTGTGGCAGTAGCTGTGTTAATAAACAGGGTTACTGGTTAGTAAATATTTGTTTCACATCTGAATTTGAGACTTTCTAGTTAAAATGTGTTTTCCTATTTAAAAAAAAAATATTTACTTTTCAAGCACAACATTGAGTACATAACATGAACATACAGTACACCTTCAGTAGCTACACCATACTTAAAAGTCTGTTTCTTTCTGAAACAAACCGTGCCCGACAATTCACATGATACCTTGCATCGAACAACATGTGACATGTCATGCATTTACTGCCTGTTTACAAATATGCCAATGGCTTTGGACGCCTCGCTCGACATTGTTTACAAAGGAGATCCACTAGTATAACTCTCCCATCACGGAGAGGAATCTGAACAGACAGCTCGCATGGATGAAAGCATAAACAAACAAACCTACAGCGGCCTCATGCTTTTACAAAAAGACCTGAGGACAGGAGCTGTCAGACACTATCTGGGTCTGTCTTAAATCTTGAAATCGTACCCACATTCTTGGAAACCTTGGCGCTCAATGCTAAATGGACTATGCTTTATGGACATTCCTATGGGGTGAGACATTGTGTTATGCCAAACTGATATTTTTTACAGTAAAACATACTGTATGGGAAACCAGGAACATTTTATAAAATTTGCTGTTTGGGTCAAAAGTGGGTTTTTCTTGATACACAGTATATACAGTATGCAGAATAGGGGTCTCCAACCTTTTTTTAGACTTTACTTGTTGATTTTATTTTATTTTACTTGTTGATATGTTTTAGTATTGTTCAATACTAAGCCAAGCTAATATTAAAATATGTAATAAATAAATATTATAACTGAGACTATTAATAGAATATGATTTGGGGTAGCTGGTGCCCGTGGGCACCACGTTGGAGACCCCAATATATAATTTTTTAAATAAAATACATATGCATATAATTTGTGACCATGTCTGTGAAATTTCTAATATAATAATGATATTTGGATCATAAAATGTTGGTTTCGCTTTTTGATTTTAAAATTTTTACATAATGTTTTTTACATTATGTAGGATTATAAACAGTAAATGACAAAAAATTATTTCAGCTGGACTTTCACAGTCTGGGTCACATTTAAGGCAGTATTTCTATATCATCAGACTTTCAGAGATATGCTTAGGTCAAGTGCAGTTCAAGTTAAAATTGAAAATGGTTTACATTTAAGTTGTTTACATTGCAAAACAAAACAAACAAAAAACAATAAATAGGATGGAACATAACAATACAAAAAATACATAACTAAAGACAATAGAATAGAAAAATATATTGAAGAAGATACAGCAAAAAATAATAACCAATTAAAACAATATTTCTCAGCAAACATGTTTAAAACATTTTAATTAAAGAAAAGAAAAAGCTATTAAATATCTAAATGATATCAAAAGCACATGACAAAAACGACAAGATCTACTCAAACAAATTATTTATGACATTTTTGTTAATTTAACTGTGATAAAGAGAAAAATAGCTAATGATTGTCACCTTTAAAAAATTTTTTTTTAAGTTTAATAGTTCACTCAACATAATGAGGATATGCAAATAATGGTTAAAGTCATCTTCCTGTTTTTTTTCCTGAAAATATAAACCACAAACCAAATATATACTGAAATAGCTTGACACATTGAACCTACATTATGAATTTGTCTACTGATGGCGAACCTCTCAACACTTCAGTTGCTTTTCTTCAATTTTAATAGCATAAAAGAAACAAACAGCATGAAATTTGATTTCAGGACTCTCCTAAACTATTTAGTCATTAAAAATGACTGCAAATGGTTCATAGCCATTTTGAATTTTTCTTTTTGTCTTTGAGGTTTCAGCCAATCAGAAGCAATCATAGCTCATCAATGTAGTGCTTCAGAGACACTGACCAGTGATTACACTCTTATAAGATAAGTGTGTGTACAGTATGTGTGAATGTGTCTGTGAGGGGTTGGGAACTGGCCAACCATTGGCCAACTCAACTGCTTAAAAAAAGTTCAGTCTACTTTTTGAAAGTGTTCTTATTCCAAAATGCATTTTTTACATGGTTGTATTTATGTACTGTCAAACAAATGGTCACAAAACGGTCTCAGGCTGTCACTGGGGCAGTGCCTTTTGAAGGACCTAATACAGTACTGTATGTATCATTTAGGTACAGATATGTATACATGTATACATAACCACATCTTTAACATTGGGGGGACATGTCCGCCACTTAATGTCTATTGTGGTTACGGCCCGTGTACCAATATGTGCCTTTGGGGTACTAATATGAGGTACACTGTAAAAAAACATTGCACTTAAATGGACACTTTTTAAATATTCTCATTTTCCCTAGTTAAACATTTGATTTTTACCGTTTTGGAAACAATTCAGCTGATCTCCGGGTCTAGCGGTACCACTTTTAGCATAGCTTAGCATAATCCATTGATTCTGATTAGACCATTAGCATTGCACAAAAAAATAACCAAAGAGTTTTGATATTTTTCCTATTTAAAACTTGACTCTTCTGTAGTTACATCGTGTATGAAGACCGACGGAAAATTAAAAGTTGCGATTTTCTAGGCGGATAGGAACTATACTCTTATTCTGGCGTAATAATCAAGGACTTTGCGGCCGTAACATTGCTGCAGCAGGCGCAGTGATATGAAAAATAGTCCCCTTGGTAACTTTCAATAGCAGGGGACTATTTTCGGGCACTGCGTAATATCATTGCGCCTCCTGCAGTCATGTTACGATGTAACTACAGAAGAGTAAAGTTTTAAATAGGAAAACTATCCAAACTATTTGGTTATTTTTTTGTGCAATGCTAATGGTCTAATCAGATTCAATGGATTATGCTAAGCTACGCTAAAAGTGGTAGCGCCAGACCCAAAGATCAGCTAAATGGATTCCAAAACGGTAAAAATCTAATGTTTAACTCTAGGGGAGCTGGAAAATGGGCATATTTTCAAAAAAGTAGAGTGTCCCTTTAATTTTTTTTAAAAGTATAATCAACTTGGATAAACAAGTCATTTCAACTTTTATTTTTTTATCTTGACTAGTGATAAGTTGCAGTAAGTTTTAAAAAAGTTTTAAAAACTTAAGCTAATTCAACTTTATTTTATAAGTTTTATAATATAAGTTTACATTAACTCTCACAAACCATGTCATCTCACAAACAAGAGAACTACGTTTCTCATACTACTTTAAAAGAGTATGTGAGGTTTAGCAGCCTTACATTTAGCATGCAAGTTACATTCCTGCTAAGGTCACTTATACAAATTAACAAAAGTACTTGAAAATTAAACTTCAAATGCATATTTTAAAAATTCAGCAAGGTAGGAGGACACAATCACCTATACTGCTAACCCCAATGTACCTCAAAAGAAAAAAACACAAATTAATTACAGTAGATGGTTTTTAATATAATTTGTTCTGTGCATTTCCACAATAAACCCACCAGCTCCTCTTTTCTTATTAACAGGGTCTTATTAACACCCTGGCCTCTTCTGCATAGACCTGTGAAATGTTTTTCTTTAAAAAATCCTGCTTATTTCATCTTTACACACCACTTTTTAACACAGGTTTTCAAGCTATGCAACTTTTATGGTCAACAATTTACGGCTTTTATTATACTAATGGAACACTAACAGATACATCACCATTAACTAAATGATGTACAGTAATGAAAATCCTCTTTAGTGTCGTTTGTTTTTAAGCTTACCCACAGTGCAAAATTATAAAAAATTAAACATGTGCCTTTAAACATTTTAACAAACAGAACAAAGTGTTACACGATAGACTGGTTTATTTTTTGGACTATACCTAAACCCAAAACAACACATGGATGTAGCAAATCTAAAAATTGAGCAGTTTCAATATTTGACATGACCTTATTCTGTCAATATTAAAGATATCAAGGTTATATTTCCACAGAATAGTATTTACATTACGTATGTATGATTTTATGAAATATAAAATTTATTATAATATTTTCTGTATTATATTTTATACATGATCTATATTATTATTATATACATTATATTATAGATTACTATATCCCACTTATTTTTTCTACACATAAGAAGATGCACATAATGACAAATCTTCATGCTTTCCTTCCTCACTTTTCAAATCTCTATATGAAAGTCTGCTTAATGCCTAATGTAAATGTCATGTAAATGTAATGAGATGTCCAAACGGGTAATTCTCGCGAAATTAGACTCATGAGATGTCATGAAACATTTTGATAAAAAAAGTAAATCCAAAGTAAGAGTATTAAAATAAGAAGCATACAGTTACAAACATCTCTTCATTTACTATTTTGCACATGATTTCAAATTAAATCATACAAACCAATTTGATATTTTTTTCCACATTTAAGGGGAAAAGTTTCATTACCGCAACGTGTCCATGACTGGATTTGGTTTTTCTGACATGGAAATATTTATAATAAAAAATCGAAAAAATAAAAAGCTTCAGTGAATGTTATACTATAAACATTTACAGTAAAGAAACATGTGGTATTTGATGATCATTGGTAAATGTAGAGACAATAATAAGGAATATAAATGTGTCCAAGAAAAATGTTGTCATCCTCCGCAAAAATGTACAATCATTGCTTAAGCCCTCAATGAACTAACATTTTTAAAAAATTGTTGGAAGGGACATAACTGACTGTGACACTCAATATGGCTACCAGGTAAGCAGTTCTTATAATTTCTCTCCAGATAAAAGTTGAAGTTTTGTTTGTCAGAGTACCTAGAAAACTTTTGAGTTCTCATAACTGAAACATGCATATATTTAATGTAATATCATGTTGCGGTAATGACAATTTTTGATAATGATAATCTAAAAAACTTAAATAATTCTATAGGAAATATTTTTTAAATCCTCTAAAAAATGGTTATAGTAAGTTCAGAACTTAATCTTGTATGTGCAAAAAAAATTGAAGTCTGGATTTCATGAGAATCACGCAACTCACTTGATCTCTTGTCAATTTAATTTTAGATACAGATGCGCGTCTCTATCATATTAAATGTCATATTTGTTAACGCATCAAATACTTCTTTAATGTTTTTCGGTCGATGGACAGCACTGGCTTCCTCCAGCGACAGCAAAACCTCACAAATAAAAAATGCAAAGCAAAACAGAACTTCACCGATAATAAATATGATAATAGGTTTCTTTCCGAGCTCTTTTGCTTGACAAACTGCTCTACAATTTTCTGTGCACTAGCGCTGCAAAAAGCCCTTATATGGAGCTGGTTTGGGCGTATTTTATGCAAATTACCAACCTTGTGCACCTGGCCGCTTATGTAGAACACTCAAAATTCACTGACGTAAGAACAAGTACAAGAACAAATTTATGTGCGTACGCACGTGTTGTGAATTAGGTGGAAAGTTTTGGTGAGAAGGTCAAGTGCGAGTATAAATACGAAAAACAATTATTAGTGAATGAGACCCAATGCTTTTCGGTTATCAATTTAGTAGTACTGCAATTTTAAAAATATAAATCTGAATAAGAGCATCGATGGAATGCTGTTTTTTTTTTTGTTTAAGGGCTGCTATGTGACCCACAGAACGATTATTTGTGTTTGTGTCCCACACCTTTCCGCAACGGCATTTTGGAACAAACACGTATTTACGGTTCATATTAACCCAACGCACGCCACGATGTTTGGACCCTGGGAAAGGCCCATCTCCCCAAGGGCTTGCTGGGCCAATCTGGTGGTGTTGTTCTTAACCCTGGGAATCCTCGTCCACATTGTGCACACAGTGAGAAAGGTAATCCGGACGGATGGTCTCCATGAATCAGGGCTACATTAAGAGTCTCAGCCCCCTCATTATCCCGCACCACATTTCCCCCAGGGGGCCGGTACCGTGCCTTAGCCTCACCACATACAGGCGCTCATTACCAATCTGCCAGCCGAGACCCGGCTCGGCCAGAGTCCCTGGTCTTGCGCAGGTAAGGGGCCTGGTTCCTTTCTCCACCTCAATACAACATCCACGGACTCGAGGGTGAACAGAAACAGCATGCCTTTCAAAGGCGCTGCAGGTGTCACTATCCCAGAATCCACCAGGAGAACCCCTCCCCTTACATTTGCCCTCAAGAACAAACAAGCTGACGGGAGAGAGACGAGCGAGGCCGGAATAATGGTGCGGTAAGTGTTTGCCTCGCTCGCGCAGATTCCCTCATGAGAATTTATATTCCCACAATTTCGAGATACTGATATTGGTGGGAGAGTTTGGGATGAGCGGCCCTCTACCAATTAGGCTTCTTTCCCAAGGATGTTTCCCAAGGCAGAGATAACTATTATAGCACAACCAAATATATGCTTTTTTGTATTTTTCATGTATTCAAATTGAGTACGAACGTTTCGACTGTATTCGAAGTGGTTCAGTAGGTCATTTTACTCAAATTTATTGGCAGATGGCTATTTGTTCATGCTATTTATTGTTGCTAAGTAAAGGCGCAAATACAGATGTGTGTTGTCAGCAAACAATAATGTTTTTTAAACAAGAACTAGAAACTGTCAATAATAAACAAATAAATAAATGTGTGCTTGAAATCAATCATCCCTTTGTGTTTGGGAATAAACACGCCTCTAGGCACGCATATTGCCATTACGCACAAAATCTCAACATTACGGCAACATATCAATGAACAGCCTTAAAATAAAAGTACTCATGGGTGTTTTTAAAAGAGTAGGATGCAAGGTGCATTTATAATAAACTGCTAAGATTCTGTGTTCTCCATCAAATTGAGCAAACATGGTTGGGAGTCATGTTTGTTTCCAAACACATGGTATTGTTCGAGTGAAACTCGACACCAGCATGCCAGTTGAGTAAATGTGTGGCTTTACAGCGGCCGCTAATCCGACGTCTTCTGTTCCAAAGCCGAGTTTACCTGCATTGTCTACGACAGCCTCGGCTCAAAACTTCGTCGCTTCACCTGACTCGACTTTCCCAGGCTCTCGCCACTCCAATCCAACGTTCCCTTGAGTGCTGTTTATAAAGTTCCCTTAAGCTTTGTCGCTTCTGTCCGCCGGGCACCGCATTACTCAGCAGGACATGAAAGGGGACACTCAAGCTAAATGAAATATCCCTGACAATCTCACCCTGAAGAGACAACAGGAATACTAAACCGACGTGGTTTTATTAGATCTGGGAAATTCTAAATTGGATTTAATCAAGAAACTTTATTGAGTGAAGTGCTGAGCCAAGCGTCCGACAGGCCGAAAATCCTTATAATTGCATTACGACAAGTGATTACGCAAACGTTTCCCATGACATCTGCACAAGTGGCCGGTGCTGCGCGTCGGTTGTTCTCATCGGATGAGAACTGATGATATCGGTCGCATTAACCACACCCCTCCAGAAAATAGGATCACTCATGACAAGCTTGCCCATGACAATCTCTCATTAGGTTATTATGTCAATAATTTTGACGAATAAACCGTCTGATGAAGACGCTTACTCACTTCTCATGGTCTAGTGGTCTCAGGGGGTCTGACCTCAACAGAGTGGACTGTTGATGTGTCTGAGCCAGCTGCTTACATGTTACATGAATTTCATGGCCTAAAGTCCTACAAATAAGACAAGTTTATGTTGTGGCATTAATAAGAATTATAACAATCTTTTGATAGGGACTGTAAAATTACATCTTTAAAGGGATAGTAGCCAAAAATGAAAATGATGTCATCATTTACTCACCCACATGTTGTTACAAACCTGTATTAATTTATTTGTTCTGATAAACACAAAGGAAGATATTTGGATGTTTAAGGAAAGCCCCATTGACATCCATAACAGGAAAAATAATACTATAGAAGTCAATGGGGCCTCTGATCGGTTTGGTTATAAACAGTCCTCAAAATATCTTCATTTGGGTTCATCCAGGGTGCAAAAAATGTCTCTTAATAAACATCAGACGGTATAAACTTTGATTAAGCTCTATGATTCCTTACTATAAATTTGATCTAATAAATCCTAAATATTAAAAGTTAATGTTTGATACACTTTTAGGGGAAATCTGTACAATATTTGCTTTTGATGCACCCTGAGGTTAGATGAAACCCCTCAAAATATGAGGTGTATGGTACAAAATAGACAAAATACTAGGGCTGTCAAAAAATTAATTGCCATTAATCGCATACAAAATAAAAGTTTGTATTTGCATAATGCAATTGTGTGTTTATTGTGTGTAATTATTTTGTATATATAAATACACACAAAAATGTATACATTTAAGAAAAATGTAATGTATAAAAGTCTAAATATATAAAAATCTAAATAAGTAAATAAATAAGTAAATAAGTAAATAAATAAATAAATAAATAAATAAATAAATAAATAAATAAATAAATAAATCTATTTATTTATTTATTTATTTATTTATTTACATACATGCATGTGTGCTTTTTTATATATACAAAATAAGACACGGTGCACACACATATTATACGCGATTAATCTTTTGACAGCCGTACGAAATACTAAACCTTTAATTCTTTTTGTTTTGAGAAAATAATTTGCCAAAAAGGCAAACCACAGTGTATTAGGGAATTTTATTAAATGCATAGAAATTTTGCATAATATATTTGTGATTATTGTGTGTAATTATTTTGTATCTATAAATACACACATACATGTATACATTTAAGAAAAATGTAATGTATATATATATATTTTTTTTAGCTACATATAATATAAAATGTATAAAAATCTAAATAAATAAGTAAATAAATAAGTAAATAAATAAATAAATAAGTATATGTATATGTATATGTATATGTATATATATATATATATATATATATATATATATATATATATATATATATATATATATATATATATATATATATATATATATATATATATATAAATTAAATATATATATATATATATATAAATTAAATATATATATATATAAATAATATATATAATATATATATATAAATATATATATATAATATAAATAATATATATATAATATAAATAATATAATATAAATAATATATATATATAATATAAATAATATATAGTTATATATATGTAATATAAATAATATATATATATATATATAATATAAATAATATATATATATATATAATATAAATAATATATATATATATATAATATAAATAATATATATATATATATATATAATATAAATAATATATATATATATATATATATATATATATTTATTTATTTATTTATTTACTTATTTAAATACATACATGTGTGTGTTTTTATATATACAAAATAAGACACGGTGCACACATATTAATCTTTTGAAAGCCCTACGAAATACTAAACCTTTAATTCTTTTTGTTTTGAGAAAATTATTCGCCAAAAAGGCAAACCACAGTGTATTAGGGAATTTTGTTAAATGCATAGAAAACCTAAAACTTTAGAGGTAAAAAAGCAAACACTGATTATAATTGTATCTGTTATTAATATTTTTGATCCTTTATTGTGGTAATACTTTAAAGGGATTTGTCATATAAACTTTGCACACGTGATGAGTGTAATTTTTTTGGTAAGCTTCCTTAAATTCTTTTCAAAGCTGAGATGAACATGCATGTACAAAACCTTTAAAACATATTTTAATCAAAATAATGAATAAAAATTCAATAAAAAATTGAATAAAGAGTGAAGATGTTGATTGATGTTAATGTCCTACTTTGTATATATGAAGTAACACTGACAAAATTATTGGTACAACAAATTGGTTTATAAATATTTTTAGTTATATTTAGTTTTTTTTTCTTTAGAAAACATACATTCCAGAGAATAATATCATAATTTTTACTCCACTACATTTCATAAATACAAATTTTTGTTTTACATTTAATACTTAAGTACATTTACATTCTATGCATTTGGCAGACGCTTTTATCCAAAGCGACTTACAGTGCATTACAAGGTATACATTTTTATCGTATGTGTGTTCCCATGACCTTTTGCGTTGCTAATGCAATGCTCTACCACTAAGCTACAGGAACACTTAAATACAATAAACATCTAGTACTTTCTTACTTTTACTTAAGTAAAAAGTACTAAAGCATACAAGCTTAATGTATTTAGGTAATTACCAAATTTTTGTGTAGTGTAGTGAAGTATTTTTTTGTATGACAAACACTTGGAAAATGTTACTAAAATACTTAAGTACAGTCCACCTCTGCTTTTACTGAATATTTTCCTACTTATTTCCGTACTGGAACAGAAGTGCCAAGTGTTAATTTAGTCAAATAGCATCACATTAGCAGTGATAAACATGTATCGGGGCCAAGCACGTATCTTAATTCTTTGATGGACAGATGGCTGTCAAATCAGATGAGAGTGATAAGTGCCTTGCCCTTAAAAACAACAACTTCCTCTTCATGACCCTCTGACCCTTGACCTTTAACCTGACTCTTGTTCCGTTTTCTTAGCTCACAGAGGGGTTTCTCCACAGGTGCAGGACCGAGAGGTCACCGAATGTGTAGCGAGTGACCACCAATTGATGCCCCTCCCAAACAACCAGGAAGCAACAGGGATCTGACCCACAGGCTTTTGTTTCAGCTCAATGTCACCGGGAGCAAGAAAACCCATGTGATCGAGTGACAACAAGGAGGAAAGAGAATATTTCAGGCAAACATCCAATCAAAACAACATCAACAGTAAAGCGAAGGTGCAAGAAGCGATATCAAAGAAAAACAAACACCAATGTTTCACATCAATTCAGCATCACAGATGACTGCGTGTGTAGGAGGATTTCATTTCAAATGTTAGTATCTCGATTAATGTGTTTGCTTTCATTACTCTTATCCATAATCTACGGAAGTGTGTGTGTGCAGATCCTTGCTTTGTTTTTCGTCGCATTAATTCATGCATGTACTTGGTCTGTCACTCACCCTCTTACACGCTCACTCAGGCAT
Source organism: Misgurnus anguillicaudatus (assembly GCF_027580225.2). Classification (NCBI taxonomy): domain Eukaryota; kingdom Metazoa; phylum Chordata; class Actinopteri; order Cypriniformes; family Cobitidae; genus Misgurnus; species Misgurnus anguillicaudatus. Next base: position 29,051,900 of record NC_073343.2, on the reverse strand, counting down.
GCACGTGTCCAAATGATAGCTACTGTAATACAGTACTTGGCTTTTGAGTTATCTGTATATTCTCAAGATGTTTAATCTGTATGTGTCTTTGCATGCATTCCTTGAATACACAGACATAAATGTGATTTATTCATTCCTAAGGTCTTCATGTGTGAAGGAACTTTGGTGTTTGCCACAATACAGAACATAGATGGGGGCTGCAGCCCAAAGCTTAAGCTAGGGCCACAATAAAAAATTTTTGTTTCTGATTTCTGATCGTAAATATTCAACATGATAAATATTTCCGATTTGGGACCGGAGCGCCTCCGACGTGCTTCCGAGCAGATTCAGATGCTCTTAACAAACCCCAACCATGGAAGCTGCTACCCAGTCTCACAAAGCTTCGTGATACAGTCACGCATTTTCTCGATTATTCCCCCGTGCTATTATCACGAAATTTCGTGTTTTTTCGTGATCGTATGACGAATTCCTGTTTTCGTGTGACTATCACGTATTGGTTACTCAACTGCTTTTTCCTATTTTTAAACCATTGTCGCTTCGGTTTAGGGTTAGATTTGGTGCTTGCATTAGAATGACACTTTATATATTGGTTTATACTATTTTTTCTGATTTATTTTTTTAAATGTCGCCTGGCATTAGGGTTAGAGTTGGGTTTGGTTAGGGATGTCATTTTATGTAAATCTAACCATAAACCGAAGCGACAATGGTAAGAAAATAGGAAAAAACAGTTGAGTAACCAATACGTGATAATAACACGAAAACAGGAATTCGTTATACGATCACGAAAAAACACGAAATGTCGTGATAATAGCACGAAAAAAGAATCAAAAAAATACGTGACTATATAACGAAATTTCGTGAGACTGGGCTGGGAAAATCAGATAAGGTTATCGGTTCAACCACGAAGACGATCGGGACTTGACCTAGGATTGTCGTAAGGGGTCAAATCAGCCCAAATTCAGCCCTGATTATCTTTATGTGCTTTAGGCAGCTGACGCGCTGCCCATGACTTCAAAGCCTGTGAAGGAATCCCTGGAAATGGGTTTGGAGCGGCTTTAGAGACGGCGTAATGGAACAATATAATTGGCAAAAAACAAATAAATATTTGAAATCTATGATACTAGTTTCTTGCTAGAAATGTTATGAAAAGTTTTTGAAAATGAAAATAAAACTTCATTTATACATAAGTGTCTTACAAACGCTTTGTTGGACGCCATTTACATTTTTTAAGCTTAAAGGGACACTCCACTTTTTTTGAAAATATACTCATTTTCCAGCTCCCCTAGAGTTAAACATTTGATTCTTACCATTTTGGAATCCATTCAGCTGATCTCCGGGTTTGCCGCTAGCACTTTTAACATAGCTTAGCATAATCCCTTGAATCTTATTAGACCATTAGCATCGTGGTAAAAAATAACCAAAGAGTTTCGATATGTTTCCTATTTAAAACTTGACTCTCCTGTGGTTACATCGTGTACTAAGACCGGCGGAAAATTAAAGGAGCAATGATATTATGCAGTGCCTGAAAATATTCCCCTGCTTTTGAAAGTTACTAAGTAGACTATTTTCGGGCGGTGCATAATATCATTGGACTTGCTGCAGCCATGTTACAGCAGCAAAGTCCTTGAATATTACGCCAGAATGAGAGTATAGCCATATCGACCTAGAAAATCGCAACTTTTAATTTTCCGTCAGTCTTAGTACACGATGTAACTACAGAAGAGTCAAGTTTTAAAAAGAAAAAATATCAAAACTCTGGTTATTTTTGAGCGCGATGCTAAATGGTCTAATCAGATTCAATGGATTATGCTAAGCTATGCTAAAAGTGGTACCGCCAGACCCAGAATCGGCCAATCGGCTGAATGGATTCCAAAACTGTTAAAATCTAACATTTAACTCTAGGAGAGCTGGAAAATGAGAATAAAGTGGAGTGTCCCTTTAACCATGCTCGGCCAATCACCAAACACACCATGCATACAGTTCAAAACCTTTAAAGCATAACTGATAAAATATTTTATTAAGAGCAAAAATATTAATTGTTCAAAGTTGGAAAATTGCGTTATACAATTTGTATAATAATTTATAAAAAAATATCTTTTGACAGCTTTCTCTGAAGCCATTTGAATTTTTTAAGCATGACCCTGCTCGACTGATCACCTTCCCTATGGACGCGCACTAATAGGATTGTGGGAAATCAAAGGCAGTGAAAGATACATCGATGTTGCCTTCAGGATTCTATCAGGTAAGTCAGGAGACAGGAAGTACACCAAACTTTGCATTTAGACGTGCTCAATACCTTTATAACTTGGAATGTGTCTGCCGATCGCCTAGCTTTCGGACGCAGCCATTGTAAGTGAAATCTCTGCTCGATCATCGACTGTAATTTCACTTTACTTTCATTCAGTCAGTCATGACAAACAGGTAGCTTGGCAACTCCGAGGTCTACATCCTCGTAACAGTCAAGTTAGTAATTAATCCTTGGGGGTTTTCATTCTATCGCGACCTGTAGCACATGCAAAACACGGGAAACGGCAAATTGGATTTATTTAAAGTGATTGTCGGCCAAATCGGTAGGTGGGTTGAAGCGTAACTTGCTTTTCGCATTATTTGTCAGTGCTCAATCAAGGTGTCGCTCACCTGTTCAAGTGGCGATTTCGAAGGCTCCGTCCCCCTTCGGCGAGTCGAAGGAGCGAGCGCGTGTTAAAACAAGCACGTTCGAGCCTTTTAAGATGTGTGAGCCGCACTTCAAGCATATCAAAGCAAATAACAACAATTATTTCTCTCTTTCAAACCCCGGCGATTATTTGTACTTATAGAGGTGTAATGAATAATAGCAGTTTACTACGGGAGGGGAGGGCTCTCTCTCCCACCGGAGAGAGGAAGAATGAATTAATAGGCATCACACCACTCAGCACAGTGCGTGGTGGAGGAACAGCATGATTACAGTATGCTATCAAGAAAATTAGTTGTTTCAATTGAGTATATCCCCAGCATGCCGAAGCAACATAACAACTTGCTTTTGTTTACAGAATGCTTCATTATGTAAAGACAAGCTCAAGATTCCAAACACCTGCTACCACCAAATCACATATTCAATTATTGTGCTTGCTTAAGATCATCCAAATATTTTGTCCACTTACCAAGAGCAAAAACAGTACTAAAGTGATTATGGCTGCGGAGTCAAATTTCTGCTCCGAAGCAGCAGGGCTTGGGAGCGGTGTGGCAGCGAACCTTTGTGAAATCGACTCGCCCATATCTCCAGAGGTCGTCGAGTGGGGTTAGAGGTCGCAACCTGCGGTCATTATTCACCCATAAAGTACTTTGATGAGTAATGCGACACTTTGTCGACAAGGTTTTTAGATAAATACTGCGATTGAGTTACTCCGGGACAGCACGACATTTTGATAGAGGCGTGAGAACTAATCCTTTTATTGATTGCGTTTTAATCGCGCAAATCAATCGGCGTCTGTTCGTGGATAATCGTCGATAGTGAGGCTTGTTCCTGCTCCCAAGCGACAATAATTCTGAACATTATATATAAGTGCAGGTTCATTATTAAAGATCCTTATAACTCCCGCTATATATTGCGGCACATACAGCATGTAGAGTCAAGACGGCAAGTTGGACGTTAATTTAGCCGTCTTCATATAGACACAATACTCGGCCAGGTTTTTCCACTGTGCTATTGTGTGGAGATTGGAGGGCACCATCCACGGATCTGCCAAGGTTGCCTTGTGTGGTTTTTGACTGACAGGAGGCCTGCGGAAACGGGCTGAGATTGGGGGGAAAGGCATTGGAATGGGAACTCCACTCAAGATTTGAATTGCCTTCTCCACTCCAATCAGCTTGGTGCAAGTTAAATGAAGTGCCTTTGCCGCTCCCCCTCCACCCCTCTCACTCCCCATCTGCAGAAAGAGCCCGTGCAGGAGGCTGACAGCGCTACAATCAGTTTGCCATTCACCGCTGCCCCTATTTTAACTCGTATGTGTGGAAATGGCATCGATTGTTAACTCCGACCTTAGCAATTAGAGCGAAGAGAAATATTTGAAGCGTTTCGAATAGAGCCATGCGAGTGTTTTAAGGACAGATCAGTTAAGTGTTAGATAAAGGAAAACACCGTGTTTGTTTTCTCTCTCCGTCTCGGTGACGTCGCCAGAGACCGCACAGAGGCCGCGCGCATTGTTTCCGAACTCGACGACGGGGGTGTCTTCGATATGACGAAACGTGTGTCTGGCATTTGCGAACGAGTCTGGTATTAAAAGATGCGCAAGAAAAAGCTCACCGTTTAAACAAATACTTCCCCTCGGCCGCGCACACAAACACATGCAAATGCATCGGCGCTCACAATAGATGCAACTCGGGCTCGTCGCAGGAACAGGAGGTGCCGACTGAAGTATTTGTTTAAATGAATTGGCGCTAGGAAAAAACAGATGCAGCAATTAGGAGCCCCATCGGCGCACACCGGAGACATGACAAGAGTGCATGACAGTGGCTTTCACCCCAGCTCCCCCTTGTCTTCAACATGAGTCCTCTAACAATCCCTGTCAGGAAAACTCTTTGAGAAGTGCTTGCACCAGACAATGGCTCTTCACCCCTATTTTGTGCTCTAAGTAGTGCTGCAGAATGCTGGAAAGAGCTGAAAACAGCGAGTAATGTGAGAAAGACGGGCAGCCATTGTGGGAAGTGTGAAAACCAGAAGGGCCCTTTTCAGAGGCTTGCCTGAAAGTGCTATGAAGACCTTTGGTCCTTTGCTCTCTCCGAATCCCCAATTAGACAAACATTAACATCAATTAAGCCTTTATAGGACACAGGTTCCATATAATTACCTTAATGGGTTGACGCTTTCTTTAGCAGCAAATTCTTAAACAAACTTGAGCCTTTGTGCGACGGGCTAAGAAAATTTTCAGCAGGGAGTATTTGCTTTTGTCAGACTTTCTAAAGAGACAGACGAATTGTTCTATTTAACAACAAACACCTTCAGAGAGGAGCCAAAAGCAGGCCCTGTTCCCACCACTTCTGACTTGAACGCTCCAAGCTGATTATCCGCCGGAGACAAAAAATCTGACCGGCCGGGGAAGCGAGGACACATGCGGTGAGGGGCAGCGCACAAAAGGGCCCGGTGAGCCCAGCCCAGCAATGTGAGCAGAGCACCAGAGAAAGAGCCCCTCCACTTGAATTAGCTCTCTATTTAACGTCCCAAAGAGCCAGATCCGTTCCCTGTCTGTGAAACAAAGGGGAAGAATTAGAAAAACAGGATCCCTCTTCATAAAACATCGTCGGCCAATCGTATAGGAGGCGCGGTTAATTAAACGCGGACCCCGTTTTGTTTCCTTTCCCTTCCTGTCCTGCTGCCTATTATCTTCTCTAATGTATAACGAGGCAGAAAAGATAAAAACTTTCATGTCACGCCATGAATCCTAACCTTTTATATCGCAGAAATTCTCACAAACACATTTATTGAGTTTTACGAAATACAGTCATAAATACCTATAACTGTACGACAACGGCACTTGAATTTAGGAGCGTTTGGGAACAAATTGTTCAGGAATCAGTAGCGCAAATAACATTGTAATCATGAATAGTTTTATTCTCCCAGCACTCGGGGGTCTTAAAATTCAATGACTGAATATTCAATTCTTAAGGTTCACTTTTAAATCTAACAATGCAATCAGTTTTCGGAAACGAATAAAATAATATCCGTATCGTAGTTAGTTCATATTTCATAAATGGTAAAATTTCAACATCACAATTTATTACAGATGTGGATGAGGGAGATATTAGGTGGCACTTGGCCTCTAGAGGGCAATGGTTACATAGCCCATTCACTAGAAGCCAACACCAGATATCACATGTATCTGCCCCTAATGTGTCAAGGGCTAAATATGTAAATCACACTATTTGGCATGTATAATTGGACATATCTGCTCTTAATATGAAAATCCTTGTAAGCCAGCACATAGAAATTTGTATATATTAGCATATATATGTTATATATGGATATAGATATTTTAAACAAGCTAGCCATGTAGTCTTCATTGAAAGTAAACTCCTTTATGATAAGCGAAACGTGTGTGAAACCTTGCTAATGGGAAATGAATCATTATATCGCCTCCAGTCTTTAAAAATCACAGTCCAGAGGGTGGTATTGTTATTTGTCTCGCACCTTAACAGTTGATGGAGTTGCAGAATAAAAAACACAAAACTGCTAGTACGGTGAAAAATGTCTGCTAGCATCAGGAACGAAATAGCATTTAACCCTTGATGATAAACACAGTATTTGTTTTTTTGACATTCATAAACAGAGCACGATTGCAGTAAACTATCAGAAAAAAAATCGAAACTTGACAAAATAACAGGCGGAAGCCAAAAATGTGTGCCATCACTACACATACTGGGCTTTGTCTGTGATCTAACACAAGTTTGGACACAATCTGAGGAACATTTAACAGACAATAATGTCTCGAGGCAATGCCGTTACTGTGACTGTGAGAATTTCTTATTTCAAAACAAAAGCTTTTCAGCCAAAATCGTGATGGCGCCAGCCAATGAATGCATTTTTTGAAATGTAAAACAAGACAAAGCTACTGATGAAAATGCAGCATTAAAAAGATATTTTAAAGTGCTTGTTTAACATTATAAAAATATATATTTTTAAGATCATAATTACTATTAAGATTTTTTTTAAACAAAAAAATTTATTGTTTTGTTCATGCGTCCAACAAAATATTTTATGTTTAAAATCTGCTCGCAATGCAATGCAATGCAAAAAAACAACATTTAAAATGAACTTCAGTGTTCAAAAAGGGTTTATATTTTTATAGTTTTGCTATTTATTCTCTATTTAACATAGCATTAACCTAAATTATTTTAATGTACAGTTACCTGCATCTTTGTCAAATCAACACATATTTTATGCTACTTAAACATAAAAAAATTAAGTTAACCAACTTCAACTAGTTTTTATAAGTTATGTCAGCTATTCATAGGTCAAAACTTAAAATAGTATGTTGAATTGACTTGAAAAACCAAGTTGTTTTAACTTCATGCTGCATTTTTTTAAAGGTGTGGATATATAGTGTACACAGTACAGGCACACAGTAACATTATTTGTATTTAAAAGCAACGAATGTCAATTGAACTGTTAAAACAACATTTAAAGTCAATGTTCAAATAGGGTTTTTATTACAATTTAGATTTGCTATATATATATATAGCCATGGGCAAACAGTGATACATTATTTGTATTTAAAAGCAACAAATGTCAATTGAACTGTTAAAACAACATTTAAAATCGAAAAGGTTCAAATAGGATTTTTATTATTACTTAGTTTAGCTATTTATTCTCTATTTAACATTACATTAACCAAAATGACTTTACGTGGATAGCTATATAGCAATGGGCACACAGCGCTACATTCTTTGTATTTAAAAGCAACAAATGTCAAAACACCTGAAACTTGGGTTCTTTCGACTCCAATAGGAGTTCATTATCCTTACACTAATGATTTATTTCCAGCTTTTAAAAGAAATATCACTGGCATTATGTCAAAATCACGAAGCAATTAATGTATATTTCGATTATATTAATGCTTTCAGAGTGGTAAAGCTAGTAGTACATGGCTAGGTGAATTGACAGTTCAATTGGAAATCCCAGCGTGAGAAGTCTAATGACTGACAAAGACGAAAAAAGATTATTACAGCTCTTTGTTGAAGCTCCATGTTTTCTAATAACCTCCAATCAATTGGAAATTGATTGCTTAATAACCATTTATTCAATCTCGTAGTAAATAACGTTTTAAGTACTGTAAGCGGAGGTCCTAATAATTACCCACTGCCATATTCTCTCCGCTAATCTGTGTGAATTTATGTCTTAATTCAATATGCACTTTTGTTCTTGCAAGTAAAATGAGGTTTAAAATGGATGTGGTTATTAGCTCGAAGCATTTATTACTTCAATAATTCTATCTAGAGAATAATCAGGCAGTTTAATAGCTTTATCTAATGGATTTTGGTTCTTCTGCTTTTGCATGCGGCACCCCGGACCCCCCACCCACACCACAGACAAAATCTCGCCTTGGTCCTGTTTAAATCACAGCTTGTCCAATCAAACCTACTCTGTGGAGCCTGCAGCATTACGGTAAGTCTAACAAATGAACACACGGGCGCAGAGATTACAAACACACTTTCATTCATGTTAAAATCTCTTGGACAATATTCATTTTGCAGTCCATCTCTTTCCCAGTCGGATGCACGGAGTGATAATAGCCGCCACCTTTAAAAGTCATGCTTCAAGGCTTAATCTTTACCAGCGGTAAGTGGCTACATGTCCTACAAATGCGGCGAGGTGATTTTTATCTGGGAGAAGAATGCCACTTGTGTTCGGGTGGTAAAGTAGTTACAGAGACTGGAATTACACGGTGAAACAATCCTGAGCTCTGTGTCTGTGCTTCTCCACAAACCGTGACACGATGGCAAAGCTATATGGGGCCATTTAATCAGTGCACAATAAAATGTATTACTACGAATGTTTTAGAAATTTTGCCGCAACCGAAATTACCGAATTTTTAGTTGATTCAGATCAGAGAATGTTAAGGTATCGATGTGCACAAAATGACACTTTCAGCATTCCTCCCCATCGAGTCGAAAGGATGATTGATGTCGCCTCATTTCTGTTGGCGACCGAGTTAATACGCAACATAAATAAAGCTTGAAAACAGCTCCGGTCCAGATTTGCTCAACTAAATAAACACATCAGCACAATCTGTCAAGTCTTCAAATAGTCATCATGCTCGACTTGCCAAAAAGGGCTGGAAGCACCGGGCCTTTTTTTGCCGACTGTCGGGCTTTGCTTCTTTAGGAAGTGTTCAAACATGGCACCTCTCTATCTCCATTCACACCCTCTCCTCCTCATCACCTGAACTGTCTGATGCCTGTCAATCTGGAGCCGTGGGAGGATATGAAATACGGCTTTGAGTTGTGGTGGCGTTGATGGGGAAGGGATGGAGAATAGCACACCAGTGGTGCCAGCAAGAGAAATGGTGCGGATTCCTCATTCCATCCCATCAGCACCCAGGGCACTGTGAGGCTCTTTTTAAAAGAGCAGATTGACTGCTGCCCCCCTCTTGAATGAAACCCCAACCCTGAGCAGATGTCAGAGATGGAAGCCAGTGACGGGCCGCCGAGTCGGCCGCGAGGTGTGAGGTTTTGTGACAGGTCCGCTGCTAAAGGACCAGACGCAGCGGGGTTTATAGCACATCCATTGGATATCTGAAGCCTCTCAGAAATGGATGGAAGAGCGTTTGGGACCGGGAGGGAGGGGGGGCGTGTACATGTGGGGGGGGTGTTTCATTGTGAGAACCCCACCGGTTTCATTTAGCCAATGTTTACAGATGTCACAGAAGTGCAGTTCGGTGTCGTGTCAAAACTATGATCGTTTTTAGAATCGAGGTTAAGAAAACGTTCGGCTGACCGACCGCCTAATGCTTATAATCCCACGAACAAACAGTTTTCTTCCGTGCGGCAACCTTACACTTGGAATTTTTCAGCCAAGCCAAAACGTACGACGTCTCGCGTATCCTTAATAAAACAAAGCATTAAAGTATTTGTGAAATCAGACCACAACTAAAGCCCTTAATGCGAGCATGACGGGGTCTCCTTGGAGCTGGTGAGCTGAAAACATTTCAACGTGGCACGATGGCAGGAACAGAATGTCTGTTATCATTTATGTATTCACGGTTGGTTCTGTGAACGCAAGGGCTGCGTGTGTACTAACCGAGTGGCAAACTGATGATCATTTGCTTTGATATCAGAGTTTACTAATCACTTGAGGTGATGGGACTCAAAATTATTTCGCTCCATCTGGAGAGCAACAACAGCAGATTTTGCTGCCCGCATGTTCATATTACTATCCTTAAGGATCGGAGCGGTTAAGATCTTGTACGTGTGTTTTCTCGATGTGTGTGTGTTCCTTTCGGAAAAACGTACCCCCTGAGGTGCTCTATCTCAGACAATACCTATCCATATCTCTTTTCTGGCGCATGTAGAGGCCCAGATGGTTTAGTATTCACTTGTGTGCCAAGCAGATGGACCTGCGATGTACTTCAATGGTCTCAATTATATATGCACACGACTACCGAGAAGGAAATCAGAACCAGTGAAGTTTAGGACCATGATTTCTAGTATTGGCCACCCACCAAGCTTGGAGACCTTGGAGATGTCAGTGTGTTCGAATGTTATGTGTAATTAATAGAAAAATGTACATCCCACAGGTGCTGGTTTGATTCGTTGAAACGACACGAAATTCGTTTGCCAACAGAGATATTTTGTCAAATTTAAGTGTAAGAGTTTATTTTTCCGGATAAACTAGGAACGGGGTGCTGTGATAGTATCACGTAAACTTGTTCAGAAATGACTTCCAAAAAGCAACCCATCTAAGTGTTACCGAGAAAAAAAGGAGGTGAAATCCCCAACTTCATAAAATCGAATGCTGTTAACTTTTCAATGCCAAAAACAGAATTTGCGTTGAACAGACTTGCTATTGCCGTTTGGACATAATAGAGGGTATCTATGTTTCTGTTATGTTTGGTTCTCAGCATCATCAAGTGTAAACACTGGCCAAACTGATGTAAACACTTTCTGTTTTAATAGAGACTGGATGGGCTCACTCTAATTGGACACTGTTGATGGACAAACCCCAAACGGAGAAACCCGAGAGGATGGAGGAAGATTTTCTTCCCCCTTGCATTTCCACACCACAACCGTTTGTCTAATTGTTAAAGTAATTTTTGTCTATAAAAACTCAAGTCCTATTAAAACCCCATATGTTATTTCGACCTTTATTCGTGATAAGGACGCAACGAGACCACAGTGACGGCTTTTTAAACACATAATTAAATGATATATTGCGTGCAATCCCTTGAACCAAGTAAGACGTGCCATTTAAATGAGCTAATAATGAAACCATGTCATGTTAAAAATACAGGCATAATTCTCCGAAACTGACAGCCTGATCGAGACAAATAAGTGTTAGCATTACTTACTGTTAGATTTGTGTAGACATGTCAAGGCTTGCTTTCTCCAAGTCTTGAAATTTCACCGAACAAACCTGTCAACTGCGACTTCTGTATTTTTGGTTCAACAAATTCTCGCTTAAGCTTGGAGTACATAACATGACTTGCCGCTGAATCTACAGTAGCTGGATGCTACAGATGGGAAAAATATTTCATTGTAAATCAACGTTACACTGCTGGGTTATTTTCAACCCCAAAAAGGAACCAATGCGGGTTGTTTCAACCCATTATTGTGTCAAATATACAAAAAAATTCTGGGTTAATTCAACTCAATGTATGCCTAATTTGGACCCAACATTGGGTTGCAAAAACCCAGCAATTTTTATAGCGTAAGACTTAATATTGACTAATAAAATGTCTTTCTTAAATTCATCTTTAAACACACTAGAGTTTAGTGATTTCCAGAAGCAGCTTTGGTTGTAATTGCAAACAGTTGACGGGTCAGTGGACGTTCTGAAGGCAGACATCAGACACTGTGTAATTAAATGGCTGTAATTACCACTATGCCATTTCAAATGTCCAGCGTTCCTGCATTATAATCAAAAAAGTAACAAACACCCAAAGCCACCTGGAGGGGTCAATGCACAATTATTAAAACGGGAAGAACTTCTTCTAATGACAAATGTTTTCTAGAGTTTAACTGGTTAGTTTTATTACTGCTCAGCATGACGAAATTTTACATCGGAGTTTAACAAGTTTATCTGACCGACTTAATGATAAACCAACTTCGAAATCTAATGGCACAGTAATTCTTAAAAATCTACTTAAACGTTATAAATTAATCCATTAATCTCTTTTGCAAGTAGTTTTGACGTGATAAGTTATAAATAATGTTAAATTACGATGTTTTATATTTTTCTAGCTAGTTCTTGTCTTTTCCAGCATAAGTAAAGAGACTTTTTTCAAAATATTAATTTATTTCCATGTAATGAGGTTCTGTTACGCACCTCCACAAGGATTGTGAGTGTAAACTTAGAAGCAATTATCAGCAACAATGCAATCTATGTTTTCTGTAAGTAGCTAATTATCTATTTAATTGTAATATATACACTACGCTACAAAGTTTAAGGTCACTATGCTGATACTTTTCTCATGATCTTAAAAGACTTCTGATCTAAAGGTGTATGCTTTTAAGACAAAACTTTTTTGATTACAAAACTAACATTTTTTTTAAATGGATGACTTAATGAAGAAAATGCAGCCAATTACAACCCAGAATAAACTGGAATGCATTAAATACTCTTAAAAACATTTAATGGTAATACTTTAACGAAGCTTGTTGATAAAATGCCAATAATATGATTTACAATTTTTTTTAAAAGGGTGGTTACACTGTAACAAATACTTTGCTGCCTTCAATTTTTCTGTTGAATCAACTCAGATTTACAAGTCATTTCAACTTACTATTATTTATCTTGACTAGAGATGAGCTGTTATAATTACAGGTGAGTTGTTATAACTTATAAAATATACTTGGAAAAATGTCAACTTCATCTCTAAGGGCTTCAGACTGCCACCAAAATTTGAGAGTGTGCCACTGAATTTTACATCCAGTCGCACATGTGCGACCAGTAAATTTGAACACTTTTTTGTGATGTGACACTGAATTTGAAACAGCACACTACTTTCTGCATCTATCATTAAAGTATTTATTAGTAATACACTGGAAATTAGTAGAAATGTGAATATTTGGTTAGCATGTTGATTTACAGTGTGTGCCCCTAAATTTTCTGGTTGCGCCCCTAAAATTTTCAGTTGGGAGCCACTGTGTTCCTAGTGAAAAAAGTTAGTCTGGAGCCCTGTCTCTTGTCAAGATAAATACGTATTTTTTACAGTGTACTATAAAGATAACAAAATATAATACTTAAAAAATAGTTTTGAGCAAATCCAGATTTATAGATGTGACATTTGCAAACAAAACTTTAAATATAATTTCTCAAATAATGCATTTATTACCAATATATTACTGAAATATGTTACCAAAAAACTGAATATGTGTTTAAATTTTCCTAAACCCCTGAAACCTCCAGACATCAAAAAATATCATGTGTTTTCTGTTTTAGAGAAGGGAAACATGCATCATGAACATGACAAAAATTCTGTAGGAATTTTGCAATGTAAAAATGCAGCATTTTTGTCAAATCAACATTGTTACTTTAACCTAAAAAAAAAATAAAGTTTCAGCAATTTCAGCTAGTTTTTTTTAAGTTCTGTCAACTTATCACATCAAAACTTAAAATAGTAGGTTGAATTGACTTGCAAAACCAAATTTATGACATATTTTACAGTGTGTGAATTAAAATGCACAAACCAGAACCCTTAATACTCGACAAATAAATAAATTTTCAAAAAAAGGATTTTCAAAAAAACATTAAACATTTTTTTTTTATTGTATGCCAATTTATGAGGAAAAACTATGTAAATGGATGTGACATTTCTTTGTGATGGACGCAACAAATCTTAAATTTGCACTTACTTAAAACATAATAAGAAATGCTTTAAAAACTTTAACAGAGAGTTTGCATGGATATTAAAATCACTGAATATTGAGATATCAGTATGGTTAAAAACTTGGAGCGTAACTTTTTATGATGCATGTTTGTCATTACGTCTGCACCCTCTTCACAAGTGCTTTCTGCATGAGCTCCTGTGTCTGATTCCAGCTACGACTTCCTTGTCAAGCGTCTGCTTCAGCACACACATCAGCACCCTGCTGTACCATTGTGGCCTGTATTCTCATTTCAACACTGGGCATTCCATCTACATTCGGCCCATTACAATGGAGGCCCCAGCATGTTTTCTCCCCAATTCAGCTTAGCCTCTACAAAATCTTCCATTCCTGTCCCTACATATTTTCTTTGACTTGACATATCATCTCCAGTCATTTAAAAGGATTTTCAGAAAAACCTTAACAACCTCAAGGATCTGACAGATGACTGGCCGAATGTCCGAAATCATCTCAGAAACACTATGTGAAGTTCTTAGAATCAAACACCATTTATGAAGAACATCCTGCACGTGGACGTTTTTCAAATTTTGTACATCAGCACATGGGAACAAATTTGGTTTCACAGAGGATGCATGTGAATGGACCTTCAGGTATTCACGGTCTAGGACGGAGAGTTGCCGCAGTTCAATGGCAGCCATGGAGTGGGACTCTGTGGGACTTAGCAGCAGGAACAACACACCGGGCCCTCGCATAATGGATTCGCTGAATGTCTACCATCTGGTGTTTGTTTAATACACAGAGAAGGTCAAACGGCCAACGATCCTTTTCTACTCTCCTGCATTCACTTCTTAGATTGGGGAAATCATTGATTTTACTCCTCAACCGGATGATCTTTGTGTGTTGAAGCTCAGTATGACAGTGACAACAACCTTATTGCTTAAAACAGCTCTCTGTAGGCCTGAAACAACCTGAATTCAGCTCGGGAAGTGAAGGCTCAGTGGTGCGTCTCGGCTTTGATTGAGGCCCAGGCGCACGAATTCCCCTCACGTCTTTATGCATTTAGACAGGCTGGAATTATTGGAATTTCACTCGGCTTGCATCTCACGTACGCACGTACAGAATTTCATCCTTCATCAGATGTCCCTTATACATTTTATTGGCCATCAGCAGGCGCACGCACGCACACATCTATCCAACCGTCGGTCCGTTCACGACACCTTATAGGACCTTGCGGTTTTGTAGGACTGAATGGACGCTTCATGCACGCTTCTTTCAGTTTTATTCACGAGACACTCGGTTGCATCGTGTACCCAGGCGGCGTCCTCGTCGGTGGAAGTTACACATGCTAATGATCTCTTAAGTGCTAGACTGGAGAGTAAACCATGACTAACTGCATAGCTGAGAGAGAACAGGACACGTGCACGGTCTCATTTGGCAACAAGGCAGGCTTTCCTCTCAGATGGAAGGCAACTAAATACACTTAATTGAGAGTGAGTGGACGCAGAGGACAGGGGTGAGCAATACAAGCTGTAACTTGGATTTACTTGATTACGAAAACACATTTAAGGACCCTAGTCTTTGCCGCTGTTAATGAGAGACTTAATTTAAAACTAATGAGATTGAGATATATTGTTACAACAGAACTTCTTCCGCTACAGATTAAATTAATCCTGCTACCAATCTCAAAGGGTGAAAAATAAATAAAACATTTTTGTTTTTATAACATAAAAAAAATTATTGGAAAATGATTAACACACATTGGGAACATGCGTCCATTTCCCTAATCTAAGGCCTTAAACTGCTTCATAGCACACCAGCCTCCTCAGGAGAGAAACAATGCAACTCATTAGGATGGGCAGGGCTCATCGGAAACTCACAATGCTCACAACCTCCACAAGCAGGAAACAACTTTGAGCCCAGTCCCGGGAGGTAAGTCGAAAAAAAGTGGTAAAATCATTTAAATCTCCTTAATGAACTGTTAATAGGTCAGTTTGTCCGGTCAATTTGTGCCCAGTCTGGGCCTTCCCCCCTAAAGACCTTGAGGTTCTGGGTCAGACCAGCCAGGACAGGAGGTGCACCATGAAAATAAATGCCTGTATACATTTTTATACGCTGAAGGTGTAGCTGAGAAATTAAGAAAGTTTTTTAGTCTTTAACGTTGTGATGATCTAAATATGGGGGGCTTATGAAATCCAGTTTCTTCTGTATGTTTAAACTATGAGGCACAATATTTTATTTTTTATTTTAAATTGTACCTTTTCTGTCACTGGGGTGGTACTTAAAGGTTCATTTTTGTATCTTTATACAACACATTGAAATGGTGTACCTTTTGGGAACAAAATTAATGGGGCCATGGCATGAAAATCTGACTTTCTCCATGTTTAAGTGCTATGATTGGGTCCCAAGTGCTTCTATCAACCTAGAAAATTTGTAAAAGAACAACCCAGTAACTTCGTTTTGGTAAACCATTCTCTATAAGCACATGAAAAAATAGGTCGTTGAAATTTGGCTCTCCTTATGATGTCATAAGGAGCTCTTATTATAATAATACCACCCCTTAATCTGCACTATCCAACCACAGCACTGCCATTTAGTGCAGAGAAAAGCACAATTGAGTTTTAATTGCAATAAACCACAATCATTGTGATCAGTGTTTGAATTTCATCAGCTCATTTGCATTTTAAAGGACACGCCCAAAACGGCCCATTTTTGCACACACCTACAAAATGGCAATTTTAACATGCTATAATAAATTATTTATATGGTATTTTGAGCTAAAACATCACATATGTGCTCTGGGGACACCAAAGATTTATTTGACATCTTAAAAAAGTCTTGTGCCATGGCCCCTTTATGCCCAAAAGGCCCATCTTTAAAGGGATAGTTCACCCAAAAATGAAAATTCTGTCATTTACTCATCCTCATGTTGTTCTAAACCTGTAAGAATTTCTCTTTTCTGATGAACACAAAAGAAGATATTTTGAGAAATGATGGTAAACATACAGCATATAGTGTTTATTGACTTCCATAGTAGGAAAAAAATATTTTGGAAGTATTGTGATAAATGATGAAGAGAATATTTTGATAAATGATGGAAAGCACACAGTTGACGGTACCCATTAAATTCCATAATTTTTTTTATTCCTACTATGGAAGTCAATGGACACTATGCGTTTACTATAATTTCTCAAAATATCTTCTTTTGTGTTTATCAGAAAAAATAAATTCATACAGGTTTAAAACAACATGGGGGCAAGTAAATGATGACAGAATCTTCATTCTTGGGTGAACTATCCCTTTAAGGACCAATTTTGTACCAGTTTAATGTTAGGGGGTCAAAACATTTAACGGTATCTTTAAAGTAATATTCCACTTTCATATTTTTTTTATATAATTTCCTCATTTGTCATTTAAGATGTTTATGTCTCTTTTTGTTCAGTTGAGAAGAAAGTTTTTTTTTGAGGAAAACATTCCAGGATTTTTGTGGACTTCCAGGATAGCTGACTTTAGTGGACCTCAACGCTTTGCAGTTTCAATGCAGTTTAAAATTGCTTCAATGCAGCTTCAAAGACCTCTAAACAATCACAACCGAGGCATAATGGCCTTATCTAGTAAAACGACCATAATTTCTCCAAAAAAATTACGTACGTACGCAAGTACGTTTTAACTACAATTTCTCGTCTTGCACTAGCCTTGTGATGCGCCAGACCTAACGTTTTATATCGAAAGGTCACAAAAGATATATGCAAAAATATCGCTCCAGTGTGGAGAAAGAAGACCGTTCGAAATTGTGGTTTAAAAGTACATATCTGTTTGTTTTTTTGGTGAAAATGACAATCGTTTGTCTAGATAAGACCCTTATGCCTTGGTTGGGATCGTTTAGAGCCCTTTAAATCTGCAAATTGTTGTGGTCCAGTAATGTCCACTATATGGAGAAAAATCATGCAATACATTTCTTAAAAATCTTAAATTCTTTTTGACTGAAAAAGACAAACATCTTTGATGAGTAAATTATCTGGATTTTTTATTTAAGTTGAGTAATCCTTTAAAGGTACAGTTTTAAACTTTTGTTCTGACAAAAAAGTCTGTACTGCCTTCAATTATTTAGTTTAATCAACTCAGATTTACAAGTCATTTTAACTTACCATTATTTATCTTGACTAGAGATGAGTTGTTAGAACTTATAAAAATGAATAAAATGAAGTTGACATATTTAAACTATATTTAGTAGCAACTCATTTCTTGTCAAGATAAATAATACTAAGTTAAAATGAGTTGTAAATCTGAGTTGATTAAACAAAATAAATTAAGGCAGCAAAGTTTTTTACACTGTGGATGAACGGGTGGACGCACTGTGCTAAAAAACTGCCGTGATCATTTACTAGTGATAAAAGCAACCACATATTTTTTTCGAAAGTACTGTGGAAAAAAATTACCAAGTCTTTAGCCAACATGAACTTTTATGGATTTTAATTATAGTATCGTGTGAAATTCAAATGAAGCCTTCTGAGAATTTCATTATTTAATCAAGCAAGTTTTGTCTAGAATCTTTGGACTCTTTTCCTCAAAGCTTTTCACATTCATTAGGATTCAGTTGATGAATCTTTTACTGCTTTATCGTGTCATGGGATCTAGCACATTTTTCCCAAATGCACTGATTTCATAGATATTGTTATGTTTACCATGCTTAATTGTGCGATACTGTGCATTACATGGCACATTGGCCACTCCTGTTCTTATATGGCAAAGGAAAATGTGCGGCAATATAATCTGTACTATAAAGAAATACAGAGGCAAACTGCACATCTTTCTCATCAATCGAAAGATATCGAAAGTTGAGCTTTAACAACTCGTTTTCAAAATCCCAAATGGGCAAACAAAATTAAGATCTCAGCTTAAGGGTTTTTAAAATTCTCGATCAATTAATTATTCAAGCGTTTTAACATTTTTACAATGTCACAGAAGAAACCATTAGTTCTTTTTTTTAAGTATTTTTTCATTTCAATTTGCACCGCAGAAACATTTGATGAATTTGACGAGTGTCGCGGATTTAATGTTGTCCCACTGGGAGGAATTATTTGATTCCGAAAAGAAACATCATAATGGAAAATGTGGATCGAAAGAGATTGCAATAGATTGCTGTAATTCAGACTCTTTGGCAACGTCTTAAATCATTGCGAGCTCCGGTCCCAACCTTCAAAGAAACGCTTGACTACAGTGAGAACCACTGTACCACTTTTCACCCCAGGTAGCGATATAATGCAGCCAATGATTAATTTTAATTAAACACATTTCGGAAAATGATATTGAATGTTTGAACCCCCGGTGCTTTAATTACTTTATTGCCTCTCAGCTCTAACTCTGAAATGCTTTGGCTGGATGACATACTGGAATATATCCTAAAAAAAAAACTCACAGCTGGCATGCAGAGAGCTTCTTCTAATTTTCTATAGCGCGTTTGCTATAAGCGCGACAAAATCCGAGTATGTTGAAAATTAATATACCGCTATGATTGCTAATTTGCTAGCAAGCAAACAGCTGTTTTGCATTCGCAGTTCAATTGAAACGAACATCTAAGCCGCACGTTGCTTTGTGTTCAAATAATGAAAAGAGGAGCACATAACCATGATCGCTTGACCTCAGAAGACCTTATAACTCTGCTCCCATTACATCTGCTGGACAGCTGGAGAAAGTGAAGCAAGACACTCGGGTTTAAGCACACCTTAAGTGCGGTTAAGGAGGTAAAGAGGGGCCAGCACTCCAAAAGCTTGAGTTTGGTCTTCATGAGCTCTAATGACCTGACAAAAGTCAGGATTATTGGATGTGCGGAAAGACAAATGGCATCTACAAAGGGTTCGGCCTTAAGCCTCTTGAAGATCTTCTACCCGAGCAAGACAATTCCAACAAGCTCTTTACCCATCCTTTGTCTATGGCCAGAGAAGTTGAAACAGTTCAATGGGAGGATTACCCCCACTTGAGCTGGTCTAAGAGAGATGAATTGATAAGTTCCTGTTGAGGTTAAAGCAGGTGGGAACAGCTTTGCTGATGTTTTTTGTAAGCACTTCCACTACGGTCAAAGAGGAAGTTGTTTCACTACGGGGGAGCTGTTTGTAGTCTTTAACTCGGAAGTATGTCAACTAACGACAGTTAAAGACGCCTTCTTGGAAATCAGTAGGCGAAAGAGACAGACACATACAGTAGTGGCCAAAAGTGGTGCCTGGATTTGTCTTGTTTGCTAATGCATACTCAGGTTGAAAGCATCAAAATATGCGGTGTATAGTTCAAAATGGACATTAAACTTTAAAGGTAGAGGTCAAAATAATTTGGCAAAAAGGCAAACCACATGCAATCTGGGTTTCATTGAATATACAAAAAATGCACAGGTAAGCAAAAAGCTTACAGGTAATAAATTGACTATAATTTTATCTTTTATTAATATTTGTTAATCCTCTTTTGGAAAAGTATTTTGTAGTCATTGCCCTGGATGTAAAAAGACTTTTTAATTCATTTCAAAGCGTCTATATCATCCCAAAGAGTTTATACTCCCAAGACACCAATGCAACATGCATAAAAAATGTTTAATGCACTGTAAAACAAACTCTGCTGCCTTACATTTTTTTGATGATTCTCAGATTAACAAGTCATGTCAACTTACTATGATTTATCTTAACAAGAATTGAGTTGTTACAGCTTATACAATGAGGTTGACTTTTTCATCTGTAGTTATAACAACTCATCTCTAGTCAAGATAAATAACAGTAAGTTGAAATGACTTGTAAATTTGAGTTGATTCAACAAAAAAATTATGATTTTTTTATAGTGTACATTTTAAATATCTATATAAATATTTGATTTGATTATATAGTGTAAAGATGACAATAGTTCAAAGCTGGACATCACTTTTGGCCACTACTATATTCCAGCTCATACACCTTGGTTTTGCAAGTCAACCACAAGCGTGTGGAAAAAAATGTATAATTGAAAATTGGCTCCCCTGGTGATGTCAGAAGGGGATAATACCACCCCTTAATCTGCACTATCCAACCACGCCACTGCCATTTAGTACAGAGATCAGCTCATTTGCATGTTAAAGGAAAAACCCAAATCAGTGACAAAGTGACAATTTTAACATGTTAAAATAAATTATCTATGATATTTCGAGCTAAAACTTCACATATGTACTCTGGGGACACCAAAGATTAATTTGACATCTTAAAAAAGTCTTGTGAAATGTCCCTTTAAAGTTTTGGCTTGTGATAAGTTGACATAACTTAAAAAGTAAGTTAAACTATTTCAACTTTATTTTATAAGTTAAAGTAACATAAAAAATGCATGTTAATTTGACAAAAATGCTGCATATTTTTACAGTGTACAAACCAAGCGTGCCGCACAAGCCTTGAAAAGTGAAGCCAAAACGTCTCGATCGCCTCCCAGTGACTGGTCCCAGTATAGGTCATAAACCCCGCCTCCCCATGTTATTTAATGTGACTTGAGACCAACTAAACAATTTAATTACATTTCAATTATCTTTTTTCCAAAGCTGTTTTCTGTCATTAACTGTAGTTTTATCACGCTGATGTAAATTCAAGTGTTGGTTTTTAAAATAAGTTTGTTTTTAGTTAGTTATTTAATGCTATAAAAACGGTGGTGTCACGTCACGATTGACAGCTGTGATATGCGCATTCTGCAAGAGCAAGGGCGGGGCCTTGCTTTCGCGGCTTTACTTCCTGCTCACTACTGTGCAGGACTGGTCCAGAAAACGCTACTGCCCAGACACAAGACCCAAGATGTCAGCGCCGTATCGGGACACTAACGGCTTCACTTTTCACCAATGGAAGAGAGCAAATGGACGTCGTCCATCTTTTTGTACAGTCTATGGTACAAACGTACAGTCAACATTTGAAGTGGATCAAAAATGTTGTCCAACTTTTATGAAAGATTTTGATTCACTTCAAATGTTGACTAGTGTGTTTTCAGTCAAAAGAAAGATGATCATAATTAATGGATTATGTGTCATGACTTTATCACTGTTTAACATCTTGTTAAAAAAACATTAACACATTTATCAAAAGTTGCAGAACAGATGTACAGTAAATAGCACCACACGTATATTATCTGGATGTCACGAATGAATGCCTATACCTGGTTGTCGGAACAACATTTTCCTCTTGCACACTGATACACCGGCGTCTATCAAAAGAGATTTCCGTAAACCAAGCCGTTCTGGTCTGAAAAGGCCAGAGGCAATGGAACCAAGGGCTGATAAGATCTTCATACTTGGCTAGAGCTGGAGAGGCAGTGAAGAGTTAGACAGGGAGGGCAATACATCAAACCTCGCTCCATATAGCTACCATTGAGAAAGAAGTATAAATAGACAGGTTCTCAGGGTGCCTCTTGAAGACCAATTAGACGGACTTGCACTTAATACCCGAGATGTCATTTACTAGCTTTTTGTAGGACGGGGTTTAGTCCCTACAGTATGTATTTTACCAAGTCAAATATTGGTTGATGACTGGTCAGTATTTTATTTTATTGTGGTATTGGATAGCATAATCTCAATGGGTCTCATTCACTTATCATGCGTATGCAAGAAATTGTGCGTGAAATGTGCATATGGACGTTTTAGCGAACAAATCATGATTCATATTAAAAATTCTTCTAAATGTATGCAAAAATGTAAGAACAACTTTACAATAATCATAAACAAGGAAAAAGAACCCTATAATATATATATTATATAAATATATTTCCTTGTTCATGATACATGTGGTCTAAGTACTTACATTTTTGCGTACATTTAAAATACATTTTTGTATGAATGTTTTTGTTGAATCATGATTTGTTCGTTAAAACGTCAGTACGCACATTTCATACGCAATTTCGTGCGTAACCTCTGACCTGCTGACAATATAGTCCCAAACGGCGCAGGACTTATTAAACATGAACTACGAGATTTTAGGAATAGCTTCTATTGCAATGCTATACACAAATTCAGGACCAACAACATAAAACTAAACACAACTTCCGGTAGACTTCCACATAGAATCAAAAACTACTGTAAAATTACTCTGTTGTTAATGTCTGATAACAAGGGCAATAAATGACAAGTAAATTACCTTCCTTCATATATATTATATGATCTAATGCGTATCTACTATCAGCTAACGTTACTGTGTAAAATGAATACAATGTTAGCTACAGGTCCTTGAATTCTTGCCTGGCTGCCAAACCTCTCCGCACAGTTGTGATCCATGCTCGTCGTCTCCCATCATCTTTAGCAAACCAAAACATTTTATTTTTTTGAAAAGTTATTTGTTTCAGAGGTCAGTTTAGCCACTAGTCAGACCGATAAATAAATACAGACTGGAAGTTTACTTCGGTTCATGGGCGTAACCGTGACAACGCGTGTGTTTCAATGAAACCGTCTATAGGAGACTGCTTAATACACTGTGTTATAACAATAATGGGTAACACTTTATGTTACGGTGTCTTTGTTACACATGCTACATGTAATTATTATAGTAATAACAGTTAATTATGCATAGTTACATGCAACTAACCCTAAACCAAACCCTAACCCCAACCCTATAGTAAGTACATGATGTTAATGATTATTACTTAGTACTTAAATGTATAATTACACTGTAACAGTGATGCCGTAAAATAAAGTGTGACCCAATAATAATAATACTATCACTTTTATAAGTCAACAGTGTTTACTGTCTGTTTGTCTAGCAATGATTATTATTTTTTACAATTTTGTACATTTCTGTGTATTTTTCTGATGTGCACAGCAGTGATGTCTGTTGCATTCTGTTTTGTCTATAGTCTATGAAGGCGCATTCAAGAAAGCATTCAGAAAATGTTATAATACTTGATCATATGACAATAAATTACTTTGACTTGACTATAAACAGTTAATGTAATTCTTTTGAAAATGTAACATTGTCATGAAAGTGACCCGACAAAAGATATTTTAAAGAGGAAAATGTTAATTGCTCAGGCGAGATTTGAGTATTTCCTAAAAGATGTTTCTCCTAAAATTGTTAAACTAAATTAAGAGCGCTGAGCTGTAAAATTGCTGTAGATTGTTTAGGTAAAATGTGACCCTGAACCACAAAACCAGTCATAAGGGTAAATGTTTTTAATTGAGATTAATTTATCATCTGAAAGGTGAATAAATAAGCTTTCCATTGATGTATTGATGTTTGTTAGGGTATACAATATTTGGCTGAGATACAACTATATGAAAATCTGTTTTAAAGTTGTTTAAATAAAGTCCTTAGCACTGCATCCACACACAAAAATAAAGTTTTGATATATTTACGGTATGAAATTTACAAAATATCTTCATGGAAAATGATCTTAACTAATGATCTTTGGCATAAAATAAAAATCATTTTGACCCATACAATGTACTTTTGGCTATTGATATGAATCTACCCATGGTACTTAAGACTGGTTTTGTGGTCCAGAGTCACACATATTCCAATTTGGATAAATCTGTTAAGAAATGTTTGAGTTCATATTGAAATCTTCAATAATATTGACTTTTATATTATTATTTTATAATATTGACTGGAGACTTGGCAAATCTGAGCTCGGTTTATGATCTCTTCTAAAACTATTTGAGCCATTTCTGAGATGTCTCTGTCTTTTTCTCATTAGAAATATCTGGGTGATTCTCACGAAATTAGACTTATGAGGTGTCATGAAACATTTTGATAAAAAAGTAAAAGCTATCAAAAAAAGAAGCATACAAACATCTCTTCATGTACTATTTTGCACATGATTTCAAATGACATAATACAAACCAATTTTGCTGTTTTTTCCACATTTAAGGAGAAATTTTTCATTACCGCAACGTGTCCGTGATTGGATTTGCGTTTTGACATGGAAATATTCATAATTAAAACATCTAAAAAATAACTTATACTATAAACATTTAAAGTAAAGAAACATGTGGTATTTGGTGATCATTGGTAAATGTAGAGACAATAATAAGGAACATAAATGTGTCCAAGACCAATTTTCTCATCCTCCGCAACAATTTTCAATTTCATTGTTTAAGCCCTCAAGGAACTAACATTTTCAAAAATAAATTTGTTGGAAGGGACATAATTGAGTGTGACACTCAAGATGGCTGCCAGGTAAGCAGTTCTTATTTAAAATTTAGTTAAAATTTTGTTTGTCATAGTACCTAGACAACTTTTTATTTGTCATTACCAAAACATGAGTTTGTAAATGCATATATCTATTGTAATATCATGTTGCGGTAATAATAATTTTTGATAATGATAATCTAAAAAATGTTAATAATTCTATAGGAAATATTTTTTAAATCCTCTAAAAATAATGATTATAGTAAGTTCAGACCTTAATCTTATATGTGCAAAAAATTGGGCTTTTTAAAAATTCTGATGCTGAACACCTTCTAAATTTGGATTTCGTTTGAATCACCCATCTGAGATGCATGAGACAAAATTAAATTTTCCATTTGCTCTATTTTTAATCTCACTGATGTTTAGAAATAAATGAGATATTAAAAAAAATCTAATTTGTGAATGTATCAAATCATGATACATTCCTTTATGGCCAACATGGAATATTTTTACATAAAAAACTGCATGTGTCACACCACTAAAATGAAAAGACTATAGGAAAGGCAAAAAGACGAATAAAAACGAAAATAGGAACGATGACCAGCTACACAACATCAGATATAGATTTTCCTTGGAATATTTCTATACATTTTCCCCTACAGTCCAGTGATATGCGTCAACTGCCTATAAATAAACAAGCTTGTTAAACAAGCTTAGTAAAGAATTTTCACCACAAGGTAATATAGATCCTGGCCTTCAACAGCCAAAAGCAGAGATTGAATGTATTGATCGAGTTAAATGGCCCAGTCTTTAATAAATACTACATTATGACGGCGAGGTTGTGTCAGCGTGTTGGCTGATGATGGCAAGCCCCTCAAAGTCGGTAATCAGAGGAAGTTTGGGGGAAAGATAATCTTTCGCTCCTAGCATCCTCGGAGACGCAGGCCAAGCAATCAGGGGATAGCAGTGATTGCTTGGGTTGCACTTGTGAAATCACAGCCTGCATTGGTCCCAGACCTGAAGGAGATGCTAAAATCGACCTCTTCTGAGTTTCTCTTTTCAAGTAAATACTGATTGGGGTCTCCATAAACCATCTACCACCTTCTTCTTCCTCTGGCATACAATCTGTCACATACACAACAATAGGGGTAATTTATTGTACTTCGAATACAAATGTATGGAGACTGATAACGTGGCTTTTCGTAGTTCGGGGAGGAAAATACAAATATGCCCGGCATTTCGTGATAGAAGACAAAATTAACGTATAAGTCTATCCGAGCATAAATTAAATATAAATTCATGCCGTCAGCTACATGCGAATAAGGGGGAAAAGTACTGTATGTAAAGCGTGGTCCGTGTGTAGGTGGCAAACTGGCAAGTACGCAAGAAGAAAAGCGAGAGGACCTGCTCCAAGATGGGTTGCGTTAAGAT
Source organism: Misgurnus anguillicaudatus (assembly GCF_027580225.2). Lineage (NCBI taxonomy): Eukaryota > Metazoa > Chordata > Actinopteri > Cypriniformes > Cobitidae > Misgurnus > Misgurnus anguillicaudatus. The sequence continues at coordinate 29,025,849 of NC_073343.2, read as the reverse complement.
TTCACACATGCGGAAAAAGCCAATAAACAAATAGCTATCCCTTGATGGCCTGAAATCAGATGCTAAATGAAGTCACTTGGGAAGAAGCCGACAAATGTAGCCAAGGCTCAGAGAGCATCTTAGACTCCGCTGTCTTCTTCTGACCCGACCCCTTAAAAAGCCTTTCTCTGTTTCATACTTCTATGATTCAATTCGGTAGGATCATGTATCCCAAAGAAAAGGCAATTAGTAGATGACACTGAAATGGCAAAGGAAACAAGCTCTAAACACGGCTCAAGACAGCTGTCCAGATATTACCCGTCGCTCGAGCAAACTGCACCCGATTAAAGTTTAATGCGGCTTTTAAGCGAGGATTTTGCTTATCAGCGCGAGGGAAAATATTGTTATTGATTCCATCATTTTAGAAGTAACCGATCCTTTAAGTAATTTCTGCGGGTCAGTTTTTGAGTGTCCGCTTCGGTTGGATCACAGAAGCCCGGGTTCATTTAGTATGCAGGGCTTAATGCACAAAGCGTTCCCAATACGATTCAGTCACATCTGTTGAAGGACAACACTCGTTTTCGATTGGATGGCCAACGTAAACATTAACTACGGTTCAAGTCGGAGCAGTTGAATTATGAAAATTGAATGCTGTTCAGAGGCGTCTTAATTGATCATTCCAACGGAGAAGAACATTTTAAGATATTGATCCACCACCATCTTAAAAGTAGCTTTTATTTAGCTAGTAAATAATGAAGTGTTTAGTTAAAACTGTTTGGTACATTTATTTTTAATTAATGCGTTTGGCCTTCAATTAATTCTCAAGACTCAAAAGCCTGGCCTAACCTATGCATATCAACTATAGGTGGACTTGAAATGAAAGTTTATCAAGAGCAATTACGGCCGATCCCGAAATCTCCCCCAAAACGGCAGGGCGTATTCGCTTTTAAAGCGGGACGAGGGAGACTTGGCAATAAAGTTGGGCTCATTGTGCATGTCCCTCCACTCCAGCAAAGAGACTGCGGCGATATACAATAGCCCTGCTCAGGAATGGAGGTGTGGGCTAATTTGTCCATCTCCTGCAGTAACTCTCCACTGCTGTAAGAGAAGAAAGACCACATTCAGACCTCAACTGGATTACGCGGGCCAAAAAGAGCAGGATGTTGAAAGAATGGGAAGCTTTTGTTACATTCCCTTTCAGATCATATAAGATTTTGATTAAAGAACAGTGGTTTTAATGCATATTGGTCGATTCAAATCCAATCTGAACTTTTTAGACATTAACGTACAAACCGACAACAGTAACCCGAGCCTAAGTAGTACATCTTTGGCACATTAAGGGTCCTTCAAGAAAGGAAACCAAAGACAGAAAATATAGGTTCAGGTTTCAGCCTTCAGCCAGTGTGAAAATATCGTCAATTCGATCAAAAATTTATAATGCAACTTTCCAGGTCTTAAATTTCCACGGGCTGCACTTGAAATGGGCACTTGTTTCCCCATTATGGCTTTCTTAATCAACTTACGTCCGAGTTGTCTTGCTTAAAGATCACTCCGACGTATTGGATGTTCAGTATCTAAGGTATGTGTTCCTCAGCCGGGCCTGATGAAATAACACAACAGTTTACATATTTCTAAACCCGATCTGCAGACCGATTGAAAAATCCATACCGACAATCAAATTTCCTTGAAAATATATACATACAAGTCTGCTTTGAGGTGACTGAAATGAGGCAAATTCGGTTTCAGGAGACAGGAAGAGAGAAAGTCTTAAGGAGCACAGATCGGGCGGTAAATGGCTACTCATCGCGACCAGGAACGAAACTCATCCATCCCAGGAGACACTTAGAGAAGGGTGAGAGAGGCAAGCGGTGAGGAAGGAAGAATATGTGCTGCTCTCTTTTCCTTGCAGCTGGTATGAATTATTCAGCTGGGGGGTGGGATCGCCTTACATTAGCCATCTTGTTTCTTGTGCCTTTAATGACAGTTGTTGTAAACATACATAGACAAACACCATTCGCACTCCTACACGGCTCGTCTCTCGTCTCACTCGGAGAAATATTTCAATTCCTTCGACTCCGAGATTTCGAGAGCATCCCTAGTAAGATGGCTTCCGTCGTCCGGTTCTCATCTGCCGTGCCAGTTTCTATAAGGTTTCTATGTGTGTTTTGAAAAGTCGGACGGGAGGGGCTTCGTACAAAACTGTCAACACCACCATTTTCAATAAAATCAGGGTGGCGAATGACACGTAAGTGTTTGTGTGCCCCTCCTCTCGAAATCACAAGGTCAAGGGGAGACATTTGGCCCCTGCTAAGAACTAAAGCCCTAGCTATTCAAAACATTTACCCATTCATGTTTAAGAGATGTCCCGCTAAATAAATGATGACTGTTTATGTTAAAGCTAAAGTGTCTGGCTTTTCACATAAAGGTCTCACTCGAGTTCTTGTGGCCATGAGGGCATCGCAGACTTCGAATGAAGCGTTGAAAACTGCTACGCCGTCTCCGAGAGATATTGTAAAGAAGGACGTATGTTTTACTTCCTACCTTCACCTTTGGTCTCTCCTGTTTGTTAATTGTTAATGCTTATTTCAAGATCAAGAGACGATACAGGATATTTGAGATGGCCAAGATATTCATCTTGTCTACTGCACATTTCAACAGTGCTGACTGTTGGACTGAAGACTCATCACAAACAAAAACAGAACCTCAAGTTCCCGCAAAGGCCTTAAAGGTGCCTCTCAGACCTTCTAGTACTTCTAATACACAAAAGAGTGCATGCTACAAAGTTTAAAATGAATAATTTCTGCTCAAAATGTTTAAATGTGCAGAATTTAAAACCGTATTTACCTTGAACAGGTTTTGTACATGGTAATGATATATTGTGAGCCTCAAACACGATTGTTTCCTCCTCCTTATGTAAACCTCATTAATGCAAAAGACAGCTGGAAAACAGCCCAATCTCAACATAACACCAACTGTTACGTTACAGTCATGATGTACGCCCCCAAAATTAAATTACAATTAAATGAATGACAATATTGTTACAATGCTAAAAAACAAAGTTGTGACTGCTGAGTTAGCGCTATATGCTATTTGATGCTATATGCTAGCATTTAGGCTAAAGTTCTACATTTGATGTTACAGTATACGTTTTGCAGGTCCATACTCAAAAAAACACAAACTAAATACTCAGAAACGCTCATTTCCAATCTCCGAATAAAACATAGGTCATGGGTTCGATCTCAAGGAAAATAAAATGCACAGCTTGAATGTGCTAAGTTGTTTTAGATGAAAGCATCTGCCAAATCCATAACATAAAATATAAAGTTTTTCATCAAATTAAAGTGGTGCCACAGTTACAATACCTTTTTGGTGGGTTTAAAGGCAGGGTGCATGATCTCTGAAAGCCAATGTTGACATTTGAAATCACCTAAACAAACACGCCCCTACCCCAATAGAATCTGGACCTTCTTTTGATAGACCCACCCCACACATACCCAACCCAGGCAATGATGTTGGTAAGTAGACACGCCCCTTACTGCTGATTGGCTACAAGTGTGTTTTGGTAGTCAGCCCAACTGCCTTTTCCTAAGTGTTTTTAAACATCACGCACCCCGCCTTTAAGCAAAAATGAATTACAGTACGTTACAAGGTATACAGTGTTTTATCAGTACGCACCCCTGTATCACGAAATTATGTACCTATAGTCACGTAAATTTGTGATGCCCCATTCAGACAGCCAGTGACCAGCAGTAGCAGAGCGACGCAATCTCATTCATTTCAATGGAAACCAGGCGACTTTCGGCGGCACGAGTGAAAGTGACCGCTGGCCACCGTATGGGCGTGTCCAGCGACGCGAGAAAGTTAAGAAAAGTTTAACTTTATGCAAATGTCGGGCAAATTTCTGGAGCGACTACCAATGAGAACGAAGCAGTGGAGTTCCCGTCATCCTTCTCACGTCAGTTACTGGCGCGGATGGTACTCATTTGTTTATGACAAGCAGATTTAGAAATGCCTCATTGAAAGAGACGGGCGACACACAGCGATAACATCACTGGCTGTCTGAATGCGTCTTCAGTCTTTTGCGTGACACTGACACGGTTTTCCGCCTTTTTGCATGAACATGTCACGCATTTCTGTTTACGTGTCACTGTCACATATTTGTTATTCAACTGTTTTGTCCTATTTTCAAACCATTGGCGCTTCGGTTTAGGGTTAGATTTGGTGTTTGCGTTAGGATGTCACTTTAATTATGGGTTTATACCTTTTTTCATGATTTTTTTTATATTTTATGATTTTTAAACCATTGTCGCCTGGCATTAGGGTTAGAGTTGGGTTTGAGTAAGGACGTCATTTTATGTAAATCTAACCCTAAACTGAAGCGACAATGGCAAGAAAATAGGACAAAACAGTTGAGTAACAAATAAATGTGTGTCATATTCACGCAAAAAGGCGGAAAACCGTGTCAGTTTCATGCAAATTACTCACAAATTTACGTGACTATAGGTACGTAAATGTCGTGACACTGGGTTGCAGTACATGTGTGTTTCCTGGGTTCATACTCATGACCTTTTGCGCTACTAACACGATGCTCTATCACTGAGCTATACAGGAGCACATATGAGTAATCACTTATAAAACTCAAAATTTCTGTTATTACAACATACTATATAAGTTACTAAGGTATATAGTGTATACTACTTGTATATGTTTCGTGGTGCTTAGCACTCATGAGGTGAAATTAGAAGAAACATCCAGGGATTTGGTCTGCAGGCAATCATCTATCAACGGCTGGACTTTAGGCACTACCCCTAAAAAAAAGCACTGAGTTCTCATTGTCCCGATCTGCCCTTCGCACTCAAGCGGACCAGAGGAATGTCAGGTCTCCGAGGTGAGATTGTGCGGATAGCTTCAGCTGATCACTCGAGGAAGTCGCATGTGTTAAAGCGAGCCTCAGAGGCACCTCGTAGCAGCTTAGGGAAATTGTCATATTGATACATGATGAAAACCGGGGGGCCCGACGAGCCCTCCTTAATCCTATAATGCAACGCTGCACGGTGGATTTGGTTATCGCCTAGTTCTCCGGTGCCGTATCTTTGTGACCTGACATGTTGACCGCGATCGTCGACTGCCTATTCACCAGCTTAGATCTAGTTTCCCTTTCCCTGGCTCGCCTTTTCTCTCTCTCTCCCGTTTCTATCTGAGATCTGAGAGCAATGTTACCACACCGCATCTTGATTTGTTTGCGTCGAACCGCAAAGGAAACAGAAGCAGAGAGCCTGAAATTATCTCGCATTATTTTCGAACGCCTTGCCAACTAGTACGAGCTATTTTAACTCTATTTACTACCCGACCCAAGATCAGAAGCTAAGTGGCATATGTATGTCCATTAGCCGCAGGATTGAAGCTCGTGCTCACCCACCGCCCTGTTTTCATAATTAGCCCTTCCCTGCTAAATGTCAGCGTTTACTGCCGCACATGCATCTGACAGGCCCTTGGCAGCATATGCTAACTCCTAAACAACACTGATATGGCTAAGTGTTTCAGGAAGCGAGGCCTCGGTTCCAAGGGGTTACGTAATGGAGCCGGCTTCTTCATTAAAGGCTTCCTGCCTGCAGTTTAGTGTGCCTCGGGTCCCTTGGCTCCTTGCATTGCCATTCATGCTGCCCACATGCAAACAAATATTAATTTTACCCCAGCACAAACAATAACAAAAGCAGATGTCAGTCAAACACTCTCGAGCGCGCCGGTGACCTGCAGTCTTAGGGAGGATCGGATGAGGCCGGCTTTGCAGAGGCTTGGTTATGCGTGAGAAGGCGGAGATTCTCTGGAGAACTGTTTGCCGTCTCCGCCATTAGATGGAGCGCTTGCTGTCAGTGGGAATACAGTAACAGGACCCTGTCTGTTTCTGCTTGCCTCTCACATCAACACAATGAAGTCAGACGAAACTGATTAGATAATTAGCATCACCATTGATTATGATCATATTATTCAAATGATAATGCACAGACACAAGAGCCAAATGATTAGATGATATGCGTTCTCTAACTTGTTATTTAAAATGAAATCTAACAGTTTTCTATAGTTACTAATGCTTATGTATGGATATTTTAATTTGTTATGAAGTGATTCGGCATAGTATGTGTTGGTAATGTTACATAAATATGTTCTCATAAATCACAAATTATTAAAAATATGATGCAAGAGTTAAATTTTTCATTAAAAAGTGACAAGAAGGGACAAACTCAGCTGTTGGGTTAAATTAACCCCGAAAATGTTTATATTTGACCTAACAATGCTAAGTCTAAAAACAAACAATGCTAAATAGCACTAAAACTGGTTCTTGGTTCGTATTCATAGAGGAACGATTTTAAGTGCCATATAGCACCTTTGAAGTACCTGTGTAGAACCATATAGTGCTATGTAGAACCATATGTGGTGCTATAGTGGTGCTATATGAAAAACCAGAGGACGAAAGATGAAGGGTTAAAAATAAGTTTTGAAACACCTGATTTGACTTTTCCTCCTCTTTTCTCCACCAAATTAAACATATCATGGCTTGGCAAACTATATTTTTAAAAATGTAGCCTATGTTCCTCTGGCAAAATGTTATGCTCTCCTTCCATTAATGTTGTTTCTAAAAGGAAAACTTCTACAAATGCATATGCAAGAAGGTCGTAAAAATAAGACCTTTTTAGAGCTGAATATCTACTGTCTTTAGTAAGTTCAATCATTATTTAACGCCAAAATGATGGTTTGCGCAAGCTGTTAGTAAATCTGGCCCTTAAAGGGGTCATACGATGAAATGTTTTAATTTGTAAAATAAGTCTTTGGCGTTCCCAGAGTTCGTATGTGAAGTTTTATCTCAAAATACCCTACAGATAATTAATTATAGCATGTCAAAATTGCCATTTTGTAGGCCTGAGCAAAAAATGTGCCGTTTTGGGGTGCTTCTTTTAAAATACAAATGAGCTGATAAAATGCAAACACTGATGCAATGATGGTGGTTTGTTGAAATAAACATGTTTCATCAGTCAGTGATTTTTACTTTAATGTTTATTTAATTAATTAATATTACTAATTATTTGTCTTTAAAACACAGCTTTGGTTTAGTTTCGATGAAGGGATACTTGAGCCTTACTGATAGGGTTGTGGGGGTACTTAGGGCTAAAAAGGTTGGGCACCACTGACCTAGGAAACCAAAACATTTGTTATTTTCGACGAGGTATTTGTTCAAGAGTTTAGTTTAGAAACTAGTCATACAATTAAACAAACAGAAACCGGAAGTAAAGTTCGGACCTGATGCGGTACTTTTACTCATTTTAAAATAGAACTAAATCACTACCTGTACACAATAAAAGAAAAAAGAAATAACAAAGCAAAAAATACTTTAGATTACTGTAAAGCCTTAACCTCCTAAGACCCGGGTTTTGGTTTATGTTTTTTTTTCCAGATTTCTACCAGCCATTTTGGGGTTAGGAAGGACCAATAAATATAATAGCCAAATTGTTTTCTAAGAACATGAAGCAGTGTATTTGTCCATGTTTGTGTACAACAGGTTCCAGTTACACAGAATTAAGTATTATGGTGCACATATGTGGACATCCAGGTCTTAGGAGGTTAAATCTATCATTTGACTAAATTTGTAATATGTTATATCCATTTCATTGTGAATTTTTTTTTATTCCTGTATCTGTCTATTGTATTTGTCATATTTGATATAAGTTATTGATTAGGGCTGGGTATCGATTCAGATGTGTTCCAGATCGATTCAATTTCGATTCACAAGCTATCAAATCGATTCGATTTCGATTCTCGCTTCAATTTTCGATTCCGTTTCTCGGGTCGGTTTTTATACTCGATTCAACTCAATGAATATAGATTTAATACAAAATACAATATTAATAAAAATAACAGTGAACAGCAGTTTACAAGTGGGTAATTAAAGCCGTTCTATGCAGTTTCTGCGTTTTTGTCAAACAGCGACCCCTAGAGTCGCTGGAGAATACTTGCAACTGTTGTAATTTCCCACTCTAGTACTCCAAAGATAATGACCAGGTAATGTTTCACAATTTCATGCAAATATTAGGCTACTGCATAGTCTACTTAACTTCAGATGATGGTAATAGGATAATAAGAAGTTTATTCCAAGTGTAGAGTGCGTATAACAATAAAGTACCGCGTTTGCTAGCTTATAACGTTTTTACATGATTGCAGCTAAATCACAAGTAAACATTACAAAATGCCACGACAAAGTTAATTGTGTACGTTGCATTATTTCATAACGTTGTTCGTTATAATGTCACTACACATGATTATTGCTATTTATCAAAATAGTTTGCAAATTGTGCATGTTTACACTATTTACAACCTCTAGGCTTATTTATGTCCTGATAATTATGTGAGATATTGACAACTGTTGTCATGATAATCACATGACATACTACAAGCAAGCGCAACAACATACAACATAGACCGCAAACAAGTTTACAAATGAGAGATTTACTTACTAGTCCATCAACAAGATCACCAGATCAGCATCCCATCCAGTGCTGTCTTTTAGCTCATGCCAACGAGTAAAAACCTGACCGAGTGGGCAGTGGCGCCGTGGGACTCTCGTCCGGTTCCTAACGCGGTCAGATTCTCTTTTCCTACTCTCTTCCGAACGCGCTTTCTTAACTTTTAAATCGTTTAGCCTCACGGCTCAAATTCGCACGTGCAGTTGTTGTTATAGGCTTGATCGACTTCATGCAGCGCTGCAAGAACCGACAGCCGGATGACGTCAAAGTGCCGTCTCGGATCATTCTCGCGGTACTATGACGTCATCCGGCGGTCGGTTCTTGCAGCTCCACACGAAGCCGAACAAGCCTAACGTGTGTGACGTTGTTGCCGTAAAGCAAGTCGTGATTCTCGCAAGATTTGTCAGGGGCGGTTCTCTCAAGCTTGCATTGGCGGTTTTGCTAGCGACGTCCTCCCCGAGCTTCAACAGGAGGAAGATTCGCCCTACTATGACTTTGTTTACCACTGAAATAACTTTGAAGCTGTTATATTAATGTACAATAACTGCATAGTGTGTCTTTAATAAAAATAAATTAAAAGCCACAACACTAACGTTGTTGTCTTGCTTGCGAAATCTAAAATGGTTCCAAACCTCTTACTTTTTATGTGAAGGTGGCATCAACGTCGATGAAGCACCTGAAACCGCCTTTTTAAGCACTGAATGAAAGAATGACAGGCGGCTTGGTAACATCGCGCAAGGCAAAAAAGAGGGTGACATCTAGTGAAGAAGACTAGTAATTTGATTAACGTTAATCTTACATTCAATGTTGAAAAATATGAAAAAAAAACTGATTCTGCTATTTGAGAATCTATTCTGAATCGACCACGTTTTAAAAAACGATTAATCGAAAAATCTATTTTTTTGCCCAGCCCTATTATTGATACTGTATTGCCCTTCTATGATCACTGTTCAGAATAATAGAATGAATAAAAAAGCTGTTCTGAACCTGTATTCATTTCTGAACACAAAAGAAGATATTTTGAGAAATTATGGTAAGCACACAGCTGATTGTAACCATTGACTTCCATAGTAGGAAAAAAATATTATGGAAATATTGTGATAAAGGATGAAAAAGATATTTTGATAAATGATGGTAAGCACACAGTGATGGTACCCATTGAATGCCATCATATTTGTTTTTCCTACTATGGAAGTCAATGGTTACCATCATTTATCAAAATATCTTCTTTTGTGTTCATTATGACAGAATTTTCATTTTTAGGTGAACTATCCCTTTAATAAAGAAGTTAATTTACTAAAACCAATGCCCTTCACTGACTCAGTAGAGGAAACATAATGGCGAGGTTGCCGATAGATCTCCGAGGTGCTGATGCAGAGAGTGGGGACTTACTGCAATGATGCTTGACAAAATATTTTGGTAGGAAATAAGTCATTACCAGAGCCAATGACAGGCGGACGATGAGTCTGGCATTGATCGGGAAGGGGGGTGACGATCTAATCTGTCCATGCTCGCGAGTAACTCCATAGGGCGCAACTCTCTCAGATTTCATCGCTCTGCCCCATAACCAAGAGGTGACCAGTGAAAACGACCATATAAAAAAATCTTCATCTCCGCTCCACCCACCCCCCAATCGCACTACGACCCCCCCCCCCCCCCCGCTTTTCAGGGCAGGGCACGAGCTTCTCTGTCTTTGTGCAATTAAACACTCCATCTGTCTGAGGAGCCCACATTCTCCCGGTGCATTCGCAGCCTCTTCTAATTGCAATTCTTATTAGAAATCAAGACACAATGCACGCATTTCGACATCCCTTCTGCGAAAGAAATGTAGACAAAAAAATCAAGCTAATTAATAATTACACATAAGCTGCTGATCTACATAACCACAGCCATCCCTCCAGGGTTCAATTTAAGCTTGATTATGATGCCATACATCAGCTTACATTGTGCATCATACAGACAAAAGGTGAGCAAACACGCACACTTGCATACTTTACGTATGTGACAATGTTGCCGTGCGGCACAAAGAACGTGCATCTTTTTGATGTGTTCTTTGGGTGAAGTGTGAATTGAGGAAGGCTGGCGGCCAGATGGGACTGCTGGATCAGGTTACCTGTTAAAACTGCGCATCTGCCCCTACAGTCAATCTCGCTGATGTCTGTGACAGGTCGATGGAGCCCATGCAGGAAGGGCTGAAGCACAGGATGGTAGGACTGAACCGGGACGGGCCTGACCAATACCCCCCCCCCCCCCCCCTTCTCTCTGGGGTTTCGCTGGACTCGGCAGGAATTCTGTCAGGCCACTTGGTGCACTGGAGTCAATGGGGCAGAGGGACGGTTGAAGAGTTCAGTTACACAGAGGCCACAGGGCTGTGGCACCCAGTCAATACAAAATAGATTTACAGAGTCTCTTACATAAGTTTGTGAAATGTCACAGGCTCCTCTGCTCCCCTTTGTCTGCAAACACGGTGTCGAGTATTATCGCACATTCGCTCGCGGAATCGCCTTGGGGAGGACGAGGCCTTTCTTATCCGGTTGACATTTGCTCATGATAACAAACCGTTTTCAAACCAATATTATATATTTCGTGTTCCTTAGTCACGTTTCACAGTAACCCCACAGTTAAATTTCAATGTAATAGCATTATAGACAGACATCTTTGGAGATGTCACTTATAGTATAGATGGTTTCAGCAGTAACAACATAAACAAACGGCTTTCGTGGAACACACGTAACTTCCGGTAAACTCCGCAAAGAATCAATAACAACAAAATCCTGTAAGAGTAGTTTATTTCTGATAACAAGCAATATAAACAACACATAGATTACCTTAGTTCAAATAATAGCTAAAGTGTATCAAAAACTACACTTAGCTAATGTTACTGTGTAAAATGTGTATGCAATCTTAACTACAGATCGGCTGCCAAACCTCACATCAAATGCGGTGATCCATGATCGCCGTCTTCCTTCGTCTTTTGAAAACCATTTTTTTTTCGACGAGGTATTTGTTTAAGAGTTCAGTTTAGCAAGTAGTCAGACCATTAAACAAACAGAGACCAAACAGAGACAGTAAGTTCCGTCCAGACGCGTAATCGCGTCACCGCACATGTGTCTGACGCACATCAGACGCACATGCTTTTTCGCGGTTACCCGCTTAGCCCGAAGTTAACTTCCGGTCTGTGTTAGTTTATCGGTCTGGCTAGTGACTAAACTGACCTCTGGAACAAATACCTCGTCGAAAATAAAAAATTTTGGTTTCCTAAAGACAAGGGGAGATGGCAAGCATGGATCAACGCTGTGCAGAGAGAGGTTCGGCAGCCAGGCAAAAAATCAATGATCTGTAGCTAACAAGATTAATTTTACAAAGTAACGTTAGCTTAATGTAGTTGATACTCTTTAGCTATGATTTTAACTAAAGTAAGTTACTTGTTATTTATTTAGCTTATTTTATCAGAAATAAACTACTCTAAAGGGACTTGGTTGTTATTGATTCTTTGCGGAAGTCCACTGGAAGTTAAGTTTGGGCCGTTTGTTACGTTGTTGTCGCTGAAACCGTCTATAAAACACAAATAAATGCAATAAATTCTCACAGATCAGTATTTATAATTGTTTATTTTCTAAGTATTGTCAAATTTACAAAACAAAAACAACATTTTATATTGGCGAAACATTACAGTTCTGTGCTTTTCTACTTTGTAATGCAATAGAAATACACAATGGGTGATTCTCGCAAAATTAGACTTTTGAGGTGTCATGAAACATTTTGATAATAAAAGTAAATGCTATCAAAATAAGAAGCAAATTACATCATACAAACCAATTTTGTTGTTTTTTCCACATTTAAGTGGAAAATTTTCATTACCGCAACATGTCCATGACTGGATTTGGGTTTTTTGATATGGAAATATTTTTAATTAAAAAATCTAAAAAATAAAAAGCTTCAATGCATGTTATACTATAAATATTTACAGTAAAGAAACATGTGATATTTGGTAAACATTGGTAAATGTAGTGACAATAATAAGGAATATAAATGTGTCCAAGACCAATTTTCTCATCCTTCGCAACTATTTTTTTAAGCCCTCAATTAACTAATTTTTTAATTTTCGGAAGGGACATAATTGACTGTAACACTCAAGATGGCTACCAGGTAAGCAGTTCTTATTTTTTCTTCCAGATAAAAGTTGAAATTTTTTTTGTCATAGTACCTAGACAACTTTTTAGTTCTCACTACCGAAACATGAGTTTGTAAATGCATATATTTAATGTAATACCATGTTGCGGTAATGATAATTCTTGATAATGATGATCTAAAAAATGTTAATAATTCTATAGAAAATATTTTTAAAATCCTCTAAAAATTAGGGTTATAGTAAGTTCAGACCTTAATCTTATATGTGTAAAAAAATTGGCTTCGAGGGCTTTATAAAAATTCTGTTGCTGGACACCTTCTAAATATGTATTTCGTGAGAACCCATATACGCCTAAAATAACAATAATTTAATAAAGGTTAATTTCAAAAGACTATCGTTTTTTGTTACTTTTAATATTACAGTATTGGGCGCATGCAATCATCTCAATAAAACATGGGGGTAAAAATGAATTTTGACAATTCCAGTCAACTTATTTTTCATGTGATCATTACTGTCTAAATACCTCTGCATTAACAAGATTTCAATGGATATGTGGAATTATCTATAAAGCATTTCAGCTGTCACTCACATAAAGGTAAAAGACCGATCTTTGGTCTTTAATGGTCTCAGACGAGAAAGAGGCCCTAACCCCACCACCGGCCTTCCTTGTCTATTTTTGATTTTCCACTTATAAGTGATTTGAAAGTTGATTGTGAGCAGACAGTCTGAAACTTTCCTGTCAGCTACTTTAAGGGCAAATAGATAGCCTCATGAATTATGCATCGGAGACAATTTTCTCTCAGCCACTGAGTCATCAATCAGAAGCTTTCCGAGGACCCCAGAATCAGCCGACCTGGTTACATTCAAAACCTTTAATATACAGCGGGTAGTTTGGTGGGCATTTACGAATTCTTCGCTCAAAACGATGCAAAGAATTTCTCTCTTCGCCATCACCGAGTCAACTACTATACCTTTTCGACCGTTAAGCTTTTAGCATTGTTTAAAACGAACGAAGCGCAGGTGCAGAACGCTAGCGTTTTTCAAACAAAGATGTATTTTCGTAAGGAAAATACATGCAAATATTTGCACGTTTTGTCTTTTTTTGTTGTTGCTAACAGAGACGCATGGCTAAAAGGACCCTCCAGAGCAGCAATTTGATCCATGATTGCATGCATTTACCCATGTAATTGAAATAATGAGAGATGATTGCTTTGAGCTATTAGTCATAAGTTCCTGATCTTTTTGTTTAATCCTGGCATCAGCTGTCAGCGTGCCGGTAGGAGCTTTGGGGAAGAGACACTAAGGATATCATTTGCATCACCTCAGACTGTAATTTTTCCCCCCTATTTTCTTTTGTCTGTCTATCCGTCTCTCCAAACCGATGTTCTTAATTTTTCCAAGGTGCACGGGAGATCTCACGATGTTTTGATGGGACCGAGCCCAAATATTCACGCTACCCATAACCAGGATGTTGTCAGCCGCAAGCAAAATAAAAGTCTTGGCAGCAGGTGCGAAGAAAGTGTAATTCTTTCACAGAGGCCATTCTGCCCTAATGGGGACACGCAGTATAACACCGCGTTATGTATCACTCCGCCGACGACAAAACCTCACAGCGTTTTGCAAACCAAGTAATAATTCCCCATTGTATCGGGCCCAGCTGTCTGTGACGATCAAAACAACAAAGGAAAAGAAGCAGGAAAAAGATAGAACGGCAATTAATCACAACCATTATCTTCAAGACGAATCAAAAGGTGTCAAGCTGTTTTCTAAATATTACTGTGCCAGCATTATTTGATTATGAGTTTGACACAAGACAGCTACAGCAGGTATCATAAACATCTGGTAATTACACAGAGACAAAACATTCGCCTTGTTTATATCAGCTGCGGCAGGCAGACTTGTTTAATTGACTCGTGTTTCATTGTTAGGCTTCAACTTGTTTAAAAAACACATGGTATGTGCATCAGGTGGTTGAAAAAATTGTTAAGTTATTATTATTTTTTTTAATTAACACATTGCATGTTTGTTTTAAGTTACCTTCGATATAATAAGCATTGTTTAATTTCTACTCTGAACTTTCTCTTATATTTGTTGTTGCATGTTATATGCTATGCATACTTAAAACCTAAACAGTACTGTTAAACTTATGTGTATTTGTCTGTGAAGTAGGCCTGTCAAAATTTACACGTTAACGCTAATGTATTTTAACGCCACTAATTTTATTAACGCGTGATTAACGCAACACGCAATTTATGTTTGACCCTTGGTCTAGCCAACAGCTGGATGAATAGAGACCCAGCAACTGACCCGCGTTAGATGAGTAAGAGGTTTTCATAAAAATAAGAACATTAAGTTCTCGTCTAGCGAATCCAATGCTCTAAATGGTCATTAAATATCTTAAATTATCTTTTTTTATGTTTTCTGAGAGGTGTACCGTCCCAAATCCATAATCTAAAGCAAAGATGCGTCTTCGTTCACTTGCTCGTATTTTGGTTTCGTTTTTAAAGCATGCAGAAATTATAGAAAATAGACTGCAATACTTGCATGATGTTAAAATAATTATTAAAAGAGATAAAGTTCGGGACCTGATTGATGATAAAAAAGTTAATTAAGAGTGACAAGACTCAAAAGCGATCTTCCTGACGCTGATGTCTGAAGCGCATGCACACAAACACGCGAGTGCGTGACCCCGATATTTATATTAAAAATATCTGTTTTGACAAGAATTCACGCAGGTATGACCTATAATCTGTTATATCTATAGTGAATGTTTGGTTTACTGTTGAGGAAAAGTATCTGTTGTGCAACATTATATTAAATCCTTGCATTAGCCTAAAGAGCGGTCTGTCTCAATGTCAAAATTAAACAATAAAAGAAAAACATATATTTAACATATATTGATATTGTTTTCGCTTTGCGTAAACAGGTGTAGTTCTGTCATGTTTTGTCAGATTCCAACAAATCATGCATTGTTTTGAAGTTTTTTAATAGAGAATGTTAAAATATAAATAACAAATTTTTGAACATTTGCTCATCCAAACTCAATTTGCCAGCACAGGTCACAAATGATGCAGCAGCAGACAGAAATGGAGAAAGAACAAGGTCTTCTAAAGGGAAAATCATATATAAAACCATGTTTGATGGTTCTGTTAAAAATGTAAACAGGCTGTTGTAAACATACATTTGCATATAGCATATATATTTGTCCAAATCCATGTTGATAAGTGCATTAAAAACTATGAAAAGTGTTACATTTAGGTACATTTAGAACAGATTAATTTGCGATTAATCGCGAGTTAACTCATGCGATTAATCTAAATATTTTAATCTATTGACAGCCCTACCATAAAGTATACAATAGTGGCCATCTGAGAAGTAAAGTTATCCCATGTCTAATCATAATACAGAAGCAGCACTTTTATGAAAGCTCTGCCAGGTAGGTACGAACGCTCCTGTATTTTTGTGCCGGAGAGATGGTGCATTAGACAGAGTGACAAATCCGGCAGGTGAATGCGTGTCAATTCTCGGATGAATGCTCGTGTGCCTCCCTATACTCTTTTTGAGCCCTCTCCCGAAGGTAACGGGTATTAGTAAGAGATCTCTACATATTCCCCTGTAGGCTTTCCTTTAAAGAGCATCCTCTTCAAACGCCTTCCTATTCAGGCGAATCTTTCATCTAAAGCATCCACTGCAGGCTATTATGAACCTTAACACTTACAAAAGACTTTTATTTTTTATCACATCCACCTGCGCGTCAAAGAAATGATGTGACACACACATTAGAGACCCCATTTCTCTCCGAATCCGGGTTCCCGTCTCAAAGGGGAAGGCTTTTTTTGTTACGAGGCGGTTTTTGGATGGTTCAGTGGTGTTCTGAAAGCGTCGCTGTTTGTCTGACGGTTGGTTTCCGTTCTGTGCGAGTCCTATTCCTTCTGTCAGCACGACTGTGAGTGTGGGCAGGTATACACATGTGCCAAATAACCAAGGTCACCTCAGAACTCTCTGAAATGTATGAAATCTCTCTACTTTCTGGCAATTTAGTGTTCTTTTCTCTTTTTCTGTAGGAGAGAGAGTGTGAGATCCATAACACGATATGCAATACAGTCTGCGGTCACTCGCCTGAACTCTCGCATTCCAGGTGGCCCCAGTGTGCTTTTCTGCTCAGCGGTGTGAAGCTTTTTAGTAGCGTCGTCTTCCCCCAGACACAATTTCAATGTTCAAAGCATTATGGAAAGTGATGAGAGAGATCTCACTGTTATCGCCTAACACTCCTGCTACCGTAATTAAATAGAAATGCAAAGCACAGAGCAATTTGGACCCCGGTGCAGGCTAGATATTTCCTTTAACAGTTACAATTTAATTGGACCATATCAATTTATTTCACATTTTGAAATGTCATGGCTTCGCGAGAACTAACAAAATTTGCATCCCGCGCCGAGCGTTATTGCACGAGAGCGAAATAAATATATAAGTCTAAATGCCAGTGTAAATGCCAAGTATTTCGAAAGCCGCTAAAGTAGGCTTGTAAAAGCACAGCGTCCTCTCTCCTGTGTCTGCTCTTGGCAAAGTTTGCCAAATGCTTTCAGTGCAGGCAGTCGAGCTGGCTTAAAAGGATAGCAAACTGTGTCACGCCATTGTTAGTGTTTTGACATCTGTTTTCAAACTCAAAGAATTACTCATCCACACAACCAAGGAGCCGCAACTCTGACACGCAGCCAATGAGGACAAAGGACTCGCAATTTGTCCCGTAACAAATTATAAAATACACCAGAAGCCGCACTGTAAATTAGCCAAGGTCTTTCGACTGCGCTCCAATAATGAGATAAAATGTGCTGCGGTAATTTAAAAAGGATTTTATATCATATGCTTTCTATTGCTGTCATTACACTATGACCTCCAAGTGTGCGTTTAAAAACAGAATTCCCAATTGCAAAGTGTTAAACAACTTTAAATACGAACCATTCGAAAATCTATTGCTGTAACGTAAGCTCAGTTTACAAAACAAATCTTGCACGTGTGGCGTGACTAGCGCAGGTGTAATTTTTTTAATACACATTTGAATGCATAACATTAATACTAGGGATGCACCGAATCCAGGATTCGGCCGAATACTGGGCTTTTTGACAGGGTTCGGGTTCGGCCGAATCCTAGATTTTTTTTCCACCGAACCCTAGGCTTGCGCTACGCTGGTCGACGTCAAGCGGACGTTGATTTCACACATCATGTTCTGACGTGGTGATGAGCTTTTTCTTTCTGTGAGCCTTAGGGGTGGTTCACATTTCGCGGACGCACCTGAAAAAACGAGCGTGTCGCACCGCATTGCTTTCATTATGCATAGGCTTATGTAAATTGTCAAAATAGTTTTTCCCACTTGTCATCCTGGCATAATGTTGCCTATGCTTATTTTTTACGGTTAAAATTAAGTAAAATGAAAAATACACTGCTGTGGACGTTGTTTACTTCATTAATGTGTTTTACTGTGTTAATGGAATAACGATGCGAGTAGGATTCGGTTTTCGGTTTCGGCCGAATCTTAAACAGTGGATTCGGTATTCGGCCGAACCCAAAAATCTGGATTCGGTGCATCCCTAATTAATACAAACTAAATCTCAGCCTTATCAACTAAATAAAAATGCTGCTGATTTGCACTAGATATTTGGTAACCCTGAACCGGAAGACCTTTCCTCGAATTCTCTCGGCCTCGCTCCATTCCCAAGTTTCATCTGTGACGCTCTAACGCCTCTAAAACTCAATTTTGGAGTCGGTCTGGTGATGTTATCACCCGTGACCCCAACTTTTACAAGTTGGCGATTTCACTCCGTTCCTTTTAACTTTTTCAACACACAATAGATTTAAAAGGAACTTCATTTGTGAACATCCTGCCTTCTTGGACAGCAGCAGATGAATCTGTCATAACAGCCTTCACATTTATTTCTCATCTGTGCTTTTGGGTGGCGTCTTTTTGAATACAATTATAAATACTGATTAATTCATTTCACTGTTTTGCCATTCCAAATAAGTTGAAAGATGAGCAAACTGTCACTTCGGCATGCCGCGCCGGGGCAGCCGAGGAGACAAACCTGCCCGGGATAAAAAAAAACTGCCTGTTCAATGAGGCCTCAAATTCCAAAACAATTTATCACCAGATTAAATATCCCTGAAGAGGAGAATGACTTGTCCAAGGGCTGTTTGTAATTCAATGCAGCAGCAACATTGTCAAGTGCCAAGGCTAAACTGAGAGACCTATTACTCCTCCGTGACAAGTTTAGCCCCCGGGTGTCTGCAGAAAGCCTCTTGTTTCTCAAAAAAAAGTACCCCCCCTTGTAAAAGTGTTGTCTGCGAGTATTTAAAGTCATTATCGCACGGTATTTACAAAACAGCCCATCAGAACAGTTTGACATTTGACCAGCTATTTCACTGATTGTGTACAATAGAGGTGTCACGGTCCTCAGAAAAGCTCTTTGGAATGTGTACAAACTTTAGGCAAAGTTTAGGTTATCATGTAGCACTCAGCAGAAATGAAGACGTGCTAAAGGAGAGATAAGACGGTACGAGGGAACGTTTTCGCCCACATTCCTCACCTGCGCGCTGCGGTGAGGAACTAGTTCACTGACACATGATGAATTAGCTAACTCATTACTGAAGACAGGAGTTTTTCTTTCTAAACAGAGGAAAGGGCTCAGAGAAGCTTTCTTTTGACACCGCCCTAATGACTCTGTTGAAATGTGGAAGTATCTTTTTGGTAAGACAAATAAGCCAGCACAGGTTTCAAAATACTAATAAAAATGTATGCTGTGTTATAGCATTTCACTATCATATTTATTTATGTGTTTACCTGTTTCAAGGTATACCGAGGTTTTAAAGAGTGAAAGTTTCAAAACCACTTACGGTGTTACCATTTCCGAGCTGTATTTACACAAAATTAATTAAATCATTAAGTCATGTAATTGATTTGATGTTAACATTTAATATAGATTACATTTTTTTTAAGAATATTATGATGTTGCTTAAAAATAAAATCTATTGTGTCGAGCTGAAAAGTTCAAAATAACACAATTTTAGTGTTGCAATGGCAATACCGCAACATCGTGAAACCATTGTATTTTTAGTTAAAGGAGACATATCATGGAAATTAGACTGTAATTGGGTCCCCAGTGCTTCTATCAACCTAGTAAGTGTAAAAAACAACAACCCAGTAACTTAATTTTGGTAAACCATTTTATGCAAGCATGTTCAAAAATAAGTAATTGATATTTGGCTCCCCTTGTGATGTCAGAAGGGGATAATAGCACCCCTTAATCTGCACTATCCACCACAACACTGCAATTTAGTGCAGAGATCAGCTCATTTGCATTTTAAAGGACACACCCAAAACGGCCCCTTTTTTCTCACACCAACAAAGTGGCAATTTTAACATGCTATAATAAATTATCTATATGGTATGTTGAGCTAAAACTTCACATATGTACTTTAGAGACACCAAAGATTTATTTTGCATCTTATAAAAAGGCTTGCGAAATGTCCCCTTTAAGGTAACACAGACAAATAAAATATAGATGGTACAGATAATACAGATAGCTATAAAGATCCATTTAGTACAGACAAAATCTCGTGGCAAATCGTTATGATTTTACAAGGTGGCTAATTTAAATAAATTAGCTTGATCTCACTTATACAATGTTGTTGGATTTACTTTCACACCTGTGACATTAGATTTAGGGGTGTGGCTTCTTTATGGCTCTTTTTCTAATAATTGTACGTTTTGTACGATTCAAGTTTGTACGAATTAGCATTTTGAAATAACTACAGAGGTCTGACGTTAAGTCTGACGTGTTTTCAGTCAAACATCACAAGAGTAAAAAGAACGAAAAGCCTGGAAAACACTGCAGGATTTTTGCACTGATATTAGATTATTGCCTTATCACACTGTGTGACATGGATCGTTTAAACTTGGGTACAAATAAAGCGGATAAAGCATGTAGACTGTACGATGATGACACAGAAGCTTAGACGGCTGCGTCACACGTTAGCACAATGTCACCAGCATGTGGTAAACAAATACCGGTACGCAGATCGTAGCAGCAAACACACTGTGCGTTGATCATGCTGACTTTCTGACACTCTCAGAAAAAGATCGTAGGCTAGTTCAGGCATCTTTGAACATCTCTCACTGTACGACATAGGACCACCGATGAAGAGCCACGATCACAGAAATCGCGACGATTGTTTCAACAAGCTAGCAATCTTTCGTCTGGGACAGCCAAAAATCATGCAGTGTATCCCGGGCTTAAGACAACTTCATCTAAAATATGTGAATATGTTTCCATTACCCTTTAAATTGTGCAAATTGACATTGTGAATTGAAAATACGGCCAATGGAAACACATCAATTTCGTAAAAACTCCCATAAATACGCCTTTACGCTCGCATGAGGTGGTTTTTCAGGCAATTCGAAAAAGGTGTATTTTGTAAAACTTCAATAGAAACCTGGTCACCTGAGTCACATAATTATTATTTGAAAATGACGCGGTATGTCCTAAAACCTCCCAGACACACCTCAATACGTGTCTGCTCCCAAGTATAAGAGTTTTCCTTGCCAATAATGTTTGGATAACACTCCTACATCTCTTTTGATTTAAATAATGTACTATTACCTCCAAGAAACACCTTTAGTTTGCCGCTCCTTAGTAAAAAGGGCTTTCCTTGGCATAAATGTTTGGATAATACTCTTACGTCTCCTTTGGTTAAAAATTATTCCTTTTGTGGTGGATGTAGTAAACCTATCAACATCAGTCGACGTGATGTTTGGAATGACTTATCGCTAGTGCTGCCTCACGATTAGTCACGACTAATCGTTTGCAGAATAAAAGTTTTTGTTTACATAATATATGTGTGTGTACTGTGTATAATAATTATGTATATATAAATACACACACATACATGTAAAATTTTAAGAAAAAAATATATTAATATAATAAATATTTATATATAATATAAATTATATAAACATGTATATACACATGCAAATATTTCTTAATTAAATACATGCGTGTCTGTGTGTGTATTTATACATAATTATTATACACAGTACACACACATATATTATGTAAACAAAAACTTTTATTCTGCAAACGATTAGTCGCGAGGCAGCACTACTTATCACGAGAGGAAAAACTATGTTCACACTGGAAAAAATGATTCATTGAATTTAATTAATTTTTTAAGGTAAGTGGTTGCAATCAATTTATTTAAGCTACATTTAAATAAAAGTTTTATATTTTATTTTACGTTAATAATCTTTTTTGTTTAAATGTAGCTTAAATAAATTGATTGCAACCACTTACCTTAAATTCAATGAATCATTTTTTTCAATGGAAACGCCATAATTTCCCAGTTAGAAAATATCGCTAAAGTTTTGGGCAAATCTAATGGAAACGGAGCTTGTAAAAAACAGGTCTCAAAAACGAATTCTGAGATTAGGGGCATAAAAGTTTGATTTCAACCATTAATTTCACTCATTTTTGACATGACCATACTCAGTCAATATTAAAGGGTAAAACTTCAAATAATAGCCCGGGCTTTTATTTTCCCAAACCTATCGTCACAACAGGCGTCTAAAAGAGACAGGCGTTTACCACATATTACGTTTTATTTATAATTTAAATGTGTTTAACAAATTAGTTCGTGTAAGAATAACAGTCTTAAATTATTGCCAGCATAAATAAAGCAAACGAGGATATGCTTTGTTATTGGTTGTTGCGTTAAATCTTACACAGATACAACAGTGCTATTTTCTGATTGGCTATTGTGCTATTGTGATTGGCTATTGTGTTTTTTTTGATTGGCTGATAAGTGGCACGCAGCACGCTCGACTAGAACTCCAGGGGAGATGGGCTTGATAGAGAGAGCGGTGCAGCCAGATACATTTTGGGCGCTGCAGCATATTAAATATGATAGTTTTTCCGCGTGAGAAATACAATGTGTGGCGGGAGTGACTGCATGACAAAAGACTGAAAGCCCTGCTATTATCAGCGGCCTCAAAACACTCAAGTCCCGACTCTCCCGATTGCCACTTCGCCACTGTCATCATCACTGCAATCCTGATGACGAACGTTGTTGTGTTGTCATAGTGATGAGTAACGGAACGATTGCGTCTGTCACGTGACATCTACCAGTAATCAAAACTTTAGCGTGTGCAATCTGCACTATAGAACTGGCTTAAACAGACAATCTGAC
Source organism: Misgurnus anguillicaudatus (assembly GCF_027580225.2). Classification (NCBI taxonomy): domain Eukaryota; kingdom Metazoa; phylum Chordata; class Actinopteri; order Cypriniformes; family Cobitidae; genus Misgurnus; species Misgurnus anguillicaudatus. The sequence continues at coordinate 29,002,986 of NC_073343.2, read as the reverse complement.
AGGTTTTAGAAGATTAAATACAAACCGAAACTAAAAAACAGACCCGGCCTTTATTTGAGAGAGGCGTTTATTTACTCAAACCTGTCGTCACACCAGGCGTCTAAAAGAGACAGGCGTCTATTTGGGACTCGGCTATTATTTGAAGTTTTACGGTAAGTGCTATAATTGGGTCTCCAGTGCTTATATCAACATAGAAAATGTGAAAAAGATCAAGCCAGTAACTTAGTTTTGGTAAACCATTCTCTGTAAGCATGTGAAATAATACCTCATTGAAATTGGGCTCCCCTTGTGATGTCAGAAGGGGATAATACCGCCCCTTAATCTGCACTATCCAACCACGCCACTGCCATTTAGTGCAGAGATCAACTCCTTTGCATTTAACAGGACACCCAAAAACGGCACATTTTTGCTTAAACCTACAAAGTGGCAATTTAAACATGTTATAACAAATTGTCTATATGGTATTCTGAGCTAAACCTTCACATATGTACTCTGGGGACACCAACGTTTTATTTGACATATTAATAAAGTCTTGTGAAATGTTCCCTTTTAAGATATCAAGGTTATTTTTTTCACAAAATGTTCTTTACATTATGTAGGACGTTTTTATGTAGCAAACAGTAAATCACAAAAAGTTACTTTAGCTGGGTTTTCACACATATTTATCACTTCGAATGGCTTTGGACTGTCTCATAAAAGACTACATGATACCCATGAAAGAAACCTATTGTCTTTAACATGACAGAATATGGCAAAGGACACACATAAATCAGCCTTATCAGTTTTGCTAGTCATCGTTTAGCAACAATGGCTTGTCGAGAAAAGAAGAAACAGCCCAAATATGCCCTGAATCTGTGATATCCATCTGTTTGGAATTAGTCTTAGGATTTAGGAGGCAGTCAGTCATAATATTTGGCTATCTTGGAGCGTTTTCGCTCAAAGACCTCCCCCACTCCGTCCTGGGAATCGCCCTCCATTTGCCACTACAAATAAACTTCGGATTCATTCACCAAGTTTGGTGACAATTGGACGTAAACTGTTTTCATCACTTTAAAAGAAAGATTTGCCTCCTTGCTCTCTAGTGAAAACATCTTTTGACTTGAGCCAACAGTGCAAATTATCAAGGAAAAACAAACAATCTGGGAGGGAGCGGACCTCTTTGTTCCACACACACACGGATATGGGTGAAAAGCCCCTGTTTTGGCCGACGGAGGGATGTGGTCGCAGCGTACACACCTGTTATTTCGTCTTTTTTTTTCATTATGAACGCCTTCATGACAACAAAGCTGCTCGGAGCAAAAGACACCGCCCATTCTTTCGACCACTGTACTGTTTTCTCCACAAGACTGAATAAACCCCATTAGCACCTTGAGGGTAATTATATCCTCTCAGGTGTCGCTTAATGCCTCAACTTGACAGCTTTTCAAATCTTTGTGTCATGTTTTGGAAGGTCAAAACCCTTCACCTGACGTCAAAGGATGGGAAATTTACATTTCCACAAAAAAATCTACAAATCTGATTGACAACCATGATAATTTCAATGTTTTGAAGTGTTTTAAAATGGGTGTGGCAAACGAACACATGTATCGGCATACACACACACACACATTGTTAACCTGATCCTAGCCCTTGTTATCGTCTTTGTTTCCCCTCCTCTGACAAAGAGCCCCAACAAACCGTGTTTCACCTGCAGAAACACAATGTAAACAAGTGACTGATGGCTTCTAATAATGAATGTGAAGAGCCATTGTTCTGTGCGGAGTCATTGCCTCATGTAAAGATTTAGTGTCAAGCCTCAGGGTTGCTACCTAATGCTTGTCTCACTTTTCCTCATAAACTTCAAAGAGAAGTTGTCTTCAAAAGTCACAATAAAGAACATAAGTAGAGCCCCGAGTTTGCAGAGCGCTCATTCAGCGGACACCCACCCATGTCATTGTGCCGATGGGAAGATATCTTAGATGTCAGGGGATGCCCTGCGTGGCTGAACTCTTCAGCCGAGGTTTCTGCCAAATCCCAACAGGAAAGAATCCATGTTGTGTGTTTGTTGATGCAAAGAGGGCTTGTCTTTTGTGAAGGTAATTATCTAGTGTACAAACATGATCTTTTACCGATGTGCGTGCTTGTTTGTCTTAGTTCTGAACGATCTCTGCTGCAGGGAAAGAAAAAAATCAAAACACGTTTCAAGTTCAGAAGTTCAGAAGTGATTATACGGCAACAAATTGATGCTTATGTGAATTTACCGAAGTTTGTGCTAAGTTTGTGCTTTTCCAAATAAACAAACATCCGTTTGATCATTTCATTTGGGTGCAGCACGCCGTCACATTTGCGCCGTATTTAAACGATTTTCCTCTCCCTCCACGGAGAAGGGGTGGGGACTCCAAATGCTGTCAAGGTAAAGATTGAGGTCGTGAGAGCTCACCTCTAATATGTGCTTTGCAGGACAGTTGGCTGTGGGGGCTACTGGTATCCATGGCAACCACTGATAAGGATCATTAGTGGGGTCACTGGTTACTATGGAAACCCATGAGGCTGTCAGCAGGTGGGGGGCAATTGGTCAGATTCGTGCTTCGAGAGCGCACCACATCCTGTGAGAAGACGGACGAGAGGTTAACTATAGCAGGGAATGTGGCTGTTGCGGGTCAGAGAGGCTGTCATTGGTGAATCTGCGCCCCTCTTAGCAACACTGCCAAAAGCAGAGCTTTGATAAGTAAGTCTCAACAAGCAGCACACTTGATACTACGCTTTGTGGTGGTCTGTACCTGTCCAGGCATGCAGATGAAAACAGGGGTCTGATACTACACTCTTAAAAATAAAGGTGGTGTTACAAAAGGTTCTTCACAGCAATGCCATACACCAGTTTTGGATATTCAAACCTTTAGACTTAATAAACAAACAGGTTTTATGGATGTTAAAGCCAAGAATCGTTTTACTATACTGTCGAAATGTGTAGCACATATATTTTTGAAGAGTATAACTCATAAGCAGCCCTAAGAAAAGCCTATGTTATTAGAATATAAAGGAACAGCACTGAAAAAAGAATTGAAAGAAAACACGAAAATTATAAAATACATTGTAGTTTATTGCCAGTTATGCTTCTTAATAAAAAATTATCATTAATATTTGGTAACACGTTTTTATTAATTAGGGCTGTCACAATGATTAAATAATCATTTAATCGCGATTGTTCGACCTCATTGCGATGATTTCAGATCACCACAATGATTGCACATTTCTTTAAAAAACACAAGGGGGAGCTGCAGCGCCGTATAAGCCAGACAGTATCAGATGGAGGCTCCTTAACTGACAGTGTAACGCGATACATAACGTGATACATAAAGAAATGCTGCAAAACTTTTACAAGCAGTATGAACTGCCAGGTAAAACATACATTAAAACATACATACTTTGGGGCGGTTTCCCTGACAGGGATTATCTTAAACCAGGACTAGGCCTTAGGAAATATAACTAGTTTTAACAAACATGCCTTACTAAAACCATTACTTGTCTGTATTTTGAGGCAAACAAAAGGCACTGATGTATTTTAAGATATGTCAGTGCAAGTTGTTTTCAGTTTGGACGGATCTTCAATTTTTTTAGTCAAGGACTAGTCTAATCCCTGTCCGGGAAACCGCCCCTTTATTGTGTTTATATCTTATGAAGAATTTTCATTTTTTGAAAAATATATGTATTAAATAATTATTTTTAAATCTGTATTAATATTTAAATAGGACAGCCGTGGTTGGATAGTGCAGATTACAGGGCGATAGTGACATCACAAGGAGAGCCAAATTTCAATGACCTATTTTTTCACATGCTTGCAGAGAATGGTTTACTAAAACTAAGTTACTGGGTTGTTCTTTTCACATTTTCTAGGATGATAAAAGCACTGGGGACCCAATTATAACACTTAAACATGGAAAAGTCAGATTTTTTATGCTATGGCCCCTTTAAAATAGCAGGCATTGGTGCTTTCTAATCATATTGATGGCATGTTTTCAGTCGTATTTTCTGACTTTATTTAAGACAGTTTACTCATTTACCTACTAAAATATTCATGACTTGCAGAGAATTACATAATATTAAAGAAGACAACACTTTAAAAGTTTTAAAATAAATAACATTTCTGTAATCATTTTGTAATATTTAGTTCTTTTCCCATGACACACAAAAGGTGTATTCTCCCATGCAACAATAATTACACTAATACACAACATAAATCCACAAAATATAATTTTATTAATTCGCTGTAATCTACATTGTAAAAATTCACACGATTGCGAGGAACAGATCCAAATTCAGCCCTTTACCAAGCGATCTTGATTCCAGTTCTCAGTAGGGACTGTAAACATCAAATCTTGAATTCGTTATGAATTTGAATTCAAATATTGCGCCTCAAGAAGCTTTATAACATATTGCTTTACGGCAGTGATGTCAAACTCTCATTGGCTCTTGCGTGATACGTCACAGATTTGCGCCCTTGTCATCTTTCAGTCGATATAAATTTGAATTTTGAAACGTTATCGTGGATTAATAACTTTACTCTGTACTTCATATACTTCAGAGAGGACCGCTGCTGTAGCACATCCTCATTTTAACTACTTTTTGTACTGCTTTTGAAAATTTGCAATAAATTAATTATTGTGATTACACTTGTGTCTGTCTATTATGCTTTTTATTTTAACAGTACATGGACTGTATTAGTGGCACAAAATATATTTTAAATGTTATATAGTCCTACATATTTCTATCCATTACGTTGCATAATATAAAATGAATACATTACATTCATATAAATTTCTGGTATAAAAAGGGTTTGGGGTAAGCTTTGGAATAGGGTTAGGGTGGTAACATTATTGATAAAATGATAAAAGGGAAATTATACAGTAATCTTTAAGTATGAAAGATTTGTAATTAAATGTTTTACATTTTGTAGCAGTAAAAACTTAATAATGCTACTATTAAATGTTTCAGATACGTCTACATTTTTGAAAGTTGTGTATTAATACTACATATTTATAGTGAGACTAGGCAAAATAAATATTTGGTAACATTTAGTTTGGAGACCAGTTCTCACGTTTAACCACCCTGCCTATTAGCATTCATATTACTTGCATATTGGCTGTAATTAGCACCAATGAAGCACAAAATAATGCCTTATTCTGCATGACCATGTTCTACATCCCTAAAACCTACCCACAATATAGAAAATGCTGGGTTAATTTTAACCTAACGTTGGGTCAAAAAGGGACAAAGTTGGGTTGTAATTTAACCTATGCTGGGTTGTTTCGACCCTAAATGCTGGCTTGTTTAACTCATTGTTGGGTCAAATATAAACATTTTGTTTGGTTGACCCAACGCTGGGTTGAAAATAATCCAGTATTGTTTAGAATGCAATAGCTAAACTTAACAACTATCTTACTAACTATTATTAATAAACAGAATTTAGGAGTTTACTAAGGAAAAAGTCATAGTTAATACTTGGACCCAAGACAATTCCCAAAGATAAAGCATGACCAATTATTTTTACATTGACTGTTGACTTTGTCTTTAAACAGCAATATTGATAGTTTTTTTTTTTCATTTGCGGCGGCCCTTATTTGTGGTTTATTTCTCCATGTATTTAATAATTTGATTCACTAAATTGAATTGGTTGTAAGCAGAAATGCATACAATTTTAAATTGCTTTGATATGGAACTTTTTCTATGTAAATGCATATTAAATATAAAAAGTGTTGGGTTTTGAAGTTCATCTGGTAGAGCATTGCACTAGTATAAAGGTTGTGGGTTAGATTCCCAGGGAATGCACATATTGATAAAATGTATAGCTCGAAAGCACTAAAAGTCACTTTGAATAAGCCAAATTCATAAATGTGACCCTGTCCGTCAAAACCCAGTTAAATAATTTTTTCATGATTTACAGTTTTCTGTACTAAAATCATCATCATACATAAGAACATTCTGTAAAAACATTACCTTGATTTTTTTTTGTAATTGCTTGTGTAAGGTCATGTCAAAGATTATAATTACTTTAAAATCAATGATTGAAATCAAACTTTGATGCTCCAAATCCGAATTTTACATACAAGGTCAAAAATGTAATTCATAATTCAAGCAGAGAAATGTAAGGATTTTATCAACGGTGATCATACTTGAGGAGAACAAAACAAGTTCCCTTTTTCACATTCCGAGTACTCTCTCAACATTATTTACCATTTACTGGTGTTTTTAAGAGTGCAAAGCATCCATCAAATACTGTAGACATTTTTTACTATTAATTTGAACCCTAAATGGATTTTTTCCATGACACAGAGCATGCAAAGTTTCCATGGTGACGGAAACCACTGCTCAGCATCTCCTCAGTAAAAGCCACAGTGATTGACATTCAGTGAATACCAGTGAAAGAACGTGAGGAGGAAATGTGCACATTAGAATATGCACATAGCATTTACCCTGTGACAACTCCCTGATGTGTTAAACCACAATCTGCCTCAAGTTGGGAAAGAAACAGACTATGTTTTAAAAACACGCACCCACCAAACTAGCCATACGTGATAGGAAAACTGATTAAACACGACTAAGCCCCTGTTTAGAATAACTACACTGTGCCAAGTGAATTGAAACCTTTCAGAATAACAGATCACAATGCTACGGCTAAAAATAATTTTTACCCATTGTTGACAATTATATGTAAAGCGTTCGAACTGACAGCATTGTTAGAGATGTCTGACACTTCCTCTGGGAATTTAAAACAGATTGCATCGTAAGCAGTAATGTATTATTGTGAATGGTGAGAAATGCAGAGAGATCAGTGTGCATATGCAGTATGTCAAGTACTACACTGTGTATCATTTGTTACTTTAAAAGTGAAAATTTGAAATGATATCTCTGATAGGAAAACAAGTAGGGCTGCAAGATCAAAATCACAAAAAAAAACATTAAAAATGTGCATATTGCAATGATTTTAAATATCCGCATGATTTTATTACTTCAAAAAGTTATGAATATTCATAGTTTTAGGTCGATGATGAGAACTGGTGAGACAGAGAGAGCGATGCTTTCTGTTTCCATAAAGAATATGAAACAAGTATGTTGGTTATGTAATTATTAGTTTAAAGTCGCCATGAAACGGAAGTTTCGACTGCCTAATTTGCCTGTGGTGACGTATATCCGTCCAAGTGAAACCGGCTTTTAAAATGAAATAAGGCAGAGCTGGATCTAAATTTGTCCACTTAAATCTGATTGTATCGTTTGAAGTTGGGTCGTATTGCTAATCGCTCACTGTACTTATCCAGCAATAGTTAGTTTGTCTAGAACAAAGCATTCACTTAACTCAACTGGGTAATATACTTATGTCGCAATAGTTAGCCTGTCTGGAACCGAGCTGATTTAAACCACAATACTGTATGACACTTGCACAACATGTGAACTGCCCCTACGCTAATAGGATTCTGTTTCTCTCTCCTTGTCTCGTCCTTGACCCCGAGGACAATGAGACAAACAGACCAAGTTCCTGCTGCTGTGAAGGTCATCACACCACTGATCTATCTAACTTCCGGTAAACTCCGCTAAAAATAAATAACAACAAAGTAGTTTATTTATATAACAAGCAAAAAAACAACACATAGATTACATAGGAAACCAAAACAGTTGTTATTTTCGACGAGGCATTTGTTCAAGAGATCAGTTTAGCAACTAATCAGACCATTAAAAAAAAAACCCCGGAAGTAAAGTTCGGATCCAGACGTGTATCGCGTCAGTGCATGTGCGTCCGATGACTATTTGATGATCTATATTAGGAGCATTTTAAAAGGTACTGTTCCATTAACAGCTTTTGTACCTTTAAAAAAAAGGCACACTTATTAATAATGTGGGTGTATATGAGACATAAAAAAGTTAGAAAACACTAAGGCACCTGGGCTTCACCACAGACATCATATCAACCAAGCGCCTATGGCCATGTCAGAGAAATGGCCATTGCTGACTACCATCCTGTCTTTTTCCTGGGGGACAAAGACTGTTGTACCTTTCAAGGGTGATTCTAGGTGTATCTCGTTTCACCCATACCTCTCTCCCGCCCATTTGTAAAGCCAAAGATCATTAGCCTCTTAAATTACGTTCCTCCTCTGCTACTTTTTCCAACAGCCCGCTTCTTCTCCTCTCTATGACACCTAGACAAATTAAAACATGCTGCAAATGAGATGCTGTCGCACCATCTCATAGTGTTTATTTTCATTCGATAGCAGGGGGTTATTCTGAGGTCTCTTTCTCAGGTAATCTTTTAAATCCTTGCTTGTCTTTTAAATCCGGTTTGATGTGACCCTCTAAAATGCCACCCACATAAGGAAACAATATCGGCGTTTGAATGATCAGCTTGACTTGTAAACAGTGTTGCGTTGCAAATCGCTTTCAAAATTCTTGGCAGTGTCATTTGTGCATGGTGGTTCATGGTAGCTGGCAAGAATGTTCACAGGCTTTATAGGTGTGTATACAGGTTTGGCTATAATTGTGAGCAGGGCTCCAGACTAACTTTTTTCACTAGGAACACAGTGGCCCCCAACTGAAAATTTTAGGGGAGCAACCAGAAAATTTAGGGGCACACACCGTAAATCAACATGCTAACCAAATATTCACATTTCTACTAATTTCCACTGTATTAATAATAATTAATTTGATGACAGACGCAGAAAGTACAATGTGCTGTTTCAAATTCAGTGTCACATCACAAAAAAAGGTCAAATTTACTGGTCGCACATGTACGACTGGATGTAAGACTGGTGAGGGTTATATTTTACAAATACAGTCAAAAACAAACTTGTTATTGGACATTTTAGAATAGATGGTTGTCACTAATAGTAATGTTACTGAATATGTGATCTAGTTTGTGAAACCCCAGCTTTAAGTCATTTTTGGTGATTCAAGGTGTTTTCACACATGTTGTTTTTTACCGTACTCGAAACGCCGCACCGTACACCAAGTGACAACGGTCAGCGCTGTCATTGGTCTCTGACAGCTCTTACCCCATGATCACCCCCAAAAGCATCGTTAGCCAACTACTCTCTTAAGTTTCGTCGTTACTGACAAAGTTCAACAATTTGGTGTTTCCCGAAACCATAGTTCAAACGAACATTCGCAAGCTGCATCGCAAACTTGTGTGGTTTGAATGACAGCTCTTCTTCTGTCGTTAGAAGTATAGTTCTTGTTATTATAATATGTAGACTTACGTTGATCATGCTTTTGAACAAAATAAGCAAAAAACATGTAGGAACTTGCGCATGAATTAAATATCTTGAAAATAAACAGATAACTAAATAACGATAAAACCAGTCTTCCGATGCAATTTATGTTTTTACAGCAATAATCTGACATTAAATTGTACTTCAAATTGTATTAGTACTTCACCTCCAAAGTGACATCATCAACTATGTTGTTAAACCAACATGGTTCAAACGACGAATGTGCGACAAAGTTACTATGCTTTCGAGAAACGTGACAAGGTAGTTAGTTTCTCCAACTATGCATCGTACTATGGTGGTTCAGCAGCGAGTTACGTCGTTGTTCAGGAAACGCACCACAGCATGACACGAAGAGCAAAGTTAGCAAGATATGAAAATAAACGATGCACGTCTTTGCGAAGTTTCTTTGCTTTTATGCGAAATTGCGCAACTGATCTATTAAAGCCTTCCCATGGAGCCGTTTGCTAAAAATACCGCTAATGTCACTATTTGTGTGTATGAAGGACAGCTGTGAATTTATGAAATCATCATCTCATACCTCCAGGAGACAGCGAATCTCTGCAACGAACCAAGATTGCCCTATTTGTTGTTTACCCACAATATAACACCCGGTTCACGCCACAACGGAAGCCCAGTGGCTCAAACATTTCGAGAACTTTCTTTCTGTTTGTAAGGAGCTGTAGCTCATTTGCATTTAAAGGTACAGACATTAAAACTCACCCAAATACGGGCATTTTGGACATGCTATAAAAAATTATCTGTGGGGTATTTTGATCTGAAACTTTACAGACACATTCTGGGAACACCTGAGAATTATATTACATCTTGTAAAAAGGCCATCATAGGTCCCGGTTAAAGGGATTTCAGTGAATAAGAGGTGGTTAAAATAAAGCTGTAGAATACTGTGTTGCTTTTGCTTGTGTGTATCAGACCGCTGACCAAAATATTGCTGTTATTTTTTTAATCATACCAATTTAGGTCTTTCATTTTACAGAGATGCTGTTCAATTAGTGGATTGTTTGACCCATGGTGGTGCCTTTTATAGCTATTGACTGTGTCTGTGCCAGTCCTGGGGTCAAGTTGTTTCAGTTGGCGGTGCCAAGGCAGGTGCCAAAGATTAGTGCCGAGAGCGTTTCTGTACCTTGAGGAAGCGATGTTTTATTTGCAAACTGAATTGGACTAGACTCATTCAACACAAACAGTCGGACACTGCCGTAATACTGAAAGGAATTTTTTGTTTATATTTAAGGCCGGTAATCTGGACTGCCACGAAGCCAGCTGTAGCTGTTAAAACATTTCGCTTTTCAAAACAAAAACTGAGATAACATGATGTGTGGAAAAAACCTTTAAGCTTTCCAACAGTAAATGACAGGTGTTTTGCCTCAGCTCATACAGCTCATATTTTGCATGCACTTACGGAGAGGGATTTCGAATCCCAGAAAGGCTAAACAAACAACGCATGTTCAAGATACAGTAATTTGCATTTCCTATTGCTTTGAAAAACTTTTTGAGGTACAAAACATGTTATAAATGTAACTGAGCAAGAAATTCCCATCATTTCACTGTGTAGGTTAACTATAGACCCCTATGAGTGGTGGCTATGAGTAATTCATTTCTAGTCAAAATAAACTTGAATTTGTTTGCATGTCGTTTATGCCACAATAACTTGTGAGATGCATAATATTCAATCATGTTTCATTATTTTATTTTACTTATATTTAGGCTATAGTTAGACCAATGTCTATTAAATTTTGGGCTTGTTTTAGCCTAGAGATTTAGGCTGTGTTTGGACAGCTATTAAAGGAAAACACCATCGTTTTTTTTATATTTTACTTTGTTCCTACCTCAACTTAGACAAATTAATACATACCTATCTTTTTTTTAATGCGTGCACTTAATACTTTGTACAGCGCATTGTGAATGTGTTAGCATTTAGCCTAGCCCCATTCATTCCTTAGGATCCAAACCACAGACTCTCTTCTATTGGTGAAAAGTGAAGCCGCCAGTGTCCCGACATGGCGCTGACATCTTGGGTCTTGAGTCTGCGCAGTAGCGATTTCGGGACCAGTCCTGCGCAGTAGTGAGCAGGAAGTAAAACCGCGAAATCAAGGCCCCGCCCTCACTCTCGCAGAATGCGCATATCACAGCTGTCATGACGTCACACCACCGTTTTTATAGCATTAAATAACTAACTAAAAACAAACTTATTTTAAAAACAAACACTCGAATTTAAATCAGCGTGATAAAAACTACAGTAAATGACAGAAACCAGCTTCGGAAAAAAAGATATTTGAAGTGTAATTAAATTGTTTAGTTTGTCTCAAGTCCCAATGAATAATATGGAGGAGGTGGGGTTTATGACCTATACTAGGACCAGTCACTGGGGGGAGATCGAGACGTTTTGGCCTCACTTTTCAGGTCTTGTGTGGTCCGCTTGATCCAAACAGGAATGAATTTAGAGGAGTAAAAAAATCATCACGTTTTTTGTGCCATCGTGTAAGTACTCATCATGTAACAGTCTTTAAATAGGGAAAACATGGAAGTGTTTGGTGGCTTCTAAATTCATCCCTTTTTCGATCCTAAGGGATGAATGGAGCTAGGCTAAATGCTAACATATTCAAGACACGCTGTATGTACAAAGATTAAGTGCATGCATTGAAAAAAGATATGTATGTATTAATTAATCTAAGTTGAGGTAAGTACATAGTAAAATATTGAAAAACGGTGGTGTTTTCCTTTAACGCAAAATTGTTTGCGGAATTTGCATCATAGACTGTAAAAAAGGTTTGCATAGCAAGATTTTTTACAACACTGTGTAATATACAGTAAGCTTTATATGAACGGTATGTGCCACTAAACCATTAACCAGCATTTGACATCATTTTGCGGGTATAATGCTGTGTGAGGGGAGAGAGGGAACCAGGTGCTCTCCTCTGATCAGATACTGTATTTCTCATTGAGACCTGAGGGAATAACGCTAGCCTTTGACTCTCCATTGGGACGATTATAATGAGCAGCCAGTTATGTTCTCCTGAGGGTGGAAGATCTTACTTTGTCTTCATTCTGCTGATTTGTGATGTCTGAGGTTTAGTCGCTCCCTGTCATACTCGGTAATCACCTGTATATTGTGGACAGACACACCGATGCCCGACAGATCTGGTGATTATTTTTTATTTTTAAGCCTCGGTGGCCGAATGAAAAAATTGGCTTTGAATGAAAAAATTTTTAAGCAAATGTTAAAAAAAGACACCTACAGTTAAAATAGCTAAAATTATGTTTTAACGGTAATTTACTGTTTGGTATTTTTTCTGTAAAGGCAATTGAAATTACAGAACTAGTTAGCGAAGCTTGTGAATCATTTCAGAGTGAGAATCTTTATCCTTCGCACTGTTTTTTTATCATCTGTCTTTGACAATAAATGCCTGGCACTGAGAGACAGAATGGTTCATTCCTAAAGAAGGGATTTGCCATCATGGTTTTCCTAATGAGCACAGAAGGAATTGAAAAGTGAGAGCCACAGATAGGGCTAGTGCCCTCAAGCCATTTTAGAGAGGTGGGGGGAAAAACAACCTCCTTAAGGAAAGGGTTTTGCTCACTGGAGTACATCCATCCTTAGCTCACTCCGTCCTTTCATTCAAACTCAAGGAAGACCAACTCAGACATCAACTGCTTCACGGCCCTGAATGACAGGGTCCCTCTCATTCGCACAAAGCCAACAAAGCTCCCGTCTGCCCTTTCCCACCCCTCCTGACCCAGACAATGCAGGTAAGGAAAACGTCACGCATTCAGCGGGCCAGCCTTTACCCCCACAGGTCAAGCCCTCTTAAGCCACTCGTTCCTCCCGTGTTAACAGCAATTAACTAGAAATGAAGCAATTTACAAACAAAACCGGCCGATCGTATAGGAAACGTCTTGTCTGGGTGCAAAGGGTTGCCGTTCGAATCACACCACCATCCCACCTCATTGCCCCTTCGCTTTTCCTAAAAAGAAAGGAATTCTCGAGCAGCGGAGGAGTGTAAATTAGTTTCCCTTTCTCTTTCCTGGTTGCCTCAAAAAAGCCAACAGAACACCTCTCGCCCCATTCCTCACGTAATGAGGACGGCTACACAAAGCTCTCCAAGTCTGTAAAGGTGCCATGTGCTGTTAAAAAATCTAAAAAGATTCCTTACAATCAGTTTAATAGTTCATGAAATTATTCTAAAGTAAATATTTAAACATACTATAGTAGCACTAGGGCTGGGTATTGTTAGGAATTTCACAATTCGATTCGATTTCAATTCTTGAGGCTTCGGTTCAATTCGATTCGATTCGGCATTGATTTGCTTTCTTCGGTATCGATTCAATAATAAGTAAATACACAAGCAATTAAGTACCTGAGTATATTTTTAAATAATGTGTGTAGTATTATTAATGTTTGATCACGTTGATGGTGCAGGCTTGAAAGAAGTGCTGCTGTTTGACATCTTTGATCTTTCTGTTTTGATAAAGCGCGTCTTGTACAATGCTGAACGCTCTCACTAGAGTGTTGCCCACAGCGCCACCACTGGCCAGGGGGGCTGAATCGATTCATAGGATTTGATGAATCGATATTGAATTGAGAAACAAATAATTGCAATGCATTGATGAATCGATATTTTAACCCAGCCCTAAGTAGCACGTTAACATATGCGTTTTTATTTGTAAATAAAGAGACAGCATGCTCATTTAATTTGAGTGTTTGTTTTAGGGATGTATAACGATTAATCACGATTAATCTATAGCAGAATAAAAGTTTTTGTTTACATCATGTATGCGTATGAAATGTGTATAATAACTTTGTATAGATAAATGCACACACATGCATTTATATACTTAAGAAATGTTTTCATGTGTATATACATTTGTATATTTTGTATTATATATAAATACTTAATATATAAACATATATTTTTTCTTAAAATTATACATACAGACAAATCGCGATTAATCATTATGCATCCCTAGTTTGTTTAGAAAAGTTTTTTAAGAGACAACGCAAAAAATTTTTGTAGAATAAGCACCCAGATTTTATAATAGTGAATACACAAACATTAGCATCGACAATGTAATCGCATTGTTTTTGCATCATAAGAATTAACGTTATTATGGGGCATACAAACCAAACCCGAGTTCAGCGATTTGCACGAGTAAATTACATACAAAGTCAATGCAAAGACTCGATCAGACGCGTCCTCACGTGGGGCGATGTGAATGACACAATATGGGCAGCACGTTTGCCGCGAAAACCTGCACTATTCATCTCAAACGCCTCAAAATATTCAACTTGAGCGAAAAATTCACATGACACGGAGTAAAATCCCGCAAGTAATCTAGAACGAGTAACGCGATCCCCTGCGTTTGGTGTGTACATAGCATTAAAGTAGACTGACACATCACAATTGTGATGCACACATATATAACAAGAGCCCATGTTTTGTGTCACAGCACCTACTTTGCTTTTTTATATACCCAGAGTGCATTAAGATCAAATAAATCAATTGTCACAGTTCAAAATCAATATTCACACTTCGTGAGTAAATGACAAAAATTTTGCACTGAAAATAGTAATACACATCTGTTTTTGTGTTTTATTGAACATCAGTCCTGTCCCACGGGAGAGGATCCACACAACTAACATCAGTATTGTCGTCTAAACACCTATCGAGATTGACAAGTCAAACAAGTGTAGAAAGCGACTTTATGCAGTGACCGGAAAGATGTGTTGAAACCAAAAAGAGTGGGTGATGTCTTCAAAAGCCGTGAGTTAAGACAGTGGAAAAGGGAGAGAAGAGACCTAGATCCTGATTTTGTAAAATCTGAAGTGTGAATGTGTTCTTGGCTCAAGTTGTAAGGCGGTTCACTGCTGTCAAATTCAGACGCGAGCTACTAAATAACTCCAGCTTGTTGTGGTGAGGGGACATCTCCAGAGAGGCTATTAATTTTTTACCTCCTAGTTTCTTCTGTCAACAGGGCTGAATATAGCATATGCAACTGAAATGTTCACTTTATGAGTTAAAAGGCTAATTATGAGATGTTTAATGTCATTCAAATAAGCACCCGCTAGATTTCACATGTAGTTGGACACATACACTCTATGCTGGGTTATTTTTAACCCAGTATTTTAACCCCTGATTAGGGCAAATATAAACATTTTCTGGGTTAATTTAACCCAATGGGATGGGTTAGACCCTTTTTGCCCAAACGCTGGGTTGAAAATAACCCAGCATTTTTTTATAGTGAAGCCAGAACTCTTTTGAACGTGCACTTTTAGAAACAAATTGTCAAAATATGTACCACCCCTGGAGGTTACCGTGATTTCAGCAAGTAGGATGTGATCCTAGATCAACACCATTGTTGGATCAACATTTTTACTAACCAATCATATTGCAGGATTATGATTAGGGTGTATGTTAGATTTAGGTTTAGGATTGGGTTAGGGGCTTAAAAAAATTTGTCTCAAACTATTATTTCACACTAATTTGAGGTGTAAAATATGGTTAAAGTTTGAGTTAAGGGTAAGTTGGGGTTTCTTTTAAAAACGTTGATCCAGGGCCAACAAAAAATGTTAATCCAGGATCACATCCTACATGGTGGAACTGGGGCAGCATCCTTAAAAAGGTCCTAATATATGTACCGTATTTTCCGGACTATAAGTCGCATCAGTCAAAAAGGCGTTTTGTAGAGGAAAAGGCATATAATAAGTCGCACTCGCACTGGACTATAAGTTGCATTTATTAAAATTAAAATTAAATGATTGCACAAAATCCAAGTCGAAGAATAGACATTTAATCTGGAAAGGCAAGTTATTCAATTAAACAATCGCACAGAACAGCAGACTGAATAGGTGTCCGTACATGTTAAAGTAAAATAAACATATTTACATGACATTAAAAGTTATTTACATGATACACAATAACATACAGAACATACCTGCACTGTAAAAAATACTTTGCTGACTTAAAAATTTTTATTGAAACAACTTGGATTTACAAGTCATTTCAACTTACTATTATTTATCTTGACTAGAGATGAGTTGTTGTAACTACAGGTGAGTTGTTATAACTTATAAAATTAAGTTGACTTTATCAACTATATTTTATCTCTGTTGACATGACTTGTAAATCTGAGTTGATTTAACAAAAATTTTAAGGCAGCAAAGTAGGCTAAATTAACACGACATGCAAATCAAGTTCAAAAAGATTGGTCAAATAAACCAATCAGAACACTATCCAACATTCCCTTTAAACGCAAGGGCGCAAGTTCCATGGCGGGTTGCTATTACTATGACGGATTTACCAGGCGCACGCCAGGAGCGGTTCACAAACTAGTTTTTTTTGGTCAGTGGCAGTTTTTTGAAACTGCAAAATAGCATCAGGGATGGTTTGCGCCGGAACACGCCTCCTTTTTTGCGCTGAACCGCCCAGGGAGCGCAAGTTCATTCCCTAGTTTGCCGATGTGCGTCTGCGGAGGGAAAAACCCGCTGTGCGCAGGTGCAAAATACGAATGATACATGCGTCACTGACAAAGTCAATTGCGCTGGGTGCAAGATAGGGCCCACTGGCTGCGTGGTGTGAGCCTGGGGTTTCTGTTGCGTGTCAGTTGCGTAGCTGCGTCGTGTAAAAAATAGGCATCGGTTCTATTTCTAGCATGCAGGCGCTTTCCGCATCTCACGCAGGCAGTCTGCAGGCTCTAACCTGTTAACATGGGAGACGAATTAAAAATGGACACGCCACGCATTCAATGTGTCACCGGCATTATTCGCACCTGACTATAAGGGCCAATTCACACCGGCTGCGTGGCGTATCTGTTGCATGTCAGTTGCGTGGCGGCTGCGTCGCGTTTTCTGTGTCTGTACATATCAGAAGCGTGCCTGACGCGGCGCTGACGCGCTGCTGTTGCTATAGGTGACATATATTTTGTCTGGAAACGCTTCCAAGACGCTTGCGTGTGGCGTGAAAAATAGGCGTCGGTCCTATTCCTAGCATGCACGCGTTTGCCATTTTTGGGTGTGTCCTTTTAAATGCAAATGACGTGCGTGTCATGAGACGTGCGTGTCATGCAGGCGGTGTGAACTGTCAAACCTGCTAACATGGGAGCCTAAATAAAAACGGACACGCCACGCAGCTGAGACGCACACCCCACGCAGCCGATGTGAATCAGCCCTAAGTTTCCGGACCAGCCAAACTATGAAAAAAATTGCGGCTTATAGTCTGGAAAATACGGTATACATTTTGCACCAATATGTACCTTTGAGGTACTATGAACTTTTCAGATGCATAGCTGTACTTTTTGAAAGGGTGCCGCCCCAGTTACAGTTGAGGTATATATTTTGACAATTTTTCTGACAGCGTGAACACCATTAAGGTTATAACAGTGATGCCAATTAATCTGATGGTAGTAGCTAAGTCAGGCCAATATTATTGCTTGTTTGCAAAAACATATGTTAGCATTGAAAATGCAGGGTTCCCACAGCTTAGTTAACTTCAAATTCAAAGCCCTTCAAGGACATTCCAGGTCCAATACCCTCAAATTCAAGGACTTAATGTGGGGACACATTTCAAGCGAGAGCAGGGTTACATTGTGTTACCTTTTAAGATACATTATACAGTTCCCTTTCAAGGGAACTTGCGCTGCGTCACTGCGGTGACACTTTGAGTACGCCTCCAGGGGGAAGTGTGTCTGAATGTGTATATCAAATTCAACCAATAGTGAGGCTTAACAACATTTTCAAAAACTTCCCAGGGCCTTGAATTTTTTCCCCAGATTCAACAACTTTCAAGGATTTCAAGGACCTCTGGGAAACCTGAAAATGTTTTGGTTTTGCAAAAGTAGCTACGTTTTTTAGGTGAAAATGTATCTAAACACACAAAAGCAAATGCCCTATTCTTTTTCTTGACTATCTTGACCAGCATTATGATTATAAAAACTATATTATTTTCACTTAAACTGTTGATAATGGAAACAATGATATTCATAAGTGACATACCGAATATTCTACCGTAATCAATTTTTAAAGTTTGCACAAAACTTTTCGAACACTGCTGGGAATCACCTTCATAACAACTAGATAACAGTTTCATCCCTGTCATACCCAATGTGTGCGCACAAACTGGGGATTGTTATTTTCAGGATAAAAATGTGTGCAAATATTAAAAATGGAAAATAGCACACACTCATCCTCCCAGCTCCCACGGGGGCAGGGTGATATTGGGCACACTACTCTGGTGTCAATTTATGCAGTCCGTGCTTCTGTTGCTTCGATTCATTAAGATGATTCACGCTGCTGAAATGCTGTGTGGAAAGAGACGGAGTGCAACAGGAAAACATTAATTATTACATGTGACTCCATACTTTAAAATATACCAGAAGTGCATTTTTTTCAGGAATAGGGTATAAAGGAAGAGCCTGGAAGTCCTTGAAAATTAAGTTTTTAATGGATGGTAATTAATCATCATCAGTAATTAACTATTGCAGTTTTTTCAACCTAGTTACCAAAATTTTGGGACATATCAAACATAAAAAAATGTAAATCCCTGATGCAATACACAATTGTCTATAAATAAATTAAATATTTAATTTAAAACAAAGCCTGAATGGATTTACACGGTTGCAAACGTATTAGGGATGCACGATATATCGGCCAACATATCGTTATCGGCCGATAACTGCTTATTTTTAATATTATCGGTTATCGGTCTGATAGCAAAATTAGGTCGATAAATGAAAGGCGATAAATGATGGATTATTTTGGTTTGTTGAACCACTTCACTTGCTCATTGCTGGCCATGTGAAGTTTTGATTGGTGCTTTCTGTGACATAGCACAAAGATGACACGTGTTGCGGGCTTAAGAAGAGTATGCTAGTCTAGCGCAAAGACAAGATGTCCGCGGTCTGGGAGATTTTCATTGTGAAAATAATAAGAATATTTATCGGCCTATATATAAAAATTACGTTTCGAATAATGAGATAAACTACATATATACATATATATATATATATACATATATACATTAGGGGTGGCACGGTTCATGAAAAAAATCCGAACCGTTCGGTTCGCTTGTCTCGGTTCGGAGCGCGTGTGTGCCATACGGTTCAACGGTTCATGGCATGCGCAATGTAACCTCATGCCCTGTATGTGACCCCAGATAGCGTGTTTCCCTTTAGCGAATAGCGCGAAAGAAGAGGTGACTGATGTGGAGAGTGAGTGCTGCCGGTCATGTTACGTGTAGAAATGTCAAGAGGGAGAGAAATGGAAGTCTGCCCGGAGTTGGAGGAAGCCCCAGCGTCGTATAAGTTTGGTGTGTGGAAACATTTTTTATTTCATGTTACCTATGATGATACAGATATATAGAACTGCAGGCTATGGGTTGAATGTGTTCAAAACAGCCACACGCGACGACAGCCTTCTCTCCGCCCATTTATCTAATCTGAGGTAATGAACACTGTTTTACGTCTTTTTGTATTCAGCGCTATTTTTAGCCTTTCATTGATAAAACGAAAGCGGCTGATTTCCGCGTAGTTTCATTTTGCTACCGCGTGAAAGTTGCGCGATCTTATTTCATAAACTGCCCCTTAAAGTAATCAGGACAGAAGTAGTCAAAAGTGGACAAAAGATACCTATTTAAATATAACAGGTATAAACGTTATGTTTCTCTCTCGTCCACATATACTCTCTGCAGTAAAAAAGCAGCCTCTCAGTGATAAATCTTAGAGCTACACTGAAGTTGGGATTTTGATAAATGCAAGTTATCTTTGTGTGCTAAAAAGGCACATAAGTTCATGTAGATGGCAATACACATTCTCTTTTTTGCCAAATAAATGAAAAGCACGTTGAAATCATCAATGTCTTCCCTCTTGCTGTATCAAAATCTCACCTGGCTTTCCTCAGGGAAGGTCCCAATAATGTGCTTAAAGTCAAATTCAGTTTGTGCATGATTACATGAGATAACTTTTTTTAATACTGTATCCTAAATTATGGATAATTAATACATTAATAAGATAATACATTTCTGGAGTGTTAAAAATTAAAAGAAAAAATAACAACAAGAACCGTACTGAACCGAGAACCGTGACCATAGAACCGTGATACGAACCGAACCGAGGGTTTTGTGAACCGTGCCACCCCTAATATACATACATATATATATATATATATATTGTACACTGTCAGATTGAATTGTACACTATCAGATTTTTTTCCCCTTGTATCTCTAAACAGGAAGAGCAAAGACTGTAACATGATCAGATAGCAAAACAAACTGTAAATGAACAAATGGCTTCAGTATTTGTATTAGACAATGTCTTATGTTCCTAGCTGTTACTGGTGCGGTACCCTTTCAAAACGTACACCTTTGCACCTAATAACGTCAGTATTAGTACCGTACCTCAGAAGACAGCTTAGGACCATTTTTTGACAGAACACTCCTACAATAAAAGGGTTGAATATAGCTTCACCAATGCAATCAATGCTACAATTTCCCTTAACTGGGACATATCATGAAAAATCTGAGTTTTTCCATGTTTAAGTGCTATAATTGGTTCCCCAGTGCTTTTATCAACCTAGAAAATGTGAAAAAGATCAACCCAGTAGCTTAGTTTTGGTAAACCATTCTCTGCAAGCATGTGAAAAAATAGGTAATTGAAATTTGGCTCCCCCTGTGATGTCAGAAGGGGATAATACCGCCCCTTAATCTGCACTATCCAACCACAGCACTGCCATTTAGTGCAGAGATCAGCTCATTTGCATTTAAAAGGACACACCCAAAAATGGCACATTTTTGCTTACACCTACAAAGTGGCAATTTTAACATGCTAATAAAATATCTATATGGTGTTTTGAGCCAAAACTTCACAATTTACTCAATTTTTTAAGGTAAGTGGTTGCAATCAATTTATTTAAGCTACATTTAAACAAAAGTTTTTTGTTTTGGGTTGTATTATATTTGTAACAATATAAAAGTGAGTAAATGACAGAATTTTCATTTTTGGGTGAACTATCTCTTTAAGACACTTTAAAGATATTTTGTGTAACATGAAAAATGTGTTTTACATGGTTGCACACAAAATGTGGAACACAAAAAATTGAAGTTTCAGTTTACTAAATTGAATATAAATTGAATAAACTGACAAAATTCTGACATTGCATGAGCTAAGGTAATTTTATATTGGATACTAGTTTATCAAACATATCCAGTAGGTCTCACAAAATAAAAAAGTGAAAATTTGTGCCTAATGCTTTACCGCAAGTCATGGGATACAAATACAAAGTGTATTTTAAACTTGTTTAAAGAATTATTGGATTAAACAGAAATACAGATAGCGACCACCAGGGATTTCTTAGTGTAAGGTAAAACGTGGTGGAGAAATCTATACAAAACCATTTAAAAAAGAGAGTTCATAAAGAAGGAGTCTCAAAATACAGTGGAGAATCTAATTATAACCTAATAAACATAGTGTCTGAAGCCCACCACAAAGATGGCAATACAAATGGAGCTGGAATTCCTGCTAAGCCACTCAGGCCAGTGATCTCGGATCACAGATTATAAACATCAGGAGAAGTCATCAGCAATATCTCAACTCCAGATAAAAACTCTAAGACATTGTCTAATACAAATACTGAAGCCATTTGTTCATTTACAGTTTGTTTTGCTATCTGATCATGTTACAGTCTTTGCTCTTCCTTGTTTAGAGATATTATGATAGTGCAGCATTAAAGGATTAATCTGTTAACGTCTGGAAGTTTTTTTTCTGTTTAACACTCATGTTCAGTTGAAACTGATTTTATTTTCTTTATGTTGGGGCCAGAAATGACACGTACACTGTCAGACAAAATGGTCAAATTATGTACCCCAGCTTTCACTGGGGCAGTACCCTTTAAAGGGACACTCCACTTTTTTTGAAAATATACAAATTTTCCAGCTCCCCTAGAGTTAAACATTTCATTTTTACAGTTTTGTAATCCATTCAGCCGATCTACAGGTCTGGCGCTACTACTTTTAGCATAGTTTAGCATAATTCATTAAATCTGATTAGACCATAAACAGGTCTGCTGCAGGAGGCGTAATGATATTACGCAGTGCCCAAAAATAGTCCCTTGCCATTGAAAGTTACTAAGGGGACTATTTTCGGCTGCTGCGTAATATCATTGCGCCTCCATGTTACAGCAGCAAAGTCCTTGATTATTACGCCAGAATGAGAGTATAGTTCCTAGCCATATCTGCCTAGAAAATCGCAACTTTTAATTTTCTGTTGGTCTTAGTTAACGATGTAACTACAGAAGAGTCAAGTTTTAAATAGGAAAAATATTGAAACTTCTTGGTTATTTTAGCACGATGCTAATGGTCTAATCAGATTCAGATTATGCTAAACTATGCTAAAAGTGGTACCGCCAGACCCGGGGATAAGCTGAATGGATTCCAAAAAGGTATATCAAACGTTTAACTCTAGGGAAGCTGGAAAATGAGAATATTTTCAAAAAAAGTGGAATGTCCCTTTAAAAGGGTCCATATCAGTGTTGGGGTAATGGATTACAAGTAACATGCATTACGTAATAATATTACTTTTCTGAAGTAACGAGTAAAGTAACGCATTACTTTATAAATGTACACATTAACATTTGAGTTAATTTTTTTTTAAAGTAATGTGAGTTACTTAAAAGTAACATAAGCATTACTTTCCATGAAAGTAACTAAGTAAGCAATTTGTTACTTTTTTGGGGAGTAACTTAATATTGTAATGCATTACTTTTAAAAGTAACTTTCCCCAACACTGGTCCTTATATATGTACTATTAGGTACAGATATGCACCTTTGAGGTACCAGTATGTACCTCTAAAGTGATATAAACTCTTTGGAGCAGTTTCCCAGACAGGGTTTAGATTTATCCAGGGCTAGGCCTTAGTTATATTCATTTTATACCACAGGCCTGTAGAATATTTTATTCTGATTGGTTGAGAAATGCTTCGCGTCGTGCCATATTACCACCTTGGGTTGGGTGTGCATTATTTTCTTATAATTCAACGGCCCATCATCAATTATTCCTTACATATACAATACAAGTAGTTTTTACAAACATACCTTATAAAAAATAAAAAACATTACTAGTGTCCATCTTGAGACAAAACAATTGTACTGATATAAGTTGTTTTTAAATTAAGTCAGAAAAAAAGCTATGGCCAAAGCTGTACTTTTTGAAAGAGTACAGCCCCAGTGACAGCTGGGGTACATATTTTGAATTTTTTTCTGATGGTGAATTGTATTTGTAGTTGTATTTTATTCCGATTACTCATTAATACAGCAACCTGGGCTACATTCACTAAATGAAACTAAGCACATGTCCTTGCCGAAACTGGAGTGGTGTCATCATAATTACAAATAATTGCCTAAATATTTTTCTACTGATCTCAGAACAGTCCGTGACTTAACTCTTCTGACCCTGTCTTCCTCAATCATTACTTCATCACAAGTAACAATGTTTTGTAATGTTTGGTATCATCCTTCTTCTGTTGCCTGATAAATTCCTCCCCGGGGATTTCGGGCTAATGCTCTCAAGCACCGGCCCGCTCCCCAGCCCGCTCTTCTCTATCAACAGCCACTTGTTCAAATAATTACAGAGTTATATCTCACTTTACCTCCTTTTTCAAAACTTCTTCCCCCGGCCTGTTGCTTAGCGTCGGTGTAAAGCCCAAACCTTGCTTTACACCAGGTGTACTCGTCTTGTGTTTATGTTAAAAGTGCAAGTTAAGGACAAGACAGTTAACAATACTGTGCTTGGCCTTTCTGCGATGTCTAAGGTTCTCGTATATCAAAATCTGACCATAATCCTAAATATAACCCAGCGATTTCTCTATATTTATGTGTAGAAATAAATACAGAACATCAAGGTTTTTCGCCTCTTGCTGTCACTCTCGCACTTCTCACCTCTCCAATCAGCCAATCCAGAAGGTCCTCATTTCTCATTGCCTTGTATATAACATCTGGATTTGAAGGCTACAGATGACAACCATCCATTGCACTGAGGGCCAATATGTGTTTAGATGTGAAACTATGCTAACTTGAATGAAGTATGTTTGGCTCTTTCCGCAAGTAAAGAAGTTCAAAGCTGGCAGTCAAGCAAAGGCTCATCCAGGACAAAACGATAACGAAAACAGTTCTTGACTGGATAAACATTTTAATAGATGTATTGGTGTCCACCAAATAAATCCAAGAACTTGTCTTAAGATAATTTATCCTTTTGTGTAATTATTTTATTTATACATCATTCCCTTCTTGAAAATATATATATGCAAGGAGCAATGTACAACATTAAAAAATACAACTACAAAAATAAAGACATTGTGTATCCATAAATTAAAGTTTACGGCTATATGTAAAACACTGCCTTCTTATATCCATTTAATATTATTCAAATGCCAAATATAATGGACTGAACATTACAAAACCCTTATCTCTTTACATCGTATTTGCATGATAACATTACATAAGCTTCACTGCTAAAAGCCATTTCCCATTCTGAAAAACATATCGACCACAAACAATCCTTTTGCACTTTGAAAAAAGCAAAAATCTATTGCACTTAAACTCCTTGATTGTACAAAACTATTGTCTTAATACAGTTAACAGCGTGCCATTTCAGATCTTTGACTTTTAAAACATTGTAAAATGACATCTTTCAACAACTGCACGAGAAAAAACCTCATCTCTCTCCTGAAATTCGTGACAGTTTTAAAGGCTTTAAATGATGCTAATGTATGCCCTCCCTCGCCGTGCAAAACCTTTAAAATTGAGCATAACAAAGTAAAATGTCTTTAACGGTGCTTTAAAATAACAAAACATATTCCTCCCACAAAGGATTCTCACAGTACTTTTGAATTAAAAATGAAGCCTTAAATCACATTTTCTACAAAAACTGACTGTGGTCTGCTGAATAACATTGACACAAAAATGAAGATAGAAACTATCAGGAATAGATTTAATATATTACACTTGCAAATCTTTATCTTTCAAAGCTGTTGAACTATGTAAAACAAGCAGAGTGTTAAAAATCTTGTAGTTTGTATTTAAGTGTGAAACAGCCCAGTCTTACGAAATTTCGTTATATAGACCCCTTCACGGTTCACGTCACAGGCGGTTCCCACTGCGCATGTCGGGGTCAGAAAAGTCAGCAGATTGAGTTGCGTATTATTCGGTATCGTAAAAAATGCCTACTTACGTCGTGGGGTGTGAAAATCGCACCAGGTGTTCCGTTACATTTCCGCGATTCATGCAGAATCTCAAAAAAAAAAAAAATACAACATCTGCGGCTGCAAGCAATCAACGTGCAGACTGGGACAGTGCAAAGATCAAAGAGGCTTGTGTTTGTAGTGCTCACTTCATTTGAGGTAAGTCATCATTTTTTAGCCCTGTTAGATTAAATTATAAAGCCTCGATTGTATAAACAGTTTGACCCCATGCTGCGCGTGCACCCGATAGTCATTCAATGTTTACAAACCTTGAAGGGGTCTATAGTCACGTGATTTTTTGATTATTTTTCATGATATTATCACGAATATCCGTGTTTTTTCCTGATCGTATAACGAATTCCTGTTTTCGAGTGATTATCACGTATTGGTTACTCAACTGTTTTGTCCTATTTTCTTACCATTGTCGCTTTGGTTTAGGGTTAGATTTACATAAAATGACATACCCAAACCCAACTCTAACCCTAACGGCAGGCGACATATAAAAAAATTTATCAGAAAAATTTTTTATAAACAAATGTATGTGAAATTCTAATGCAAGCACCAAATCTAACCCTAAACCGAAGCGACAATGGTTTAAAAATAGAAAAAGCAGTTGAGTAACCAATACATGATAATCACACGAAAACAGGAATTCGTTATACGATCACAAAAAAGCGCGGAAATTCGTGATAATATTCGCGAAAAAGAATAGAAAAATTACATGACTATATCACGAAACCTCGTGAGACTGGGTAGCAGTAGGTTTAAGAACATATTACATCAATCTTCAAGCATTGTTTGCTTCAATACCTGGTGGATTACACTAATGGGCAAAGCAATCTGTCAGTGATATCTTTATCTCACAGCTGTTCCCAGGTCAGTCAGGGCACCCAGTTGAGTGGTCAGCGATACACCACTCGTGCATGCTGCAAGGGACATGAGCCCCAGGACATCAGTCTCAAAACTATGTCAGGCTCGAATATCGCCCTGTCCTACCACCTTATCTGTTGGAAAAGTGTACGATTTGTACACGCAGCGGAAAGCACATCTGTGCGCCAAGCACTTTTGTGTGTACTTCTGCAGTTTAATTGTAACTTTTACGCTTTGGGGCATCATCCAAGTAGTCTACATGTCACGAGTCACTTTGTTTGCAATCAGCAGATTTCCTAAATAATCATCAAACTCTGCCAAGTTAGTCTTCAAACTACATTGCAAAAAAGTGAATGACTGAACTTTAACCCTACACTCAACTATTTTTATTAGATGAAAGATTTGCATTAATGTAACTTCAAGACGGGAAAGATAAAACTGTTATGATCTCACAGCTGAAAGCTTATTGAAAGCCAACAAATTCAAATCTGATGCAGTAACTAAGCCGATATAGTTAATACTGAATAAAAATAACCTTAATGAATAAACATGAAAAAGCCTGTGGTAAATAGTGTGGGGGTGTGGACATTTATTCATACATGTGTATTTTGTTTCAGAACATCTGTTTCTTTGCCAATGCTGTTTACATACAGACTGAAACATATGTGCGTTTGTGATCAAGAGTCGGCCATCCATCAACTAATTTTTTATATCCACGTAAGCAGTGTTGGAGATTCACTGAGGGACAACAGTTTGTGACATACTTTATATTTATAAACTACATAAGCGGACAATCCCATTATTTTCATGTATAAAAATCTACTTTTGGAGACAATTCTGTGGATAAGATAAAAATCCTCTACATTTTGAACTGGAACTCCATCCCCCTTTGAAATTCACTCCATGGAGTCTCATCTCCCCTTTAGTCCTCCCATTTCTACCCTGCTGGACAACTATATAGAAATAGATAAAGATAACCACACTAAAAATGTTAAGCTGCCTTAAATGTTTAAGTTTATTCAAACTGGCAGTGCAAATCATCTTAAATTTCTATTTTAAGTTTTGACTACCCGCAGGGCTCAACATAGGGCTCAGAGTAAAAGATGTTCGGGCCAGTAAAAAGTATTGTCACTTGCCCGATCGGGCCAGTGCTTTACCCTAAGTCACTAAAATAAATTTTCATCAATGTATATTATTTAACATCTTGGAAGCAGACATTTACTTGGGTAAAACACATGAAAGAAACTATGCAATATTTTGCACAGTTTGCTGTCAATTTACAGGTAAAGCAGAAAAGTTGGAAGCCTTTTTTCGTTTCGTTGTATACAATTATATTTGTCTTTTGAATTATTATGTTTAAATATGTGACACTGACATTTTTTATTGGGGCCAGGGAAAATTTTGGCAGGGCAAGTGAAAATCTGAACCACTGGCCCGACCAAGCCAGTATAAAAAATTATTTGCGTTGACCCTGCCTTACTTATCAAAATAGGTTAAGCAATTTCACCTTGTTTTTAGAAGTTATACCAACTCATAAAAACAAGCTGAAATTGCTTAACACTCTTAAAATGCTGGGGCTTTTTTAACCAAGCGTTGGGTCAAAAAACGACAAACCCATGCACTGGTTTAAATTAACCCAGAAATATAACGTGTTGGTCTCATCCCCTTTTGACCAAACTCTGGGTTAAAAATAACCCAGCATTTCTGATAAGTTCAAGCGCAATAAAAAATTTTAATAGTAAGTTAAAAGACTTGCACAGCCAGTCTGATTAAACTTAATTTAATGCAGCTAAAAAGTACAGTACAGTTTTTATGTACCGCAGGTCAACTCCAACCAGTATTTACAATTAAATGAAATCCATAACTTATTAACATAGGTGACCCTCATTGTTAACAAGGCAAAACAAGAGTCCAGCACTAAACGGGAAACTGCAGCTCAAGTCCATGTGACACAATATCAGAACAGCGTGCAAATCGTTCCCTCCTGCTTCGTCTCAATTTGCCTACTTATACTATGCTCTAAATGTGTGTAAATTTTAGTGTAAAAAATAATATGTAAGTACTGTGATATATAACATTTTTGCCTTCAGGGGTTTTCAAAATGTGGGTTGGGACCCACTTGTGGGTCACACAGTGAGGTAAGTTGGGTCAAGGTGAGGTGAGTCACGCAAAGTCGCTTGGCTGTTTAGGTTTAGTCTAGCCATGATTAGCAATCTCAATGATTTTGATATGATATCTCATAAAGTAGTTTGAGTTAGCAATTAAATTTACATTTCATTGAAAAAATGACAAGAATAATGAAAGCTACTCAAATATGAAAGAGAAAAATGTTTTCCTCAAATTTCAATTTAAATATATGTTGGTGGGTCCTGTGACAGGTTATACCTATTTAAGTGGGTCATGAAATTAACAGTTTGGCCTAGATGATATTGTAAGAGATATTGATATTAGTTGTGACCATATGTGCCATTTTTCCGGGACGCGCATTTCGGGTGCATCCTCTAGAGGTCGCATTGGTCGACAGCATACGTCATCAAGGTTTATTATTTAAGGTTCTATTTTAAAACAAAATTTAATTACATTCCAAGGCAAGAATGAAACTACAATGATTGTATGTTTTAAATGAAATGTAAGAACCTCAATGACTTATGTGGTCAACAAATACGACTTCCAAAAGACGGACCCGAAATCCTGGCCAGGACGCGTCCCGGAAAAATGGCACGTATGGTCACCCTTTTGTTGGAGTGTGCATGGATTTGCATTTTTTAGTTTTAACCGGAAAAAGCAGACCATGGAGATACTTTACAGGCTAATTAACATTGATCCAACAAACTTGTTTATTTCAAATACAACAGTCAACTTAAAATGTCAGTGTTTCAGCCCTACAAATAGACAGTTTCAGCGGTAACAACATCTTTTTTGACCCAAACTTAACTTTCAGTAGGCTTCCACAAAGCAAAATAAATAATAAGTAAATTACCTCATTTCAAATCATAGCTAAAGCATAACAACTAGCATACTTCACTGAGATAACGTTGCTGCATAAAATTTATGTTGGCTAAAGTTACAGATCCTTGAATTTTTGCCTGGCAGACAAACTTCTCACAGTGATTCATGCTTGTGGCCTCTCCTCGACTTTAGGAAAGCAAAATGGTTTTATTTTCGACAAGATATTTGTTCCTGGGGTCAGTTTAGCCACTAGCCAGACAGATAAACAAACACAGACCGGAAGTTAACTTCGTGCCAAGTGCGGAACCATGGTAAGGTGCACGAGTCTAATAAAACTGTCTATTTTCATTGTACTACGATTTAAAACAAAAACTCTCATTTGAAATACTTACTAGGATGGATAGTATGCGAACTGGGAAGCAGGTCTCACTCGCTTTGCATTTATAACACGTTGAGCTGCATGGCAGGCTAATGTAGAAGAAGTAAAACTTACCTTTGAACTTCTGTCATGTTTATCCAGTAAGCATCAGTGTAATGTTTTCCGTGTGAAACTTGATTTTTATATCAGTCAATCTTTCATATGTTCATCCATGATTGATGTTGATTTCGGGTTAATTCGTTTTTTATTTTATTTTTGTAGGCTAAGCTAATCAGCGCAACACCGCAGAAACGGAAACCAGCGTTGGACAAAAATCCTCGCCTTGATGCAGCACCGCAAGAACTGACAGGCGGATGACGCGTCAAAGTACCGCGAGAACGATTCTAACAGACTTCTTTGTATGATTTCTCGAATCGCTCTCACTGTACTTGGATGTCATCTGTCTGTCAGATCTTGCGGCGCCGTTTAAACTTGAACTCAACTATCAAGATACGTCTTTTCGGTGCGTTGCGTCTGGTTAAAAAGGCAAGGTGTGTACTTTTTTAATTCTGTATAGGATAGCATAAGTAGTTTTATGATGCGTGCTTATATTAAATGATTATGAATGATGAAAAGGAGGATATTTACACACAGTAATAAAATTACGTAGGAAAAAAATCTAAAATTATGAAGTTTGATTTCTGTAATCTAAAAATGAAAATGTTAATGGGTTTTAGCTGTATTTATATTTATAGTGCTTGTGAATTTTTCAGTCAAACAATGACCCCAAAATCCAATTTTATTTGAGATTCAAACACACTGGACCACTTTTCAAGTACCTACTCAAGTTTGCAGATAAGACCTGTTGTTTTTAGATAGCCTATCAGTTGCTTTCCACAGTTCTTATAATTAGAGGCTGACTCTGATTTAAGACAAAAATGCTTTGAAAGAAAGCTCAAAACATTAATTTTGTCCTTGAGTGAAATAGACAAATCAAGCTTTTCCTTTTTTTTCAATAACGGGCTATTGTTGCTTGTTTGGTTTGTTCATATCCTCACCTCACTGTGAATAATACTAGGCTAGGCCCGAGAGTAACTGTCAATTGTGTCCTCAGTTTTCATAAATAATCTCCTCAGTATAGACACTTATGCATAAAACTTTTGCCCTCATAATGTCAAGTTACACCTCCAGCATGTCAGGTATATATTAATCTGTCACATATTGCTTTGAAGGTCACCTAATTACTCTCTAATCAGATGTGTTTCAGTGGCTGAATGACAGATGTACAATATTCTTACTGATGTTATTCCATTAGTGGTCTCTGTGACATACTGGTCCCTCCCTCCATTACATGCACGAAATGATTGTCATTGCATGATAACCGCACAGGTGCTTTGGCGCTGGGGCTCAGGTGATTCTTGTGTGACGGCAAACAAGAATAATGATCAGCTGGCACTTTGTAATAATTGCAGGTAGCACAACATCACTTCACTTGTAAATAAAATCCATACATAAAGACAAAGCATATAAAAACTATGATATACTGCAGTTTCACAAATGTTTGCCTTACCAAATGTCTTCTATCCACCCTAACTGAACGGATCTTCCCCTTATGACCTCACAAAAACTCCAAATGCATTTGATTCATTATTTGTCTCTCCTCCTCACAGATTAGCTGTCTGAAAACAGATACATATTGAGCTGGGGTTGTGTATTCAAGCACATCTGTTTTGAATAAAGACTTCTCCTGTGGTCTTGCCCTTACTTAGCAAGACTCTCTGGTTGAATCTGAGTCTAATTTTCAGTATGACACCCTGAGGTATCGCTTACCAGACTTTAGTGGTGGAGCGGCGGCTCTGTGTGGCCAGCAGGTCGATATATGAGAGTGTTCCTGCTGGAGCTGGGCACAGGTGAAAGCACTAGATTAAGATAATGAGAAGAGTGAGGCTAGTCTTTGTGTTCCCTGCACACAATCTGTGGAGTGAGCATGTGAGAAGGTGGTATGTGTAGTTTAGCTGTGCTATTAGAAAGGTGTAACATGGGAACAGGCATTTGCCAGGCGATAAAGGGACAGAAAAGATTTGTAGGTTAAAGAAAGTGTGCAATCAAGCTTATAAAGAGCCAGTGACAGACAACACAAGAGCTTTAGATGGATATCATTTTTTGTTTATTGAATGATCGTAGTAAAAATAACCTTTAGGACCTTTTAGATGATCACATTTATCAAAAATACACTATTTTATCAGTTATGGAAAAATCATTTGGTAACACTTTTTAATGAAGGTTGTATTTGTTAACATTAATAAATGTTCATTTTAGGTCAATTAAAATATGATACATTTATTAACAGGTGTATTTTAATTGGAGAAATGTAACTTGTTCAGCTTGTACATAATGTGAGTGAAATTACTTGGATTAATAAATAAAACGAGATGTGTGCCCAAGTTCTACAGCATTTATTAATCTTATAGTTCATCTTTAATTTACTAATATTGTTTCTAAATAATAATTTGTGTTTGTTAACATTACTTAATGCACAATGAACTAACACAAACATTACTATTGATATTAACAAAGATTAATAAATGCTGAAAAGGATATTACTCGTTGTAAGTTCTTGTTAGCTAATGGCTTAACGAATGTTAACTAATATATAACCTGTAAAGTGTTAGACCAACAGAATGCTTTGAAATGTGTTGGATGCGTGATGCAATTTACACTGAAACATGAAGTTAGGGCTCAACATAATAACTGGCCCCTCAATCTTTTTAAATAGCCAGTAGCGTTTAGTTTACCTCACAGCCTGGAATCTGATAAGAAACTGAAGTGCAGAATGACGTCATAGAAATCACCAATGCCGTTTGGTGAATGTGAGAGAGGTTAGGTTTTGCATGCTTTAATCTTCTTAATTTGTCGATTTTTTTGAGAGCACACTGTTTATAGACACCCTTAATGCTAACATATTTATACTAAAAGCCAAAAAGTTTTAATTGTCATTTTTATTGTGACTAACACAAACGCCTAATGATAATTGACAGAGAAAATAAATAATAATTTGCCGTAGATTTTTTTTTCAATTACTACCTTCGTATATTTGAAGTAAAATTGTGACATAACTTTTAATAGTAGGCTATTAGAAAGTTTTTTAAGGCTATTTATTGAAAACATATCAGTTGTAGAAAAACCTAAATTTTTGCAGTAGTATTTTAAATGTCTGACAAAAAAAGAGTCACACACGTGACCTTAAACGAACTCCAAAGCCAACAGCAACACCCAATACAACAACCAGGTTCTACTTTTTCTCCGTGTACAGTAGGCCTACCCCTCGCCAGCTGAAATAGCAGTGGTGTTAGTTGGGCTATTTCTAATCCAGCCGACCACGACAAAATCCGGTTCAGTTGAGAGTTCAGCTCTCCCCTCGTTTGCCGCGAGTCGACAATCATCGGAAGCGCGCGCAACTTCGTAAGTGAGGGGCTGCCAGCTGCCGCGACGGGTAAGAGCAGGTTGCCATGGCAGCCGCGTTTGGAGGAGAGCTGCAGATTGGCAGGAAAAAGCGTGTCAACAATTGCCCTGTTGCAGCGCGCATCGTAGCCCTGCACTCCTGACGGCCCTGTTCCTCGCGCCTCAGCCGCCTCATGCTGTTTAATAATATCCATTCACAGAATGTGATTGATCTTGGACTGTGTGGTAAAGATCAACAGTCTGAGACTTTCCATTTTCTTTCTCCAAAACTCTCCAAACAAACATAACTGCCGCAATTTGTAAACAAAGATCTGGCGCGCTTAAACGCACGGACAATTATAACAAATCTGGCGAATCGTGCGTGTCCTCACAGGGATAAACTAAAAACTTTAGGTGACAAAGACTGTAGGTGACAAAATATTTTTTTCAAATGGTCACTAGTGCTTTGACGTATTTTCACAATAGTTTCTTGTTCAATATGTTCTCGTTTTGTCATAAGAATACCCGTCTTTCATTTTTTTCTGTCTTTATTTTGTGTCTTGGTTCTCTGAAGTTGACGAAACCAAACCTGTCGGTCAATGCGGGCCTATTCACTGACTCAATACACAATTGCTTTAAAAATTGCCAAAAATATTTTTCATAAAATGCTGGCGACGAAACAGCTCGACTGTCCCTGCTATCCTGCAATCATTTCGTATTTTTACACCTTATAAACAAAGACCGGGGGATTTTTCCTTTGTGTGCAGACAAGTGCGACTTATTTGCTATACACCTCGTCTCTTCCTGAACACTCTCGGATGAAACTGTGAATTTGCTGTCATCGGTCTAATCACGGTGGCATTGATTTTTTGGGCTCTGGAGCCATATCTGCCCTAATAACCACACAAGTGCAATTGACTGTGTCTGAGTATGACAGACTGTTAATGTTGTTTATTTAAAAGCGAGTCAAAAGAATGTCATTGATAAAGGTTAGCCTATAAACAACAGCATCATGCAAAACAAATGAGTAATTACGCCAAGGAAAAATATGCCTGAGTTTATGTATAGATGTATAAAATAGGCACCTGTTTAAAGACACAAAAATAATCGATACGTGGAGGTGATGAGAGTGCAGACAGGGTGATCATCGGTGGCGCTTTGTGATGCAGAATTGATCCGTGCCGCAGCCTGAGAGGGGCGCAGCGGGGCTGCCGTTTGTTTAGTAAACTCCCATGAATCCAAGTAGATAATTGCTCTGTGAAATTGGTGGCAAGGGCAGCTTGGGTTCCGTGTTCCGCCCACCTAGAGAGGCGCATGAACGTCTGCATCTCTTTATTTTCTCAAATTATCAAAAACCATCGCAGCATGACTACAGAAGACAGTGGACTGCAGGCTGTATTAAAAGTGGGGCTTTCCTGTTTCTCATTGTTGAAAGTTACTGATGACTGCAATTGTTTTATTGACTACCACACATGGGTTAAGCAGGTCCCTTAATACCTTAACACTTATTTAGGAAATTATTTTCCTTGTTGATATATTTTGTTTAAATAACAATTTTCTTTTTTAAATAATATTTTCAGCATACTATTTTTATACACTGTAAAGAATATGCAGCATTTTTGTAAAATCAACATAATGAGTTTCGTTGCAAAACGAGATAAATCCGTTTTTTTAATCTTTCAGAAATCTCGTTTTTTGTTTGTGCATTCCAATTAATATCAATTTAACTGCAGGTGGTTTTTTGATTTAAACCTTCATAACTTAAAAAATGCAGCTAAGTAGCACCATAAAACAAAATAATAACATGATAACATAATAATAAACATGTTTTGACAAAAATTTTAAAAACGGAGTTATCTCGTTTTGCAACGAAACTCTTAATATATTTTGTGTTACGTTAACTTTAAAGAATTAAGTTAAACAATTTCAACTTGATTTATAAGTTATATCAACTTTTCACGAGCCAAAACTTTATAGGTTGAATTGACTTGCAAAACCAAGTTGCATTTTTTTACTGTCTACATTTTCATGCTGAAAGTTTTTGAATGTATACAGTGGATATGTTTTGTTTTAGCTCAAGAAATGGCATACTATTCTGCTCAGATTCCATTAATTCCAATAAGATATAATTATATTGTAGATAAGTTATTCAATACATCAGAATTAATTTTTAAGTGAAGACCGAAAAAATAACTTGTGTATCTTAGGCATATATCATATATAATTTACATTTTGAGGCATGACTGTTGTTTCACACGTTTCCATTATGATGTTTTCTCACCTACAAAGCCCCTCATTATCCCTTTCTGTGATGTATTAGTTGGTTTTGAATGAGACATGTGTTGTTTACTTTCAAAACTGTAGACAATAAAAGACACCCTCAAGATGATGTCTCTGGAGACCTGCAGTAAATCAAGCCTTTGGGTGTTGAAAGTGTGCAAGCTAAAACCTCTCATATCACATGAGAAAACGTGCCACGGCTGGATACACTTTTTATTATAAATAAATACATGAGATCGCTCATTAAAATAGCTGCTGTGACATTGATCCTGTGTGTGTGTCTATGGAGACCTTTGTTCAAGGTTTCTTTAAGTTCACAATTCACACACACAAACAAATCAGATATTATTACACATCAGTCTCGCTTATGTCAGCAAACTGGCCAAATAATAAAAACATTTAAATAAACAAAGCATGGTGATGCAAAGACCTCTCTCACCAAAGAAATAAATGACAACAGACATGTTTTTATCTCCCAAAGTAACAATTTACTGGGTCACAGTAGATCAGCATGTTTTCTCCTTTACAGCAAAAACATTAGCAACAAGGGAATACTGTTTCAACAACAAACAAAATGTCACAAAACATTGTTTGCAAAATGTAGAAGATCTTCATATGCAAAGCAAAATGTTGAACAAACACAATGCCAAGGTGTTCATATTTAATTCAAATTGTAAGATTGTCTAAAGGGAGAAAAATCAAACTCATTCTATAAAGGGATGCAAAATAACAGTCTTGGGTTTATACAAAGCCTCTGTTTTCTCTTTCTTTTTTTTGTACTGACAGCAATTTAATCAAACTGTGACTTCATGCCCTACTATTTGCAAATTGTATAGCACCTCTAAAACATAAAGGCAAAACATTTCACAAACAAGTTACATGGACCTTGATTACAACTGTAAACATTCTCAGCATGGGTGAGTAACGCATCACAGGGTGGATTCGGGCTACTGCAGCACACACTGCCAGACATCTAGGAGGAAGACAATGACAAATTTAAGACTGTTATTTTGTCTTTTCAAATTATGCACATCCTTCTATCCCCCTCCCCCTCCCTCTTTGGCACTAAGAGAAATGGTGACACAGTAACACTAACAGATGCCAGCTCATCATAAGGCAAGATAACAGTAATATAGCTAAATTTACATTATAT
The DNA here is from genome assembly GCF_027580225.2 of Misgurnus anguillicaudatus. NCBI lineage: Eukaryota > Metazoa > Chordata > Actinopteri > Cypriniformes > Cobitidae > Misgurnus > Misgurnus anguillicaudatus. The sequence continues at coordinate 28,966,465 of NC_073343.2, read as the reverse complement.
TTTAAAAAAAGAAAAGAAAAACATATGGCACTAATATGATACTGATAGCATACTGATAACAGCAAATCTTACAAAAGGATGGGCACAACAAAACACTTGGAACATCTGTAAAATTGAAATTAAGGTTATTTTGAATAAACCTGGAAAAAATTGTATTCACAGTTAACAAAATATATCAATCAATACAAAGATTTTATAAACTTTTTTGTAGATGTGAAGTGATACAGAATATACATGCAAAAAAAAAGTCATATTTGCAATCAAAAACGTTTGAACTGTAATAAACATAATATTTTTCATTGTTAAAAAATCACATTATTATATTTGGGCAAATGTACATTATATAAATCATTTTATTTCTAATATTTTTATTTTTGACATTTTGTACAATTTGAGTTTATTTAAATTGAAGCATTTTTTTAAGCATTAATGTTTATTGTCTTTTACGATGAACATTACACACTCACTGTAAAAAAAATCAGCAGAAACTACAGTGTCACTTGCAGCCGGTCGCCGGCAACTCACCGCAGATTCAAATCTATGTCATTCACTGGCAAGAGTTTGTCCAAAGTTAAATGAACATTAAACATGTACAAGTCCTTGTCTTTACAGAGTAAAACTAAAATAACAGCATCAAGCAAAGCATTCTGGGAAACTAAATCTGCACTGTAAAAAAATTCAGTAGAAATTACAATGTAAGCTGGGCTGCCGGTAACCTACCGTAGATTCAAATTCATGTTATCCACTGGCAAGTGTTTGTTCAAAGTTAAATAACCTTGAAATATCAACAAGTCTTTATCTTTACAGAATAAAACTATACAATAACAGCCTTATGGAAAGTATTCTGGGAACCAGAAATCATCCTCAACCTTTTTCTGTTTTTTGCTTCAGATTTTGTTTCCCAGAATGTTTTGCTTGATGCTGTTTTTTAAGTTTTACACTGTAAAGACAAAGACTTGTAAATGTTTAATGTTCATTTAACTTTGAACAAAATGTTGCCAGTAAAAACCATACATTTAAATCTACGGTAAGTTACCGGCAACCCAGCTGCAATTTCTACGGAATTAAGGTTGATGATGATTTCTGGTTCCCGGAATGCTTTGCGTGAGGCTGTTATTGTATAGTTTTATTCTGTAAAGATAAAGACTTATTAATATATAAAATTTATTTAACTTTGAACAATCTCTTGCCAGTAAATAACATATATTTAAATCTACGGTAATTTACCGGCAACTAGCTGCAAGTAACACTGTAATTTCTACTGATTTTTTTTACAGCTACATTATAAACAAGAATCTCTGTATTACATCTAATTTCATGTTTGGTGCATGTCCCCACATGCTTCATTTAACATTATCATCATCATATCCAAAAAGTAAGTGTGACAATCTTTCTTCTTTATATCCTTTCCTTCTTCTGGTCCTCTTGAAGTGCAGTCGCTGTGACTGGGACGAATACTGAAAACTATTCAACATGTCACGGGCTTGTGCACAGAGTATCAGAGGGACGGAGTTGAGGTCAATAGAAGGCACCTTGAACACTCTTCTTTCCTCCCAACCTCAAAATCCTAAACTCATAGCTCAGACTTCATGTAAAAGTTCAAAACTCAATTAGAGCTGACAAATACCGTTAAGCTGTACACATTTCTACTTCTCCATACTGGACCGTACTTCCTCAAAACTTTTTACAAAAAGGCAAAATCTTCCTTTACTCGCTGTTTAAAACCCAAATAGCTCTCAATACAGGCATTATTGTTTGTCAAAAGAAGATCTCTTGCACCTCAAGGCAAACAGGCAGATTTTCTCACAATATCAATACTCCCGTTTCCCCCTTATATATACCTCTTTAACCTGGGAAAACTCTCAGAGAACGGTTTCTCTATTGCGGCAGTGCCCTGGATGGAGGAGGGGTTAAGGGGACCAGAGTAACATGATGCAGCACTCAACGTGGGGTTAAGTGCTTTGCTCAGGTGCACAACGGCAGTACTATACACTAGGACCCTTCTGTTGCCCATTCATTCTCTTTGGTGCCCCACTGGGGAATCAAACCCACAGACCCACAGTTTGTAGTCGGTAGCCCTGTGTGCTCAGCTAGCTACCCTATATAGACGTGCATGCTCCCTCAGATCCCAGCATCCTGCCTCCCAATCTCTCCGGCGGAATTCCCCCTTGATCTTAGTCAACAATGCCTCACAAATTAGGGCGCTACTGGTTTGCAATCTCATCTCTAGTCCTTGTGGCCAAATCCTTTGGGCCTATCTCCGTAACATCCTCAAACAATCAGACATCTTAACACATCTTTCTGTATACAATCTCCAGGAGGCTGGCAACAGAGATGTTTGCCTTGTCTGTTGAGATGCTAAAGCCTGGCTGCGAGGCACCTTTTTATCAGTATGATAGAGTGGCCTCTTCAAAAGCCGATGCACTGATGAGATACTCCATGAGCACGGATGACCCACATCTATCTACTATCTTTGGATCGATGCCAAAACCACCATTTGGAGTTTTGTCCATTCATAGTATTTTACAGGTGTATGGATCATCATCAAGCAGCATGACAAGCCGCGACATTTGCATATCAAACTTAAGATCTCATACAACACTTTGAACTGTTTGAACAGACAATGTTTGTTTTATTTATTAGTTTATTTATTTACCATAAAAATTGCTGTAGTTTTGCAGCTGTTTGCCAGTAACTTACTGTAGATTTAAAGTGTATGTACGTATTTACTGGCAACAGATTGTGCAAAGTTAAATAAACATTAAACATTAACAAGTCTTTCTCTTTACAGAATAAAACTCAAATAAAACCCTCATGCAAAGCATTCTGGAAAAAAGATTTTGACATTCTGTTTTTTATCTTTAGATTTTTGTTTCCAGAATGCTTTGCATGAGGGTGTTATTTTAGTTTTATTCTGTAAAGATAAAGACTTGTTATTGTTTCATGTTCATTTTACTTTAAAATAAACTGTTGCCAGTAAATAACATAAATTTAAATCTACAGTAAGTTACTGGGAAACTTTCTACAGAATTTTTTACAGTGTTCAAATTGACATTTTATATCTTTTTAAATAAATGCATTTGGCAAACGACAAAAACCTTTCATCTCTATTAAGGTACCTTTATCATTAAAGGTAGGCTTATAATACAATTTATCAGTAGGCCTATGCGTGTTACCTGGGATCGAACCTATGACCTTTGCGCTGTTAACAGTTAAGCAACTGGAAATTATTTAGCAATTAATAAAATAATAGAATAAAGGAAAACAAAAATACAGGGGAATATTTATAGAATACGATTTATTTAATATTGATCATCGCTATTTTGTAGTAAGTATAATCGGGAGGCCTGTATGGATTTAAAGCAAGACATGTCAACTGCGTAATTCCCAAATTTAGATATCTAGGCTATAACGTTTTTTTAAAAAATCTTTAAAATATGCATTCATATTTATTTATTTTTTGATACATTTGTGTGACGATTCTGTTCATATTTATTTATCTGTGTAAGATAAAAGCAAATGTTGTATACCACGGGTTTTACACCTGTTTCTTTCGGCTGACGTCTGTGGTTTGTGTGTAGCTATATGTTTCCGAATTAAAATGGCGTAAAATGTTCGCGCAAATTATGTGAAATATTACGTTCTAAAAAAGCACAAACGTTTGCATTGCATGACGTCCCATTAACAAAGGAATCAGATTAGTCAAGGCAACATTTTCCTCTCCTGCTAAGTTGGCTGTCTGTCAGCAGCACCGTGTTCAAGGCATACTGATAAAAGAGGTGGGCGCAGGGTTGTATGAATGAATCTGTGCGCCACCATTGCAGGCGAACAGTTGTACAAGATGAGAAAGTAATCTTGATATGTTTAACAAGCAGCCCAAAGCGCGGCCTGATAAATAATAAAGGAGCTTTTAGTGGATCCAATTTATGAAACATTAACTGGAGGGGCATAATGGAGTAATTAGTTTTATCTCACGTCGGATGTTATTGGAAACTGCCGCTGAATGAAAACTTTTATTTTCCGGCCTAACCGTAAAGACAAAGGGGAGTAATTTTCTGCATCGGGAGAGAAGGGTGGTCTCTAATGCTGCTGCTGATATCTGGATGTTCAGGTACAACACGGTGTTTATGTAGTACTCCCAAAAGTGTATCAAAGTTCGGATCCATGGAAATAAAAGAAATGTCAAACAAAACAAGCATTAGACGGCATAAAATAAAGTATGGACAAGGGAAACAGGTGAGGCTTTGTTTAGGTGGCTGAGGTAGATCAATATCTCGGCTTGCAGGCCAGGAATCTTGCCCGTTTTCCTCTAGCACTCTGAAGATCAGCTTACTGCTTGTAGACAGGCTGTCGCCTATACCTCGCTGACAGACAACCTGCCTCACCCCAAAAGACGGTATAGGGAAAATATCTGCATGCTTTTCTAAGAGCGACGCGTAAATTAGTTCATCTAAATAACCTGGAAATGCATAGGAACACTTGGGGTAAAATTATCAAGATTAATCAATTAAACTGTGAGACTCGGTGGCCATATGAATCTATTAATAGCAAAGGCCATCCTCCTTTGGGCCTCCTCCGCCTCCATTGATGAATGATCATCTTCAATAGTTGCCTAAAAGAGCTACATATTGGATAAAAATGCACACTTGTGTGATAAATATTGATTTACAAGTTTTTTATTTAAATTTGGTACGACGTCATTGGATAACACAAGACTGGGCGGAAGTATACAGAATCGATAGAAGCATCTGTGCTGGATTGGCCAAACTGATAACGAAAGGCACTCTCCATCTTTTTATCTCATTAACTAATGGTATTTATTTACTATTAAAATGGCTTGGTTTTGAAGGGTCCATACTTAAAAATGGATAATATATGTTACAGACCATTTTACCTGATATGACCCATCTTACGTTCGCTGGTGTGGCATAATGTATACGAATTAATTTAGTTATATAAAGTAATAATATTTTGGAACTGAATACAACCAGTTATGAAGCAAAATTTTAATGTCACCTGACAAATAATTGTTTAAAATGCCAAATTTGTTTATATCAAGGATGAACCCTTCCCGTGATGCATGATATGCCATATGAACATGTTATTATTATTATTATTATTATTATTATTATTATTATTATTATTATTATTATTACTATTACTATAGTATTGGTCGTTTGCTGGTGTCGTTTATTATTATTTTTATTTTTGTTGTTATTATTTAACAATTTCTTCCCATCAGCAAACATTTTTAACAATATTTTAAATATTATAAAAACAATGGATCATATGATTAATATTTATATGTTACATTCGATGTAACTCTAGAATTCTAGTGTAATTGTGGGAATATAATGTGAAGCAAAGCTACACATTTAGCTTATAATGTTTTTAAACACTAGCCACAGAAAAAAACACCTCAGATATCTAAGAGCTCGCACCGATGTGACACCACAAATAAGATCTTGTTGTATTAAGTTATTAGTCCATCAGTCGCTCGAGAGGGGCGAGTGAGAATTCATTACAATCAGCAGTTCTATTTGTAAGCCTATTGGTTCCGTTTCGGACACCCAACCGGCACTGGGAGTTTGCAATCTGATAGCACGAATGCTGTGATTCCACGTATTGTCTCGAAGCGGCATTTGACAAATAGGCCTTCATAACTAAAGGAGTGATGTCAGGTAACGAAAAGTTTGGCACCTAAACAAAACAGCTGTTATTTGTAGATCAATAAAAATGTACAACTCATACATACAACAATGACGCTATTGTTATTATTATTATTATTATTATAGCTGCTGTTCGTTAGCTTGAATGAATGTTATTACATCATGCATCCCAGGTGGTGTTTCCTTCTTGTGACTAAATACATCAGACTAAACATATTGGTTTGGCGCATGTCTTTATGTGTCACACTCTCCAAACTCACCAAAACGGCGTTGGGTTTTAAGACGCTTAACATATAGTATAACCAACACTTAAACTATTTTAATTTACCAAAATATTTGAATTCGATTTAATACTGAGATCCAAATTGTTATCAGTTTGAAGTAGTCAGACAAAAACAGACAGACAAATTATTATCTCACACAGATCGTTGTTAAACACCAGCAACGTCAAAACGTAATTTGCACGATATAATGTGAAATACTTAAAAGTAGCTATACCCTGGGGCATTTTAACACTTTTATTGTAAGCTACCACAAAATCTGTCAAGGCATTTGACAGATATAGAGTCGCTCAGAACCTAGTAATTATGTAACAGAATTATTAAAATTATTAATGCACTAATTGTGAACCTGTTAATCTACAATTTTGCCAAAATGTAAGCATTTATGAGAAAGTTTTCCCTGGAATACAAACTTGGTGTTGCTAACGACATGGACTAGTTAAGCTACAGAGATAGGGAAAGAGATAGCAAACATGGATAAAATAAATGAGGAACTCGGGTACAGTTCAAAAGAAGCGCCAACTTTAAAAATCGAAAACACAAACAAAACTTGTTCAAAACGATGCTTTGACAAACCATTAACTACAGAAAATAAACAGTTATTAATTTCATCAAAAAATAATATTAACTCCACTTTGTTATGATATATTATAGTACACTGTCGTAAGTTTTAAAAACACTAATTTTGCTCAAGTTTATTACAATAATACTCAAGTATAGTATTTTCTCATGTGGGCTCACTTTATTTTTTTTAAGCTTTATTATTAGGGTCATCGTTGAGGGGCCTGAAATAAAAATAATATTTTTACTACTTTATAACTGTGGATAAACGTAAACAAAGACGACAATATAGACTAAAGAATCATACATAAAATGATTGAAAATGAAGTGATGTTGCCCTTCTCATTATGAGCAGCCTACATTATGCCCTAACAATCTGCTTCACCAGTCACACCTTACTGAATGCGCATAGGCAAGAGTTTATTCGCCCCAAGACCCTACAAAGAGCAAGCCTGTATTTGTATATTTTACTGATTAAATTGACCAATTAGAACAATAATCCTTATCCTTTTTTTATATATAGATTAGGAGGCTTAAATATTTTGTGATATTGTCATTGCGAATATGTCGCCTTAGGCTACACCTTTAAACAATGCGGTTATTTTCAAAGAAACTGGTATGATTTCAATAACATTTGGGAATGTATTTTTTTCGAGAGAAAAATTGCATAATTTAGCTGTTAAACAATCCAATATCGTCACGATATAAGTTGTTTGATTAACCCGACAGCGACAGGTCCCTTCGCTTCTCTGGAGTCGTGAGCTTACACACACTCATTAAAGCGATTATTCACGATCTGTCGAATGTTTTCTTTCACTAGCAAATATTTTACTACAATATAGACAGGATATATCGCAAAGGATTATCAGCCTGTTGAGCCATAGACAAATAAGATTTTTTATTATATAGGCTATTATATATACAATAAAATAACTACTTACTTCAATTGTTGGATATTGCTCAAAATAATATTTTATATAGCTTGTCCTTTTATTATGACTAATATAAGAGTTACAATGTTGTTAGTATGTTTATTGTATTATTATTATTATTATTATTATTATTATTATTATTATTATTATTATTATTATTATTATTATATTAACATAATCATTATTGTTGTTGTTGTTGTTGTATTTTAATAAAAACCACAATAGGCCTAATAAAATAATAATAATAATAATAATAATAATAATAAAGCTTTGCATTCCTCTGTGTTTTTCTGCATCCATTTCTAAAATGTTAGAATGCTAATGTGGTTTAGTGGTTTAGTGGGAGCAGCATTCTGTTTTATCCCTTGTGATTTTTTCCACAGCCTGTAAATGATATTACAGTTCTTCTTGCCACAGGGAAAACTATGTTTAGAGGCCATGTGTTTTACAAAGATATTACGTTTATGTCACTACAGTTCTGCGTCATTCTAGCGCCCTCACTCTGCCTGGCTCATATTACTCGAGAGAGGAAATGTCCTTTGCGTTTTACAAGTATTTTAATGGTTCAAACTTCGTTGCTTCGCCACGTTTGATCATACCGTGCAACATGGCAACAGTTTGCTCTCACTATGACCCCTTATTTTTAATGCAAACACTTATGTCAAAAAAGTTGAGATATCCGCAAAGGAGTATTATATGAATTGTTTATATCACTTGACCTATTTATATAGAGTTGTGGTAGCATATTTGATAAGACAACTGATACCCAGGATTAAGGTGCGCAGTACTGTCTTAGGTGTCAAGAAAATACTTTAAGATTTGTTTTACATTTACATGTAATGTACAAATAGCAAAAACCAAACAATTCGCAAGAGCTGTTGCACCTCAACCAACAGATTTGACCATAGGGACAAATTATAATTTCCCCTTAGCCTTTGGTTACAGAGACCAAATAACTGTTACAGGGCCATTCATGAATACATTAAACTGCTGTATATTTATCATCATAATTATAACAGAACATGATTCAAAAAATCAACAGAAAGCATACAGCCTGAAAAACATATATAACTTTTACAGATAGTTCCTTGTGTTAACGTTTTATAAAATGTACTATTTCGCGTCATGCGTTAGTTTTAGCAGTAATTCTGTACTGATGTTCTTGTTAAATTTCTCTCAAAATATACGTTGCCGTTGGTCTTTATATTCGCATAAGCTCCATTGATTTATTTCGTTTTTGTGTCTTTGGGGTTGGGAGGTTGTCCCCAGTTCCCCCTACACTCTGCGCCTCAGGGTAATAACCAGAAACCACGCCTTTTGTGTAGCCATGACTAAACCCTGCATACAAGATGTCAAAAGACAAAAAGGAAAAATAACTATTATTTCAATTACATCGCATATGAATGTATGTGAAATACAATACAAACGTCTAGTTTTTTTTAACAATTGGTCCAGTTTAGCCGTGATTGAATTCCTTGAAGATTTGACAATTATTGCTGCGACTCTATAGCTTTTTCTGGTGCAGGTAAATTGATTGTTGGTCGCTGTGGATTGAAAACTCATGGTGTAGATCGGAAACATACATGGAAATGTAACAAACCCAGAACAAACAAAAAAACACTATTCCAAAATCATAATTTTGCGGTCACGAAACCCATAAAAAAATAAATGCATTGTTTATGAGGCTACTCATGTTTAACATCCATGATGTGCATACACTACATCAATTGATTTGAAATCAATTTAACCTCTATTGAAAAATCTTAGATGTGGAGGACATTCCAAAAATTGCTCTTTTATAAAATAAACATTTTAATGAAAATACATGTTTTATTAAACATCCATGTCAAAATCGTTGTGTTGTAAATTTACTATGTTAAAATGCTCCGACCAACCAGCAGCCACCTAGGTTATTATTATATATATAACGATTTTTTGTTGTTGTTGTATTAATTGTTTTTTGAATTTCTTACTAAATGGAAAATATTTTAATTTGACCTCTGCTCTGTATCCTATTGTTTTTGAGTGGCCACCCCGTTTAACATTTGGGCGATAACATCTTGCGAGAAGATATTAAGTTGCACCGGTCTATTGTATAAAGCACAGGGGTTATTGCATTACGGTCAGACACATTTAATACAATGTCTCTTTCAAAAAACGAACAAATAACTGGACTTTAGGTGTTGAAAGCTAAGTTTATCTGTATTATTGTAACTAATGATTCTATTGTTGGCCAAGGAGCTAGGGCTGATAGTGATTATCAGGTGTTATTCATCTGTGTGTATGGCCTCAACGACCAAAAGAAACATGTAAACATGTGTAATATTTAAAAAATAAATATTTCACAAATAACGTAGCAAATCATCCCATTTAACGATTACGGGACATGAGGGATTTCGATGTTCAGGCATGTATCGTAGTGACCTAAGATGGTAGTAGATACATCATAACTGCATCGTTTGCTCTCTTTTTTTTTTTTTGCTTAGCCCTAAAATATAAAAAAGCCCAAAATATTGTTTTTGTGTGTCTCGTTTTTTATATATACCTTCTTCGTTAAGATATATAATTTTTTAAACACATTAGAAGGCTAGGGCCTTCAAATACACCCGCAAACTGTCGCTTAAATGTTTTTATTAAACACGCTTTTCCAATCAATATAGTTTCAGACAGCCAAATGCTAGCACTTCAAAAAAGACAAAATTTTCGTAATAAATGTGCCTTAACCTAATTTTTTTATTTTGTTTGGTTAACAGTTTAAGCGACAAACACGGGCATAAGACCACAAAATCACAACCATGGAATTTAAAGACGACATAAACAATCACTCAATATTTTATGAGGCATTTACTCAACACGGGTTACACGTTCGCAAAGTTAACCTATAATAACAACAGGTATTGACAGTTCACTAATTACAAAAAGAATGTGACCTGCATGGTGGTGACCACATACATTAAAATATGCAAACACAATCTTTGTCCCCTTCAAAACTGCATGAATGTAAAGTTATGAATATTGAAAACTATGTTTGTTTGATACCCATTCTTTGGTCTACAAAGAAACTGTATTGTTAATATAGCCTACGTAATAAAACGAATTGTAGATGCATGTATTCAGTCTGCATTAAAAACAATAAAAAAATAACAAGAGCCACGGATCTGAACGGGCATTGAGCACTTATAGAACATATTTATTTAAAAAAAAAATGAAAATAAAACTTTGTGTTAATTTTAAAAAATCTCACTGCACCAGTGCGTTCATGATACGTGATAATACTGCAAACATGATGACTGGTGGTCATTTTGTAATGGTATTAGATATTTTAACATTCAAAATTGGACAAAACTGCAACCACTATTTAAATAAACATTCTAAAGTAATCATACTGCCTTTGAAAAAAACCTATACGCTTCAGCCTTTTTTATTCTGGTCACATTGCACGTTGCTGACAGTGGAATAATAAACCATTTTGCGACACTTGACGTTTGTATACAGAAATAAATGCATAATAATAATATTAATAATAATAATAACAATAATACAAAATACCTGGAATTCGGCTTGCAATGTCCTTTCTTTCTCCTTAATTTTTTCATTGATATATATTACAGTGTAAATTGGTGTAAAATGTTCACTTACAGTCTGATCCTGTGGATGTTAGTTAGTGTATAAGGGGATTTGATGTTGACCCTTGATTCTGATGTGTGAAGTAGTCAGAAAGTCCGCTCGAAAGTCCGGATGAGAAACTGGGTAGGGAAGGCCTTAAGGAGTCACACGAGAGAGAGGAGGCCGTTTGCGGGGAGGAGGAAGAGGCGGCCCGGGAACTCATGGACGTGGTGCTCTGGGAGGTCATGGATGGGTGAGGGACGTGGGGGAAGAAATAACTGGTCTGGCCCGCAAGCAGGTTCACCGAACAAGGATTCAAAGAGTATGTCCCGGAACAGGGTACGGAAAGCCCACATGGCACTGAGGCGGCCAAAGCGGCCGCAGTGAGGTGGTGTGTGGCGTAAGGGATGTCTCCATTCACTAGTCTGTCAACACTCAAACCATTGGAGGTTGGAAAAGAGTGATTGCTCCCCAAACTGTTTTGAGTCAACATTGTGCTATAAGACATTGGGTGACTAGGATAAGGCGACGATGTGCCGTTATAACTCAACGCACTGCTTGCCCTCGGATGGTGTAGCGAGAGGAACGGCGACATAGGCCAATATAAAGAGCCAGCTCTATCCATAAATGTCAGTCCGGTGGAGGTAAGCCGTGCGCCCCGTTTAAACGCCAGTTTTGCCCTCGAGGTGGTCGATCTCCGCCGAAGTTTGCCCGTCGTTCCGCCAATGAACACGTCGTCACTAGATGGGTCAAGCATCCAGTAGTTTCCCTTTCCTGGGTCATCGTAATGCCGGGGCACTTTGACAAAACATTTGTTAAGACTTAAGTTGTGTCTGATGGAATTCTGCCATCCCTGTTTGTTCTCCCGGTAATACGGGAAATTTTTCATAATGAACTCGTAAATGCCGTTAAGGGTTAACCGTTTCTCGGGACTCTGCCGAATGGCCATCATAATCAAAGCATTGTAGCTAAAAGGTGGTTTTTCGTACTTGCCGTTTTTCTTTTCGCCGTCTTTGCCTCCTTCGGCTTCTTTGGGGTCCCGTTTTTCTTCCGGTTTCTCCTTCTCGTCCGTGCACGACGAGTCGTGGGATGAATTCTCACTTTTAGCGCAAGTGTTCTCCGACTTCTGCTCCAGCACTTGGGCAGGTAAAGGAGTTTTCTCCTCTTCCTCGTGCACCGTTCTGTGGTGTTGATGGTGGTGGTGGTGTTGGTTGTGGTTGTCGCTTTGGACGGCTTCGGGAACCAGGCTGTTTATACTAAACGATGATTTAGGAATCATTTTGACTTCTTTCCTTTCTCCCATATCCAACATCACAAGTAAGATAGAGTAGCGACAACCAGAAGCAGCAGCAGCAGCACAGTTGGTCTTCAAATCTCTTGCTCTGGCAACTCCTCTAATTAAAAAAAAAAACACAACAACTATTTCATGTTCCTTAAAAACACGTCGATATGAGACAGCTAGCTACAATTAATTACGGAGCCACAGACACTAAGCTGTAAAAAAAGTGGTTGAACCTTTTTAGAGACTGCAGCCAACCACAGCAGCATAAGTATTAACCGTGCAGCCAATCATTGAGCAGTTCTTAGCGCCTGTTCCAGTGCGTAAGGATACACAAGATCCACCAATGCTCATGCCCAGTCAACAATAGCTTTCGTTTCCCCCAGCAAACTCCTACCAAGAAAACAGACCACATAACCTCAATCAATTTTTTTTGATAATTGTAGAGTGCTGTTTCAACATATCCATGCGTCCTCAATTTGTTTTCATACCGCAGGGGGAAAAACAAAAGGGACTCAAAGGTAGCCACAAAAACAGGTACTACTTCCTGTATCCGGAATTTCTGGCTTTTAATACATACAGCTAAAGCACGCACACCATTAATTCATAATACGCATAGCACGACGACAGTGTGCGTTACAGTTTTTCTTTTTTTTTTTGCAAAACAAATCCTTATTGAAAACGATATATTAATTCGTTATCTATAAGCCAGCATGTTCGATTTATAATAATTTAAGCATTTTGCTGGAGGCTTCACGCCCGTACAACATATCTAGTTGCAAGTTTATCTTAACGAATTTGAACGTGAACAACATTACTGACGTTTATTTGTAGTGCAGTAAGATGCATTTAGTGTCTTTATTTTTGGCGTAATTACGATGTTACAAACAAGTGCAATGCACGGCATCGACAGTTTAAGCAAAATAAAACAACAAAAACAAGTTTAAACAAAAAACGTTTATTACTACAGAATAATAATAATATAATAAGAAATAATAATAATAATAATAATAATAACAATAATAATAATACTTGAAGATAATTACTTATATAGGGTCTGTTTATAAACAATAACACATGTTAAGACAACAAATGACAGTGTGTAGAAAGTAGGCCTAAATCATTATGATCAAAAACGTCAAAATAATCACTAAACATAACATCCCATATATTTAGGGGAAGGATCTTCTCTGGTGATTGAAAAAAATAAAACAAGGACACTATAGCACTGATTAAGCCTCATAGTGGTCTTTGTGAAATTCAGATTACACTTGCAATATAAAAAAATAAAAATTTCCTTATGCGGATGCAGAAATGTTGACATCAATCAGGCGCTTTATATTTACGGTTGAAGTTTCTCTGATGGAAGGGGTGATAGGTGTGTATTTGTGCTAGGGAAGTTGCAGGGGGGTTGACTGAACAACAGACACACGCACGGCACACACGCATTCACATGTGCAAACAAATCGTACACACAGACACACGCACAAGCAAACACACATGCAAATAAACAAACAAACAAGTGTACGGGATTCCCATAAGGTTGCATTGTGGTAATAAACTCCGTCCTGCATATAAATATCTTAGCTATGTGCAATACAAAGAAAAATATTCACAGCTAGTGAGCTGATTTGTATGCACAAATGCATGCATTTATAAAATGTATAGTTTCGATACTGTTTTAATACTTTATGCATATGTGCGTGCTTTATGAGTTTGAACTGTTTTATTTTTATTAAATAACATTTTAATATATTTTATAACTATTGAATTTAATTAAAGCACTACCTCAAACTGTCTCTGCGTTATAATCACACCATAAGCACCATGCGATATTATTTCACATTAAATGGGAAACCGAATTGAGACATTTTAGATTATTAAGTGATCGCTGTTGTTGCATATATTAATTCATTTCTGAATCCTACACATTATTATTGCATAAACTACATCAAATTTGGCGTCTAACAAAACGCATACATTTCGAAACACTGTAAACGTGTTATTTGTAGTACTATTAGTTAGTTAAAAATATTTTCAACGCCATTTCAATTAACGTTGCTTACTTTGGCTGCAAGAGTCAAGACCTTCATCAACAAAAAAACAACAACAACAACAAAAAAAACAATTTGACGGGATAATTCTGAGACAGGTTTATTTTAGGATTGTTTTTAATAAAGGTACGTGCAGCAAACCATCAACAAACAAGATGTCTCATGTGAATGTTAATCGATGTCTGCTTGCCGTTGTCGGACTGAAGAAAGACAAACATTTTACTTTAACATTTAGGCAAAAATATATGTTTTTTCCAAATAAACCAAACCAACTAGAGATATGCTAGCGAATAATGACTTCGTTTTATTAATTTTGCTTCCAATTTTTTCCTAAAATAAATGCATATGAGTGATAGGACAAAATATTCCTATTGACGCTTTCTTTTGTATTTCATATCAACCATCGGCCTCCTTCTGTCACTCCAAAGTTTAGTTTAGTTTGCGAAGGTCTATAAAGAAAAATATGGAAACTCCAATAATTACCTCTTTTAAAGTGTTCGAAAAACAAATTTTATTGTTGTTGCGATGAATTAAAGAATGATAAGGTAAGAAAATAAAAAAATGCATTTATAAGCAACATGTTTGTATATTTACGTGCATGTTTAATGTACGGCAAATGCTGATACTTGCATAAATAATAATTAAGAAAGTGTTACATTTCTAAAATAAACACACGAACGGAAACATCGGTTGAATAATATTGTATTACTAAACAGGTTTCCCTTAGATATTCATTTTAGTTCCCTATAACTTCACTTTTTTTACCCTGAGGCAAAGCAGTTGTGTTGACGATACTAGGCAGATTTATTTATTTAAATTGATTTATTTTAGCCCACTAATGTGGATTCTCCCTAAAATGCCCGAAATGCTCACGAGCACGTCGCTTAAATAAACCCTAGTCACTTACCTCAACAAACACACACACACGCCTGTGTTGAGATGTGAAGTGATAAAGAGGGAGATAATCCTGGATAGTCAGTCTGCTTTTGTCTTTATTGGGCTGCCCTCTAGCGACCAGAAAGTCTGGCTTATTTTTGAGCCTAAACTTGAGTATAAGCAAGTATCCCAACAGGTTTGGATTTCTCAATAGAACAGACTTTTTCTGGGAAATTTGTAAATTATATAGACACTTCACCATGGTGGAAATTCCCAGACCAACATTGTCATCAATCACTTAAGTAAAGAAACCGGCCATGTCTTTACTTTTTAAAGTTAAATAAATAAATAAACACAAATATATTTAAACAGTCTTTGAACAGAGTTTACGTTTCATAAGTGCTTCATAACTATCTGCTGCACATAAGAATATCTTGTTATTTCTTTAACCTTGCATTATTGTCTTCTGCCACTACAAACGGCTGATTAAACTGATTAAAAATCGGGGGGGGGGGTTTCGTACCCATATATTAAATCTGAAATACACTTCACGTCAAAGCAAAATCCGTTTAGTTTTATAACACAAGTATTGCTCGTATGCATCTAAAGCAAAGCTATTTTTATTGTGGCAAATTTTTTTAAAAAATATATAAAAATAATTCGAAATATGCAGTGATGTACTTATGGCCTATTGCTTAGCGTTGTTACTATATAAAAGTAAACACAGAAATTAATATTACTAATATTATTAAATTCAATTTCAAAAAGTAATTTCATAATACTTACAATTATTAAAATAAAATAGCCAATATCACAAAAATAATATAATTTAATTCATACAATATTTTTATCCCAATTTGTTGACTTACAATAATTCTACTACCTAACCATATACTAATGTTAAAATGAAAAAGTTTCAGTATAATTTCAACGTAGTATTTTTGTATTTTCCGGTTTGTAAAATAAAAATGATGGTTTACTTATTTTTTATTTAAACACGCATCGAAAATAAATAAATACAACACAGTGGTCTTGCTTTCATATGGGTGCATTTTCTCAATGACTGAGTAACAATCCCCAATTTTTTATAATCTGCAGCGCCATCACGTGGTGAGTAAACAAATATGAGTTGACTGGAATTATTTAATTTAGTCATTAAGAGAATTAGTAACACAATACTGCCAAAGGGCTTGGGATTTAAATGATAACATTTTAATTAGTTATTTAAATAATCTGATCATAACAACATTCACTGGAAAATCTGACACAGAGTGTATAAATATACAAAAAATAAACAAAATCTAATAAATGTGCATATTTAACATTTGCATTTCAACAATTAATATAGTTGTGCCCATTTTTATCTTCAAATATGTAAAAAGCTTAATTACATTTTAAGGTGTATTGATTTGTTTGAAATAACAAAACAGGTTTTTATAATTTAAGAAAATATAAATTGTAATAGTGTATATTAAATATAATAATTACGCATTAGGGTGGTCCTTATAATGGGTAATTTTTTTTAATGTTCAACTCTGACGCCCTAAATGTGTTAGGATATCAATAAAAACACACTGTGCAAAAGATTGAATTGTTCCTACAATATCTAGAAGTTGCTTAAAGCCTCTGAATATTTCCGAAATCACATATTCTTGCAAAAAACTGTATCAATTAAAAACGCACAACACATAAAACTTGCTTCTTGGAGGGTAACTTTGTTTCAGTTATTTCAGTCTCTTCTGATCCGAGTAACCATAATGCGGACTTGCTTCGTGTTGCTTCAGCCATTGTCTCATTGTCTATTGTGCTTCATTCACATTGAAGCTTTTTTGCTTCAAAAGACATATCACAACTAAAACAGGAGTTTTAATTGCATGGAGCATGGTCAAATAAGTCCATTACTGCCATAAGTATATATTATTAAACAATTATACATGCTAGCACAAAGTATCAAATAATACGCAAATGTGTTAAACTTCAAAGGTGTTGAGCAACCTCTAAATATTAATTAATATTGAAAAAAATGTTGGTGGGATGATAGCATGAACTTTTAAAAGTTGAAAAATAAGGACCACCCTATTACGCATATGCTTAAATTCAAATATAAACATTTTCTATGAGGTCAATTTCCATTAGTGCCATAAAAGAAGCTATTATTTTAATCATTTTTTGAAAAATTTCTTGAATACACTCTTGTTTTTGGATCTGTCCTTGGTTCCATTTTCAGTCTGGTACACTGGTGGAGGGGGTGGGGGGAAGGAGGGTGCCTGGTTCCTCTGTAAACTTTTTACATGTTGGCTCTCACTCGCTGAGTGAAAAAAAATCAAATGAAAAGCCTGTTTAAACTGTTTCAGACAAACAGGTGGCTCTCATCAAAATTAATTCAAATGAACATTGAATTAAATATTTAATTTTATGATTTTGTTGCATTTAAAAGTTTCATTTCTAATTCCAAAATATTAGCAAAAATTACAATAATTTGATATTACATCAGCAACACCTCACCTGTGTCTCGGCTCTCACCTCCATCTGGGTACCGGTGTTTGTTGTAATAAGTGTGGGGGGGTTTTGGTGGTGGCTCTTTGTCTGTCTCGCAGTTCTCTGTTGACTCTTCTGTTAATACAAATCCACAGTAAATGTGTTAAGTAGACACATTGGCACATGTTAACGGCCAGAAGTACTTGGGTTCTGTTTGTTCTCTCACCCTTTTCCTGGTTTGACTTCGTGTTTGAGGCTTGAGTGTCAAATGTACCCGTTGGCCCCGAGTCACATGACTCTATGGTTTCGTTACTTGCTTCTGTGCTAGTTCTATGTGGTGAAAAATACAGTAGTGAATATATGAGAAAACTCTCATGCACTTTACTAAAATCTTATTATACTGACATTAGTTACTTTTGTTTCACACAAAGCCCTTGACATATAACTAACACATTATCATATTGTTTGTTTAGTTTTACCCAGGACTGTCTGAAGACGTGGTTTCATTTGTGCAACCCTGAAGCTCCTTCAACCATATTTGCTGTTCCTCTCGAGATGAGGCTGCGAACAGATAGTGACTACCATCGGCCAGTCTGAACCAGAGAGAGAAATGAAATCAGATTATATCAGACACAAGCAATATGAGTCTTTTACAGCGGGAGATGGGAACTCACATCAGTTTGAAGGTGTGCTCTTTTCTTCTGTAAAATGGATTGTCTTTACAAACTGCCCCAACCAGGGTGATGGGTGGCCAACGAGTGCAGTTCTGCAATAAATGACACTAAACTTAAATAGCGTATGAGTATGTGACCCTGCCGGTGAAATCCAGGCTAAAGTCTCATAATCTGATTATGAGATTAGGAGCATCAAAGTTTGATTTCACTCATTGATTTCAATCATTGACATAAACTTTACCCAGTCAATATTAAAGATGTTAAGGTTATATTTCTTCAGGATGATAAAAATTACATAGTGCACATGCTGCCCCAAGAGCAATAACAAACCCAAGAAGTTCAATAATGCCCCAGAAACATGCAGTGTTCATGAACTGCTGTCATCGTGGTTCACTTATGTAAGGTTTGTCTGTAGAAATAATTGCCCTGTTTGTCTGGATATATATTTCATTCAAAATAAAAAGCACTTATTGAGTCCATCATGGTATAATCTGTCTTTCCCTCCTGTATGTGTGTGTCACCAAGTGGGTTGATGACAAAACAAGCTCCTAAAATGTATTAAAAATATATATATTTAAAAAAAATGGATGTAATGCATGTTTTTAGTTTTTTTTATTGAACAACATTTCAGTACATTTAAATGTTTTTCCAACAATATTTTTGATATCCCTATTCAAAAAAGTGATTGTTTGTTTATTTAATAGTTGCATTTAAAATTATAATCCTGAAAAAA
Source organism: Misgurnus anguillicaudatus (assembly GCF_027580225.2). NCBI lineage: Eukaryota > Metazoa > Chordata > Actinopteri > Cypriniformes > Cobitidae > Misgurnus > Misgurnus anguillicaudatus. The sequence goes on along the minus strand of NC_073343.2, from coordinate 28,947,322 downwards.
GTTTAAAAACTATAAATTTAAGAACAATAATTTTTAAAAGTATGTAATCAATTATAGGATTAAATATAAAGTCAGCACAACAAAGCTCCAAAACATATCAAAAATGTATTTAAAAAATAATATATTTAAAAAACAATTTGGGGATATCTTTGGAGCTTTGTTGTGCTGACTTTTATTTTAATCCTCTTACTTGATTTTTGGTCGAGCACCTATTTGAGCTTGATGTACATGCGTTTGTTTCTTTTTAATAACAATTACAGACAACCTTAGTTTGCATTTATTAAAACAAAAATTATTAGCTAAATTATTAAAATTATTTAGCTTAAAGAGCACCTATTGTCAAAAGTTACAAACCCCAAAGTAAACAATGACGTGAGTTTTCGTCTCGTAAATCTCTTTTCTTGGACTACAACAAACACACGGATTGTAGGCAGCAGTTTACTTCCTGGGATTGGTGATGTAGGCAAGACCGACATTATCAATATCATTAACTCCTGTTAGCAACCTAATCTTTCAAACCTGGTAAGGAGCCTCACATTTCCGGCTGACGTCATGACGTATTCCAGCCAATCAGGGACACAGAGCTTTTCAAATCCGTGCGTTTCAGGAAGAGGGTGATTCTCACGAAACCATTGAAACACCACAGCACTAATGATTTTAGCTTTAAAATGTGTAATATAGTAACATTAAAAGGCATCAGAATTAACACAATACTGTGTTCTACCTTGCACAATGTGTGATTTCAACATAAGAATTTATAATTGTAAATTTTATATCATTTTCTGCTGAAATTCTCATTACCGCAATGTGTCCGGCTGTGTTTGAACATGCGTTATGTTGTAATTTAATCAAATTAACACAAAAATATTAAGAAAAAAAATAAATGGATGTTTTGCTAGACTACTTTAGATGACAGAAAAAATATTTACTGAATATTCATGTATAATAACAATTAAGAAAAATTAGGAAAATGATGTGTCCATGCCTGATGTTCTCATCCTCCGCAACACTTTTTGAGAACAGTTTAAGCACACATACAGAATTTTAATAAAGTTTGATTTTGAGTGACCAAGCACATGGACCAGTTACTTCAAGTTGGCTACCAGGTAAGATCATTTTTTTACAGTTAATATGAAATATTGTCTTGTCAGAATGCTTACACGACATTTTGATTATCATTACCGCAACAGATGCTTATTAAATGTTAATTTAATTAATAGAAGCATAATACTTTGATTTTAAATGCATGTGCAGAATCTCCAAATTATGTTCTTTCAGGTTTGTCATGTCATTTTGAAAATATGTCAGTGTTGATGTTTTCTGACTGTTGCGGTAATTAGATTTTTTAGGACAAATTTTTTAAATTATGTTACAAAAAGTGTTAAATGATAAGTAAAAGTTTTTAAATTAATGTTCCCATTTACTCCAGACTTTGTTTTTCAATGTCTGGTGGGAAAAAAGTAAATGTACATTTTCATGCTTGACATTTTTAAAACCAAGTTTTCGTGAGAATCACCCAAGAGATTGTACGGTATGTGGAAAATAATGTGATTTTTAACCATAAACCACGCAAACACATTATACCAAATACACAAAATAACGTTGTTTTTTAGCAATGAAATAGGTGCTATTTAATGTTTTTTATTTCTTAGGGGCATTCAGAGCTGTTGCACCCTTTGACTTTCTGGTTGCACCAACTGACCTCTGCAATGAATTTACATTTAACAGACGTCTACTTGGATGCTGGTATGAGCTTTTGCTTGTGATATCAAATTCATAAATATACTTTATAAATTAAATTAAATTCAATAATTTTACATTGGTTGCACCACCTGACACAGAAATACCAGCCTACCCATTATAAAAGTAGTTATTTTTCAGTATTTGAGAGAAATCTACAAATGTTTCATTCAGCGATAAAGATCACATAGGGTTCACTCGATGATATATGATATCATGTTTACTGTACTTGTTAACTTCTTAATAAAAAGCCAATAATTGCGGTTGTACTGCTGACATTTGTGAACATCCAAATTGTTGGACAAAAGTTTTTCAATTAACTACTGATATTCGGGAGATTAGTTTATAGGAAACGTTTCAAACATTAAATGATTAAAACTTCAAAATAAGATACTTTTGCATTATTTGTTGCCTCAAATGGCTAATTTATACAGACAGTTGCCCCGCCTGCCATTTTATAAGTTAAAGATACCAAAACAAAAATACTGAAAAATGTATTTAAACTAAATAGGTGAAATGTATGTGTGCCCCCAGACACAAAAATATGCATGTCATGTTATTGACACGTGTCTGTATGTGATCATACCTCATTGGCGGCATCCTGGTCTTTAAACAGATTGAGTGTCTCCTCTTCCAGTACTGCATAGACCGTTTCCCAGTGATCCGAGCCCTTATCCAAATCAACAGATCAATGTTGCACCATTAAGTGCTCTTACAGAAACAAAACCACACTATAAACAAAGAAGTGAATCTAAGGATGTCAGTGAGAGCTTTTTAATCAATATCACAGTTTGGTGTTGGCTGAAAAGCTTACCTTATTTCCTCCTTGTTTCAGTTTAATCTCCAACGTACCCTCCATTTTGGCAAGACTGCTTCTGATCTAGAAAAGCAAAAATGCAAATTATAGACCGAAAGATTATAGACTTGATCAAAGAAGGAAAGTATTTACAGTACCTTGGTGCTTGGCCCTTTTGATAGAAATAGACTCTTCAAGTAATTCTGGCTCTGAGAGAGAAGATGGCGGAGATGATTGAGGGTCTTCTGGTGGGGTTGATGGGGGAAACTTTTTCTCCTCTGAGCTTTGACTCTTGCTAGAAAACATCTCCATGTTGACTTTAGATGGTGGATCAGGGGGTACTGATGTGGGAGGACCCCAAATCTCCACCTCTGAGGGTCTTTTATGCATAGGTAAGGTCTGTGGTTTAGGAATTACATCGGGCTGACCAACTGGATCAGTCTTTATTAGAGTTTCTACCTCTTCTTCAGATGCAGAGGCGTAGTCAATTTTGGAGGTGTTGTGTGGATAATGAGGTTTGTAAACAGCAGTGGTAGTTTCAAAAGATGAATTGGGGCTGTCTTGAACGGAGGTGAATGTTTTGTCAGGAGAGGTTACGTTATCGCTGATGCCTGGTGTCACCGGTGACATCACAGGAGAATCGATTTGATCACTGCTGTTTTTTCTCAGGATGGAGGAACTAAGCGTGGCTCTGGATGAAATGGAGGAATTATCCACACTCCTACTGTTGCTGTTCCTCCTGAAGGCAGGATTGGTCAATGTGGGTCGTGGAGGCAAAGCGGGACGTTCAGAAGCTTTTTTCTTCAAGGAAGTCACACCAACTGGCTTCGTCACGCTACTGCTTGTGTTATAACTTTTATTGTTTTCTTTTCTCTTTTGTTCTCTCTAAGGGACCAAAGAAAGAGCAGAAAAATCATTGATCAAAGCTCAAATAAATACATGACCCTGGATCACAAAAACAGTAGGTACATTTTTTAAACTGAGAGTTGTACATCATCTGAAAGCTGAAATAAGCTTTCCATTGATGTATGGTTTGTTAGGATAGGACAATATTTGGTCGAGATACACTATTTTAAACTGTTAAGTGTCGCCGTCCCGAATACGGGACACCTAAGTTTGCATTAATATTGTTGATGTAAATTTCAATCCATCACTACACACTATATATCGTTGGAAAGCTCTAAACCTCCAGAATAGACATTTCAACAGTGTTTTATAAAATAAATTAAGTAGGGAGAGTAATTGATTTATTTATGAAGAGAGTGATCCTCAAAACATTTATTTTCTGCTAAATGTCACTGTCCCACCAGCAGAACGCCTACATTTACTTCAATGTTTGCATATGAATTCTTAACTAATCATGACAAACTGTATATTATTTGAAAGCTCCAAGAGTGTAGATTTAACTCAAAAGGGTGGGGTGACGCTTAAAAGGTTAAATAGGATGCAAAAAAATTACCCTTTAAAGTTGTCCAACTTTTCCATTTTAGTACCCCGCGGTTTGGTTTGGGTCAGGTCGAGTCAGCTCACCTCACTTTGGCTTGGTTAGCTTTTCCATCGAGTTTAGTAACACTTCAGAGTGGGAGGGATTATGGGCGTGTCGTTATATTTGTGCTGCCTACTGCTGTGACATCATGTGAGAGCGTTGTTGTACATTCCCATACATTCATTTATTTCTCAGTCTGCCACAAAAATAAAATTGACCACCACAAATACATGTTTGCATATCGCGCTTATCACTACCTGTGTCTCACATCACAGTTCCTGTACAAACACCCGTGGCGTCGGTCGATGTGCTCCGCTAAGCCTCATTTAAGTTGCATTTACGCATATATGCGGACGTGCATGTCGCAAATGTGACGCCACAAACTGCAAGTTTGGAAAAAATGTTATGGTGTTCCTGATTCTCAACCTGTGGATGTTTTTCATCTCTAAAAGGGAGTTTGGGAACTTACAGCAAAGCACAGATGACTAATCTTTTACATTATAGCGATGACGCTGGTAGTGACGATTCTTTCAGACCATTCAGTGATCTACAGTGTTTTTGCATCACGTTTTGGTATCAGCTCGGGTCGGTTGGAAACCCGACCGAGGTGGTACTAAAAAAAATGTATCGGGTACTACATACTGCACCCAGTGGAAAAGCTCCCAAAAGTAAGCCGTGGGGTACTATGCAATGGAAAAGCGTCATAAATGAAGTCCTTTGCAACACATATTATTAATGTTAAATATATTTTAGATATATTTATGGTAGGAAACTTACAAAATCTATTTATGGAACACGATCTTTACTTAAAATCCAAATTATTTTGGCATAAAAATCAATAATTTTGACTCATACAATGGCTGTTTCTCAATATGCGTTCTTCAGCAATCTTTCGTACTTGTGTTCTCGCTCTACATCATCATTAACTGTCGAAGTTCAATTCCAATACTCAAGAACGCAAGTACAGAGGACGCATGAAAATATCCAGATGTGTTCTTGATATCGAGGATGCGTCGAGTGCAGACTTGCACGCCCCCGAAGTCATTGCTGCAAAACAATGGCTGAGGTCAGGTGACCAACCGGAAGATTGCACACATCTCAATTCTTACAAGTGTGTTCTAAGTTTGTTCTTCTATGGTCGCCTGGCAAAACCAATCTCCACGAGAACACAAGTCCCTTCTTTGCGTTCTTGGAATTGAGAAACAGCCAATGTATTGTTGGCTATTGTTACAAATATACCTGAGCTACTTATGACTGGTTTTGTGGTCCAGGGTCACAAATGGTTGTTTGCTAAACAGACTTACTTACTTATAAGCAATCATATTAAAGGAATATTCCATTTTCTTAAAAGAAAAATCCAGATAATTTACTCACCACCATGTCATCCAAAATGTTGATGTCTTTCTTTGTTCAGTCCAGAAGAAATTATGTTTTTTGAGGAAAACATTGCAGGATTTTTCTCGTTTTGATGGACTTTAATATGGAGCCCAACATTTGGTACTTGGCTCGACACGTGGCAGTTTTTTTCAGCGGAGTTTCGGGGGACTATGAACGATCCCAAACGAGGCATAAGGGTCTTATCTAGTGAAACGATTGTCATTTTTGACAAGAAAAATGGAAAATATGTACTTTAAACCACAACTTTTGTCTAGGTCCGGTCCAGCGCGAACTAACGTAAATGCGTAGTGACGTAGGGAGGTCAAGTGTAACATATATAAAACGCACATTTGCGAACCATTTTAAACAATAAACTGCCACAAAGACATTAATTAGTATCAGTTGACATACAACAACGTAGGAACGGTCCTCTTTCAACACACTTGTAAACACTGGGGCGGAGTTTCGCGTTCGTCCTCTGTGACCTCTTGACGTCATGACGTATTGCGTGGGGTCAGCTGGCGCATAACGACCGGATCTACATGATGAGAAGTTGTGCTTTAAAAGTATATATTTGTTATTTTTCTTGTCAAAAATGACAATCGTTTTGATAGATAAGACCCTTATGCCTCGTTTGGGATTGTTTATAGTCCTCTGAAACTCCGTTGAAAAAAACTGTTATGTGTTGAGTTAAGTATTAAATGTTGGGCTCTATTAAAGTCCATTAAAATTAGAAAAATCCTGCAATGTTTTCCTCAAAAAACATAATTTCTTCTCGACTGAACAAAGAAACACATCAACATTTTGGATGATATGGTGGTGAGTAAATTATCTGGATTTTTCTTTAAAGAAAATGGACTAATTCTTTAAAATATACTTTTGAGGTGGGAGGTTTGGATGAGGGGTTCAATGAACTTTTGATACAGCATAACCTGCTTAATAAGCATTTACAGAATCTACCTAATGAATAATCAACGCTGGCACTCTAAAATGAAAAGCGTTTCTTATTTTACCTGAGTTTTTCTGGCTTGAAGGGCATTAAATCTCTCACTCTGGGCTTGAATCATGGCCTCCAGATCTTCCTGTTTCTTCATCAACTCCAGAACATCTGAAACAGAATTCTGTCCAAAAAACAAGTAGTTGAAGCAAAAGGGAGTCTCAAGCTGTCTGCAGTAGTACCTTTCCAAAACCCACTGATCTCCGATAGTATAAAAACATCTGCACAAGCAGGACCAGCAGATGTGCAAGTGTGTGACAGTCTCACCCCATACTCTTCTGCTCTGAGTGCAGTCTCATAAGTGGTAAGCCAGTGTTCAGCCTGCTCAAGCTCTTTCTGTAGCTGTTGAAGTTCAAGATCCTCCAGATATTGAGCTCTTCGTTCAGCCCACGTCTGCAGCAGACGCTCCTCCAGCTCCTGCAGCTCCACCAGACGCTCCTCCAGCTACAACAGTAATACCATTAATTTTGGTCTTTAACACAAATCTTCTGTAAAATTCAAAGCATTAACTTTTTGGTTTAAATATAGACTGCTCGAAATTGTGTCCTTTCCTTATGACGATTTGCAACAATAAGCTTACAGTAATGCTTATAATTTCCTGTCTGGTTCAGTTTCTCAGGAAATGTTAGGTTTTTTTTTTTAAATCAACCCACGTCAAACCCAAGTACTTATCCATAAGAAAGAAAAATCATAAAGGATTTTTTTTAATATTGCAATTATTTCTCCTAGACATCATTGAGATCAGGAGAGCAAATAAAAAATCAACAATGTCTTAAAGTGAGCTCAGATTTGCCAAGTATGCAATGAAAAGTAAATGATATTGAAGATTTAAATAGTAACTCTTAACCCTTGTGCATCAATTGAAAAAAAAATCACACTTCGGTTCAAAATGGACAAAAATGTCTATGCCCTAAAATGGTCATAAAATTTAATATATTCATTATTTTTTATACCCACTTTCGTTGACTAAATTTATTTAACAATAATCAGTTCTGATGATAACTACCAAACATTCATTCATTTTCAGAGTTTTAACCATTTAAATGCCTATTTGTTTACATAAGTCCACTGTTGTTCTTAATGAAAAAACTTTTTCAATATACTAAATGTGCAGCTGATTTTTTTTAAATTTTATTTTTACCATCTTACTGTTAATAATTTACAACAGTATTATTATTTTTTTAAGCGGTTTTAGGTTTTGTAAAAAAAATTACACTATGACAAAAATGTTTTTGTCAAAAAAATGACATAAAATATTACATATTCTTTTTTTTTACTTTTACTGACTTCAGTTTTAAGCCAGAATCAGACCTGATCATAGCTATGAAACATTTGTAGATTTTAACCATTTAAATACCAGTTTGTTAACATAATGGCAGAAAATGCATTTTCTTAATGTGAAAATAAAAACAAAGTACTAAGAGGCTTCCGAAATAAAGGAAAATCAATATTTGCTCCATAGGCCAAACATAGAAAAATGGCAACATCAGAGGAAAGACAGTACATTTCAAAACTTTAAGATTTCATTAAATATTATTTTTTTACATTTTAAATGCTTTTAAAAAAAGATTTAAAGCATTATTGTTTATACAAAAATGCATGATTTATGTTTAAATGGCACACAGATTAAAACATGCCGTTTTAATTGGATTCAATGGGGGCATTTTTGTCCTTCCACGCCCAAGTGTAACACAATTTGCAAAACTATAAAAACATTTATAAAAGCAAATTAGAGTAAAATATTAAAATTCAAATAAAAATACACACTTTTAGCAAATGTTATGCTGTTTGCACAGCCAAAATTACAAAAAAAGAAAATTGAAAAGGACAAAAATGTCAATGCGAGTGCACAAGGGTTAAATATACACTTTAAAATATGAAAATTTCTCATTAAATTTATTTAAATTAAGATTATTTTTCCTATACATTCCATATGAATTTAAACTGTTGTTTTATTTGTTTCTATTTATTATCTCCTAAAATATTTCTATTTTCTATTTGTTTCTATTTTATTTCTCTTAATTTTAAAAGAAACATCTGAGCAACCACATTTGTTACAGGAATGTTATCTGAGCAATAACATTTCCTCTGGGGTAAAGTAACCTGCAATTTTATGTTTCAAACAGAGATGGCGGTATTAAAGCATCAATTACAGATTGCCGATTTAATGTAATAAAATTAAAACAATATTTAAAAAAAAAACAAAGCAGTCAAACAAAATTTAATCATTTCAGATTAAAATCAGACTAAAATCTTAGAAAGAAATGTTTTTCTATTAAAATAATAAGCAAATGTTAACAGTAACAAAACAAGTGACTCATGCCATACCTCTTGACTCATGAAGTTCCCCTCTTCCATTAGACACCTCCCTTCATTTTTAACAATTTCTGATTTATCTAGTTGCCTGTCGATCTGTGTGCGGTACTCGTCGTGCCTTTTGATGATCTGTTCCAGGTCTTTAACCTCCCCTCCAATTCCCTCCCCTGCCACTAGAGACAATGTCTCCTTAAGCCAGCCACTAAAACAGTATAGAGACAAATGTAAGTTTGCAGAAAAGTACCTGAAACACCGCCAACAATCCTGAAAGCAGACAAAAAACATTCCCTACATTAGTTCTCTCCATTCAGTCAGAAATCTCTGGACAGCCTCTGCCCGTTGGAGTCTTTGTCTGCGTTGATTGGCTGTCTCCAGCAAGCTACTCCAGGCCTCCTTTATGTCCTGTAGCCTATTATTTAGACTGTCCTTCACCAGTGGATACCTGCGGACCAACGCTTTACCTTCCTCGCTTCGACGAGACACATCCTCTTCTATTACCGCAAGGTCTCTCTGATTAAAAACAGAAAGGATTTCAATCTTTGACATGACCCTATAAGATATTAAGGATATATTCACAGAATGTTCTTTACATTATGTAGGATGACTTTAGCTAAAAAAAACAATAAATCACCAAAAATGACTTCCCAATGAAACAGTATTCTGATAGTACCAGTGCTTATATTAATATTAGGTACCTCCAGGCCTTCATGTTGCCGGATAAGAGCTTGGACACTGAGCAGGTCATTCTCCTGCACCTCAGAGTCCAAAGCCACCTCCTTCTCATTCATCCAGCTCCTGAGCTCATCAAGGTCATGGTTGAACTGATGGACCTCTCGAGCAGAACGCAGTTTCTGTCCAAAACATTCACATATTAGAGCCTGATCTCACTAATGCAGGAATCAGCAATCCTGGCCCTCCAGGACCAGGATTGGTGAACACTCTGCACTAATGGATGGTGACTAGACATGTTTAAGTCAGTAAAAGTGTCTGGATTTAAAGGCATATTAAAGGAATAGTCTACTCATTTTCAATATTAAAATATGTTATTACCTTAACTAAGAACTGTTGATACATCCCTCTATCATCTGTGTGCGTGCACGTAAGCGCTGGAGCGCGCTGCGACGCTTCGATAGCATTTAGCTTAGCCCCATTCATTCAATTGTACCATTTAGAGATAAAGTTAGAAGTGACCAAACACATCAACGTTTTTCCTATTTAAGACGAGTAGTTATACGAGCAAGTTTGGTGGTACAAAATAAAACGTAGCGCTTTTCTAAGCGGATTTAAAAAAGGAACTATATTTTATGGCGTAATAGCACTTTGGGAGTACTTCGACTCGGCGCAGTAACACCCTCCTTCTTCCATTATGAGAGTGAGAAGGGGAGCGGACTTTTCAGGCGAGTCGAATTACTCCCAAAAGTGCTATTACGCCATAAAATATAGTTCCTCTTTTAAATCCGCTTAGAAAAGCGCTACGTTTTATTTTGTACCACCAAACTTGCTCGTATAACTACTTGTCTTAAATAGGAAAAAACGTTGATGTGTTTGGTCACTTCTAACTTTATCTCTAAATGGTACCATTGAATGAATGGGGCTAAGCTAAATGCTATCGAAGCGTCGCAGCGCGCTCCAGCGCTTACGTGCATGCACACAGATGATAGAGGGATGTATCAACAGTTCTTAGTTAAGGTAATAACATATTTTAATATTGAAAATGAGTAGACTATTCCTTTAAACTTTCATACCTCTGCTCTGGTTTTCATAGCATGGTTTAAGTTCTCCCACAGTTTCAGCAGATCGGTCTCCATTTGCTGGGCCTCGGATGAAAGCACCGTCTCCTTTAGTCTCTGGACGTTGCCAAGTTTACTCTGACCGAGGGTGGTGGCCTCTTCTGCAAAATCCTCAAACTTCTTCTGCAATGCCTAATAGGAGCAAGTAAATTGTATTAAAAACGAGTATAACGAGTTAGTGTTTATTTGGCAAAATGGAAAACCACAGCGTTTTAGGGAACTGGGTTTTGCATAAAAATGCAAAGAAAAGCAAAAAGCTCAGAGGTAATAAACACACTTGACTACATTTTTTATCTGTTATTAACATTTGTTGATCCTCTTTTGTGGGAGTATTTTGTGGTCATTGTCCTAGGCTATGTCTTTGTAAACTTTGCACACGTGTTGTGTTTACTTTTTTGACAAACTTTCTTACCGTGTGTTCACACTAGACGCGGTAGACGTGGAAAAAATTAGCTAATTGCACATAGTTGGACACTTGAACATTTTGAGTTTACTTGCTTCATTTGCACGTGAAATTCTAGTCATTCAAGAAATTCACACGGAAATTCGCATCATGGGAGGGGCTTCTGTGACTCTGCTCGCTTCCTGGATTCACGTCACTACTAGAGCAAGCTCTTGATTGGTTAACGCGGCGCGATTTTCCGCCAAAGCTCAGATTTTTCAACTCGCGTGTTTCCTGTGGCATTGCTCAATTCGCGTCAAAACTACATGCGCGAATGAGGATGTCCACTACTGCAGTGGTTCCCAACCTTTTTCACTTTAAGGCCCCCACAATAATATTTGAAGGCCCCCCACTCACTCAATTTTTTCCAAATAAAATTAACTAGAGCATGGAATGACTAGACAGATGTATATTCGCTACTAAAATGACCAAAAAAATAAAAAACATCTTGATTTTTGCTTGTTTTAGTTTATTTTAACTCTTTCACCGCCATTGACGAGATATCTCGTCAATTAAGAGAAAACGCTTCCCAGCCAATGACGAGATTTTCCGTCTTTTCGCAATACCGCTATTATCCACCAGGTGGCGCCCTTCCGCAACTTTTTAAACCCGGAAGTATTGCCCTATGGCAAGCGGCTGCATGTCCGTGTTTGTTTTAAAGATCGCTCTGAATGGGATCTCTTTGAAAAGTCCGTCACAAAAATGGAATTATCTCTGCTTTTTGCTCAAAATGTGGTGTTTTTGCAGAAACCTACCCATATTCAAAAGCTGATTACAAAAGAACCACTGAAGGTAGAATGAAACGGTTTTTTTTGTTTGAAAGCAGAGGGTCTGTTCTTTCATTTGGTATATGGTATGTTTATATATTTAAAGAAGAACATTTTCTGAAAGGCATTCAACTTTGGTGAAAATCATGAAAAACGCTGGCGCTGGCTGGCAACTTTTTTTAAAAACGCTGGCGGTGAAAGAGTTAATGCTTGTTTTGTCCAATTTTTAATAATTTTAAGCCATCTTGAGGCCCCTGTTTCCTTGGGAAACACTGCACTACTGTACTGTATATCAAAAATACATGAACTTTAAAATGTTTAACACTACACTATCATGTTTAAGCACTCTTAGGAAATTTTTTGGATTGATCCTTACCTCGACCCCCTCTAGATCTTGTCCAAAATCATCAGACTCTGCGATGGTCTTACGGGAGAGGAGCCAGTCCTGTAGGTCTCTGGCTTCTCTCTCAAATACATAGAGATTGTACTGATTCTCCAACTGAGTACGACGCTCAGCAGACAGCTGCAGTAGTGCCTCAAACTCAGCATGAGCATCCCGAAGGCTCTTACTTACTAAATGGCTGTAAAGACACATAATAATGTCAACACAAAGTACACCTGTAATACTTTGATGTTTAAAAAAACTTTTTACAGTCAAGTTTTCTTAAATTTAAAGGTCCACTCTCTGTGTAAATTTATTGCGGTATCTAGCAGTCAGATTATGAATAGCTCAGTCCACAGCTAACCCCTCCCTTTCAAAACGCATACGGTAGTCACCACGTAGTGATGAAACGCGCTCTAAAGAACAGTTTGTGAACATATGAACCCTTATGACTGCACCTGTTGGGATGTTTGGACTTCTCTAAATCAGAGCCGGTTTTCAGGAGCGCCTCCACTTTTCCATGCTGGTTCTCCAGTTCAAGGTCAACTGTATCCAGTTTCCTTAAGAAAGCATCAGTGACCTCCTCACTCTTTCCATAGTCTCTGATTTCCAGTGCAGGCCTCTGCTCCTCCATCCACTGTTCAAGCTGGGAGACCTGCGAAGACACAAAATGCAAGAAATGCAATCATAATAAAGCACAGATACCAAACATATGAATATGGAACTATACGTTTTACAGCTGCATATAAATCAGACGTTTCTTAGTATTTGATGTCAAAGGTAACCAAAGTGGTGACAGACCTCTGAGAGGAAAGTTTGGATTTTCAGTGCTTCTTGAAGCAGGTGATATTTCTTCTCCGACTCTTTCCTTAAAGTGTCAAAGTTCTTCTTTAACTCCGCAACCCTCTCACTGATCTCATGGGAAGCGAAGTGTCGTCCCCGCACCAGGTTCTGCCCGGCATCCTGTACAGCCATAATCAAAGGGGTTCGGCTCTCGATTTCCTCCATCACAGCCTGTAGGAAAAGTATTAGCATAAATGCACTGTGTTAAAGATCAACTATTGCTTAAATGGGGGGTCCTAAAGCTATTTTATGCATTTTGACTTATTAACACTGTTAGAGATGTTGCTAAACATAGGCAAAATGTCAAAAAAGCAGTTGGACCACTATTTCTGTGCTTAATGCACTTTGCCAGGGTTTGTACAAGTTTTGGAAAGTTTTATGGAAGGTTCATATGTAACAATTTTGCTTTATTTCTTTAATGGGCAATTTCAGTGCAGGAAATACAGTGGAATTCCTTATATGGGCATTGTAACCGGAATAGCACACATACACACAAACCGGAAGAGCTGGCACAAAATCAATGTCACCAAAGAAGTGTGTTGCTGTTTGTGAGGAAAATTCAAGGTTGTTCAGAAAGAACCCAGCATTATGGGAATAATGTATATATATATTTTTTCCGGGGTGGCAGAGGAGTTGTGTGTGTGTTTTTGTTTAACAATGGATTTCATTGAAATGGGGCGGTCCCAACCGGGTCATGAGTCGCAGGCGGTAAGTAAAACTGCATAAAAATGTCTGTTTGGTTGGCAATGTAAGTGCAAATAATGTAAACAACACGAACATGTAGTAAGTCATAAGTTATCCAAAGATAGTTTGATAATGTTTTATGTGTGTTGCTTGCTTGTGACTCGCTCCGCCTGTGGAATGCCTTAAGGGGGTCGTGTTTATTCTGAAAGAATCTGTAAAGCTGATCTTTCTTTTATGAATTTGATAAAACTTAAGACTCTTTGGAAAGATGAAGGATGTAATACTAACTCCATTGGTACTCAAGATTAAAATGAGATAAGCAGAAACAGTGTGTGTTATGTAAGCTTTAAGGAATAATGGTTACAGCTAATATTGCTAACATTTCATTTCAATAGTTTAGCATTAAAAAGCAGAGATTTCCCCACTGGACTAACCAGATGTTTTTTGAATGTGGTTTGTGTACTCTGAAGGGAAGTCCCCAAGTCTTTTGTAGCTGTGGTTTGCAGTTTGTCCTGAATCCATGCCAGCTCATCCTCTAAGTCCCTGTAAAACTGAAACAAGAGCTGCCAAGACTCCAGAGTTTCCCTGCGGGCCTGCAGTGGCTCAGCCAGGCCATTATACCTGAGAGAAATAATGTGTTTTTTGTACATCTTGTATAAAAACAAATAAACAAATGCAATCATACAACCACATAACTGTTGTATGATGTGATACTTACATGCAGTTCAAGTCTGATTGTTATCTGAAACTAATAAGAGTGTGTTTTCCCATATAAAATAAAAGCCAACCTGTTGACAACTTCCCAGACACTCTGCTGGATGTTTTCTGCAAGGAAGTTGCCTTCCGAGCTGAAGTCTTTGGCTGTGTCAACTAGCCCCTGAACTTTCTCCATGTGCGCATCAACCATCTCTTCTAATCCCTGCAGGGTTTTAAGCAGCCTGTTGACTGAGGTCAGATCTCTGCCGTAGTCTTCATTGGCCACCTCTACCTCTACTGAACCAAGCCACTCCTCGATGTCGTCCAAAGACCGCTGAAACTGCAACGCCTGGAGCACCAGACACAAAACATGATACTTTAGATTCGGATTTGGAAAAAAATGTAGTCTAAAAGTTCTGAAAATACAAAGGTGCATCTATTATAATATTATTAATTAATTAATTATTAATTAGTCTAGCAGAATCAAGAAACAGAAAATATGGTAAAACTTTACAATAAGGTTGTATTTGTTCTCATTGAAAAATGCATTGGCTTACATGAACAAACATTGAACAATACTTTTTATTAAACACCATTTATTATTCTTTGTTCATGTTAATTTCAGCAATTACTAATCATTTTTTAAAATAAAATTTCTAATTGTAAACACTGGTTAATGCACAATGAACTAACACAAAACTGTATTGCTGTATTAACAAACATAAACAAAAATGCCGAAAAAAATGTATTACTTATTGTTAGCTAATGCATTTTCTAATGTTAACAAATACAACCTTATTGTAAACTGTACCAAAAATAGTTTTTAGTGCACTTTATTGCAAAAAAGTGGATTTCTTACTTAGTAGTCGTGTTTTTTTCTGTACAAATATCTAAAAATTATTAAATGAAGATTAATTTACTTGAAAAGCAAATTGACCTAAAGAATTAAGTATTGTTTTCTGAAATATATATCAAAATTAATTGTGTCTATGTTTATGTCTAAAACAAGAAAAAAAATGCCAATGGGGTAAGAAAATAAACTTGAATTAAGTACAATCTTAATGGGGTGGTTTCCCAAGCAGGGTTTTTATTAATACAGGACTAGGCCTTAGTTACATTAGGACATTTAAGTAGCTTTAACAAACAAACCTTCCAGAAAAAAACTGGTGTGCATCTTGAGAAACATTGACACTGATGTGTTAAGATATGTCAGTGTAAATTTCAGTTAAGACCGCTCCAACATGCATTTTATTCTGGGACTAGATTTAAGCCCTATACGGGAAACTGACCCAAAAATAATAAAAAAAAAACGTAAAGTTACGTTTATTTTTTGTACCCCACTGGCAGATTTCTTATTTTCTTCCACATTAACGGATTTAATATTGATAATTTTGTTCAGAAAATAAGACTTAATATATTAGGTCATATTGCTCCTCAAGTAAATGTATTTCAATTTAAGAAGTTTTAGATAAAACTATTTAATTTTTGCAGGTTACGCATTGAGCATGAAAAGTTTACTAGAAGAAGTTGTACCTGATACGCTTGTTGTAGGCGTGATTTCTTAACCATGCAGTTGCTTAAAAGCTGCTCCCAGCTGTCACTGACATCCTTTATTCGTGGTTTAATCTTGCTTTTAGCAGGATGACTGGAGGTCAGCATCTTTTCTCCCTCCTGTGGAAAAAATTCCAGTTTTAGACCAAACTCTGTTGGTGCTAATGCGAGTCTCTTTGAACTTTAAAAGTCTGATGACATACTTTTATCAGGACCTCTACTCGATTGCGATTCGCCAGTATCTCTGCCTCAAAGCTCTGGTGTTTGTGTAGCTTTGCCTGCAGGTTGATAGGATCTCTCCAGCTTTCATCAAGAGCCACTGAGTTCTTCTCGTTCAACCACGAAGAAACCTTTACAAATGAGAGATAATTTTGCATTAAAGGACAAAAGTATTGATGTGTAAAATAAATCCTGTTCTGTTAAGGCTGGCCACACACTTGAAGATTTTAAACCCATAGTTTGGGCAAAAATGAAAATTACCCCATGAATTACTCATCCTCAAGCCATCCGAGTTACAGATGTCCGTCCATTTTCATACCAACACATATTCAGATATTTTGAAAATGTCAGCACTTTTCGTAGTGACGGATGACGAATGCGGAGGGTGGAGGCGCTGAGCAGGCCAGAAGCGTTTGTAAATGTTTTGTAAAGCAGACCCAAATTTATCCATTATAAAGATTGGAAGAGCTAGGAAATTTTCAAAAATATCTGAATATGTGTTCGTATGAAAAGGGATGGACATACAGTATATAACTCGGATGGCTTGAGGGTGAGTAAATCATGGGGTAATTTTGGCTGAACTATCGCTTTAAGCGCAATTTGCACCCTCTGCGATCGAAATGGGGGGTGTGGCCTGAGTAAGAAGAAACTTTACAAAAAAAGAAAAAAACTTGATTATTTTGCCGGTCGCTTTGGAGCCTCCCCGATCCCAAACTCGTAAATATCAAACATTTTTAAAATGTACGACTTGATCGGGCTTCCTTCAACATGACAGCTGCAATAGTCAATGGCCCTGTCCCAAATGGCGCACTTCATGTGGACTTGCGGTCTAGTGGCCTTAAATTGCGTGTGCTAGCTTAGTCTTCGAGTCCATAGGGTGTCCCATCTGTAATTTTTACGCTCCGAAGTTTGCTCATCAGCGCCCCCTTTGCACCCTTGATGCAATCTTCAGCAAAGCCCGAACTGCTGCAGGCTCCATTCACTTTACCTACCCAGAAGTCCTTGCGAAATAGCAGACGACGAATGGGAGAAGTTCACACTGGCCCTGTCCCAAATGGCACACTCTAGACTTGTGGATTTCCTCAGAGTCCACACTGTAAAGACATCATGTGGTGCAGACCTTAGGGACCCTTGATGCGAGTCCACGAGGGCGCACTAGAGTCGTATTTTGGGATAGACTCGAGCGTCATGCCAGAAATAGGAAGAGAATCCAATCAGTGTGAACTCCTCCCTTCCTTCATCTGATTGCTCTTTCGCAAGGTCCTCTGGGTTGGTAAAGTGTGCAAAGCCTGATGCAGCGCGGGCTTCGCCGAAGGCCGCATCAAGGATGCAAAGGGGGTGATCATGAGCACACTTCAGAGCGTAAAAATTATAGATGAAACGTCCTACGGCCTTGTAGACTAAGCGAGCACACGCAATTTAAGGCCACAAGACCAAAAGTCCACATGAAGTGCGACATTTGGGACAGGGCAACTTGATTGGCAACTTCTTTTCCTATTTCCGGTGTGACGCTTAAGTCTGTCCCAAAATATGACTCTGATGCGCCCTCGTGGACTCACGTCAAGGGTCCCTAAGGTCTGCACTACATGATGTCATCAAAGTGTGGACTCTGAGGAAGTCCACAAGTCCGGAGTGTGCCATTTGGGACAAGACCAATAAGAGTGTACAAGCTTTTTTGGCTGAAACAAGTCACCCACGAACATTATAAGTGCGTTCTGAAGATTATGTTGTTATGTTGTGGTTGCTCATCATGGACTTAAGACTGGTTAAGATTAAAAAATCATCAAGTGTGTCCCAGGCTAAAAGGGCACAGATTACCCACAAATAAAAGATGTATCATTATTTACTGACCGTCATTAGCCTGACGTTGCCATACTCAATTCTAGTCAGAATTTGAGTCTGATACCGCTCCATTGACCTAAAATTATGAGGCGTGTCTCAACCGAAAAATGCCTCTGCACTCAATTGGATAGACATACGACCAATCAGAGCAACGGAGTGTGTGACTTATGTTGAAATGGCGTCTTTAGCAGCCTGACCGAACTGCTAGTAATTTCACTACAATGATACTAACATCATTGTAATTATACTAAGTCTGAGTTAGCGAAGGTACATCAACACCTACTATGTTTACAACATTTCATTTATATCACAACATGAAGTATTTACTAAGTTATAGAGTAAGACTATCTCTTACCATTTGTACGTTAGGTGAACTTCATCCACGACGATAGCTACCCATTACGTTGGCTTGAAAAATATCGGAGCCTAGCATGTCCCTCCACTTATTCAGCAGTCACGATTCCAGGCTTCCGAAAAGAAGCTGGCAACGACCGCTAATTATATCCATCTCGTCGTGCACGCCGAGTTGCATCGCCGTGATACCCATTTCAGTTGCTTCTTTAACTTTGTCCTCCATAGGAAGGACGGCGAAAACATAAACAAATGCCTTGATCGTGTTTCTCTGTTCCGCTTTTTAAATCAATGCTCTGTCGATATCTTTTAGAACAGACTCAATGTCAGAATCCACACATCTGAATTCACCAGCGGCAGCCATTTCATTGTAAACAGATTGAACACACGCGCTCTTTGGTGACGTGGTTGATACGTTACTGTTGATCATCTGTCCATCATCGTATAAAGCCCGCCCTCATAATTTGATTCGTCGGCCGGTTTTGGTATTCGCATAGTAGCTCCTCAACGGTGAATCCCCAGACCGATCTTCCCCGATTTTCAAATAGTGGTGGGCGGGGCTAAGATCGGCTGGCACCCAGGCTAGACCGTCATGGCATTCTGAATACATTTTACTTTTTATTTATTTATTTTGAAGAATGTTGTAGGTATTTTTGTTTTATATAATAAAAGTGAAACTTTTGCTTTTACTGTATAGAAGTAAACGCCCAGACATTTTTCAAAATGAATAAATGAAAATGCATGACATGAATAAATGATGATTGATTTTTTTGTGAACTATCACTTTAAATATAAATCCAGTTTGTAAAATTCCACACACCTCATAGCCCGACTCTAGGAATTTCTGCAGCTGTAGAGATTCTTCCAAAGCTTTTCGTCTAGCATTGCTCATTTCCAGTAGCTTGCCCTTCCTTTAAGAAAGCAATTTCAGTTAAGCAGTCCTGTTCAGTTTTTCATCTATGTTGTGGGTTTAGTCATCTTCTATTAAAACAATACCTGAGCAGAATGGCTTTAATCTTCTTCTTGATGTTGTCAGCGTCATAATGATGTGTCTGCATGAGCTCCTGAGCGTATCTCTCAACCTCTGCAACTTGTTCGATCCGAGCATCCAGAGAGCTCTCAAACAGAGCATGCTTCCTCTGTAAAGCCTCCACCTCGGACAATGAACCCTGGAAAGCATCATCATTCAACATTCGTTTCCAAAGCTCCATCATTTACAATCAAATATTAATCTTACCCCAAGATCTTCAACAAGCATTAACGCCTCCCCGTTACTCATCCACTTCTCACACTGCTCCGCATAGTTCAGGAATATCTGCAACCAGCCAAAGTCCCAAGTTGTTTCTTCCAAACAAACATTATAGTCTTGAAATGTGGCCTTTTATCTGATGTTACCTGAAGCTTCAGGGCTTGATCAAGTGTTTCCTTTCTGTCCACCCAAGTTTCAGCAAGCTTTAATTTGGCATCCTCCAACCTGCGCAGAGCTTCTTTAATCTCAGCAGAATCACCGTGTCCGGACTTGACAAGGTTCTGTCCGAAACTCTTAACCGAATCTATACGCTCACCACGAGCATCGATCTCAGCCTGAAATCATTGGAGCGATAATGTAACACAATTCTGAAATGATCTTAAGAGTGTATTTAGATGTGTATTTCATGACTGGAAAAAATAAACTTTTCTCTGCTAGCTGATCTGATTTAAATGGCACCTATTTCATTGCTAAAAACAATGTTATATTGTGTATTTGGTATATACACCAAATATACAATGTGTTCACGTGGTTAATGGTTAAAAAACATATTATTTTTCACATACCATACTTTTTTGTAGCTCCAGATTTCACTCTTTTCCTGAAGCGCACGAATTTGAAAAGCGCTCTGTGTCCCTGATTGGCCAGCTAATCTGTACGTAGTGATTGCTCTGAATACCTCAGACGTCAGCCAGAAACGTGACGCTCCTTACCATGTTTGAAAGATTCACTCACAATGCAATGCTAACAGAAGTTAACTTACAGGCTGTGAGTCTGAAGCGGAAGGAATTATGATAATGTCGGTCTTCTCTACATCACCAATCCCAGTAACTCATCCGTTTAAATTATATTTAGCCTTAAAGTTCTGCCTAATTAAAGGCGTGGCCACATGAGTGACGGTTGAACAGCCACTGT
Organism: Misgurnus anguillicaudatus; assembly: GCF_027580225.2. Taxonomy (NCBI): domain Eukaryota; kingdom Metazoa; phylum Chordata; class Actinopteri; order Cypriniformes; family Cobitidae; genus Misgurnus; species Misgurnus anguillicaudatus. The sequence continues at coordinate 28,926,879 of NC_073343.2, read as the reverse complement.
TGTCACTAGAATCGAGCTAAGTGGGCATGGTTTAAGCAACCAGCCACCTCAGCTTCACCCACGTCCCACCTCTTTGCCCATTTTCAGTTATCCGGCAATGCGCGGCCAAGATGGCGACAACAGGCATCGCCTACTTTAAAGGCTCTCTAAGCGAATAATGTGCGACATCACTTCCTGTTGATGTTTGAACTGTTTTCAAACAAACGGAGCGTAGCTAACGCCTCCCCCTCCCTCTCCCGCCGTGCTTTCATGAACGCGCCCAACCCCCACCCCCAAATCCTTCTTGTCGTTTATTGGCTGAAACACTTTGTTATGTTTTGTTGTGCTAGGTTTGGCCACTATGTTGATATTGCCGTTTGTCGAGCCTGAGCTGTCTACAGAGATCGCGTTTTTTTACAGTTTGATCAGCGGACAGGCAGCAAGCAGATAGTGAGGAGATGTTTGCTGTATGTAACAAAAAATGTTTATGGTCTAAAACGCGTCAATTCGCTTAGAGCGCCTTCAAGCTTGAAAAATGCTCTTCACAAACCAATGGGTGACGTCACGGACACTACGTCCATATTTTTTTACAGTCTATGGTTCACACACTGCCAATACACATTTATGTCCGAACACCTTGTAAAATGGATTTTGCATAATAGGTGCCCTTTAATATGAAATATAACATTATTAAGATTTTTTTTAATATACTGAACCTTCCAGTCCTGGTGCTCTACTATGAAGCTCTCCGCTTCTGTCTTATTCTTCGGTAGACCCTTCTTCACCATCTCATCATTTTGCTTGAGGGTCCAGTCCAGCAGGAGGCGCTGGTTAGCTTTAAACAGCTGCAGCTGGTGAGACTCCTGCAACCGTTCTTTCCTGCCACAACATACAGATATTAATTTTAACCCATTTATCCATCCTCATTGCGGCTATTGTCACGTTACATCCCATTATTTTTATAATTCTTAAAATTAATATAATCTTCCAACACACCTTCGTTTGACTTCCTTGTCCAGCTTGGCTAAAGCGATGTTAACCTCTTCCTGTTTCTTCCTAAGCTTGTCAGACAGATCACAATGCCTCCTCAACCGATCTTTAGTTTCTTTCTCCAGGGCCTGGTTGTATAGATTGGAGCAATTTGTAATGCTTTCTTTAAGCAAAGTAGCTTAAGTGAGTCCCTCAGAAAGACACAATGCATCATGAATGGTTTATTCAAAGGCTTAAGAGGCTATATACAATAGTTACACTCCACTAAAATGTTTCTCACAAAGCCTTTAAATTCAAAGCCCACACATTGGGCACTAAATGAGGATGAATGTGTTCATTGTACAACAGCTGTGTCATTTACTCACAGTGCCCCTCTCCTGGATAACACGGGCCTCCCTCTCCATCTCCTCATGTCTGCGAATGAGGTTCTCCACACTGTCCACATCCACGCCACAGTCTTTGCCTTGCAGCAACAGCATCTGCGAAGACCAATAAAGCTTTAACTTTAAGCAGACTATTGAATTTGTATATGTAATAAATTTGTTTCTATAAACTCACTTTCTCTCCAGCTCTGTCCCTGACTTCTTCTAGCTCTCGGATCAAAGCGTGGACCTCCAGCGCTGCCTCTAGCTTTCGCTTATAGCTGGTGAGATTGCCATGAAAATCGCTCCATCTGTTATGAAGGTGACAAGAAAGTCACAATTTGCTAGACAACAGTGAATAAGTATATCGTCTTAAAGAGCACCTATTTCATTGCTAAAAAACTACGTTATTATGTGTATTTGGCATAATACAATGTGTTTGGCGTGGTTTTGTAGCTCCTCTCTCTTTCTGAGACGCACAGATTTAAAAAGCTCTGTGTCCCTGATTGGTCAGCTAATCTGTACGTTGTGATTGGCCTGAATATGTCTGAAGTCAGCCGGAAATGTGATGCTCCTTACCATGTTATAAGATTCGGTTACAGGCTGTGAGTCTGAATCGGGAGGAATTATGATAATATTGGTCTTGTCTACATCACCAATCCCAGAAAGTAAACTGTTGCCTTTCTGTGTGTTTGTTGTAGTACAAGAAAAGAGATTTACATTGGAGATGATAAGTCGCGTCATTGTTTACTTTGGGGTTTGTACCTTTTGCATATCGAAATGTTTTGGTCCTACGCATTTCACAGATGACATCAATTTCTACAAATACATTTAAACAACTTAACATAGTGATTGCTATCAGGATATGAGGAGACTTTTAACCAGCATAACTAAAAATGTTTCTGGATCAAATGAGATACCCTGCCTTTAAACATGTACAAATACACATTACACACCAAAGGAAATTTGAATCGAAAAAAAACGGGAATCGGACAATAGGTGCTCTTTAAAATCTCAGGTTAAATATAAGAGGACAAACCTCTCATTGAGCTGCTGTCTACGCTTTCTCACGGTCACCAGCTCATCGCTGTTCTGTTTCTCCAGCCGGGCAGCTAGCGTGTTGATCGTCTTGATGTGAGCATCGTCCACAGTCACATCCTAAGAGAAGAAAACAACGGATTCAGTGAATCTGAATGTGTATTTGTTGTTTGTTTCTTAGTCATTGAACATTTTCGAGGCATGAGACTTACTCCAGAGCCTGAGCCTCTGAATTCACTGAGCTTCTTTAGCAGCTGCTGACCATGTTCATAATCCTCCCCAACATCACCGACATTTATCATCACCTCCTACGACCAAAATAAAAGAAGAGGCGTATGAAACCAAACTCAGTAATGTATATCAAGCAATGGTAATGTTTTTTTATTTTATTTTAGTTTCTTTACCTTTTGCCTTATCCAAATCTCCACCTGTTCCACTTTCTGCAAGAATTCGAGAAAATCTCGGTTGTCCTCCAAAACTTTTCCACGGGCCGCAACTGCTTGCTTCAAAGCCTCCCAGTGCGAGATCAGATCAGAAACGGTCTGCCGTACAGCCTTCGATTTTGGATGCCGCATGTTCACTAGCTCATTTCCAGCCTGCTGACCACAAGATGAGTATTACACTAACATCTCTGATGGTTTTTCATCACTTTGTGATGTCAGTACGGTGGCTCACCTGCTGAACCGATTCAATGATCTTTCCATGGGCCAAAATCTCTGCCTCGAACACCTGATGCTTCTGCAATATCTTCATTTTGGTCTGAAGGTTGCTCAAGTCCATCTTTGAGTCATCTTCTGTCTTATTCATACGGTCTGTGATCCATTCCTCTGCCTAAAATATAAACCAGAGACAAACAAATGAATTACTGATACATCCTAAAGGTGACATAGAATGGTTGAACAGAGTATTTATCCTTGTTCTGTGATGTGACATGTAAACAAATTTTTTTTTGTTTGGGTCTGTTATGCCTTAGAAGCTTCCTAAAAACCTCTCTCAGATAGCTCTATTAGGGTGGGGGATTTCAAACAAGTGGTTTTGCACCTATTTGGCTCCCCCTACTGGCTTAACTTGCAATCTCATTACTGATTGGCTGACTTTGCTGCCACTCAAAAAATGTAGCCAATTATTTTAAAGTGGATGGGCAGTTAGATGCCTGTGATGTCATAAGCATCAGTTTTTCAGATTGGGCTGTTTTCTGGCTGACATTTCTAAAAGAGGAATTTCTATGAGACTGAGATGTTTAGCATGTTTAGCACTTTTTGTATGTTTGTGAATGTGGGTAGACTACCAAGGTAAAGGTAAAAATGGTTTTTCATTCTCTGTCCCCTTTAAATTCACCTGGTTACAAGAATCAGAAATGACATGTACCTCAGATGCATCTCGGTTGAAGATGCAGAGGAGCCTAGAGATTTCAAGATCCTCCCTGCGTTGGGCTGAAAGATCCTTGATCCGCATTCTTCTCTCCTGGAGAGCTTTCAGTTTATTCTTAATGTTGCTGCTTTTTTCGAGCTTCAAACCTTCTGTCCTTAAATGCTCTGCTGACTCCTGAAGAGCCACCATCTGAGACATATTCATTTCATTAGTCTAAGTTTAATACTTAAAGTCATTCCACAAGCTAAGGAAGATCAATTCACCTTGTCTTCCTGAGAGTTAAGAAGTTTTTCGAAGGCTTCATGGCGTTTGATCAAAGTTTCTACATCATCCACTGTTGTTCCCAAGTCACTGTTCTTCAAATGGATCTGCAAAATAACATGAGAAAATATAACAGAATCAGCTTGTGAATCTTTAATCCTTCTCAAGATACCAGCCTGGGTTTACTCCAGGTACTCGGGTTTCCTCCCACAACCCAAATACTTCCTCAACATGTGTAGGATTAATTTATGTATAGATTAACTGGTTTTCAACATGAATATAGCCTTAGATGTTGGAATGGGGTTAAAGGCAGGGTGCATGACTTTTGAAAAACACTTTGGAAAAGGTAGAGGTTGGAAAACCTTTGACAAAAAAAGTTTGAAAACCTCATAAACTTTATGTAAGGGATAATGTATAGGCAGCAGGTTATTATCGCAGAAACAAACCCCGACAGTGTGATCGGGACCAGACGTAAAGCATTTTTTTAATATAAACTAATCTCTGTTGGGCTTGCCATCCTATTTCTTACAATTTACTAACTATCTAATAAAAGAGATATTCAACACATTAAAGGGGACATATCACAAAAAAACTGACTTTTCCATGTTTAAGTGCTATTATTGGGTCACCAGTGCTTCTATTAACCTAGAAAATGTGAAAAAGAACAAACCAATGGTAAACCATTCTCTGCAAGCATGTGAAAAAATAGGTCATTAAAATTTGGCTGCCCCTGTGATGTCAGAATGGGATAATACTGCCCCTTAATCTGCACTATCCAACCACTGCACTGCCATTCAGTGCAGAGATCAGCTCATTTGCATATTAAAGGACACACCCATTTTTCAAACCTACAAAGTGGCAATTTTAACATGCTACAATAAATTATCTATATAGTATTTTGAGCTAAAACTTCACACATATGTACTCTGGGGAAAAAATAACTTATTTGACATCTTAAAAAAGTATTGTGAAATGTCCCCTTTAAAGTTTCAGAACCAGACACGTTTTAGATGATGCATAATGTCAAAAAAAGTCATGCCTATTTCTTTTTACAAGAACACTGACCTCTTGTGAGTTAGCGATCTTTTCCATGTGTTCAGTGTCTCTATAAAACACCTGCTCCAGGTAAGTGTTCTCCAGCCACTTCTGCTTGGACTGCCAGTTATCAGTCAGTTTCTGTCTTTCTTCTTGCAAAGCCATCAATTTCTCCTGGATCTGATGGCCACACAAAATGTTTAAAATTAAATATTTTACTTTACACAATATTTTCCACTGTGACAGCATCTTAAAGTCTTTAAGGTCCATGATCTTAAAGTCTATGATTACGCTATTACTATTTTAAGATGCTGCATTTTGCAACACAATTTATTGTAAATTTTGTAGTTTGCAAAGATGTAGTTTATGCATGATCAAAAGCAGAATTCTAGTGTAAATAACACTTAATCGACAATTCACAAAATGGAAAGGATGACCACATTCCTCACCTCCTTAGCGTTACGTTTGTCTTGCTCCAGCAGGCCCTGTCCCATGGCCACAGCCTGAGCGTACGTCTCCTCACGTGCCACTATCTCAGCCCACAGCTGCTGGTGCTGGAACAACTGCAGATCACAGGTGGCAACATCTCGAATGGACTCTTCGGCCTTCATCCCACTCAACACCTGAGAGCACCAAAGGTAGTAATCCTGTGCCTGGAGAACAGGGAAATATGACACAGAGGTTAAACATGGCAATAAAAACAGTACTGTCTGTCTTGAATTGCTTTCATGGTAAGTCTACAACCCTGGGCGAGCATTGTGTGTGTGTGTGTGTGTGTGTGTGTGTGTGTGTGTGTGTGTGTGTGTGTGTGTGTGTGTGTGTGTGTGTGTGTGTGTGTGTGTGTGTGTGTGTGTGTGTTGATGTGTACCGTGTTGAGGAACATGTATCTGTCTTTAGCCAACCGCAGCTCCTCCTCTCTGAGTTCCATGTGCATACGAAGGCTGTCCCAGCTCTCAACCACCTCCTGCTGCTGCTCCTGCAACCCCACTCGCAGCTCAGGAGAGCACATGTCCAGAATGTCATCAGCTCCGTCCAACAGATCCTGAAGCTAGAAATAATCATAACAGTAGGAGACCAAGCTTTTAACCAAAAAGCTGACAAGAATAGATACTACATATTTGGTACTAGAAAATAAGATAGTAGATACCAGAAAGTAAGTACTAAAACTTAAAAACTATAGACTAAAAAGATATCATATACTAAAAACACATAGGCTACTAAAAAGTGTGTTGCCCACATGCAAAAAAAAGTATTTACTGTAGTAAATTGTAGTATACTGTAATTAAACATACAGCTGTAACTACAAACCCTTAGTTTTTATACAATGATTAATGAAAACATTTGTTCAAGTACACTTCAATCCTACATGGTAAAACACTTCTTGGTAAGGTTAAAAAATATATATAGTATCTAGGAATTTTACTACATTTCTGTACTAAATACTGCAGTATATTTTTTTACAAATCCTTATGCTCAAACAAAAGATTAAAAATAAAATGTAGCTTTAGCTATCAAATTTAGCTATCATTCTTCCCACAGACTTTTTGAAAAAATCATTACCATATATGGTCATTTGAAATATTGCCGTTCTTACAATCAACTGATGTCGACCAATCAGAAGGCAGCGCGAGTAATGATACTGCGCGCAGACAGTACAGAGCAGATAACTTTAATAATAGTTTGGTGCTAAACTTGACATTTGTAAGTTAGTTGGGTAATATGTTGTATATGGGAGAGATCCATCACAAAATAAGGTAAGTTGCTAATACAATTTATACAAATGCTGTTAAAAATAAATGCACCATCCTTACGAAAATTAACCATTGTTTTATTGTGGTAAAAGTGTAGTGATCATGCTTTTTAGGTGTATTGATTTCTATCAGCAAAACCATGGTGTTACCACACACTAACCATGGTTTAACTATGGTTTTTGAAAATAACCATGTTTTTTTTGTGGTTACAATGGTTTTACTACAATAACCATTTTTTTATTACTGAAGTAAAACCATGGTTAATTTTCGTAATTTGCACCTAAGTTATTTACAGTACAACGAAGACTTTATTTTGAAGAATACATGGTGGCAGAAACCACGAGTTAAGAAAAATAACGAGGCAATTTATTCCTGTACACCGTTAGTTAAAGATTCTGACGCGTAAACTATCGCACATTTGTCTGCTTTAGATTCAATGTGGTATTTTAGCTGTACTGCGCAGCCCGTTCGGTTTATGACATCAGAGCACCGCGAGAACACAGCTACCAAATCACTCTCGCTGTACTGCGATGTCATAGCACGATCTATCCACGCAGCTCCGCATGAAGTCGATTTAATGGTTGCCTTCCTTTTCTACTTTATACTTTTTATTGTCTTCCTTCATTACCTATATTATTTATCCTGCCATTCATGATATTACTGAAAATATTCAAGCTACTAGTTTATACTTAAAGGGGAATTCCAATCTAGACATTTTAGCCTGTTATCACGGGTAATTTATGTCCATTTTGCATTTTACATGAGGAAAAAAAGAGAAATTTTCACGATTTTACTTATAAGATTGATAGTGTGTCGAAGCGGAATTTTCGTAACGGTCTTTAATGGACTCAATTAACCAGAATGCACTGCGCGAAACTGAATCATTAGCTCCACCCACCAACCACTGTTCGATGCAGTCTTCAGGTTTGTTTGACTACATGCGGCGCCGCAGGAACCGACAGCCAGATGACGTCGAGGTTCCGCGAGAGCGATTTAAAAGCAAACTCCTCCATATGATTTCGCGAATCGCTCTCGCGGTACTTTGACGTCATCCGGCTGTCGACTCTTGCAACGCCACATGAAGTTTAACAAGCCTAATAAAACCTTTTACAGCTCAACTTGCTCTCAAGTCAACTTGAAGTTAGCCGGCAGACGAACCCATCCAAAGAGTAACTCCGCTTTAACCGTCTCTGAAGGGGAAATCACCAAAACCCTTGATAAAAGATTACTAGAAAGAACCTGTGCAGTAGGCTATGTGGATGTAAGGACAACAAATTCAGGCCACCGGGAGTTTTATTGTTGACATCAACGCGACCCTCAGCTGACAAACCACTCGAAATTTTGAATATGCAGCCAGCACTTTCGTCAGGAAGATTTTGAGTACTGTTTTTCAGCCCAGTTTTTCTGCGGACTCAGGTAATGTAAAATTGTAAAACTATCTAAACATCATTTGGCTTAGTTGTTGCTTGTTTTGTGTAACTATGGTAAACATACTACGTAGAAAGTTATTATCATGTTGTTGTTATTATGAACACGAGCAAAGCAAGCTCCTGTGCAGCTGTCAATCAAAGAACGTTATCATCTTCTGTCAATCATCTCGCCTCAAGACCCGCCCCCATTTAGAACGTTCAGAATTATGTAGTCGTGCATTTTTCTTCCGGTGATTTGATGACGCGTCAAATCACCATTACTGTAGCAGTTAAAAGCTTTAATTTATAAAATGGAGTTAGTACATTTGATGGCAGCACAATCAAGTACATGTATGTCATGAAATATAGTGTTGGAGCATAATGTTGTTTTAGGCTGGACTTCTGCTTTAAATAATAAAAAAGCAGCATGAAGTCGAACACAGCAGATGAATGTTCGCAGTACCTGTTGCTCTGTTCCAGCCAGTTCATGTACAAGAGCTTCATGTTTCCGTATCTGCAACAGCACCCCCTTCAGGTCTTTGGCTATATCATCAGGAATGCTTTTATACCTCTCCTGTCAGATAGGTGGCGTGTGAGCACCACGGCAGGTATGTTCATTATGATACAATTTTACGTGATGTTGAGCACATACCTTTATTTGTCCCAATGCCTCAGAGAGATCTTTACCGAATTTGTGACATGTCTCCGATTTTCTGAGCATCTCTTTTCGATCTTTGGATAAATTCTCCAGCTTTTCCCATGACTCTCTGTCATAAAGCAGAGGTATGAGCTATACACCTTAAAACTTTCTAACTGCATGTAGACGGGAATCTGACAAATAATTTACATAATACATAAATCCTTGCCATTGAATTGTAATTACACAACTATCAAATTACAGTTTTTATTGGTACCTGAGTAGATTCTGTGTTTCTCGAATAAAGCGGCTCTCAGGGTGACTAGTTTGGATGAGTCGGTCAGCCAGCTCTTCACAGATGTGCATCCTTTTCAGACCCCCCTCTAGCTGCTTCAGAAACACCTCAAATTTCATGCGCAGTTGCTATGAAAGCAAAAGTTTTGATAAAAAGTTACAAATTAACTCTGCTCAGTGTTTCTTATCTGTCTTTGTGATTGCAATGATGTACACTGTATAGTAATTTATGGGGGTAAAGATATGAGGAAGAGACACATATCCGCAGTCTTACCAGAACTTGATCATAATCACTCCCAAGGTCATTCGAGGAGACCGTCTGTGTCTGCTGAGCAATCCATTCCTCCAAATCCGTAGACTCGCGTTTAAATTCATGCAGGTGTAGCATCTCTTGAAGCCTTTGCTCTCTGTTGTATGGAGATTGCAAACAAACATGTGGGTGTGTAGCCTATTTTGAATCCTTTATTGGTGTGGTGCTATTTTATAGGCTGATTTTTATTTTACCTGACTGTTGCTGAGTGTTGAATCTCACTTAGCTTGGATTTAACATGGTTGAAGGGCCTATTTAACTCCTCTAAACCCCACACACGTACAGCCTGCTTTACGTTGGAGTTGAGATCGTCTACTTGGGCAGCGATTACCTCAATCTGCCCCTCCACCGCCTGGAGAAACACAACACGTATTGACAAGTTGACCCCTTTAGTTTATGCATCGATACAGCCGGTTAAAGATTACGCACCTGGTGCTGCTTTATCAGACTTTGAGTGGCTAATTCAGTTTTGCCGTAGTCGGTGCTGACCAAAGCAGATGATTCTGACAGTAGGGTCTCCAACTCAGTGCAGTCGAGTAAAATCTAACAGTCAAAAATGAAACGTTAACATTCATGGATTGCATAATTACTTTTTATTTGTAACACACAAATTATGTTACCTGCTCTCGCGTAACTGCCTTATTAAGTTCGGCTAAACGTTTCTCACATGACTCCTCTAGCTCCTCCCACTCCGACTTAAGTCGCTCACACCTCTGCTTTACCTCCTGACCATTCCACTCATTGGACCGGGCCATGGCTCGTCCTCTGTCCAGTACACATTGCAGATGTTGACTGTGGGCATTCACCTGTGCTTGCAGGTCCTGAAGAAGGATTTAAACAGTTTGTTATAGTGCATACAATGTTATTCATAAATGTTAAAAGAAATTTACAGACCCAGATACCTTTTGTTTTTGAAGCAGGCTAACTGCCCCAGCCAGAGATCTTTCATAGTTTCGAGTATCAGCTACAGCGTGATGTTCTGATATCCAATTTAGTTCCAAGTCCACATCATGATAAAAGCTATACAACGCCACATCTGCCTCTAACTGGCTTCTGCGATGATCCAGAGGTTTTTGCAGAGACTTGAATCTGTCAAACAGAAAATGTAAAGGCTCCTTTAAACATGCAAAGATGCAGCACTTGATGATAATATTGGTTGTTTTTCCTTAAGAAGAGGTTTTTCGCTGTCATTTTTGTATGAAAAACTTAAAGGAAACGACACTGTCTATGTTCTTACCTCAACTTAGACAAATTAATACATACCTATCTTTTTTCAATGCGTGCACTTTATCTTTGCACAGCATGTTGCGAATGTGTTCTAGGCTATCATTTAGCCTAGCACCATTCATTCCTAAGGATCCAAACAGGGATGAATTTAGAAGCCACCAAACACTTCCATGTTTTCCCTATTTAAAGACTGTTACATGAGTAGTTACACAAGTAAGTATGGAATTGTTTGGTGGCTTCTAAATTCATCCCTGTTTGGATCCTAAGGAATGAATGGGGCAAGGCTAAATGCTAACACATTCACAACGCGCTGTACAAAGATTAAGTGCACGCATTAAATAAAGATAGATATGTATTAATTAGTCTAAGTTGAGGTAAGAACATAGTAAAATATTGAAAAACAATTGCATTTCGTGACAGAATATGAATACTGCTAACAGTTTCAGGTAAGTGTCGGTCTCTCTGTGAATGCGCTGAGAATCAAAATGGTTTGTGGCCAGGCGTTTAGCACGGGTCACAATGGAGTTGATTTTTTCAGCGAGCTCTTGTGCGTCCTCTTCCAGTTGCTTGTGTTCTTTCAGAAGTTGTCGGCTTGAGCGGAGATCATGACCCCTGATGGCATTCTGCAACATTCTCTCAATTGCCTCAATCTTTAATTTTGCATCCTGAAATGAGCATATTAAGATATTACAGCATTCATATTTTCTTATTTGTTGTGTAAGCAACAGAAAGAAGTATGTAAAGTTATTGTTCCCTTATACAAGAGTTGATTTATGAAGAAAAGTACCTGAAGCAACTCCATGAGTTGTTCCTGCTGCCCAGCCTGACGTAGCTTATCCCCTCTTTCTGCCATCTTCTTCTGAAGTTCAGTCCACCTTTTGCGTACATCTTGAGTCTTTCTATGGATGTTCTGGCTGTTGTAGTGATTCTCCGCTATCATTTCCTCTCCAGTCTAACCATGTGAAATTCAATAAATAAAACTGACAGTATCACAGATGAACATCCATTTTAGCTTATCTTAGCCCACCCTTGCCCACCATGCAAAATCCAGTAACTATTTTAGCTAGCTTATTCCACTGTAGTATACTGTATAATATTCTTAAGCCTAGAGATTCACAGATATATCTGCGAATAATCGATCGATATGCTGATTGTTTAAAAACGCAAGGAATTTGAGCTCGGTGTAAATGTAAAGAAACATCACTAGTTTAATGGTTAAAATTAATGGTCGTTATATGAATGAATAACATTTAGAAAATGTAACTTTCAGAATTTAGTTAAAGCAACGTAATATAACGACCACCAAACTATCAGTATCGGCAGATATCAGTCTTAATAATTGGCTATCGTGTCGGTGGAAAAATTTAAAATCGGTGCATGCATCTCTACTTAAGACAGTCGGTGAGTGTGCACCCAAAAATGTCTGAACTAAGAGGACTAAGCGTGGTCTAAGAATATATTCCAAAACAAAACTGCCAAACAGTACATGTGATGTGCCGCTCTACCTCGAGCAGTTTGTCTATGCGGACTTTATTGGCCTGCATCTCTTTTTCTGCTGCTTCATGTTTTTTGAGCTTGCGGAGGATGTTGGTCGGATCTCTGTATGATTCATCCTCGGCAATCTCAAACTTCTCCTCCATCCACAGGAGCATCTCATCAGCGTCTCGCAAATATTCCTAAAAGAAAAATTGCATATTTAAAATCTGCTGTTTATAGAAATTTCTAAGCATTGTGGCCTGATTGTTTAGATCTTCCATCAGTATTTGATGTTGCACTACACAGAATAAGTACCACACAGAAGTTAACCATTCATCAAAATATAAAAAGGCAAGCCTACCTGGTACTTTTTGGAAGCAAATAACTCGAGTCGCCTTAATTTACAACTTTCTTTTAGCCTCCTAAATGCACCTTGAATGACCTTTAATCGTTGCTGAATCCTAGAAAACAGATGTAGATAACACAAAGTAATAAGATACATTATTAGAAGTATTCTGTAGTAATACAAAAAGAATAATTATTTAAAGTGAAGTGACGTGATTGTCAAGTACAGTAGCTCATGCTCAAAATATGAACTCTGCATTTAACCCATCCCAGTGAGTAGTGAACACACGCCCAGAGCAGTGGATCATGTGGGGATAAGGTGATTGGGGATAAGGTGCCTTGCTCAAGGGCACCTCAGTTGCAACCTGACGGCTGTGAGAATCGAACCAGCAACACTCGGGTTATGAGCCAGACTATTTAACCATTAGGCCACAACTGCCATTTTTGATTATAGTATGGAAAATCAGTCACAGTACTTAATTACTATACTCACTCTTTGGTGGCAAAGTTATTATTTCCAATGAGTTCCTGACTCTTGTCTTGAAAGAAGCTGATGGATCGCTCTAGAGCCACAAGCAAAGCCTCAAGCTCTTCTTGTCGACCCAGTAAACTGTGAACACTGTCCACAGAATCCTGCGCAGAAAACTCTCTTTAGATACCTTAAGCTCACATATGTCTCAGAGGAAAGCAAAAGAGAAATAGGTAAAGGTAAGTAATAAAAGAAATTAAATGTAAAATCTCTAAAATTTACCCCCAAGTCTTTGACTTTCAGCCTGGCTTCATGACCAGAAATTTTAGCTTCTATTCTATCTGCTTCCCTATTCAGCTTTTGGAACTCCAGTTCTTGCTCAAGTCTCCTGTTACGACTAGACCACAGTTTATCCAACTGATGCCACTCAAGATTCAGCTTCGTGAGCGTCTGCTGAACATCTTTAGCTCCTTTCTCCCCAGATGCTGTCTTCAGAGACTTACCCAGCTTCTCCATATCTTTCAATCTGAAATAGTGTTACTATCAGTCATATGAACAAACTAAATTTGTATCACAAGCCAGAAAGATTAAACACTAACAAACTAACTTTTCCCTCTGCAATTCAATCTCCAGCTTCAGATCCTGGTTTTCTTCCAGCAAGGCTTGAGCAGATGCAACATCAGACCCGCTCTCATCTTCCAGAAGATGTTCCTGTGTAGCCTGTGCCCACAAAAACAGGTCTCTGGTCTCCTTCTGAAAAAGCTGGAGACGCCGCGCTTCCTCCAACATCTGTTGTCTCTGAGTGGCTTGGGCCTTCACCTGCCGCAAGAGTTCTTCCAGAGCGTGCACTTCTTTCATTATCGCGGCACTTTCTGCAGGACTGCAGTCCTGTTTCCTGTGTCATTGCAAACATGCTAATTAATAAGGATTGTAGAATTACTGTACTAAGTACAGTCAGACTGATCTAACATCAGACATTCTCCTTAATTTTCTGTAACTTACTGTACTGTTTGTGATAGAAGGTCATATTTTGGAGATGTGGCATGGTTAGGAATATAGAGTCCTAACTGCCAATAAATGTAGATCATTATAGAAAAGTGGGCTAACAAACTTACATTTTGGCCACACTTTTAAGGTACTTTATTTTCCTTTCAAGGGCTTCTATGTCCCTCTCAGCTTGGGCTTGTCTGTGTTCCTCTGCTTGCAGAGCAGATGATGAGCTGCCCACATCAGGTGTGTCAAGTTGAGCAAGCCTGTCCTGGAGCTGAGCATGGACGTCCTGGCAGGTCTGCAGAAAGGACTTCACATCAGCAGAGCTAAGGAGCTCATCAGCTCTCTCATCCTTCAATTTCTGAATGTGTTCCCACCTGATGATGCAAAGTAGGACCTCAATACTTGCTGGCATAACAGGTTCATTTGTTATTGAGAAATTAAGATTTTGACTGCTATACCTGCGTGTTATGATCCCAAGTCTGAGCTGAATCTCTTTCTTCTTGCTGTGCTGTTTTCTCACAAGCTCCTCTCCAAGCTTGGTGATGTCATCAAGCTGTTTTTTACCACTGGCCAGCTCGGTAAGAAAGTTCTGTGTACCAAATTGAAGGAGAAATACTGAACTCTTTGAATGCAAATACCACTGTGTGAGCACATTTACTCCACTATACAATTTTGTAATATAGCCTGCAGGGTATAAATGTTTTATGCTGTCTTTGAACATAAACATTGTGCAGACTTTTGTTGCTCTTTTCAGCATGTTCTCAGAAGGGAAAGCTGACCTCATATTTGGCTTGCACAACTTCCAAGTTATCAGAGTTGGAGCTGAAAGTGTTGAGGACATTTTCCTTGTCCCCCATCCAAGACTCAAATTCCTCACAGGCATTGTAGAACTTGTGTAGTCGTGCAGTCTCATCCAGGATCTTGTGTTTTGACTGGTAGGAAAAAGCAAAAATGAAACAACAAATGGATTCCTCTTTGCACATTTCTGGAACAATACTTGGGAAATGCTTGAATGTTTACCTGGGCTAGATGATAAAGGCTGTTAAAGTCCTGTTCTAGACTATTCTGTGTGCTTTCTATTGTTTCTTTTTGGAAGTGTGGGTCAGGCAGTGATGAGGTAGAGATTTCAGCCGTGCCACGGCGCATGCAACGAGTGCGGCGAGGACGATTCACTTTCCTTCTTGGGCTTTCAGGTGCTCCGTTTGTGGTTACAGGTGGTGCTTCCTGCATTTGGTCACATGTTAACCCAAGAAGTGGAGATTAAAAAAAGAATTGGATCTCTTAAGTTCGATCTTTTATTGTCTCATGATGAAGAAACTTACAGAAGATGGCAACTCTCTGATGTATGTGGAAGATACCAGTTGTTCATTTCCTTTACTATCTTTAAGAAGCATTTTATCACCCATTTCTCTTCTGACAATCGTCAATATTTCTCCCCGATCCCAGGTTAATTTATCACCTGAAGCACATTCAGAATAATGAACTCAACAGAGAAACTGATTCATAAATGGCACCAAACCAGATCGGTAGTGTTTTATTCAATTTTAGCAGTAGGGGATGCTTGCAAACCTCTGTATTTAAACCTTATCGTTGCTTGTTCTTGGGGTAAAGCTTTGGTAATGACTTTGCCCTCTTTGTTGGCTCTTTTCTTTGTCTCATCTTCACCATCAGATGAATCACTGTACTGTACCATTTTGCTTTGCTGCGCTTCAGTCTTAAATTTAATACAATAGTTTAAGTGCCATTTGAAGTGATTCCAATGATTCATACAGACTAGACCTTTAATTATATATTGCAAAAATAATTGGTCTTGCTTTTGCCCTACATAATGGGTTGTTTTGGTGGTGACTCAGCACTAAGAGGAGCAAGTTGGGCAGCACCCTTGGCCTGCTCTCCCAGTCGGTTCACTTCTGAAGCGTAGGTTTCCATTTCCTTCTCCAGTCTCTGGTGACGCTGGAGCAGAGCACTAGTGCTGGCCTCATCCTTTCCATAGTCCTCGTCAATGAGAAGTGGCTTGCGGTCTGCAAGCCATGAACTGGCTTCGGTAACATCAGCAAAATACTGAGAGAAAGGAGGAATGCTGTTTAAAACACATTTTCTTAACAGTTTCTGCTGGAGTTACTGAAGCCTTTTCATACAAAAATTTGGTGTTTGGGTTGTGATATTGTACCTGTTTGATGATATTGGCTGCATCTAGTCGGTTCTTTCGAATGATAACTTGGTCCTTAAGTTGCTGCCATTGTTTCTGAAGAGTGCGAGTCCATTTTTGGATGTCTTGCTCATTGGGGTGCCTCACCCGGCATAGCTCTTGGCCTTTGGAGAGAACCCTGGAGCACAGAGATTCCTGTGACTGTATTTCTGCATCCAAAGCCTGCAACACACAGAAAATTTTTTAGTTAGCAGCTCCAGTCTGATGAAATTAAGACAAGATTATGTGCTTAACTACTGTATACATTAAATTAAATATTCTTTTTAAATAAATAATTTCAGGCTTTGTTGCTGATTGGTCAATACCCATGTTTTATTAAAACATAAGCTAAAGATAAAACATGGCTTTAGTCATTTACCCCTTTACAAAGCTACTATCTGTATCACTGCGTAGCATATAGTTGACATGTCAGAGCCAATAAAAGATAAATGTATTGTAAATGTAAACTTTTTTTTCTTACATTTATTTGGTCATATTGTAGGTTTGAATTGCAATATATTGTATCTGATATTATTTGATAGTTATACCTTGTGTTTCTGAATAGCTTGCTGAATTTGACTGAGGTCTCTGCCCAGTGATGCTGCCTGCAGGAGAAACCATTTTTCATATACCCATGCTTCGACTTCTTCACAGTCATGGAAAAACTCATACAGCTTTAGCTGGCCTTCAAGGATTCTCCTCCTTTTGTGATAAAACGCAAGCAAATGTTTTCATTGTATATGGATATAATGATTATTTTACCCTCTCTTTACCTAGTACAAAAATTGCACACACATTTAAAACAAAGGTAAATACTTATAAGAGATTGAAGCACACAATTTGATCATTGAAACATTTTTAAAAAATTGCTTGCACGTTTACCTGTTTTTGCTGAGAGCCAGTAGGGAGTTGTACTGGGCATTGATGTCTTTAACTTCTCTTTGGACTTTTGAGCCATCTTTATGTTTACCCTTTAGAACACCATTGTTAATCGTGTTTAGGGCTTCCCCAAGTGAAATGATCTGGGTGTCTAGCAGGTCCTGCTTTTGCAGTAGAGCAACCACATCTGGCAGTTGTTTGCCTATATCAGAGGAATCTATCTGGGCCTAAGAGCAGGAACATTCGATTATGTTAACATTGGTATTTATAAACCTGTTGCCTTTTGGGTGGCAACTACTGTAGTATTGGGTTCTTTACAAGCTACTACTTTCTGTGAAATTGGACATGTTCACCTTTAATTCCTTGAGGTCCAGAGAAATTAGCTCAACGTCTCTGAGGACTGCAAGGGTATTCACGACATCTCCCAGAAGCTCTTTCTGCTGTTGCAGCTGCTGAAGCAAAGCTTTCCATTGCTTAATGATTTCTGTCTGCCTGTCATGCACAAGATAACGAGATAGTACAGATAACTAAATACTAACACACCTTTAAATGGACACTTTGCTAAATATTTTGCTGTGAGAAATGTAACTTTTTTTACTTCATGCAACCCCTCACCTCCGAATCACTTGCGCCTTGCTGTAGTAGTTCTCCCTCTCAATGACAGCAGCCATTTCACTTAAAGCATTAAAACGTGGCTCGTGAGCCAACACATCCGCCCAGAGTGCCTCTAGTCTGCGAGCTGCTGTCTCAGCCTCCTCTATACTCTGCAACCCTCCCACTTTTTGCTGCTGGATGAGGTCCAAAGTGTCTTTGAGATAGCTCTCTCTCAGTGTAGCTTTACGGCCAAACTTCTGGGCGAGCTGCTCCAGGTGCTCCAGCCTCAATAGCTCACTCTGCAAGTCCCGCTCTCGCTGATGTTCCGCTCGCTCCAGCAACGTCCAGTTCCTTTCGATGTCCCCTACCGCCTTACCTTCCGGAGGAATATAGTCCCACTGGTTGTTTCCCCTCAGCTTTGTTCGCAAGTTGAAGAGGTGGGCCTCAATGGCTCCCCTTTGCTGGTACTTGGGAGGCTTCTCTACAGTGCGGTACGTCTTGAAGGCGGCCACTAGACGCTGCATGTCTTGCAGGGAGTTGGGGAAAGAGCGGTTGTTCAGCTCCACCACCTTGGTCTTGATCCAGTGTAGCAAGTCAGACACCATGCTCTCATACTGGTCCTTCATTTCATCCAGCTCTTTCAGAAGGTCTACAATCTGCCGGCAGATAAGTTAGTTTTTTCGCATAAGCCATGTTAGTTGAAGGTAACCCTAGATAAACAGTATTTTTTCCAAAGTAGATTCATGGGGCAGCACAAATACCGAATAGTTTAACATTATACTAAAATGCACCAGCATGATTGAATACTTTATGAAACTACAAACACCATGTGTTCAACTACACTGAAATCTGTCTACTCAATACACACCTTTCTTATAGCAGGCACACTCCTATGTGCCACAATAATTGTGTGTCTCATGTTCTGCCATCGTATCCACTGACTGCTGAAATGACCACTATAGGACATTGTCATTTGACTTGGGAGTCCTAACAAAACCAAGCATAGAATCTAGCCATCTCACAGCCTAGCTCCATTTATCTCCACTCCATTCATCCGCAGATCCCAATGAGATCTGTCTGTCATTATTTATACACGTTTGTGACGGCTAAGACGGCTCCACAGCTACGACCCAGTCCATGCATACCAACATTGCAGCAAGTAAAAGTTTTGCATTGCACAGACAGGACACACTTCACACCCTTGTTTCTCTCCATATGTATTCTGCCGCTACGTCAATGGCGTTGCCTGACCTCTGAGCTCAAGTGTGACATCTTCATCCATAGTGTTAACATCTTTTAAAAGCTAGTTCCTTTACTATTCAGTGCAGTCGAGAAAAACAAACAGAAACGATTGTTTAGCAGCCTTCACTGCAGAGAGTTAACACTGATCTGATTAAAGCCAATGCTCCTCCTTCCCCTAATCTGAAAGGTTCAACTATCAGATTAGTGTTTACATTCAACATTACAGCAGTGGCAGTTCATACTTTTACAAACAGATGGCGCCAATGCTTCACATGACCTAAATAAGGTGAAATTGTCCACAGAATTGTCTATGTCCACAGAAAGAACAGTGCGGAGCAAGAGTGTAGAATTTGAACAGACAATAATTATGCTTTCCTAAGCATGTTACATAAACTATGTGTTGGCCAACTGACCTTGGCTATTCGCTTCTGGATGGTTTGGCCCTGCTTCATTTTGGAGAAGTAGTGGTAGTACAGCGAGACATAAGTCATGATGGATTTCTCATCAGGATGGGGCACCATTATATCTTCCACATCCAGGAGCTGCATTATACCAAATTCATCCTCTGCCAGACTGAAAGCATGGGTCAGATTCCTTTTTGCATCATCCTGGCGTAATCGGTTGTAGTCGAACAGATCAGGCCTGTTACAGTGTTATGAGACATGAGATAAGTGCAAAAGTAACATTAAACGTACAATTGTTATTAAAATATTTTTAAAAAATTACTACCGATGAGCATGAATTAGTGCGTTAAATGCCAGTCCATCTCTCCAGCTGCCGGAGAAGTCTTGCACATTTACATTGGTGTAACCAGCAGTCTTACGCTGACACCAGATCAGTAGAGCTTCTTTTGCAGAACGCTGAGCTCCAGTGGGACCTCCGTCAACCTGAAATTAAAGCAGTGACTGTTAACACCTGGAGGCATAGTTGGGCTTTGTTGTTTCTTATTACAATGTTCACCATAAAGATCAATGGCAAACTAAAAATGACCTCAACAATCGATCCAATCTGAAATCGGAGAATGATGATCCAAATGAGGCCCAGGATCAGGGTTTTGTCTCCATCAACAATATTTTCTGGACCAATCAGATCTACCCGGACCTAGACAGAGAAAATAAATAGAACATATTCTTATAAATGTCCTTAAAAAGTATAACAATTATTTAGTTGTAGTTTTTATTTACAGGTTACATTTATCCAAAGCGACAAAAAAGGGAGAATTCTACATTTTGTATGAAATTATGGATAAGGTTACTTTAATGTTGTTGCAACAAAGTTTTTTGCTTTTCACTTCTTTACTTCTCTTAATTTGATTGTTTGAAGTATACCTTGGTTTTAAGAAAGTTGATGGCAATGCTGTTGTTTTCCAGACAGTGAACTCGTAGGGTGCGTCGACTGGGACTGGGCAATTTAATCTTAGAGATGAGTTCCAAAAGTCGCACGAGATGCACACCAGTTTTGAGCTCGGTATATACATCAGTCAACTCAACCTTTTCCTTGAATGCACATTAAAACAGTATTGAAACAGCTTCCTCTATAAAATAGTTGATTATTCAGTAAATATTCATCCAAGGCATTTAATAGTTGTCGTTCTTTATCATTTATATGTTTTCTCAAAAAACATTTTAGCCGTGAAGGTTTCCAGACAGTCTATGATCAGGTGGCAGTTATAAATGTGAAACCCAGCTAAAGTAATTTTTTGTAAGTTACTGTTTGCTACAAAAAATGTGCATGATGTAAAGAACATTTTGTGGAAATATAACCTTGATATCTTTAATATTAACTAGTAAGGTTATGTCAAAGTTTGAAATCCTTGATTGAAATCAAACTTTGATGCTCCAAATCCCAAAATGAGATTTTAGCTTGGTTTTCGAAGTTTTTTTAACTTTCACTAAATCCATTTACATTTTAGCATTTTCCAGACACTTTTATCCAAAGCTACACTGCACAAAATAACCTTCTTACTTAGTATTTTTGTCTTATTTTAAGTATAAATATCTAAGAATTCTTAAATCAAGATAAATAAGTAGTAGTTTTTAAACAAACAATATCAAATTTAAGTGAATTTGTGTATAAAACAAGAAAAAAATCTGCCAATGGGGTAAGGAAAATATATTGAACTTTTTTCTTAAACACTTAATTCAAGAAAAACATTTTTTTGCTTGTTTTATGCACAAATTTACTTAAAATTGATATTTAAAAAAAAAAACTTGACTACTTTTCTTAAGTCTTGTTGCTTATCAAGAAAATGCATCTTAATTTAAGAATTTGTAGACATTTGTACAAAAAACAAGACAAAAATACTAAGTAAGAAAGTCATTTTTGCAGTGCACTGCAAAAAAAAATTCAAGAAAAAATTCTTAGTATTTTTGTCTTGTTTTCAGTAAAAATTCTTAAATTAAGATACGTTTTCTTGATAAGCAAAACGCCCCAAGAAAAAAAAATCTTGAACATTTTTCTTAAACACAAAATTCAAGAAAAATTCAAGAAAAATTAGCTTACCCCATTGGCAGATTTTTTTGCTTGTTTTATGCACAAAATCACTTAATTTTGATATTTTTGGTCTAAAAACTAGACTTATTTTCTTGGGTCGTTTTCCTCATTAAGAATAGCATCTTAATTTAAGAATTTTGAGATATTTTTACTGAAAACAAGACAAAAATACTAAGAATTTTTTTCTTGAAAATCATTTTTTGCAGTGTGTAGTTTTAAGACATTTTAAGCATGTGCATTACTTGGGATCAAACCTACCACACTGGCAGTGCCTTGCTTTACCAGTTGAGCTACAGGATGGTTTTTAAAATAGTTGCACTGTTTTTCTGCATTATATGCACGTTTTAACATGTTCAGACAGAAACCATAAGCTGGCTGTGGTTGAACAGTTTTGCCTAATTACATCTGTATTCCACTATGGAGTGACTCACAATCCATGTGTCTGGCTCTCAGTTTTCAAGCAGCCACTCCCTAATTCATGTGTTGTGGGAATCTAATGTCTCTAAGCAGATCTGCTTACAGTCTCCAATAGGCTCTGCTTATCCAGGGAATAAACCAAGGGAGTTTAGATCACACCCTCCTTTATAGGGTCTTCAAGTACTCTCTCTCACATTCATCATTTAATATTTTATAACCATTTAGTCTCCAAGCTTTCATTATTATCATTATTGATAATTGCAAGAATTATGATCTGCCGTTGGCCCGTTAACAGTACACTTTTAAAAAATGTTGTTTCAACTTAAAAAAGTAATTTATCTGGTTGCCTTAAAATTTTGAGTGAATTCAACTTAAAAAAAGTTGGGTAAAAATATTTACAACATATAAAAGTCAATATTTTTGAGTTAACTAATAAAGTTGAATTAACTCTAGATTTTAAGGCAACAAGGTAACTTACTTTTTTAAGTTGAACCAACAAATCTGTTTTACAGTGTACCAACATAAAACTCAATCATTTATAAAATCACACACAGATCGTAGAGCAAGTATCTGAGAAACTCAATATTTTGCTATTGTTAAGTATCAGTGGCCTTTTATAATAAACATGTTATGAACAATGTTGTTTAATGCAGAACAATACACAGGAGCAACTACGGAAGAGGAAAAGGAAATGGGAAACATTTCAACGCATGTCATTCTTTTAGACAGCTGCCGGCGCACAGCTATTAATATACTTCTGTCTTAACAAGGCAGGGAAAGTCATTGCAGAACCACTTGTTTAAACATCTTCCTGTTGTATCGAGGAATGTAATGTCATCTTATGTAAGTTCTCTTAATAGTAATGTCATCGAGTTTCTCTTGAAAGGAGAATTGTAATGTCTGGGACTTGATGTGATGTAGCACAGTGCATTGTGTGGTAAATCTTCTACACTTTACTCTTCCTTCTCCTGTCCAAAAGGTTTCCATAACTGTGACTAAAAATTAACTATCGACTTTTCCTTCCTGTGTGCCTGCCAACACAGCTCTTGTCCATTATTTTTAAACTCAGTCTGATAGTGTTCCTGAAAAGCAGCAAGCTGAATTCCTTAAAAAACAAACTACAGTAACTCTTTCCATGTCATGAGACATCTAAGATGGTTGGTTATCGGCAATAATAAAAATAATCATGACTGGGTTCGAAGGTTTATAAGATGTAATCGTGTTGGAATGAGCATTTCACATAGTAAATCAAAGTACCTCACAAGACCGTTTCAGGCTCAGTAACTTTATATTACACATATGTTATGTGTGTTATTAAAGAGGACATATCATGAAAATCTGACTTTTTTCATGTTTAAGTGCTATAATTGGGTCCCCAGTGCTTCTATCAACCTATAAAATGTGTAAAAGATTAACTCAGTAACTTAGTTTTGGTAAACCATTCTCTGCAAGCATGTGAAAATATAGCTCATTAAAATTTGGCTCCCCTTGTGATGTCAGAAGGGGATAATACCGTCGCTTAATCTGCACTATCCGGCACTGGTATTTAGTGCAGAGATCAGCTCATTTGAATTTTAAAGGACACACCCAAAAATGGCACATTTCTCACACCTGCAAAGTGGCAATTTTAACATGCTATCTATGTGGCATTTTGAGCTAAAACCTCACATACGCACTCTAGTGACACTGAAGATTTATTTGACATCTTAAAAAAGTCAAATGTCCCCTTTAAATTTTGTATTATTTGAAAATGCTTGCTCATACCCCGTTCTTTGAGAAAACACTATTCATCCATTTAGTGTAAGTCTTCTTCTGCACCATCATCCGCTGTTCTTGAAGCTCTCGGAATCGCCCATCCGATTCCTCGCCATCTACATGTCCATGTCGAGACATCTCTGGACTGTGTTTGCGTCTGATTAAGACACATGTAAAAATAGATGCAAAAGACAGAAACATGTCTTATTTGTTCCCAAAATCTTGTTCATGTTATATACTCGGCCCTAACATTAAGCCTCACACGATTGATTATGCCTTAGATTTTGGATCTTTAAGATTTAGGATTTTGTGAAAGTTCTAAAAATGATAATAGAACTAGCTTATACTGTAAATATGATGAAGAGAACAGAAATTAGGGTAATCACACCTTACATACTAATTATTTATGTACTTGAAGTCTGACTTTATGGACACATTTTACAGCACTGTAAAAATACCTAACATTTCCAGTTCTGTAATGGTTTGAAACAAATTTGAATAGCCTATTACACTGAAAAAAATGATTCATTTAATTTACTCAATTTTTTAAGGTAAGTGGTTGCAATCAATTTATTTAAGCTACATTTAAACAAAAGTTTTTAACTTGATTTTACTTTACTAATCTTTTTTGTTTAAATGTACCTTAAATAAATTGATTGCAACCACTTACCTTAAAAAATTTAGTAAATTGAATGAATCATTTTAGTCATCAAATCACTACACTTAAAAAAATATTCATTCAATTTACTCAATTTTTTTAAGGTAAGTGGTCGCAATCAATTTATTTAAGTTACATTTAAACAATTTTTTTTAAGAAAAACAACAAAAAACTTTGTTTAAATGTAGCTTAAATAAATTGATTGCAACCACTTACCTTAAGAAAATTTAGTAAATTGAATGAATCATTTTTTTGTATACTCTCAAATATTTTTGTGATCAAGCATTACATATGCAGTGGTGATCTAAGGCCTTAATGCTTTCAAGGTTAAACAATGTAAGTAATAATAATTTTACATCTTAAAAGTGTCCATAGGTATTGGATAAAATAGTATATAAATCAAATGAAATAGACAATTTGTGCAATGTCGTTTTAAATACAGTCTAAGAATCAATATTTCAATTTTGAATATATGTATACAAATCATTCAAAGAAATAAAACATCAGAAAAATGCTAATTTCTTGTTGCATTTAAATTTTTACGTCTAATTAGTGTGAAATTACAATTTATTTCAACTTTTTTGACTAGTGAGGAGTTGCTCTATAAATATTAAAAAATAAAGTTAAAAGAAAATGCTAATTTCTTGTTGCATTTAAATTTTTACGTCTAATTAGTGTGAAATTACAATTTATTTCAACTTTCTTGACTAGTGAGGAGTTGCTCTATAAATATTAAAAAATAAAGTTAAAATAACTTAAGCTAGTTCAAAATAATTTTTATAATTTATCGCAACTCCTCAAGAAAGTTGAAATTAATGGTAAATTCAAGTTAATAAAATTTAAAAAACAGGGAATATTTAGTGTATAAACTTTCTTGATGTATTGTATTTCATAAACATCAGATTTTCATGTCCCACACAACTAGGCCTATTAAAAAGGAAATACAAGGAAGTGTTGCGTATCATAAAATAGATGATGTTGTATAGATCATAAATATAGATTGTCAAATTTGCTTACATTTATTTCGATGAAGTTACGTTTGGATTAAGGCACAACACATACAAGTGAACAACATAACGTAAACTCGAAATTCACTTACCCTTCCCAAACCTTGCTTTCAGTGCTAATCAGACTTTCATCATACCAAGAAATGTATTATTTTCGAGAGTAATCCTCTTTGAGACTGATCAGTGTTGAGAAGTGAACTGAACTTTGAAGCTGGTATGGGTAATGTAGTTAAAGGGAGGGTAATTCACTCACCTGACATTCTCCTGCTTGGGGGGTAAAGGTTGCAGTTATATTCATTATATTTTATGCAGTTCAGCAGAACACACCTCTCACCAGCCTCATCCAGGTATAGTCGTGCCATCACGATGCATGGAATGTTAAATTGATTTACGGTTAAACTGCTGAAGTATTTGTCATTAAAAAACCTGTCTACATAAAAATCGATCTTGTTTGCTTAGTGTGATAACATTAAGAACAAAGTGTTAGAAACAAATATTTGTCACTTTTTGTGCTATTTATTGCATTCCCTTATTTCATATAAAAGGGTGTATAAAATTGTCATCTTTTTTACAATGCATTACACATTAACAGGTGGCTGAACGTCACCACATATTTTCAAAAAACTCATTAAACCATATGTAGAAAACACATTTCGAAGCAAAGAGTAAAGTCAAAAATATAAACAGACACAAGCGCCAAAACAACAGTATGGCTACTTTTTTACAGTTATCTTATTTTTACTATTTTCTTGCACAGACTCACTAATCATTTACTGTATGTTGAGGAGAGATGTTTTGACCAACAGATCTGACCTCATTTCACATAGTCACACAGTCCAGTTAATGTATTCCACCTCTGATCTCTAATAGTTAAAATATACATATGGTTATAGTGTCACTGTGATTAACATACACAATTACATTTATCAACATTAATGTATTTACAGCATAATAAAAAACAATCTTTTTTACCACTTTAACACCACTCTAACTGTGTGTTCACACCAGACGCGGAGGAGGCAGCAAGCACGAGTGATTTACATGTTAAGTCAATGCAAAGACGCGAATAGGAATCCGCACCAATCCAGGCTGATCCAGGAACGGTCCACTCAAATTAAGCATTGCCGCGGGAAACACGCAAGTAAAAAAATCTGAATTTTGCCGGATATTCGTGCCGCGTTAACCAATCAGGAGCTTTAATATTTAATGAAAATATTAAATCAAATAAAAAAGTTAATTTAACCCAGTGGGTGGGCTCGTCCCTTTTTGACCCAAAGCTGGGTTAAAAGTAACCAAGCATTTTTATAGTGCATGTAACTAAACTTGCTAGTTTTAATGTTCTCAAAATTAAAATTGTAAGGAATAATTGACGACAGGCCGTTGAATTATTCAAAAATAATGCACACCTAAGGTGGTAATGCGGTTTGATGTGAAGCAGTGTGGGCATCATTTTCAAATCATTTAAAAGACAGGAGTCAATTATTCAGCTTATACCACAGTAAGCACAAACATTGCCCTGGTAGTTATTTTAGACATTTGACAGGTTAGGTGTGCGTTTACGGAAAAATAATCAACACCCGTGGAACATTTATTAACCAATCAGAATAAAGCATTCAACAGCCCCGTGGTATATATGCTAATTGATGGTTGTTAAAAATATCTTTGAAAACATAAAATAATGGTTTTTAAAGGTTAATCACAAATATATAATGAAGTACATTAAGGCAGATATAAACAGTTTGGATTAATAAGCTTTTTTGTTGGACTTTCATGAAATATTAATTAAACTAAAAAATTATTGTCTTGACTTCAGTAGAGTAATTAACTTTAGTATAATGCTGCGTTCACACCAGCCACATTAGAGGCGTCAAGCGCCAGTAATTTCAATGTCAAGTCAATGTTGATGGGCATCTGGAGGTCTCGTGGCGCGAATGAGGCATTAAGCGCGGCGCAGTAGATGTGATTCTGCCTCGTTCTTGCGAATGGCCGTGTGAAGCGCGCGCAAGTTGAAAAATCTTAACTTTGGCCGAAAAACGTGCTGTGTTAACCAATCAGCAGCTTGCTCTAGTAGTGACGTGATTATAGGAAGCGAGCAGAGTCGCTGAAGCCCCTCCCATTTCAACCTGCTAAAGTAGCAAGTGTAGCATGCTAATGCTCAGTGCTTCCCATCTAAATTATGACTAATAGTTTGAAATGTCACAAAACCATGCTGTTACGCATCCTCACGCTAATTTTAGTGGGTATACGGAAATCCTTGACAATTCCTAGTGGGTATATGGCGTATACCTGCGTATCACGTAGACTACATCATTGCATGACGCAAATTTACGCGCAAATGTCTTGATGACTAGGATTTCACGCGCAGCTTTCACGCACAAATGAAGCGAGTACACTCAAAATGTTTAAACGTCCAACTACGCGCAGTAGACGCGAATTTGATACCTCAAACGCATCTGGTGTGAACCCACAGTAAGAGACACTGTAAAAGAGGATTTGTTTGTTCAAGTAAGTTAACTGGTTGCCTTAAAATTTTGAGTAGATTTGACTTAAAAATATTAGTTGACTCTTTGTGTAAAAATATTGTGTCAATTGTGTCAGTTGAATTAACTTAAAACTTTAATGCAACCAGGTTACTTATTTTTTATTGAACCAACAATTTTTCACAGTGCAGGAATATACAATGAAATTAGCCTTTTTTATCCACGTTTATCACTGAAAAAAATGAAAAGTTGGATCAACTTATAAAATTACTTTAATTGGTAACACCTAAAAAATTAAGTTGTTTCAACTTATATATTTAAGTGAAAAAAAAATTGTTGAAAAAACTTTAGATGTTTGAACCATGTTGATCCAACTTTTTACGTTTTACAGTGCATACACGATGACAAATGAACATCTAAATTGAATCAATGTCATTAAATTAAGAACTTAAAACCCATTGTGAAAAATGATTGAATATAGTACTTATCCAAACACAAAACAAATCTAAAATATTTGAGAATTATGGGTATAGATTTAAATTCACCATAAAAACAAAATACTGTCTGCATTACAAAATGCATCTAATTCAGGATGCAGTAAATATTTTCCAGTTCATCTATCAACCATCAAGGAAAAAATCCATATAAAAAAACTATAAAACAAACTAACTGTTTTATAGTTTTGTTTCTTTAAAACAATTATAGAAAACTAAATAACATCTGTGGGCTTTTTGTATGTCAGAAATAAAACAAGTTTATTTTGTCAGTGCCATCTAATGGTGCTTCATATATACAGTAAGGTTATGACAAAGATTTTGCTGAAATGTAGGTAGTTTAAAGTTATTCCCCAACACTGAGTTTACAAACATATTTAACATGATTCATTTCTGTGGCTAGCTATACATATTTGGCATAATTCTTCTTGAGTGAAGGCTAAATTATGACAGTCAGCGTGTTGTTGAATACAAGATAAAACTTCAATAAAATCTCACATTCAACAGTTTTTATTTGTATTTCTTAGTTTTTTAAACTTTTTTGTGCTACCAATAGGGTGATAAAGCGATCAATCCTCCTGGTGGTTGTATAAGATATCCGCAGTGGGATTCTTCCTGTGCGACGGAGGCACGAGGTGAACCGGTAGCTCTGTGGGGAGCTCATATCCCTCCAGTTTGATCTTAATAAGATGCTGGGCCAATGCAAATTCTTCATCATCCAGCATCCCATCTTTATCACAGTCTGCAAGCTTCCAGATCTTTCCAAGTACAGTATTGGGCAAGCGAGAACTCATCATCTCTTTCTTGGCGTTGATTCCGGTCACCTTACCGTTAATAGGCATCAAGGTGAAGAAGATTTCGTCATAGCGATGCTTGTCGCGACTCACAATCCAATCGTCAGTGTCGGCACCCGCGCTGATACCCTCCCCGTAGCCATGGCCGAAAGGCCCATCGCTTGAGACCTCAAAGGCTCCGCCCGTTACCTTCTGAGGTGGCTGTTTTCCTTCCTCTTCTCGGATCATGTTCATCAGGCCGGAGATCCTGGTGGACAGCATTCTGTCCACAGATTCAATCAACTTTACCTTCAAAGAAGGGAATTTGCTGAAGTCGTAGTGTTGGAGTAGCTCCTGCATTGATAGATGTGAGTAAAAGGCATTTTAATGTCAAACTAAAATAATTTATAACAATGCATCATGTAATTTAGATATCAAAGGAATAGAATGCCGTCCTAGGTGTATATAACACATTAACAACAATTTGCAGAACTTTTTTTTTAAGAACAATTTTCAGAACTAAATGTCTTCTTCAGCCATTGTTCAGTATTAAGTGTGACCTCTCTTGGCACTTAACACATCTTGAGCTTTTTTTAAATGAAACCGAAGTCTTGAAATCATTCGATTAGAATTAGAAATTAGGATTTAATTTTATTTATGTTAAAGAGCGCACAAGTGGAAGGGGAGTAAAGCTTATACATTTATACTTAGGGTGACCATACGTGCCATTCTTCCCGGACGCATCCCGTCCAGGATTTCGGTGCGTCTTTCGGAAGTCGTATTTGTTGTCCGCATACGCCATTCAGTTAAAAACATAAGATATACAATCGTAGTTTCATTCTTACCTTAAAATGTAACGGTTGCTTTTCTGTAATAATAATAATAATCCTCTATGACGTATGCGGTCAACAAATACGACTTCCGGAAGACGAACACAAAATACTGGACGGGATGCGTCCGGGATGGTCACCCTATTTATACTATATTTTTTAAATACCAATTTCCTATATTTTCTGGTTGTATTTTAATAAAGAGACTGTGAAATAATTATATATGATCACTTTACTATTGCAAAAACAACAAATCTAATGATGGCCTAAGACTTTTGTACAGTACTGTATGTTCCGATGTGGAGCCGGGGTGCTGCCATTTTAGATCAACCACAATTTGCAGTGTTGTTTACATTTTCTTTTTGGCCATTTTACCTTTTTTTTGACGGCAAGTAAGGAGAGGACAGAAAAGTACAGGGAGGAAAGAGGGGTACGACCGCGAGCCGTGAATCGAACTCGGGTCGGCGAAAGTGCGAAAGCACCAGGAGTGCTGTTTACATTTAAACGCAGCTTATCAATCTATAAAAAAGCTCAAAATATAAATCAATTACTTACAAACTTATATTTTGAAGTGAAACAATACATTTGTGAGAAAAATATTTTTCTGATTATCAAACACAAAAGAGCCAGGATATTGTTTAGTAATATAATGAATTTCTATGTTTGGCTGAAGAAACAAAGTCATATACACCTATAGGATGGCATTAAGGCGAGTAAATTATAGGCTAATTTTAATTTTATGATTATTAATTATTAACTGATTATTAATTATTAACTATTTCTTTAACAGAATTGCAATCACTGAAATATGTCAGGTTACAGAATTTGTTATACAATAATAACTTCATTCATTATTCATTACTCATTATGTTTGTTTATCATTAATGGCGTGGCATTGATTCACAAAAAATTAAGACTAAAATAAAGGCATCAAAGTCCAAAAGGGGATATTTTGGTGATGATGTCTAACGCTGGATTTATGTTGTCATTTGAGGCCACATCCTATTTAGAGCATGCTTCCAGGAACCAGTTGGATTTGTTTTATGGTTAGTGTGGTCTGCCCGTTCTACTGCATTATAATCCATCGTGTAAATTTGCAGTAGCTAGACAAAATGAATCACTACTATAATGTGAAACAGCATTACAGTGCTTGATGTCTTTTAAGGCAATGCAGTTTCTGATCTACAGTATTGTTACTGTCAGTTATGCTGGGTAAACATCCCCAGGCAAGACCTGCAGAAAGCGAAAGTACTGCCTCTTTCTTTACTACAGACAATAGCAACGCTGGGATTCAACCAATTCCCTCTGGGACTAATGCTAAGACACAATGAAAAACAAACATTCCTTAAACCTGCAGCTAATGAAGCGGTCATAAATCATCTAATAAGCAGCAGTTGCTTTAGGTTGTGAATACGACAGTGATTATACTTAAATAGTACAGATTTCCTTTGCGTTTATATTACCCATTACCTTGGGTGCAGTAATATTGACGGAAGTTTGTTACGATGTTACTGCGCGCCGAGGTCAAAATGCTGCAAACTAAGTGCTCTTCCACCATACAATATAGTTCTCATTTTTATCCGCTTAAAAAAATTGCCAGGTTCTATTTGTGCCACCATACTTACTCCTGTAACTACTCATGTATCGGTCTTTAAATAGGGAAAACGTGGAGGTGTTTGGTGGCTTCCAAACTCATCCCTGCCTGGATCCCAACCAATGAATGGGGCTAGGCTAAATGCTAACACATTCACAACGCACTGCACAAAGACTAAGTGCACGCATCGAAAAAAGACAGGTATGTATTCATTTGTCTAAGTTGAGGTAAGAACATAGTAAAATATTGAAAAACAGTGGTGTTTTGAGCACCACAAACACAATCCAGTAGGCCACCATTGTTGTTATGATTGTCAAGTATTCATGCATGTCTGTATACTAAAAACTTAATCACCCTTTTCACATATTTTGTCGTTTACAGGGAAGTGACGTTTTCAAAAACTTTGAAAGCTGTTTTTAAAAGTTTATAGGACTGCAAAACGCTGCTGACGTGTAAAAGAACAGCGAAATAAAAAAACAGTTGCCCCTATCTGGATGAAAATGTTGTTGTGTAAACGTGGCTTTATATTCATGCGACAGCTGCTACTGTGTATGACCAAGCCCATACTGCAGCATTATATTGTTAACCAAACAAAGACAGTACAGACATTACCTGCATTTTAATAACATTAGGGAAATCCCCAGGTGAGATGTGATGCTCCCTCTGCAGCACCTGATAGATCTCAGGGAGGTGTGCGATCAGCTCCTCTTTCTTTTTCTCTTTGCCAAACAAGGTCGGCATTTCCTTCTTCAAGTAACTGATGATGTAAGCATGCACCTACAAGACACATGGCTAGAATTAGAAAGTCCCTGATGGGATACATGAATCAATGTATATATGTATTAATGAACAAGCCTTTTGAAAATACTTTCTTATAATGTTTTAGTGTTTTGTTCAGTTTTAGTGCAACTATGCATGAAGAAACTGTGGCCTAAAAAGTTATTATGCAAATGGATGATTCTCTTATGAGGTGTCATGAAACATTTTCATAAAAAAAGTAAATGCAAAGTAAGAGTATCAAAATAAGAAGCATACAGTTACAAACATCTCTTCATGTACTATTTTGCACATGATTTCAAATGACATCATACAAACCAATTTTGTTGTTTTTTCCACATTTAAGGGGGACATTTTCATTACCGCAATGTGTCCATAACTGGATTTGGGTGCTTTGACATGGAAATATTTATAATTAAAAAATCAAAAAAATAAAAAGCTTCAGTGCATGTTATACTATAAACATTTACAGTAAAGAAACATGTGATGTTTGGTAATCATTGGTAAATGTAGAAACAATAATAAGGAATATAAATGTGTCCAAGAAAAATTTTCTCATCCGCCACAACAATTTTCAATCATTGTTTAAGCCCTCAAAGAACTAACATTTTCAAAAAAAAAATATGTTGGAAGGGACATAATTGACTGTGACACTCAAGACGGCTACCAGGTAAGCAGTTCTTATTTTTTCTCTCCAGATAAAAGGTAAAATTTAGTTTGTCATTTTAGTTCTCATTACCGAAAAATGAGTTTGTAAATGCATATATTTAATGTAATATTACCGAGCCCCTAAAGTGGAGTAAAAAATCCAAAGTTTAGTTTCATATGAGAACATGAAACTATCGCGCGCACGTGAGCACGCAAAACTAAACTTAAAAAAAATTCTGCACATGAAGCTTTTGCGTGAGCACATGAAACTAAACTTTATTTAATTTTTCCTCCATGTCCCCTAGGGGCTCCGTATAATATCATGTTGCGGTAATGATAATTTTTATAATGATAATCTAAAAGATTTAAATAATTCTATAGGAAATATTTTTTAAATCCCCTAAAAAATGGTTGTCGTAAGTTCAGACCTTAATCTTATATATGTGGAAAAAAATTGGCTTCAAGGGCTTTTAGAAAAAAATCTGATGCTGGACACCTTCTAAGTCTGGATTTCGTGAGAATCACCCAAGTACAGCCTAAAAACAAGATCATTTTTAACAACACTGCTTTAAAACTAAAACTAAGTCATGACACTAAATGTATGTTAAAGCATTCTGTGATAAAATGTGGAGAATGGCTACGTGTTTAAACAATTTAATATCAACTGATGTTAAAATACAGGATTAATCTCACTGTTTAATGTTGACAATTTCTCTTCGATTTGCAAACCACCTCCCGCTTCTCCACCTGGTTACATAACCAAACACCACGACTGAATACCTTGAAAACGCCCTTGCTAAAGGGAACACTCGAAAAGTGTCAGTGTTTACACAAACATTTTCCTCAATATTAAGGAAGTGCACAGCAGGAGATCCAAAACAAGGCTTGGCTTTTTCCTTCCATGCCGTGTTTATTCCTCTTTTGGTCGACTGGCAGGCAGAATGTGAGGGGGGAAGGCAATGACGAGTGGCAAGACGAGTGGGGTGGAGAGGTTAGGAAAAATAAGGGCCGGGCTCTCCTACGGCACATTACACGCATTCCTTTGTACCACGGAAAGGGACTTTTTTGGGCCTTTCCAGGAGATGGAGCATGTACTTAACTGCCTCGCATGGCTCTACCGTCGCAGGAAGATGTAGGATTCCTGTTTGCTGGACGTCTTTTGAAAATATTGCGGAAGAGATAAGACACACTTTCGGTCGTGGTCCCGTAAAGGGATTGTTAATAGCGGCCAGGTTTAAGAGAAAGAGGCAACCATGCATGTGTTGATGGAGGTTAATAGGGCACAGTGTGTGAGTTTGTGGAGTGCGGCCAGCCAAAAACAATAGTGGTTGACCTGAGGTCAAGTTCAAGACAAAACAGACAATGGGCAGTGATGTTGGAAAGTCTTGGGGTTGAAGGCGTAGGTCAGTCTATTATAATAACATAATTATATTGTAAAATCAAAGGTGATACAACATTTTAAAGGTCCCGTTTTTCCTGATCCCATTTTTCAAACTTTAGTTACTGTGTAATGTTGCTGTTAGAGCATAAATAATACCTGCAAAATGATAAAGCTTTAATGCCAAGCAATATATTTTCTTTAATAGACGTCCTAACAGCGAACTGTCGGTTTGGACTACAGTCCTCTATACTTCCCAGTGGAATTACGTCAAAATAAGAGTTTTTGACTAAGCGCCGCCCACAGGAAAATGTCAGTCGCCAGCTAAGCTCAAACAGCTCTGCTAAGCTAAGCTAAGCTAAGCTGTCGAATCACAACACACTTAACAAACTACCCAATCAGAAATCAAACCTTGATGCTCCTAATCTCTTATGCTACGTACACACCAAATGCGGGGCATCGCTCGAGTTGAATATTTTCAACTTGGGCGAAGACCTGTTTCAGGCACAATTCGCATTGCCCCACACGAGGACACGTCTGATCGCGTCTTTACATTGACTTTATATGTAATCTAATCGTGGAAATCATTGAATTCGTGTCTGGTGTGAACCCACAGTTAGATCATAATACGAATATCTTACCTTAGCAAGACGGGCTCTTTTGATGAGGTCATTCAGCTTACGTAGGGCAGCGTTATGAGGCAGACTTTGAATGTCCCTGAAGAGATCTTGCGTTTCAGCTTCAAACAGTCGACGGTTTTCTGAGTTTTGAAGAGGCTTGGCCCAGAAGGAGCCCAGATAGACCCTCACAACCTCTGGCGTGTTGATTACCTTTCCCAGTGACCACATCAGGGCACCGTAAACCCGCATTAGCTGCTGAGTGTCCACCTGGTCGGCCTTGTTCAGCACCACGCGGATTTTGTCATCCTGTCCGCGGAAAGCTTTGATGGCTTCGGAAAACTCGTCAGATATGTCCAGTTTGTGGGCATCAAAGAGGAGGATGATGCGGTCCACTCGTTCTCCGAACCAACGCAGAACTTCAGTGAAATCATAGCCTGTAGTAAGAAAATGACACTGTTAGAGA
The DNA here is from genome assembly GCF_027580225.2 of Misgurnus anguillicaudatus. NCBI lineage: Eukaryota > Metazoa > Chordata > Actinopteri > Cypriniformes > Cobitidae > Misgurnus > Misgurnus anguillicaudatus. Next base: position 28,891,642 of record NC_073343.2, on the reverse strand, counting down.
ACATGTTTGGTGGACAACCGATATGGGATTTTTAAATGAAGTTTATTTAAAGGTGCAGTGTGTACTTTTTAGAAGTATCTCTTGACAGAAATGCAAAATAATATACAAAACTTTATAAAAAGGTCTTCATACACCTCTGATAATAATGAACTTTTATGTTTTTATTACCTTAAAATGAGACGTTTTTATCTACATACACAGAGGGTCCCCTTACATGGAAGTCGCCATTTTGTGCCTCCATGTTTCTACAAAAGACCTTAACGGACAAACTTTTTTATTAAGTTGTGTCCGACGATTACATGTTTTTCCCGTGGCAGATACCGTAGCTTCTCTATGCGTTTCAAAACAAGGGGTGAGCAGTGGACCGAGCAGTTGGTTGCAATTCACAACCTCATCACTAGATGCCACTAAAATTTACACACTGCACCTTTAACTAAGTTCGGGAGGAGCATGGTCATGTAATCCAACCAATTAGCGCAAAGAGGTCTCTATAGACGGTTTCATGTGACGAACGTGCGTTGTCGCGGTTACGCATTTGGACGAAACTTAAATTCTGGTCTTTGTTTGTTTAATGGTCTGGCTAGTGGCTAAACTTAACTCTGGAACAAATAGCTTGTCGAAAGCCCCAAATGTTTTGGTTTCCAAAGACAAGGGGAGATGGCAATCACGGATCACCGCTATGTGAAGGGAGGTTTGGCAGCGATCTGTAGTTAACATTGTATACATTATAGTACACATTTCACACAGTAACGTAAGCTAAGTATAGTTTTGTTTATTTTGCTTGTTATCAGAAATAAACTACTCTAAAAGGACTTTGTTGTAATTGATTCTTTGCGAAGTTTACCTGAAGTTACGTTTCTTCCACGAAAGCCATTTGTTTATATTGTTACTGCTGAAACCGCCTATATATGGCTGTCCCTCACCTCTGTCATTTAACAAATCTGTCAAATATTTTCATTTAAAATGAATTAATCCTTTTTTACATTTTATGTGTTGTTTGGTTCGGAAACCACAACATTGGCACTATAGTGCCATACTCAGGGTTCCCACACCGTAGTTAACTTCAAATTCAAAAGACCTTTCAAGAACTTTCCAGGTCCAATACCCTCAAATTCAAGGACTAAATATGGGGATTTTTGCTTATTTTTAAGTGAGAGCAAGGTTACATTGTGTTACCTTTTAAGATACATTGTTACAGTTCCCTTTCGAGGGAACATGCGCTGCGTCACTGCGGTGACACTTTGGGGACGCCTCCAGGGGTAAGTGCGTCTGAATGTGTACATCAAATTCAACCAATGGTGAGACTTAATGACAAAGACAGGGCGACGTGGGAGCCAGGAAGTATATCGCTATCTGAAATATTACTGAAAAATTGTTATGTAATGACAAAATGTGTTATTAAACTCTACAATTGTCACATTCTTTCCCTTATGCATTAATAACAACTGTTTACACCTTACTTTTAATAGCTCGGAAGACAGAGTCGGATGTAAAGATCAGTTTTCAAGCTCTGTATCCGTGCACAGATAACTAACCCAGTGTGACCATGGTAACCTCATAGAGAAAGATCCGGTACATCAGTCCTCACAGACTGAGCCATACATGTATCTCATTATAAACTCATAACGAAATTATTGGCTGTCTGCGTTTCATTGCATTAGTTGATAAATTCAGGTTTTTACGGGATGACTTGCTTATCCAAAAAAATCCTAATAGAGCAAATCGTGCTGTTCCAATAATAACAATGGCACGGATTACATACTGCTACAAAAAATTTATGAAAACCACTGCCAAGATTTTACCAGGGCGGAGCTCGGTGCTTACTGTGTGAGAACTGTGTCTTGTTCAATGTAAGTCAATGTAGTCTATCAGAAGGCTTTCGGTTGTTGAATATTACATTCATTTTAACTAGCAGACTCAAAATAAAATACAAATATTCCCATGCCTCGTTTAGGACATCTGCACAATTCATAATTTTTAACGGCACAATTTCAAACAGGTCATTTTTTTAAATAGTGCACTGCACAAATGTCCAAATTTCACAATTTAAACTAATGAAATATCATATTTGGCTGACGCACAAGCACAATAGTGTTTAATGAAAAAGAGAAATCGAAACTCAAGTGAGTGGATCTAAAGCAGGAACAGATGTGCAACGCCTATCTGTCTTATCCCTCACGCCTAAACCAGCACCCGTTCGTGAGCTCCGCCACCAGGCCTAATCTGCAGCCTGCAGCAGTATCTCCGCAGCCTTGTGTTTTCAAAGATAACATGACTTTCACAGCATAAACAAACACAACTTGAAATTAGTTGTAAATTGCCTGGCAGTGTCCTGCCATTTCATTTCAAAATAAAAGAATGTGATAAAAGCATGCTGGGATTACAAGCATGTTTTGCTAATCGTTGAACCTGTGACACATAAAAACTAGATACATACTGAGGTTCCACAACGCTGATGTAACTGTTAAAGCATATTTGGCAAGCTAAACCCGAGCTCCAGACGCGAGGAAAATGAAAGTGAGAAATGCTGACTTCATAACACCACGCACGCTCATCAGGGTTTCCAGCGTGTCTGCTGTTGGCGTGTAACGGGACGGGCATGGAAACGATAGAGGAAGTTTACGAAGAAATGTGCTGACTGAAATGAAAACTAATGACTGAAGTGTTATGATTGTTCCTCACACTGGAAACAGTCCCCAGGTCCTGCGGGAGTACTTGCTTTCAATGTAGTCATGTGTGCAGTAATGCATCACTGCAAATTTATTTGCAAGCCACAGAGACTCTGAAATTTAAAAATCTGTCATGTGACATTTCTTACGCTCCACTGAGCCAATCCATGACTATTCAAAAAGCAGATATTCTGAACTATATGAAACTAAATTCTGGTCCTCAAATCTGATTGGACGAGAGGCGTGCCAAAAGAGCTGATACGGAAGCAAAGTGTGACCCTGTCTGTAAAATCAACGCTGTTATGGATGTATATCAGCACGCTGTGATCAGCACGCTTGTGCTAATTTATGTGACCCTGGACCACAAAACATAAGGGTAATTTTTTTAATTGAGATAACATCACCTGACTTTTAATTGATATATGGTATATGGTTAGGATAGGACAATATTTGGTCGAGATACAACTATTTGAAAAAAAAAATCTGAGGGTGTTGAAAAGTTGTTAAAGTTTTCCAAATGAAGTACTTAGCAACACATATTACTAATGATATTTTTTATATATTTACGGATACAAAATATCTTCGTGGAACATGATTTTTACGTAATATCCTAATGATTTTTGGCATTTTTTGACCAATACATACAAAGTATTTTTGACTATTGCTACAAATATATCCATGCTACCAATGACTCTAACAGACACTTATTCAATGTTTTAACATTAAAGGGATAGTTCACACAAAAATGAAAATAATGTAATTAATGACTCACCCTCATGTCTTTCCAACCTCCGTTCATCTTCGGAACAGAGTTTAAGATGTTTTAGATTTAGTCCGAGAGCTTGTTGACCCTTCATTGAAAATCTGTGTGCGGTATACTGTCCATGTCTAGAAAGGTGTTAAAAACATCATCAAAGTAGTCCTTGTGACATCAGTGGGTCAGTTAGAATCTGTTGAAGCATTTTGGTCCAAAAAAAAAAAATTACGACTTTATTCAGCATTGTCTTTTCTTCTGCGTCTGTTGTAAAGCGCATGCGCGAGACTAAAGTCACGTCACTGCAGTGACACGGCAGACGTGTTATCCTCAGACATGTTTGCAAAGTTTGTTTTTCCAAACTTACAGCGTGCGTCTCCCTCGGACCGTAAATGAAGCCCGGGTGCACAAAAAACAAAACAAACAAAAAAAACAGCTGGGGCGCACCAGATAACACGTCATCCATGTCACTGCAGTCACATGACTTTAGTCTCGTGTATGCGCTTCACAACAGACACGAAAGTAAAGACAATGCTGAATAAAATTTTTGTTATTTTTGGACCAAAATGTATTTTCGATGCTTCAACACATTCTAACTGACCCACTGATGACACGTGGACTACTTTGATGATGTATTTATTAATTTGAACAGTATACCGTACGTAGATTTTCAATGAAAGAACAACAAGCTCTTAGACTAAATATAAAACTTCTTAAACTGTGTTTCCGAAGATGAACGGAGGTTGGAACGACTTGAGGGGGAGTCATTAATGACATTATTTTTATTTTTGGGTGAACTATCCCTTTATTATTTTAAGGGGAAGTATTGAAGAATAATGTGGTCTGTTTGAAGATGTCCGTCTTGTTATTACTATCAAATGTTGTTTTGTATTCTCTCTCTGGTGCAGCATGTGTGTGGCCATGTGACAATGCGTATCTCCCTGTCTTTGTTTAGCATACAATACAAGACAGACTAGCTCCTGAACATCTTAAGATATGACCAGATGAGCCAAAATAACACAAGAATTAATATCTTCCTGTAGGGTAAATAATGCACTGCAGTCACTGACCTCTGCTTATACGCTGCTTCTCCCCAGAAAGGATTCCCGGTGTGTCGATGATACTAATGCTCTGCAGAACCTGGTTGGGCATCTGTGAGCAGATGAACCTGATGAAATAGACAGAGATTGCATTACCATATGTTAGCACAGCAAACACTGGTGGTGATACGTTTGCTTGTTGACACAACGCAACGCGTCATGCTGTGAGACTTGTCATGTCTTTTTTGGCCTACAGGTTTTGAGATTTTAAAGTGCACCTTTTTCATTGCTAAAAACAACATTATTTTGTGTATTTGGTATAATACAATGTGTTTGCGTTACATACATTTGGTACATACATAGCTCCAGATTTCAGATTTCAAAAGCGCTGTGATCCTGATTGGTCAGCTAATCTGTACATTGTGAGTGGTCTGAATACCTCTGACGTCAGCCGGAAATGTGACGCTCCTTACCATGTTTGAAAGATTTGGTTGCTATCAGGAGCATGATTAGTCCATTTTCTTAAAAGAAAATCCAGATAATTTACTCACCACCATGTCATCCAAAATGTTAATGTCTTTCTTTGTTCAGTCGAGAAGCAATTATGTTTTTTGAGGAAAAAACTGCATTATAACTGTTATGTGTTGGGGTCCATTAAAGTCCATTAAAATGAGAAAAATCCTGGAATGTTTTCCTCAAAAAACATAATTTTTTCTTGACTAACAAAAAAAGACATCAACATTTTGAATGACATGGTGGTGAGTAAATTATTTAATTTAATCGACTAATCCTTTAACTTACAGGCCGTGAGTCCGAAGCGGGAGGAATTATGATAATGTCAGTCTTGTCGTCATCACCAATCCTAGGAAGTAAACTGTTGCCTACAATCCGTGTGTTTGTTGTAGTCCAAGAAAAGAGATTTACGTTGGAGATGATAACTCATGCCATCGTTTAATTTGGGGTTTGTACCTTTAACATATCATTAACATGTACTAAAACACACTTACACACCAAAGGAAATGTAAAAACGTGAATCAGAAAATAGGTGCTCTTTAAACTTTAAGTATTTCTCGATTTATACATGAAGCATACATTAAGATTACTATAAAAGTTATTTTCTTGTAGGAATCCATGTTAAGATTAGCCAGAATGTCAAGTTAAAATATGTATTGCACCACTGATTCAAGCGAATTTAAAAATTCATATTTTTTTAATAAAACCTAAAAGGAAATTGCAACATCTGTCAGCTGCAAAGCAGAAGGAGACATTGTGAAATACGGGAAGAGGCATTAAACCAAGTTTCGTTTTAAAGAAAATTAGATATATATACCTTCTTTATTCATAAAAAGACCGAAGATGAAAGAACGAGAGGTTGAGAAAAAGAAACCCATGCCCAAAAGTGCCATCACATGACGCACAACGAGATCCACAGGAAACAAAGTGCATTGTTTCTGGGTTCCTTTGGAGGAGAGGAGATGCTCTCTGTCAAGTGTGTCTTTGACCTTTATAGTGGTCACTGTCAAAGAAGTACTTACCCATTTCCACTCCACATAAATATCCAGCAAACAGGAAAAAGACCTTTGTCCAACTGTCTACATGCTAAAATTAAACATTAAAAACTATAGTTACATAGACCTACATGAGAAAATACTTCTAAGTAAAAGATATCACACCGAGTGCGTGGGATGAAAGGAAGATTTGAATGGGCGTCAGAATGAGTTGTTTTCCTCTTTAAAATGATGACGGGTTAACCTACTGCGGTAGAATTGACACAAAGCACTGTGTCAATGTGTATTTACCATGACTTCATAGTTTCTTTTGTCCTTAGCATTACTGTAAATTTTAAACAGGCACTGGAAGAACCTGTACTGAATGACAGGATAATGGAAAATCATAGTTTTGGGAATGGTTAGATACTGTATCTAGTTGATAAGAATGTCTGCATCATACATTTCCCTGCCTGCATGATATTATGTTTAGCAAGCATTGTTTCAAGTTTCATTGTAATATGGTGATATAGGGGTCAATGTATTACAGGTTAATCCAGAAATATTTTTACCCTCAGGCATGGGCTGTCTCTCAATCTGCTTCCTTGCTCCCAAGGTCGTGAATCAGTCTATCGTGTATGCAGGTGCCCGCACTAGTAAGGACCCTAGCTTACTTCACATTGGGACACTGTTTACTTATTTTTCTGTGATGTGGCTGCTTAAGCACATTACAGGTTAATCCAGAAATATTTTTACGCTCAAGCATGAGCTGTGTCTTAATCCGCTCCCTAGCTTCACTTTTGGGTCCTTTAAGGGGGGTCTGAAATCACTTGGGGCCTCATGTATAAAGCATGCGTATGCACAAAACAGGGCTGGAAACGTGCGTATGCCAGTTCCCACGCAAAGGTTGTGATTTATAAAAAAACAAACTTGAATGGGCTTGCAGGGTGGGATATTAGGATGATTCATGTATGCACACTTGCAGGTGATCTGTGATTTATAAAGGGAACATTGCTTTGTTTTATAAGTCTTCATAATTGTTGGTGTATGCCATTTTTGGCTTTTGTGCGTACTTTTAGTAAGAATCCTACGCACAGTTTTATACATGAGGCCCTTGGTTTGTTCACATATACACCTTGAACTGCTCCGAGATCATTTGGAGGGTTCAAACGAACTAGGTGTGAAAGTAGTTTGTGGTCTCTTCCTGTCTAGCGATGTGTGTTTATATTAAAACTGAATCAAACGTTTGTCTGAATCAAAAGTTCTGTCGCATTTCAAGTTTATTGAGTTGGCTTGAGAGCGATTTCCGGTTGGAGAGCTTTAGAAAAGGTCACCTGATTTCCGGTAAGGGAACACAGGAAAAATCAATGCCCACTGGTTTTTGCGTTTCATTGTGGGAATTTTTAGGACACACTGGAAGGATTTCGCGATTGAGACAGAGCCATGGCTAACTGGTGCGACCAGTACATGCAAACAGCCTGTGTGTTTTAGATATTTAAATTGAAATACTACAACACCACAAAATATAAAAATACACCACAAATAAAAAAAAGAAATACCATAAAGTTGGAATATCATTAAAACGTCAAGATTTGAAGCAAGTTGGGATGCACCGGTGTATCTGCCTTATCAGTAAAGGCAGATAAAAGAAATGGGTCTCATTCACTAAGCATGCGTACGCACAGATTTGTGCGTACGGGCGTTTTAACTTACAAATCATGATTCAAGACTCATTTAACAAAAACTTGCATTCTAAAATTTCTTTTAAATGTATGCAAAAACGCAAGAACAACTCAGACCACACGTATGCAACAATCATGAACAAGGAAAAAGAACCCTATAAAATATATAATATATTTATACCTTGTTCTTGATTATTTCGTACGTGTGGTCTAAGTGGGTGATTCTCACGAAACCATTGAAACACCACAGCACTAATGATTTTAGCTTTAAAATGTGTAATATAGTAACATTAAAAAGCATCAGAATTAACACAATACTGTGTTCTACCTTGCACAATGTGTGATTTCAACATAAGAATTTATCATTTTCTGCTGAAATTCTCATTACCGCAATGTGTCCGGCTGTGTTTGAACATGCGTTATGTTGTAATTTAATCAAATTAACACAAAAATATTAAGAAAAAAAATAAATGGTTGTTTTGCTAGACTACTTTAGATGACAGAAAAATATTTACTGAATATTCATGTATAATAATAATGAAGAAAAATTAGGAAAATTATGTGTCCATGCCTGATGTTCTCATCCTCCGCAACATTTTTTGAGAACAGTTTAAGCACACATACAGAATTTTAATAAAGTTTGATTTTGGGTGACCAAGCACATGGACCAGTTACTTCAAGATGGCTACGAGGTAAGATCATTTTTTACAGTTAATTTGAAATATTGTCTTGTCAGAATGCTTACACAATATTTTGATCATAATTACCGCAACAGATGCTTATTAAATGTTAATTTAATTAATAGAAGCATAATACTTTGATTTTAAATGCATGTGCAGAATCTCCAAATTATGTTCTTTCAGGTTTGTCATGTTATTTTGAAAATATGTCAGTGTTGATGTTTTCTGACTGTTGCGGTAATGAGATTTTTTAGGACTAATTTTTTAATTTATGTTACAAAAAGTGTTAAATGATAAATAAAAGTTTTTAAATTAATGTTCCCATTTACTCCAGACTTTGTTTTTCAATGTCTGGTGGAATAAAAAGTAAATTTAAGCAATTTTTACATTTTCATGCTTGACATTTTTAAAAGTTTTCGTGAGAATCACCCAAGTTGTTCCTAAGTTCCTGCATACATCCAAAACACATTTCAGTTTGAAAGCTTTTGCTAAAATCATGACGTACGCATGCTTAGTGAATGAAACCCATTATTTCCCACTATCAAAAGGGGGGGTGCCTCAGATCTCATGCTGTGTGTTATTTTTATTTTTTTTAAATGAGTGACAGTGACAACAGAAATCCAGCTTGTGTGCTCTGTACTTTAAGTACTTTTTACAAGGAGTAAAATAAAAATCTTTCACTATCGGTAGATGTCATTCTACACAAATGAATTCAGTATCGGCACTGAAATTCTGTAACTGTCCGTGCATCCCTAATAATTACCTGTTTAAGAAGGCGTTTCCAAATGCATTCAGCTTGCGAAAAGGTTTCTTGGGGTCAACAACCAAGGCGTTGCCAGGGACGACCCCCTCATTCTCATTATACATCACAGCAATGAATCCATCTGTCGTTGGTTCAGGGCCAATTCGCATCCCTGGAAAATCCTGCTCCAGAAGATACCTGCAGCAGGTGAGAGAGAGGTTAACCACTACTTTTAAAATGCTACTTATTAGAGAGACACAATCATGTGATTTGTGTGTTAGTTTATCAAACCTAAACAATTGACCAATATAACTGGCACCCCAAAATGTGGGCGAATATGAAAACAGACCAAGTCATCAGTCTTGCTTTCCTGTAACTCCCTAACTAAATAGATCCTTAACACATCCTGTGAGAGGATGACAGAGTGTCAAAGGTTTCCAAGCAAAGAAACACACATGGCGTGTCGCTAGATGTAACATAAACATAAGGGAAGTATAAATCAGACTGCATTCGTAGTAAAAATACAACTGAATGTTGTCTCCGTGCATAATATGTCTGATAAAAGAGATATTGAAATTTTGGGAAGCAGTGATTTAAATCTCTAATGCTGAGAATTAACCTTTCCAGGATTAACTCATTTATTCACGATACTACTGATGAGACTCAACACAGACATTAAAGTACTACTGCACTGACCAACAGTGAAAGTCAATATGAAAAATTATAGCTTTTATGATTTATTTGCTTACTCTGCAGCTTTCTGAATCACTTTACAGATGAATGGACTGTGTGAGCTGGCACAGGCTTTTTTAACACACTCCAATGTGAGGCTTTGCAGTAACCACAAAGAGCTGACTGTACTCAATGCTACATGTGACTGAAGAACTGTAATATGAAAAGCAGGCCTTTATATACAATACTGTTCAAAAGTTAAAGGAATAGTCAGTTTTCTTAAAAGAAAAATCCAGATAATTTACTTACCATCATGTCATCCAAAATGTTGATGTCTTTCTTTGTTCAGTCCAGAAGAAATTATGTTTTTTGAGGAAAACATTGCAGGATTTTATTCATTTTAATGGACTTTAATGGACACCAACACTTAACCCTTAACTCAACACGTAACAGTTTTTTTCAACGGAGTTTCAAAGGACTATTAACATTTCCAAACGAGGCATTAGGGTCTTATCTAGCGAAACGATTGTCATTTTGACAATAAAAATAACAAATATACACTTTTAAAGCACAATTTCTTGTCTAGGTCCGGTCCTGAAAGCGTCTGCGTAACCTCACGCAATACGTCATGACGTCAAGAGGACGAACGAGAAATTCCACCCCAGTGTTTACAAGTGTGTTGAAAGAGGACCGTTCCGACGTTGTTGTATGTGAACTGATACTAATTAATGTCTTTGTGTCAGTTTATTGTTTACAATGGTCCGCAAATGTGCGTTTTATATATGTAACACGTGACCTCCCTACGTCACTACGCATTTACACTAGGTCGCGCTGGACCGGACCTAGACGAAAAGCTGTGATCTAAAAGTGAATATTTTTTATTTTTCTTGTCAAAACTGACAATCGTTTTGCTAGATAAGACCCTTATGCCTCGTTTGGGATCGTTTATAGTTCTTTGAAACTCTGTTGAAAAAAACTGTTACGTGTTGAGTTAAGTGTTAAGTGTTGGTGTCCATTAAAGTCCATTAAAATGAGAAAAATCTATGTTTTCCTCAAAAAACATAATTTCTTCTCAACTGAACAAAGAAAGTCATCAACATTTTGGATGACATGGTGGTGAGTAAATTATCTGGATTTTTCTTTCAAGAAAATGTACTATTCCTTTAAGTGTGACCTGTTTTTTTATATTTTCCACCTTTTAGAGTAGTAGTAAACTCATTAAAACTATGGAATAACATTAGGTGTAACCCTAAGATGCTTTTTTTAATGTATTAAAAGAGTTTATATCAAATCTGTACTCTAATTGGCTGCTCTATCCTTTTTTTAAGCTATCCATTTCTAAAATAAAATAAAATAAAACATCTGTTAAGTGTAGTCACATTAAACATTTGCATGCTAGTGTATATTTATGCTTATACCACGGGTCTGTTGAATGCTTTATTCTGATTGGTTGAGAAATCTTCCATGGGTATGCATTATTTTTTGATAAACGCACACCTGGCCTGTCAAATGTCTTAAAATATTCTATAAATAATTTATATATACACATTACAATGAATTTTCTTGAAAGAATACTGCGTCATTTGCACGCTTGACTTATATCATAATGCGTGTAAAAGCAATGAATTACCTTATGAAGGTGGTTTTCCCTGTTGAATACTGTCCGACCAGCAACACCATAGGCTTGCTTTGGAAGTCCGCATCTTCCAGTGCCGGCGAGTGAAAATCATGGAAAAGATACGTTTCCTCTAAAGGCAACAGTTTCTTAGTATAAAGACTTTGGAGTCCTTCTGTAACTGTTTGAAACATATCGCCCTCCTTGTTCCTACCACCCTGTTCCTTATTGACCCAAGTGAACATGCTCTCGTTCCTCTTCGGTCTGTTTTATCCGTGATGCAGCGTCAGTTCCCTTTTTATATTCGAGGAACATAAAACTGTGTCCAATCTTTCCCTGACTAGACTTGTTTTCAGGACGTGACAGACCGAAGCTCGTTGGCTTGTACTGTCCAGCTGTGACGCCGTGACCTCACCTGTGTTGCTTTATGTGACGCTGCGTCGCATGACTCTTCATGAATATGCATAATAAACAATGACGCACGTGTTTTCTCATTGGAGCGAGCACTGGTGAGGGCGGGTATCTAGGGTGGAGCTGCTGGGGCTGATAAATAGCTGAAAATCTGAAATTTGGGAAACGAAACTTATTACTGTTGTCTCGAAGTATATTGCATTATTTAAAAGGAATTAACAGACAACTGGATATTTCAAAACAACTTCCCTTACGAAAATTAAGCGTGTTATTTTTTAGTAAAAGTGCAGTGTTTTTGGCGTATTGATTCGGTGTTTTTTTTAGACATAATTAAATGATGGTTACTGTAGCAAAACAAATGGTTTATTTAACTATACTACGTTTATTTGTAGTAAAACCATGGATAATTTTTAAGAGATGACGTTATAAAAAAGCAGATTAAATATCCACAAATTTATCCAACCCATTTATGTATTTTGTATAAATTCTTGTTATATATTAGCACACAACGTTTGCAGTTTTTAATTGTGACTTTTTTCCCTGCTTCACTCTGCCCCTACAGAACCGTTTCTCAATCCAAAGGCTGCAGCCTGCGGAGGTCGCATTTGCAGGCCGCATACGTCATCAAGCCAGGTTTATTTTAGTTAACTGAACCTTACTTTCGCAAGCCTTGAGCATTTTACAACAATTTAATTACAACTTACAATAATAGTCAACGTTATAATTGTTAATATTTTGAATTAAGATAGTCTTGATGACGTAAGCAGCCTGGATATGCGACCTCCGCAGGCTGCAGCCTTCAGATTGAGCAACGGACAGACTGAACAGGCAGGGCTGTACATTTACGCCACCTAGCGGTCCGTATAAACGCTGTGACACTAGAAACATTAAACAGATGGCTACGGATATCATGGAAACAACAGCATAAAGGTAAAGTTTTATAATAAACTCTAATGTTAGCTTAAGAAATTACAACCAAAATGTTTAAAATAACTAACTGACATACAAAACAAATCAGGTTAGTCAAAATCATCTAGAAAAGACGCCGAAATGTTGTCATCCTAATAGTAAACAAATAACGGATTTATCAATACCTCTAGCAATACATTTGAATTAAATTAATACTGACGCCTTATCATAATGTCCAGTTTTCAACTTTAGAAATGATTACAACATTTACTGTAAATCCTTTAATCATTGCTAAACTTTCTTTCTGACTCAGCTGTCGTCATATAAGTCTCCACACAGTGAGCGAAAAAGTATAAACATTATTAATGTACATTTAATCATAGAGTATACTTACTAAAGTAAACTATTTCTTAAATACTATTGTGCTTTTGAATCATACCACAGTCAATATTAAAGTATACTATTAACAGTATGTACAGCTTTACACTATTAAATAATACACCACATCACTATAGTATTATACATTAACAAGGTGTAGTCATTACTATAGCAAATTGTAGTATACTGTAGTAATATTATAGTAAAGACTTTAGCATACTCATGTAGAAAAGTTAAGTGTTAGTAAATTGGTGTCAATTATAGTAAACTATACTAAAATTCTAATATACTATATAGTGCCTTTAAAGTTTGAATCTTACTATAGTAAAATTAGAGTATACTACAACTATCAGTTCCCTAGAGTAAATACTACAAATCACTATAGTATTATACATTAACACGGTGTATTGATTACCATAATATACTACAGTATAATACTACAGTATACTACAATGTACTATAGTAAAGACTATACGTTAATATTTTATTATGTGGGAAAGTTAAGTGTCAATAAATTGGTAGTAAGCTATTTCTTAGATACAATAGTGCTTTTGAACCATACCATAGTCAATATTAAAGTATACTACAGTATTTACAGCTTTACACTATAATTAATACTAAACATCACTATAGTATTATACATTAACAAGGTGTAGTCATTACTATAATATTATTACAGTATACTACAATTTGATATAGTAAAGACTTAAGCATACTACAGTAGTTTATCATGTAGAAAAGTTAAGTGTCAGTAAATTGGTGTCAATTACAGTAAACTATACTAAAATTCTTATATACTATATAGTGCCTTTAAAGTTTGATTCTTACTATAGTAATTATTAGAGTATACTACAGGATTTAACACAGCTTATCAGTTCCCTAGAGTAGACACTACACATCACTAAAGTATTATACATTAACAAGGTGTAGTGATTATTACTATAATATACTACAGTATACTACAATTTGATATAGTAAAGACTAAAGCATACTACAGTAGTTTATGTAAAAAAGATAAGCGTCAGTAAATTGGTGTCAATTACAGTAAACTATACTAAAATTCTTATATACTATAGGTTTGTTAAAGTTTGATTCTTACTATAGTAAATATTAAAGTATACTACAGAATTTACCACAGCTTATCAGTTCCCTAGAGTAAATACTACACATCACTAAAGTATTATACAGTAACAAGGTGTAGTCATTACTATAATATTATTACAGTATACTACAATTTGATATAGTAAAGACTAAAGCATACTACAGTAGTTTATGTAATAAAGATAAGTGTCAGTAAATTAGTGTCAATTACAGTAAACTATACTAAAATTCTTATATACTATAGTTTTGTTAAAGTTTGATTCTTACTATAGTAAATATTAAAAGTATACTACAGGATTTACCACAGCTTATCAGTTCCCTAGAGTAAATACTTCACATCACTAAAGTATTATACATTAACAAGGTGTAGTGATTACTATAATATACTACAGTATACTACAATGTACTAAAGTAAAGACTATACTACAGTATTTTATCATGTGGGAAAGTTAAGTGTCAATAAATTGGTAGTAAACTATTTCTTAGATACTATAGTGCTTTCGAACCACACCATAGTCAATATTAAAGTATACTACAGCTTATCAGTTCACTATTGTTAATACTCAAAGTGCGATTTGTAAAAAAAAAAAAAAATTATGAACCACAGGCTTATATTGATTATTCAGGGTATTAAGCTATTTCTTGAGTAAATATTAAAAAGTATACTACAGGATTTACTACAGCTTACCAGTTCCCTAGAGTTAATACTACAAATCATGATAGTGTTATAAATTAACAGGGTACCACAGTATACTACAATTTACTATATTAAAGTAAAGTATACAATAGTATTTTATCAAGTGGGAAAGTTAAGTGTCAATTATAGTTAACTATACTAAAATTCTTCTTAACTATACTATAGCGCCTTTGAAGTTTAAACCTTTCAATATTAAAAGACTTGCATATACTACAGTATTTTATGATGTGGAAAAGCTCAGTTTTTTTTTAATTATTATTATTTTTTTATTTGTATACCCTAAAATTGAAATCCTTCAACAACACTTCACAACAGGACATGTTGTTTTTCATCATTTTTATATATTGATATATTTATACATATATTACACATTCAAACAATATTTGTGCAAAAACATCCCTACCATGAAATATGATCTGGATTACTGTATGTGTCTCTGGCAGCATGGCTGGAGGCATAAAGGCATTATTTCAAACAGTTTTACAAAATAAAATACTACAAAAACAAAAGGACAATAGATTCCGATGCATAGCATCCATTAATTACAACATTACATCAAATAATGTGTCAAAGTGGTAAACACAGGGAAGGTTAAGTCATGTAAGAAAAAGTTTTACATGCATAAAAACTGAGGTTTTGCTTTTTGACAGTGGAACCCTTGCAAGGGTCCCTGTTTAGTGCCGATACAGTCCTTCATGAATGCTCCATAGTCAGATCCTTTACAGCTACTACACCGAACAGAAACATGTCCACCTTTGCCCACACAAACGAGACTTTCAAGACACAAAACTCCTCGTCAACTGTTCGCGACACCACCACAACACTTACAACAGATGTTAGCTCAAGTACTTATTTGCATATTGTACAAAACCACCAGATACAACCAAATACACAACTGATCAGGGTTACTAAACACAAAGGGTTACCTTACAGACTAACAACCTATGCGAGAGATGTGAAGATGGGCGTAAACGGGTTCCTCTCACTTAGGACTAGCCAATGAACACTCCGATTTCTCTTTTCTATGACATTCACTTGCTTTATTAGAGTTTAAGTATTTTTAACTGCACCTTAGATTTGGCTGGAATTGGGAGATGTCTACTCAAACCTCCTTGTTTTTAAGGCTACAGCAACCTATCCCAGCAAGGCACTGTTGTTTCTCATTTCAATAGCAAAAGCTTAACAGCTCTGACTGTTATTTTTGCTCGTTGTAAACCCAAACTGGGCGCCTCCTCTCTAAGCCTCGCTCTTTGAAGCCCAACAACCTCGGCCCGGGAGCGCCATGTGACTTTACTGTGGTCGGACCCAGTGAAGTTGAAATCACGGATCAGGCAGGTCGGAGGTGTCGACGTTCACCTTGATGTAGATGGTGTCGTCTTTGATATACGTCCCGTTCTCCAGGACGGTTTGAGCCACAAAAAGCGGGCAACCCGAGGCGATGTTCATTTCGCCGGTGGGTCGGCGAAAGCTACTGCTGTTGGGGTCCGGCTTAAAGGCATCGCTTAAATGTTTTCTCGCCGGCCCTTGGTCCATCAGCATCAACGTCACTTTCTGTTTGAACGGCCACGGCAGCAAAGGATCGTATTCCCCGCGCATGACCACAAAGAAAAGGGAGAGATGCGTGCCTTTACCCATTCCGTCCCCGTTTAAATAGACGCGGGCGCACATCTTATACCCGAAGTATCCCGTGTAAAAGGGCTGGCTGTAGAGCGACAGCGTTTTGGAGGCCACGGCTTCCTGTTTCCGCCTTTTGTAGTCGCGGATCTTCCAGATGAGCGTACCGTTGAAACTGGCTGTCTCCAACACCTGGAGCTTCAGGTCCATCTCTGCCAATCGGATGTCATGGACGCTCAACATGTCGTCGTGGCGTGTCAGTCGCTGCTCGAAAGACCCTGGTGAGTGAAAAGCATTGACAATAAGTTACCTACCAGGCATTTTAATACATAAAAAATTGCTCGGTTAGATGTTTGCACAAAGACGCAATAGTTGTATAGGGTAAGAGTAAATTTCAGGGTTCCCACACCTTAGTTAACTTCAAATTCAAGGACCTTTCAAGGACTTTCCAGGTCCAATACCCTCAAATTCAAGGACTAAATGTGGGGACACATTTTAAGTGAGAGCAAGGTTACATTGTGTTACCTTTAAAGATACATTGTTACAGTTCCCTTTCGAGGGAACTCACGCTGCGTCACAGCGGTGACACTTTGGAGACGCCTCCAAGGGTAAGTGCGTCTGAATGTGTATATCAAATTCAACCAATGGTGAGGCTTAACGAGAAAGACAGGGTGACGCGGGAGCCAGGAAGTATATCGCTATCTGAAATATTGCCAAAGACAGCGTTACGGGGATGCAGGAAGTATGGCAAGGGAGACGCAGCGTCTCGTTCACGTCTCAGGGAACAACAGTAACATACGTAACCCGAGACGTTTTCATGTGTCAAACACAACTATGCAAAAAAGCATTTTGGAATGAATCAACATTTGCATACAGAAGATGTAAGCATTTAAAGCGAACAGTCGTGTGCTTAAAACGTCTATAAATTGTATGATATTATCCTACACTACACAGGGAATTATATGAATTTTTTTGCCAGAAAACTTCTTGCATAAAATAGATTCAAGCACTTTCAATGACCTGTATGTATGTATGCATATTTTCAAAAACTTCCCTCAGCACCTTGAATTTTTCCCCCAGATTCACAAACTTTCAAGGATCCGTGGGAACCCTGAATGTAAACACACAGCCAAGTGATCTTGAGCAAATACAGGGGCGGTTTCCCAGATAGGGACTATGATTTAGTTATATCAGGACATTTAAATAGCTTTTACAAAATTACAATAGTGGTGTGCATCTTCAGACAAAACAATGGTACTAATATATGTTAAGACATGTCAACGCAAGAGGCTTTTAAATTAAGGCAGGTCAAACATGCATTTTAGTCTGGGACTAGGATGAGCCCTGTCCGGAAAACCACCCCATAGTTCTTTAAGGCAACTGTATACCTAAAATTAAAAATAGTAAATTTACATTTATGCATTTGGCAGACGCTTTTATCCAAAGCAACTTATGCTACGTACACACCAAACGCGGAGCATTGCGTTACTCGCTCTAGATCAGTGGTTCCCAACCTGGGGTCCGCGCCCCCCTCAGGGGTGCGCCAGAGTTCACAGGGGGGGGGGCGCGGGGGCAGATTTTGCTTTAAGGTGAATAAAATGCATAAAATGTTCCATTAATAGTTTTATATAAAAATATATATATTTTTAAAGTTTTTCAAAAATCATATGCTTACAATGCCAAGATAGTCAAAAAATATCTCTTATATCAAATAATTATTTAAATTTTGCGCGCACACATCACTTGTTCAATCTTGTGAGTGTTGTCATCGTAACAGCAAAATCAAAAGGAAACATTCAGTATTCTATGTTCATACACAAAATTCCGAAAAAAGATAAACAACTGCGTTTTACTAGTTGTGTAAAAATGCAAATATTAGGCTAAAAGTTGAAAGGAACATTTCCTGTGTATTCATGTAATAAAATGTCATTAAATACATAAAACAAAATTTTGTTACTATATATAGTGTTAGGGATGCTCCGAAAAATGCCGATCTCCACTTATAATACGTGGCCGATCACTATTCTGAATCAGACAGCCGATCTTATTACAGCTATTTCATGTACTACGGCTTTTGATCAGTAAGTCCTTATCGATCTAAAATCACTGTTAGTTTGAGCCGTTTATAACATGCATTTGAAAAAGCAACACTCGTCAAACATAATCACTATACATATTCTTTATTATCATGAAAATACCTGAAAAGGTTTGAAGAACAGAAATATATATATATATAATATAAATATATCCTTCAGCCATTTCCAGGAGATGCATGTCATCACAGCTGCGTGTGTATTGTTCTTCGTCTACAGCGCATTTTGAGTTTCTGCACGAGAGCGCCCCCTGGCTTTTGGATGTAGGGACATTTCACCGTAATTCATTGAGAAACATAGCAAGCATTATTCAGTTTTTTTAATTTTTCAGAAATCTTATTTTTTGGTTCAACTGCAGTTTGTTTTCATTTAAACCTTCATAACTTAAAAAATACAGCTAAGTAGCTCCATAAAACACAATAATAACATGATAACATAATAATAAACATGTTTTGACAAAAATGTTAAAAATGGAGTTATCTCGTTTTGCAACGAAACTCTTCACACACATATATATATATATATATATATATATATATATATATATATATATATATATATACATATATATATATATATATATATGGGGGGTCTCGGATTGTTAAATATGTACATAGGGGGGGCCCCAAGAGAAAAAGGTTGGGAACCACTGCTCTAGATTACTCGCGGGATTTAATTTCGTGTCATGCAAATTTTTCGCTTCAGTTGAATATTTTCAACTTGGGCGAAGACACGTTTGAGGCGAATAGTGCGTGTTTTCGTGGCAAACGCACCGGCCATATCGCGTCATTCGCATCTCCCCACGCGAGGACGCGTCTTTGCATTGACTTTGTATGTTATCTACTTGCGCAAATCGTTGAAATCGCGTCTAGTGTGAACCCACAGTTACAGTTTAAAACGTATACATTTTATCACTGTGGGTGTTTATCCCATTGTGGGATTGAACCCACAACCTTTTGTAGCTAACTAATGCGATGCTCTTTACAGTAGCTATTCTACAATTCTATAGGTTGCATGAAGAAATATCAGTTAGGTGTATTTAAAACTGAGAGGTTTATAAAGATATTAGCTTACCCAGCGCCGGACCAGAACTGGATCCAACACGACCCGAGTCTAGAGAAGATATGATTGAACGCATGCTCTCCACTGAGCCTCTCAAAGCATCCACCTCCTCCCTTAAAGCTCGCAGTGGACGAAGCTCTCGCAGCTCCATCTCAACCTCGAGCAGTTTCTCTGAGTGAGTGCTCATCAATTTCTACACACAAATACATACGTGTTCATATCTAAGACCTTATATGTCATATAGTTACTGTGTTTTCTTAATCTCTCTTACCTGCATGCTGGCTATCTTCTGCTCCAGCTGTCTGAGCTTTTCTCTTATCTCCTCGTACTGTGTTTCAACCTCCGCCAGACGACTGCTGAGACTGGGCAGAACTTTATATCGCTCCATCAGCTCGCTCTTAACGTCCTCTACCTATACACACATACGCAGATGAATCAGTACGTTATGTATGATGTTAATATAAATGTAAATATTGGAGTGAAGTCTGGGTTGACGGTTGGACCTTAGCTTCCAGTGTGGTGTTCCTGACCGCCATCATTCTCAGGTGCTCGGATGCAAAATTAGACTCGTGTTCCCTCATCTCCTGATTTAGCCCCTAAAAATTATCAGGAACATATTAATTTAGAAGAGAGATGGTTAACATGATTATGTAAATGTATTTATTATTTAAGGAAATGCGTTATTTATTAAAGGGGTGCCCAAATTTTTTTCCTATCAAGGGCCAAAAATCAAACCTGACTGAGGGCTGTGGGTCGAAAGATAATGTTGGTGTGTTACAGTAAAATTAAAGTTGCCCTGATTCTCCTAATTTATAATTTTCTAATTTTTAAAAAAGAATTAAGCAAACATTACTCTGTTTATGTGTAACTAAAATAAAACTTTGCAGTTTTATTTTCAAAGTTAACTTTTGTAAAAAAAAAATTTAATTTGGCAATCATTTTTACATTTCTGCCTCGACCTCTCCATTATTAGCCTACCGTACCAGAGTTCGTTGACTTTCGTGAAACATACTCTATACACCTTCGAGTATGCATGTACATTAAAGAAAAATATTCACTCATATTTCATTTCAATTTCAATTTTTGTAATGTACAAATAAAATAAATAATAATTAGAAATTAAACTAGAAATTTAATTAGAAACATCTGCGTCAATGACGTTTATACTTTTTCTTATCTTACGTGGCACGACGTGCCAAATTAAAGGTCATTGCGGTCCAGCTTTGGATTACTACCAGCTGCGTTTCCATTAAAGATTTGCGCAAAACTTTAGTGTTATTATAAATGTCGTAAAAAAAAACTTGCGATTGGCTTTTTCATTATCCGATTTTTTGCAACTAAAATGTAATGTCGACTACATGAAGTCAACCACACTTCTGTCTTGTCCTCTAATCAAACATACCTCACCAAGAATGATCATGTGACTTTTACGCACATCAGGTTTCCATTGCAGCTTTGCGATATATTCCTTTATCGAATCACCTAAAAAAAAAAAAAAACGCCTCACCCGAGCGTAAAAAAACATTTTTGCGATATATGGGAGTTTATGCAAATTGACGTGTTTCCATTTTTTTAATCACCATTTTAATTTGCGCAATTTAAAGGGTAATGGAAATGCAGCTATAAAAAAAAATATACTATGGAAGTAGGGCTGCACGATTATAACCAAAAAATCTAAATTGTTGATTGTTCACCTTGATGTTGTAATTGCAATTATTCTTAATAAATAATAGATTTTTTTTTTTTGAAGTTTTGAAATGTTTTATAACTTTCTGTGAAGCAGCTGCATGGTTCTGAACATTCAAAACTATATCATATAATGCAAGTAACAAATACTTCGTTAAACGAATGGCTAAAGGACACATCAACTTTGCAATTTTAAAATCTCTGATTCACCACCGAAACATACTGCCGAAACTCACAGAAGTTAGCACAAACGGACAGCTTTAATTTAGGGTTTTGCCGATTATGTAATTGTTTCACCCGTAATTGTAATCCGTTTTTTCGATTAATCACCCTTTATGGAAGTGAATGGTGCTCCAAAACTCTTTAGTTACAAAATATCATTGTGTTGTTTAGCAGAACAAAGAAATATAGGGGCGGTTTCGCGGACAGGGATTAGACTAAAATAAATATAAAGAGCTGTCCAAACTGAAAACAACTTGCACTTATCTTAAAATACATCAGTCCCCTTTGTTTAACCTCAAAATGATCGCCAGTAATGTTTTTAGTAACGCGGTTTGTTAAAACTTGTTATATTTCTTAATTAAACTAAGGCCTAGTCCTGGTTTAAAAGCTAATCCCTGTCTAGGAAACCACCCCTTAAAGTCACTGAAGCTAAAAGTCACCTTGTAGGAGCATCCATAGCGAATGAATGAGCAGGTGACCTGGGCCTTTGGGCAGTCGTTCTGGTGACTGGATAGCTACAGGAAGCAATCAGTTCATCTCATAAGTACATGACAAACGACACTCATTTGCATCTCAAATAATCTTTCATGCTTAAAAACAAGCAATGAACAGATGTTAGTAAAACAAAACCAATAGTTTGTACACGCCAAGCCTACCTCGCTTCTCAAAATAGATGCAAACGAGCAGTGATTAGGACATGCTACAGGAAAAGCTGGACAAACGGTTTCTTTGTGTTTCTGTAAAGAGAGATCAATGTTAGACTAAAATGCACTCAGAGACAAACTCTATACAGACACCCTGATGGTTTAAGACGATCAATGGTTAAAAAATGGTTAGTTACTGAGCGGAAAGACGAAGCATTCTTGAAGTGAAAACGTACATAAATCATTCTCAAAATGACAGTAAACATAACGGGAGATTCCCCCAAGTTCCCTGTACAAATGTGAAACCAAATGTCATGGGACACTGATGACAGCGTATAAGGGGAATACTTCTTATAGAGGAACTGAGAGGTCCACTAATTTCAAACAAGGAAAAAGACTCAATCATTAAATCTTTTATGACTATGGTTTTTTCAAGTACTTTCCAATAGATTTCAGGTCCCTTTTTTGGGAACTGGGCGGTTTTGCGTGACAAGCGTTACCTGTAACTCTGTGAGGGCCATCTTGTGATTGCAGAATTCACAGGTGATCTCTCGGTGTTTGCATTTACGGCTCAGATGCTCGGGCATGTCTTTTCTCATCATCTTCTCTTTGCACTTTCCCAATGGACATGGCACCTCGAAGTAAGGACAAACTTCCAAGTGATCCTGTTTCAAAGACGAATGACAAATTGACTACATTTAACCAACTTCATGTGTAAAAATAAGTTGTGAAAGGCATCACACATTATGGACAAGTTCCAGTCAGGTGGAATTGTAAATATATGTAGACTATTGTGTTTAAGAATCATATGACTTACCATGACCTGCTGTAAACTCATCTGTTCTTTACATCCATTTTTCTCACTTCGGCAGTAGACCTTTAAAGCCATAATTTCCCTATTGCAGCAAACATCCCGGAATATCTGACACAAAACAAAAAACACCCGTTATATGGGCCTGTTGAATAAACAAAGACATGTTGTGCTGCCTGTTATATAGCCCACAGTACTTTCACTTGGAACTAGGCAAGTGAGCATTTATACTAAGTGGGTGTGGTCTCATGTTTTGGCTTCACTTTCTTACCTTATCTTCAAAGAGTGGTTCTCGATCAGCTGGACACACTGGGGTAGACTTACTATAAATGAAAAATAAGACTGGACTATAAGCAAATGACCTATATTCTGAAATGAATAAAAAAAATAGTACTGTGCTAAGGTCTTAGGTCACCATAAGATTTGTTGTTTTTGCTATGGTATAGTGAGCATATATAATTTTTAAAGGGACACTTTTTTTAAATAGGCTCATTTTCCAGCTCCCCCAGAGTTAAACGTCCGATTTCAACCGCTTCTGAATCCATTCAGCCAATCTCCGGGTCTGGCGGTACCAGTTTTAGCATAGCTTAGCATTATCCATTGAATTTGATTAGACCACTAGCATCGCGCTCAAAAATAACCAAGGAGCTTCAACACTTCTCCTACTCAAACTTGACTCTTCTGTAGTTACAATGTGTACCTAAAATAGTCCCCTGCTATTGAAAGTAACCAATGGGACTATTTTCGGACACTGTGTAATATCATTGCGCCTGCTGCAGCCATGTTACGGCAGCAAAGTCCTTGACTATTACGCCAGAATGAGAGTATAGTTCCTAACCATATCGGCCTAGAAAATCGCAACTTTTAATTTTCCGTCAGTCTTAGTACATGATGTTACTACAGAAGAGTCAAGCTCCAAATAGGAAAAATATTGAAACTCTTTGGTTATTTTTTAGCGCGATGCTAATGGTCTAATCACATTCAATGCATTGTGTTAAGCTATGCTAAAAGTGGCACCGCCAGACCCGGAGACTGGCCGAATGGATCCCAAAAAAGTAAAAATCAAATGTTTCACTCTAGGGCAGTTGAAAATTGAGCCTATTTTCTAAAAAAGTGGAGTGTCCCTTTAAGTTTCAATACAATATGCGGCTAAAAAGAAAAGGAAGTGATCAACTAAAGTGTCAAGTATTTAGTATGAGCTCCCTTGAGAAATAGCAGAAACCTGCAGGATCTCTTAAACCTAAATGAAATGAAATCCTAATTTTGTTTATTTTTGTAGATCTTACAAAAGTTTTTCGGCTCATTTCTGGGCTTGTCATCGCTTTCCTTATTATAATTTCTACAGTATGGAACCCACCTGAGCAGCTCCGCAATGCAGCTCTCGCAGAAGCGATGTCCGCACTCAGTTTGCCGAGGGTTGCACAGCACTAGCCTGCAGGACTCGCAGCAGTATTTGGGCTCGGGTGTCGTGACAAAGCGATCCCTGAAGCCACCGTGTATGGGCTGGAATCCCGGCTCGTGCCTGGACCGCGTGGCCATGGAGGGCATTCCGAGAGATGGAGGACGCTGCTGCAGTGCAATCTGCTGTTCCACATTACGCCCTGCGGACATGACCTGGAGAAACACGAAAACAGATTAGGAGCTCCGCTCTGGAAATACTGAAAATGGAGATGCTAAAAGTTTTGCACCAAAAATTCCAAAAATGCTTAATGAATATTTACCATGTATTCTTAACAAGTGAACAATTGACGGATTTACACTGACATACACAAGGGACAAAACTTGGGATAACACATTGAAAACAGAGGACGCGGAGGACGCTTTACGACACTTTCAATTTTACTCCTCGTACGGATTGAAGCCGTTGTGAATTCTGTGCTGTCTGGGAACAAAACTGAAACTAAAATGAAATGGGCTGTTGTCTGATTGGGTCCAGATTCACTTGGCAGAAAAAAGTTAGTGTAACACAGACTGGATCCCATTTTTCAAGAAAATAATACAGGCGGAAGACTTGGATGGATTTAAAGTTGCATTTACACCATGCATAGATTTAAGGTACAGCAGCTATCTATAGTACAGTATCCCCAAAAAGTACTTGGACAGTTAAACATGTAAACACAACGTCTAGAAAAGGGTTTAGATATATACTTGAATAGTATCACTCCATGATCCCTATACAGCTTTGATGAATTTACTATTACAAAAATGGAAAACAATACTAATATATATACTAGTATAGAGAGAGAGAGAGAGGGAGAGAGATAGATATAGATAGATATATAGCCTGAGTATTGAAGATGCCAGATTAAATGTGAAATCCTTCAATATTCTTTAAAATTCATCCTAAGGTAAAACTTCAAGAAGCTTTTTCATAAAATGACACAAGTACGGTTTTGCAATGCAAAAACTAGTTTTGAATAACTCACTTCAATAATACTTAGAATAATAATAAAATCATACAAACTATGGCATAGCACAAATGTAACTATGGGAATTATGTTGTGACTAAAGGCACCCAAAATGAATCAAAATGCTGTTATATTTTATCATCTGAAGTGCAGTCACCCTTTGCATTTTACCATACACTTTTAGATTAAATTATTTTTAAGATGTATTTTAAAAACTTTTGACCGGTAGTGTATATGTATGTATGTATGTATATAATATGTACGCACGTACACGTGCATACTATATGCGTACGCACGTACACGTGCATACTATATGCGTACGCACGTACACGTGCATACTATATGCGTACGCACGTACACGTGCATACTATATGCGTACGCACGTACACGTGCATACTATATGCGTACGCACGTACACGTGCATACTATATGCGTACGCACGTACACGTGCATACTATATACGTACGCACGTACACGTGCAGATTATATACGTACGCACGTACACGTGCATATATTATATACGTACGCACGTACACGTGCATATATTATATACGTACGCACGTACACGTGCATATATTATATACGTACGCACGTACACGTGCATATATTATATACGTACGCACATACACATGCATATTATATACGTACGCACATACACATGCATATTATATACGTACGCACAAACACATGCATATTATATACGTACACACATACACATGCATATATTATATACGTACGCACATACACATAGATATTATATACATACGTAGATACTACCGGTCAAAAGATTTAAAATATATGACATGAAATGTTAACATCTATATAAGGCACTACAAGACTAACCTAAGCATATATCACCACTCCACTGCAGAATATAAAAAAATTATGCAATTGTCAGCATTTCTGTATTGACCATGACAGAATTTTGTCTTCATTCATCTCTAGACTGTCGTCACAAGAACGTCAGACCTTTTAATACTCCCAAGTTAATCTTACATGATGAACTTAGCTCTACTTTTGCATTTCTGTCCATCTCCCATTTCAACCCAAGGTTAGATGGTGCACCATAGTCATCTTTTTTTACATTTTCATATGCTAATGTCTAGCACAAAGGCGACGCTTTAACGCTGTGCTTTCATTGCCACATCAACAGCTCCTGACCGGCAGCTCTCAGACTGGGAAATCCCTTCATAACAAGCATAGCTCTCGAGCGCTAATAATATCTCCCCTATGAGCCAACTACACGCTAACTGTGCATGCAGGAAGGTCCCGGATCTACCACTGTTAGAATTCCTTAAAGCTGAAGATTCCACAGATATTCCACAAGAGTGACTGGCGCACACCGCAGATGCCAACTCTCCGGTACTCAGACTTTTAAACATTAAAGCAAACTTAAATTATAACCATTTATGGTGCAATGTTATGACTGTAGGTAAACCTCGTAAAGAAATGGGTTTTAAATGGTAGATCGGGATGTTGTCCGAAGTGAATCAAAGGAGGGACTATAAAGAACCAAACTATGCGGTCTTGAGAGTGGGTTTGTTTCATATGGGCAAGTATCCAACCACAACACCCAAAAACCCAAATCAAAACAATTCAGCATACAAAAATCCCCAAAAATTTAAATCCTCAAAAGGTTTGATGTCTCAGATAATGACAGTCACGTTTGGATAGCCACGTGGGATGCGCACATACAGTCACACCCATCCAATTATTTTCACACTCTGCAAGAAAAGCTAAATCCCATCTGACATATAAAAGATGTTAAAGCCTTAGCGAGGGGCGTTTCACAAACACTCAACAGCTCAATACGCCTTACATAAAATTACAATAACTTTTCCGAAATTTCCGAAACTGTAAAAACCACTTATTGTATGGTTGCACAAGAGCAAATATTCCCCACATAACAAAATTGGAAAAGCTCCAAAATATCCAATCTAAGGTACTTTCTTCTTACCTTGCAATACACTGAGATCAAAAATGAAACCACATACACGTGAAGATAAAACTGCCCATAAAATAATACATCCAAACTGTCAGAATGCAAACAAACACAAGACACATTCCCTTACAACCGTGTGCAAATATGAAACTAATTTATACTGGTGGCTGACCAGTATGTGCAGTTATCAAGGGATTTCCAGGAATATTTAAGGGGCTTTTCCATTTGCTGCCTCATCCCTCTCGTCATTGCTGACAATACACATACACACCCACAGTCACACACACACACACACAGGCACATAAACACCCATTTTGGAAAAACAAGTCGGTAGGCTGCTAGTAAATATGTGAAAATTAAAATAATTGCATTGTGTTGGTTACACTTGCCCTTGATTGAGCCATCGAAATACTAGTTAGATCAAAAGAAAAACGTCTCATAATATCATTCCGTTAATTAAAACGTGAAAAATAAAACCCGCTACTCGAGGAGAGAAAAACAAGAAATGTTAACATGAACCAAGCATGCATGTCATATAGAACATAATACCAGAGAAAGCTGCAGGTGAAAAGCGTAACACAATACGTTTCAGACTGCAAGTTTAGAGGTGAGAAGCGCGAAGGTAATACATATTCTTTGACTGTATTTGCACTGCAGATCTCATAGCAAAAATGAAAGAGAAGTAAGAAGGGGAATATCACCTCATTCTGGCCTGACCTTTTACTGGAGGAAGACATATGTGACTGCTATACAGCAAGGTCACTTACAGGAATAAAACAGCATTTCGTGACGATGAACAGAAAGTGCAATACTTAGAAAGTATCGCTGATGGGTTGCTTCGTGGTAAAATGAGATGCTGGACTACTTTTTTAAAACATAGGGGTACTTTAAAAAAAATCAATTCCCCAGATGTGTATTCCCTGTAGGGTATCACCGCACTTCACCATGTTATTCTGAGAGTGAAACCGAGCCGGATTCAAGCGGTCTTAGATCTCGGCAGCACCTGTACTAGTTTACATTTCAGACTACTTTTTCCACTGACTGTTAAGTGAATCAACTATTAGTGTGTTAAAAACTCACAGGCTGATAGGTAATCGTTTCGGATAAATAAAGATGGCAACACGCTCTTGGATCTTTGTGAACTGCATCCAGCAGTGAAGTACATAATGTGCCATCATGGTTTTTTCCATCATCGCTCTACAAGCCTAAATCATGCAAGAATTTTGCAAGTTAGGTATTGCCCCCGAGGAATAAGACCACAGAAGATTAAAGGGCAGAAAAAAATTAAAGATCACACTGTAGAAAGTTTATCTTAGTTGATAGACCATCATTATCTAAAACAAAGACTACAAAGTGAAGATACACCTTTCTATAAGATAAAGACTATAAAGCCCAAATAGTTGCAATTTAGAGACCGTTCTATAAGAAAAACTAGCCTATAGCCTGGATAAGTGGAAAAATAAATACATTTCTATTAGCAAAAAACCTACAACCTGAATAAGTGAAATATAAATACCTTTCTATAAGCAAAATACCATATAGCCCCAAATAAGTGAAATATAAAAGACCTTTCTCAAGAAAGAATATATATAGTCCAAATAAGTGAAATATAAAGACCTGTCTATAGGAAAGACTAGCCTATTATATAGGCTACAAGTGACAGATAAGGACCTTTCTATAAGCAAAATTCTATATAGCCGATATAGGTTAAATATAAAGATCTTTCTATGGGAAATACTAGCGTATATAGCCCAAAATAAGTCTAAAATAAAGACCTTTCTATTAGCAAAATTCTATATAGCCCATATAGATGAGATATAAAGTCTTTTCTATAGGATAAACTAGCCTACATAGTGCGAATAAGTGACACATAAAGACCTTTCTATAAGCAAATTTCTATATAGCCCATATAGGTCAAATAAAAAGCCCTTTCTATAGGAAAGACTAGCATATAAAGCCCATATAGGTGAAATATAAAGACCTTTCTATAGGCAAAATTCTATAAAGCCCATATAGGTGAAATATAAAGCCCTTTCTATAGGAAAGACTAGCATATATAGCACAAATAAGTGACAAATATAGACCTTTCTATAAACTAAATTCTATATAGCCCATATAGGTGAAATATAAAGACCTCCCTAAAGGAAAGACTAGCATATATAGTCCAAAATAAAGACCTTTCTATAAAAATAATTCTACACAGCCCATATAGGTGAAATATAAAGACATTTCTATAGGAAAGACTAGCCTATATAGCGAAAATAAGTAACAAATAAAGACCTTTCTATATGCAAAATTCTATACAGACCATATAGGTGAAAGATAAAGACCGTTCTATAGGAACGACTAGCATATATAGTCCAAAATAAAGACCTTTCTATAAGAATAATTCTATACAGCCCATATAAGTGAAATATAAAGACCTTTCTATAGGAAAGACTAGGCTATATAGCGCAAATAAGTGACAAATAAAGACCTTTCTATATGCAAAATTCTATATAGAACATATAGGTGAAAGATAAAGACCTTTCTACAGGAAAGACTAGCATATATAGTCCAAAAGAAGTGACAAATAAAGACACTTCTATAAGCAAAAGTCTATTAGCCCATATTGGTACCTTTGTAAAATATGACCACAATGATCATTAATAAACTAAAAAATCAAAGTAAAGTAGAAGACAACACACAAAAGACAAAGGTTAGAGCCTACTTAAATGTGTTCTGAAGGTCTTTGAGGGGATCTGTGAAGAATTGTTTAGGTTTATAAACCTGTTAACATGTTGATAGCTATATATTTCGCAGCTTGAAGAATCCGAGATAATAAGATCCACTTTTGCTCTGGAGAGAGCAGGTGAACATCTCAGATGTAAGCAGGATCCACATTAGTCTGGAGACAGATGCCACTTTGATCAATGTGGGTGAATTCAGCTCAAAGTGCTTCGGGTTCGCCTAATCTTACCTTTTAAACTGCCACGAGCTGTGCGTTATTTTTCACGCGTCTTTTTAAAACAGCCATCCACTTACATGAATCAGTTGTTCAACGGTGTCGTCCGATGATCCAACCCCGTTTCTCTGAAGAATTTCACGAATGGAGCCACTCATATGACAGACTCATCGAGACAACAACGTCCAAAATTACGCGGCCACGGCTCCGTCCTCGCTTCTCAAACGGGCGACAACAGCCGTATGATCAAATCGGTTCATTTTCAGATCTAAATGATGGAAAAACGACTCGTTAAAAGTAAACGAAAAGGTAGAGGAGCCGCCGCCGAGGCACCGTGCTGTTGATATCACGTCTAGCTAACACTGGAAAGCCCCCTTGGTCTGACTTCCTCAGGAAATCCCCGTCGTGAAAAAACTACATATTGTAAATGACCGATGCTGATTCGGACCACTGGGTGACGCCAGAGCTCTCGTGTAAGAATCGCTTTCATTTCAGCCGTTGCGACTCTCTTCCACGTGTTTCTCATAGGTGACGGATTGTTTTGTGAGAATAGTGAGAAACGTTTGATGCAAATAAGGACAAAGACGATAACTTTATATTTATATATCATTATAGATTACAGGTACAAGTAAAAACGCGATTGTTGCGATCACGTTTTACACCCATAAATACATAAGATTAGCAACACAATAACAATATAATAATACAAATATAATAAGAGTACAAATATAATAAGCTTGGTGCAAGCTTACGATAAAACATTGAAGGGAGTACAGCTTTTCTGTTTTTAATGAAAGAAAATCGATTTGAATAAAAATTAAGATCCATTTCATATACAAATAAAAGAAAACGTGGTTTTGTACAAGAAAATTTACATTTGTGTATATAAAAAAATCCTCTAAAAGAATAAGATTTATTTTATAAACACGACTATATTTATTTCTATGATTTTACAAACACTTAATAGTTTTACTGCGATCACGTTCAGAGCGATTTTCCAGCTGATATTTGAATAAACGTTGACAGCCAATCAAAATCAATTCCTCATTTAAAGGGCCCGCGCATTAAATACACGTGAATTTGTTGACAGAACCGATGAATGGAAAAAGTCGATTTAAGAGTTGTTCTACCACTAAAATAATTTTAGAGACATTATTTTAAGGTCGAAATGTTGCTATAAATCTTTTTGTATGTTTATTTTTGACTTCTGTTTACCTGTATGTTTTTATTTGGTTGGCGTTTGTGATGCAATTTCCCTCATTACAACACATAAATGTCGATCATCGGCCCACACATTTAGGATCATTCAATGTCATGTGTGATTCACACTGCATTCTCATATCTAAAGTGACACTGTAAAAGTCATAAAATGTTTCTTGAATTGTCTGTTCGTTGCGATGTCCAGAAATCCCTGTTTGGACACGTTTTTCTTTTAATAAAATCAAATACATTTTTAATCATTTTTCAACACTAAATCTAATAACACAAATACTGTATTTTACTATAGTATTATAAATGGGTATTTTTAATTATTTTGAATTTGACATTATTAAATGTCCTAAGACAATAACGGATATTGTTGAAAGTTTTAAGTCAATTGTTAAAATACTGAAAACTTTTGATCCACTTCAAATGCTGACTAGTATAGTTTATTTTAACTAATTTTTTAACACGGTTTCTTAAAGGAAACGCCTTTTATAAGGACTGAAAGTAACAGGACTTTTTTGTATAGATCTAGCAAATACATATAACTCTGTGGAATATGTTTTTATAGCACAAAGACCCTGTGCAAATTCTAGTGGTCTTCAGAAAATATATTATTTTTTAAAATAAACAGACAATATCAAAGAAATAATATAGATAACAGGATCATACATTAAGATTGACCCTCAAAGTCTACAATAGTTAAAATATACAAAAAAGCGAAAGTTTATGTTGCAACTTCATGTTATAAAGCGTCTTGTGAAATATTCCTAGTTTTTCAGAGAGGGGAACGTGCTGGAGTAACAGGACTGAGTGAAATCCTTGGGATGCGACTAAAATATTACGATTGTTTTAATGCTAAAAAATATATAAAGCAAAGATGGGATATAAAGCCAAACAAAAAAGAAAAAAATCTAAAGGATTTTATGCTTTATATTTAAATGTCAATTAGAGATAGAGAGCAAGGACATATACCGTAATACATGGTATTTTTTCAGTGTTCTAGGTAGTTTTTTACTAGGCCTACTTATTAATAACTTAAAGGGACACTTCACCCATTTGCATTGAGCTTTGTATAATTAGAAACCCAGTCATGTTTTTAAATGGTCGTGCATCATTTCCTCAGTTTCCGCTGAGACAGGAGAAATACAGATTTCAGTGTTGCACTTCCTTCTTTCAATGATGTAAAAATCATCATTTTGCATCACTGAAAGCAGGAAGTCCAATATCTTTGTTAAGGGGGGAGACTACAAACACCCCTTTCTCTGTCAAATAGGCACCAAATTCAAAATGTGTGTTACATTTTGACTACAAATATGACACACTTTCAATAAAGATGAATGTTTCTACGGGTGAGATGCTCCTTTAAATGTACACTGTAAAAACTGTACCATGAAGTTAAAACAACTTGGTTTTGCAAGTCAATTCAACCCACTATTTTAAATTTTGACTTTAAAAAGTTGACATAACTTATAAGAACAAGTTGAAATTGTTCAATTTGTTAAGTTAAAGTAACATAAAAATATGTGATTTGACAAAAATGGAGCCTTTTTACAGCGAACTGTTAAATTAATGTAGACACTTTTTACACAATGTTCTGAGAACAGAAATGTTACCCATTCGGTGTAAGGGCAGCATTTGCAGTCATAATTTTTCCCTACAGTTTTGACAAATACAATTTCTTTTTGGTATTTAAAGTATAGATGAAAAAGTAACATTGTAGCTCAATTAGTAAAGCAAGAGTTTAACTGTGGGTTCAAGTCCCAGGTAATGCACATACAGATGCATATGCATACCTTAAAGGCGGGGTGCATGATTTTTGAAAAAACACTTTGGAAAAGGGAGTCAGGCCGAGTACCAAAACACACTTGTAGCCAATCAGCAGTAAGGGGCGTGTCTACTAACCAATATCATTGCCTGGGTTGCGTATGTGTGGGGCGGGTCTATTAAAAGAAGGTCCAGATTCTATTGGGGTAGGGGTGTGTTTCTTTAGGTGATTTCAAATATCAACATTGGCTTTCAGAGATCATGCACCCTGCCTTTAAACGTACTCACAGTCACTTTGGATAAAAGCATATGCCAAATGTGTATAAGTAAAATGTCACAATGCAAACCTTAAAGTGGCCTTTTTATTTAAGGGTAAATTTCAAGCATCTCATTTCAAATCATAAGCTGTTATTTATGATTAATAGACAGAATATAATAAAATGTGATGCATACAGATAAAAAAACAATGCATTTGACAGTATAAATCCCTTAAGTTTATTATGACTAATGTGGCGTAAACCTATTACATATACAGGTGAAGTCTACAGCCACATTAAATCACACCCACACACGCAGACACACGATTTAACCCCAAGCATTCACGTTATCAGCACACGTAATAAGTTCAAAAGGAGTTCACACATGTATGGTACCATTACAGTTATAGAGGGAAAAAAATTGGTCGAAACAGGCGAGATGTGCATGTAATTTAAATAACTTATTCGATTTAAAATGACATACAATAGATAAGCAACAGGAACCTTTCATCTCCAAACACCATAATAACTTAAGATGTATGGATCGCTACAAGCATGGAATAGTAGAAAATCAGATGTGCTCCCATACCTTTACATTTCTACCTACATATGGCAATCCCTATATTTTAGACACCCCTTAAAGGGGGGAACAGCTTGACCTTGGCACAAGAAATGTCAATGCATGCAAAATAGTTTAAAATAAATTCGTAAAATTCCAAGCAAAAATATATATATAAAAAAGCTATTTTCACTTCGGTACTACTACTTGTCTCTGGTGTCAAGAAACCTTTTGAGATAAGATGTAATTCAACAACTAAAGGGTTCATGATAAAACATAATAATAATATATTATGACCTAGTACTAAACCAACAATATAAGAGCTGCAAACCATTATATTTACTTGAGAATAATATTAAAATTGATATAAAATTACAATCTACACTGACATTTCAATTCATTTTGATACAATGCAGCTCTCATAATTCATAATTCAATTTTTATGTAAATAAATAGTTTAACATAATCGAAGAGTTCACCTAAAATGCCCCCTCCCACCCATTCTACTGTATAGAACAAACCAGGTTATACACTATAGTAACAAAAAGGTAACTGGAAAGAGATGCTTGACTAAAGCCAAGTCCTATGGAAATAGAAAGAAAAATACAATGATAATCAAGTGACACCATCAAATAAGCTCCTTCAGATCAAAACCACAATTCTGAGTCTCTAAACTTTGGGATAGGTGTAAAGGGGTTGTTGTTCCCCAGTGACAGACCAATTACCATATGTGGAGAACATGATTGTTGGAGTACCAGACTGGTAAAGACCAGACAGCGTCTCTTCTTGTGTGGCAGTGACCGTAAACGAACAAGACGGTCCCGGTATCTTAATAGTAGAAGTGAAGTTTGCGCTCCTGTGCGGGGACACCCGTGATAGTCCTGGGGTTCAGCGGGGTGGAGGAAGTTGATAGAGAAAGGAGGAATATCCGTTATCAAGAGGCTACACTTGAAGCTTTTGAAGCCTTAATGCCTCTTATATGCGAAGCTGCACTCAACAGAACGTAGCTCATCTCAATGCTGCTTATAAACTCAGGAAGCTGAAGGGGTTTGTGTCTCCATCGACGTTGGTTCCTGAACAAAACAATGAGAAGATTTTTTTTAAAACATAGACATTTTACTTCGTATGTGATTCATAAAACTAAATGATGTAATATATGAAGAGTTTGGTTCCAAAATGCAATAAACGCTATTTTAAAATAAATAAAAAAATCAGGTTGTATCAGGTCAGTATTCAAAACTCAATTCTACATTTTACGCAAAATCCGATATTCTATTTTTTCCAAACTGCGACAAACGCCAGTCCTCCTCCTTTACAGAATGCAATAAATCCACTCAACCAATCGCAGCGCACCATTCCAAGCGTTGTAAACAACAATGGCCGCGCTTTGAATACACACAGAAACCTAGTTTTCTTCATCTACTTTGTACTTCATGATCAACAAACAAACAACATTTTTGATGGCATTGATAAACCAGTGGTGGCTTTCTGTGGCGGGGAAGAAACGTAAGCCATCAAAATCTAATAATTAACGCAATAGAGTCACTCGGACAAAGGAAAAATGTCGGCTGTTGCTTGTTCTCACACGACAGCATCAAGCTTCTGTCATGCTAACACATTGACCCCAGGGGATCTTATGAAAAACGTTCCATTATTTGACACGAAGTCAACGAAAACTGAGCAGGACCAAAACATTTTACAGCTGATCGCTTTCAAAAAAGTTTAGCGACGACGTCCCAAGTATGACAGTAGCAATGACAGTGTTGTTAATATGACAAAGTAAGTGTTTTGATTAATGCCATTAATGTTTATTATATTTAGAAGAGTCAAGTTTTAAATAGGAAAAATATCCAAACTCTTTGGTTATTTTTAGTGCTATGCTAATGGTCTAATCAGATTCAATGGATTGTGCTAAGTATGCTAAAAGTGGTAGCGCCAGACCCAGAGATCAGCTGAATGGATTCCAAAACAGTAAGAATCAAATGTTTAACCCTAGGGAAGCTGGAAAATGAGCATATTTAAAAAAAAGTGGAATGTCCCTTTAAAGGTCATTTTCTCAATAGGGAGTTTTTTTGCACCCTCAGATTACAGATTTTTAAATAGTTGCCAAATATGATCTTATCCTAACAAGCCATACATCAATGGAAAGTTTTATTATTCTAATTATGTATAAATATCAATTAAAAAAAATGGCCCTTATAACCCTTATGTTTTGTGGTCCAGGGTCACATATTTAGTAATTTCCCCTTTTTTATGTAAAGCTGCTTTGAAGCTAACTCAATCCAAAAAATTCCTCGAGGCAGAATTTAGCATCGTTAAATTCCTATGACGCGCACTACACGCGCCGAGATCTGATTCACACGGACTGTTGTTCAATGTTCAGGAAGCACATTATAGAGACAGAGCGCAGCGCGTCATAACCTGAAAACCACGCCCACCGGGGGGAAAGCAATCCAACCGTCTCCTTTGACTTTGTATTGCAAGAAGCCGCCTCCTTGTCATTTCTGGCTTATAACAAAAAACTGAATAATGCCTAAAAGCTGCTGTGTGACAATATGTACAGCCAACAAGCCAAAGAACCCAGAAATAAGTTTTTATAAGCTGTCGAGCCGTAAAACCCAGCCTTTAAGGAGAATAAAGTGGATCGCTGACTACGTTTCCCCCTATTGGACGCAGTTTACTAATAGAAGTACTATGAAAAGTTGCCCGTTTCCATTTCCGTGTCCAAACGCTCCTACTTTGAAGTCGACAGCTTACAAAAACGTATTTTTTTTTTTTTTTTGGCGTGTTAGATGTACACCTTGTCACAAAGCAGCTTTTAGGTATTATTCTGTTTTTAAGTTTAATCTGTAAATACGTTTTTATAAGCTGTAGACCCCAAAAAACGAGCGTTTAAAGACACAAAAATGGATACAGGCAACTTTTCATAGTACTCATATTAGTAGAACTGCGTCCACTAGGGGGAAACGTAGTCGGCGATCCACTTTATTCTCCTTAAAGACTGGGTTTTACGGCTCGACAGCTTATAAAAACTTATTTCTGGGTTCTTTGGCTTGTTAGCTGTACATATTGTCACACAGCAGCTTTTAGGCATTATTCAGTTTTTTGTTATAAGCCAGAAATGACAAGGAGGCGGCTTCTCGCAATACAAAGTCAATGGAAACGGTTGGATTGCTTTCCCCCCGGTGGGTGTGGTTTTCAAATTTGCATAACTGCGCTCTGTCTCTATAGCGCGTGATACATTTTAAATATAGTTGGCGCGGTGGCGGAGATGTCCATAAACGGCAGAGAATGTCTAAAGGTTGGGATCATTACATTCTTATCATAACATTACATTCAGCACCTGAACCGAAAACATCCACTGCTGTTTCACCAAGCGTCGATGAAACAAGGTAACATAGCTTTCGCTGATTTTAATCCCATACTGTATTTGTAGCGATGTCGTTATGCGGTTTGACTAGATATGATGTTTAGCTTTGATGTTTTAAGTAGCAAACGTATTCACGTTCAATTGCAAGAGAGTATAGCTTAAAAAATAACCCCTTCACACACACACATGCACCCTCGTCTCTCTCACGCGAGTCAGACCGATCGCGCAATGCATCACATATGCTTAAACTTTTATGTAGCCATGCAACAATAATTTCAGCTGCATGTATTCACTGTATAAAGCAGGCGTGATGTTGTGATTTTTCGAACGGATTCTTAACCTAAAATGCACCGCAATGCAAGTGATGCAAACCATGTATTTCTGCCGTACCAAAATGCAATGAAGCAGCTGAATGTCTGACTGGGGTGTCACTCTTCCTCATGCACAGAACGCGTGCACACACACACAAACACAGGTGCACGTGCGCAAACACACACAGGTTGTTACCATAGTAAACCCAGAAATGATATATTATTTGTTAGTAGCGTAATGGTAAATGCTGCAGGTGTAGAAATGTACATAAACCAGATATTTACTTTGATGTCAGGACTAGATTACAGCATGAAACCTGTTGTGCATATTAATAAATTAAAGTGCTTAATTGTTGGCACTGGCACTTATAAACACTTAATGGGTAAAAATTGAAATAAATAGGCTTATTTTTTGGAGCCAAATGCCAATACCTCTGTTTTTTTTAGAAATAAAAGCCAAATGCTTGAACACTTTACAGCCACGTCATTTTCGTTATGCATTATTTGTTTTGGTTGTTTAAAAACACACAAAATTTTTATCCGATAACTCGATTAAAGGAATAGTCTACTCATTTTCAATATTAAAATGTGTTGTTGCCTTAACTAAGAATTGTTGATACATCCCTCTATCATCTGTGTGCGTGCACGTAAGCGCTGGAGCGCGCTGCGACGCTTCGATAGCATTTAGCTTAGCCCCATTCATTCAATGGTACCAATCAGAGATAAAGTTAGAAGTGACCAAACACATCAACGTTTTTCCTATTTAAGACGAGTAGTTATACGAGCAAGTTTGGTGGTACAAAATAAAACGTAACGCTTTTCTAAGCGGATTTAAAAGAGGAACTATATTTTATGGCGTAATAGCACTTTTGAGAGTACTTCGACTCGGCGTGGTAACACCCTCCCTCTCCCATTATGAGAGTGAGAAGGGGAGCGGACTTCGACTCGGCGTGGTAACACCCTCCCTCTCCCATTATGAGAGGGAGAAGGGGAGCGGACTTTTCAGGCGAGTCGAAGTACTCCCAAAAGTGCTATTACGCCATAAAATATAGTTCCTCTTTTAAATCCGCTTAGAAAAGCGTTACGTTTTATTTTGTACCACCAAACTTGCTCGTATAACTACTCGTCTTAAATAGGAAAAACGTTGATGTGTTTGGTCACTTCTAACTTTATCTCTGATTGGTACCATTGAATGAATGGGGCTAAGCTAAATGCTATCGAAGTGTCGCAGCGCGCTCCAGTGCTTACGTGCACGCACACAGATGATAGAGGGATGATTCAACAGTTCTTAGTTAAGGTAATAACATATTTTAATATTGAAAATGAGTAGACTATTCCTTTAACCGATCGATTCAGTGCTAGATTAATCGATTACAAAAAGAATCGATAGCTGCAGCCCTAAATTCAACCAAAACCAAGTAGATTCAAAATATAAAATGCAAGAAATAAAACGGTACAATAATATCATAAAAATATTCAAGCTATGTTTCCAGACTTTCAAACAAAAAAAATACAAGAGAGATAATTTACCAATAATATTGTTATTATTATAACAATAGCTTTTTGACATATTTAATCCAGCCCTAGTAACAGTCCGTTAACAAAATGACTTCCAAAGCTACTGACCTCTGTCTGGTTTTCTGTAGATCCAGGTGTGGTGCCCTCCTCAGATGACACCTCCATCTTCTCCTCATCCAGCCCCTTTTGCTCCTCCACTCCGTGCTCAGCCTCCCACTCCTGCAGCACCTCATCCAGGTTGAAACGACGGCGATAATTCACAAAGAAGTTTTTCACCTGAACTACAGACTTGTTCCCGATCACGTCGGAAATGGCTTGGAAGTCTCGCCCATACTTCCTTATGGCTGAGAAAGGCAACGTAAAATTGTACCGAATTAATTGATTATCAAAGTTACAGGTAAAGTACTACTTTTATTTTTTTTATATAAAAAATACCTTGTACTGCAAGGAGCTGTTCTTCTGTGGTCCAGCGGGTATTAAACTTCTGGTTAACCTGTGGGGTATCAAAGCATGTTTGTATGCCTTTGCAATTAATCAGGGCACAAAAAATGATGATCATCTCTAAAATGTGTTTGGTAGAAAGGAATTCTGATAATGTGAATATTTTTTTTTTTTACCTCAGATGGCTTATATTCATCCACACCTGTATCCAGTTTATCTCGGAGGGCACTATTGTGCTGTTTAATGCTCTGAATCTATAATAAAAAATAAAAAAGTTAGGGTTATGTACTTCTCAATTGCATTGCTTTCTGTCAGATTTATATATTCAAGTACTCAAGTTTAACTCGGAGACAAAAGCTGATAAGTAATCTAAATGCCTACCTGTCGTTTTATGGTAACAAGCTCCATATCAAGCTGTCTGAGAAGGCTAACTGCAGTAGGACCGCTGCTGGACATCGCAGTCACATCACCAGAATGTAAGTGCATGCCTTTGGGAGGTTTCTTTTTCGCCCTGTGAAGGTTTCTGCCAGCTGGTCCCTGTGGCTCCTTCTTAACATGGATTGATTTTTCTGCAGGGTTTGCTGGCTGAAACAGTGGAAACAGACAGGGAGTAAACATTGATGCCACTTTTTTTGAAAGTATGCTCATTTTCCGGCTCCTCCGGAGTTAAACATTTGATTTTTGCCGTTTTGGGATCCATTCGGCTGATCTCCGGGTCTGGTGGTACCACTTTTAGCATAGCTTAGCACAATCCATTGAATCTGATTAGACCATTAGCATCTCACTCAAAAATAACCAAAGAGTTTCGATATTTTTCCTATTTAAAACTTGACTCTTCTGTAGTTACATCGTGTACTAAGACCTACAGAAAATTTAAAGTTGCAATCTTCTAAGCCGATATGGCTAGGAACTATACTCTCACTTCGGCGTAACAATCAAGGACTTTGGCTGCAGCAGGCATAGTGATATTACGCAGTGCACGAAAATAGTCCCCTGATATTAAAAGTTACCAAGGGGGCTATTTTGGGCCACTGCGTAATATATCGAAACTCATTTTTAAGCGCGATGCTAATGGTCTAATCAGATTTAATGGATTATGCCAAGCGATGCTAAAGTTGTTACCGCCAGACCCAGGAATCGGCCGAATGGATTCCAAAAAGGTAAAAATCAGTTGTTTAACTAGGGGAGCTGGAAAATGAGCTTATTTTCCACGCACCACAAGATTTCTGTAACCATGCGTACTTTGTATGCATAAGTTGCGCATGCATGTACAAGAAAATGTAGTTTGTAGCCCAGCAGATGCATTGCATTTTGTCGCAATGCACATTCGTCAAATGTCTGTGTAGACGTACGATTCAAATAAACTATAATAGGGGTGACTTCTTATAGTCGAGGATTCAACGATTCGATTCGGAAAGGTCTGATTCGACTACGAATTTCGATGAATTTTTAAATTTCTTTTAGACACTGCTTTGTTCTGTATTTAAATTCCTTCACCGACAGCCGTAGCTGCTATCTAAAAAAAAAAAAAGGTTTGAATATTAATCGACTAGGGATGCATATCAATTAATCGCGATTAATCTATAGCAGAATAAAAGTTTTTGTTTACATCATATATGTGTGTGTACTGTGTATAATAACTTTGTATAGTTAAATGCACACACATGCATGTATATATTTAAGCAATGTTTACATGTGTATATACATTTGTATATTTATGTATAATTTATATTATATATAAATATAAATACTTAATATATAAATATATTTTTTTCTTAAAATTATACATGCATGTGTGCATATTTATATATACATAATTATTATACACAGTTCACACACATATATGATGTAAACAAAAACTTTTATTCTGCTATAGATTAATCGCGATTAATTGATATGCATCCCTATAATCGACTATGGCAAAATCTAATGAATCAGATTTGACTTTGAAAATCCTTAGTCGAAAACAGCCCTAAACTATAAACTAAGACTATGCGCATACGTTTACTTACACATAAAAAAGGACAATACTCCAGGTTTATAGGGCCAAAGATGTCAAGGTTATATTTTCACAGAATGTGTTTTACATTATATAGGATAACTGTATAAAATCCCCAAAAATTACTTTAGCTGGGTTTTCATTGGCAAGGTCACAAATGTGAAGTACACAGGGTTCAAACTCTAAAGCTGGGTACACACCACAAGATAACCGGGCTGAATTTGGGCCAATTTCCCCCTTTACGTCAATCCTAGGTAAAGTCCCGATTATCTAACAGTTTTTCTGTGGTGCCCGGTGTGTTAAGAGCGCCTGTCTCTGTTCGGAAGCACGTCAGGGCCGCTCCGACCGCAAATCATGTTGAATATTTACGATCAGAAATCTTGTTGTGTGGGGGAATCCCCAAGGACAAACACGCACACACACACGCTATGAATTGTCACGTGAAACGAAACGACACCCAATCAGAAAGTGAGCTGATGAAAGATAAAACCATAACAACTACATGGCGCACCAGGCACAGTCCAAAATGAGATGGACATAAGAGATGTAAAATAGCAGTTCATTACATTATTCCTATTTCATTATGTCTAGGGCTGTTACGGATCACAAAACTCATGGTTCGGATCACATTACGGTTTTTGAGGCACGGATCGGATCATTTTTCGGATCAGCAAAAAAAGGGTCGAAAAATCTAATAACAAATAAAGAAATTACAAACATCCATAAAAAACCAAAGTTACACATTAAGTAAGGTCTCAAATTAGCATTAGGTACAGAAATTGAATTAAATGAATAATAACACTGTCTTTATTGTACGAATTAAATATGATTATTTATTTTTAGAGCCACAGAAGTGATTTTCTCTTTGTCTTGGGTTGTTTGATTAACATTAATGACACAGACTTAAGTAGGTTAATTGAGGTTACTGTCTCTTTAAGAGAAGCACAGACTGGTTTCTGCTTCTAATCTATACAAACACTTTACACATAAACAAATGTTTTTATTAGAAAAAGAATACTGTGAAGATCATTTGGTGTGTATGTGCCCTGTCAAGAATAGGAAGATTTATGTTGGCTTACTTTGTGAAACGCGTCTCTCCCTATTTGCACTACTGAGAGCACTTAAACGTGTGCACACACACAGGCGGAGGTCGAATTCCAAACAGCGCTTCAGGAAGAAGATGCAGCATAAACATTCGCTACACATAAAAACTTCACTCTATTCAGCAAATGTATGATAATGGACTACAGTAAGAGACACAGCGTGACTCTCTCTAAAGTTTACACATCAAGAGTTCTGATCTTTGAAGGGAATTACGTCTGACTGGTGCTGGACCGGACACATTTAACCGCATGTGCGTACAGAAATCTGCTCACTTTAGCGCATTTGGGGTTTAATTTTTTTAAATCACTTGAATGTTTATATTTGCCTTAGAAACACCTGCAAATGATAAACTTTCCCCATTTAAATTTGCATATTAATCCGCAAATCGCATGCGAGGCATACAGCGGGTCGTGATCCGTAAAGATCACGGATCAACTGCGATCCGTCACAGCACTAATTATGTCTGTTGTTCACCATGTTTGTTTACAGTGAAGTCATGTTTGGCGAGATCTTCAGAGACTTCCTGTGTTCTCAGCTGAGACTCATGTTGTTTGTGAAGTTAATCTGATGGTGCGTGGTGTGCTGTCATGACCACATAGCGGCACTCCACATACTATAGCAACAAACGCGTTAAATGCTCGATTTTTTTATCATGTTTGTGGTCTCTCACATTTAGAGGTCGACCGATATGGCTTTTTCTCTGGCCGATGCCGATATTTAGCAATCAGGGCAGCCGATGGCCGATGTGTTTGGCCGATTTTCTATATGTACATAATAATCAAAATGTTCCCATCATTAGCAGATATTTTAAATGTAAAAATGTTACTATTTAAGTCAAAGTATTTAAAAAAATTATGACTGGTCTTTCTGAAGAGTTTTACAACCTGCTCTGCACCATGCGTTTATCAGACACAGATATTACCTGACACTCTGCTGTCATCATCTTTGATCAGTTTTTTACCATGGCTTTTATTGCTTTGGTAGACCTGATAAATTATTTATTCATCATAAAGTTAACATAGTTATTTAGGGCAAATCTTTCTAAACACATTTACATTCTAATTTCTGAGGCTCTATAAGTGACTGATTGTGCTGACAGTGACGTCTTGTGAGTTTAGTGTTGGGACAGATCTGTTGTTTCAACCGTTCATTCAAACGAATCCTTTCAAAGGAGTCAGTTCGCGAATCGGACGCCCTGTGTTGTAATCCAGGCTGAGCAGTGCAAAACTGTAAACAAAGTGTTACTGTAACAACATGAAAAACATTTCCAGTTTTGTTTTGAGTAATAAAAGAAGGGAGACAGTTTAAAGACAGAAAGCGTGCGCGCGGCTCTGCTCTCTCTGTCACGGAAACAAAGATCGTCATCACTCATTAAGCTCTCTCTGTCACGCAAACAAAGATCGTCATCACTCATTAAACACATGAAATGAGCCTAATCTTTGCATCAACGCTTAGGTGCCCGCAGATGCGCCTGCCTATTAATCAGCCTAATTTTGCAGCAAAATCGGCCAAAGCCGTTTTTTAAA
Organism: Misgurnus anguillicaudatus; assembly: GCF_027580225.2. Lineage (NCBI taxonomy): Eukaryota > Metazoa > Chordata > Actinopteri > Cypriniformes > Cobitidae > Misgurnus > Misgurnus anguillicaudatus. Next base: position 28,847,324 of record NC_073343.2, on the reverse strand, counting down.
TATGCCAAAAATCTGCCAATTAATCGGCCGGCCGATAAATCGGTCGACCTCTACTCGCATTTTGAAAATCTGATATGTGGCCCTAGCTTAAGCCAAATTTCCTGACCTTTACTGACTAAAAAGCTGAATTTTCATGACCTATGTCTGAGATGCAATGAGCTTGATAATATAGTGTACACCACGAGTTTATAAATTATTTTGCTTAAAGGTGCAGTGTGTAAACTTTAGCGGCATCTAGTGGTGAGGTTGCAAATTGCAACTAATGGCTCAGCCCACTGCTCACCCCTCGCTTCTGAAATGCATAGAGAAGCTACAGTAGCCGCTACCGGAAAAAAACACGTCATCGTCAGAGACAAAAAATTTTGTCTGTTAAAGGGCTTCTGTAGAAACGTGGTGGCACAAAATGGCGACTTCCACGTAAGGGGACCCTCGTGCATGTAGACAAAAACGTCTCATTCTAAGGTAATAAAAACATAACGATTCATTATAAAAAGGTCTTTATACACCCATGAAAATGTTGTTTTGTATATTACATTGCATTTCTGTCAAGAGATCCTTCTAAAAATTACACACTCCACCTTTAAATGAATTAAATTAATAAACAATGCCAATAAATTGTTGTCTCACTTGAAATCAGTGGAGGCTTGGACCTGGAAATGGCATTCCTTGTCACAACTTAAAGGAAAACACCACCGTTTTTCAATATTTGAATATGTTCCTACCTCAACTTAGACAAATTAATCCATACCTATCTTTTTTCAATGCGTGCACTTTTAATCTTTGTACAGCACTTCTTGAATATGTTAGCATTTAGCCTAGCCCTATTCATTCCTATGGCTCCAAACAAAAGTTTTATTTTGTGCCACTATACTTACTCGTGTCACTACTCGTGTAACAGTCTTTAAATAGGAAAAACATGGAAGTGTTTGGTGGCTTCTAAATTCATTCCTGTTTGGAGCCATAGGAATGAATGGAGCTAGGCTAAATGCTAACACATTCACAACGCGCTGTACAAAGAATAAAAGTACACGCATTGAAAAAAGATAGGCATGTATTAATTTGTCCGAGCTGAGGTAAGAACATGGTAAAATATTGAAAAATGGTGGTGTTTTCCTTTAACAAGCGAATTACATTTAGGTAAATGCAAATTAAAATTTTAAGCGACAAACAAAATCCCTGATATTTCATGACTTGGACAAAAAATTCCCTGACTTTCAATGTCTGGAATAGGCCTTTCAAAATTCTGTGATATTCCAGAAATTCCATGACCCCTAGGAACCAGGGGGGAATGTTTGTACGGTTATACAATTCACATAACTACTGTTGCTAAAACAAGGCAGAAAACTAGTGCAAGTTATCAATGGCTTGAGCAGCTACATATGCGAAAATACTTTTAAGGTTATATATTCACAGAATGTTCTTTACATTATGTGGGATGATTTTATGTAAAAAAAAACTGTAAAATCACAAAAAATGAGTTCAGCTGGGTTTTCACAGACTGGGTCGCAAATATTACACACAGACATTTAAATCCACTATTAACCGCCCCAGTGTTTACAAATGTGTTGAAAGAAGACCGTTCCTACGTTGTTGTATGTCAACTGATACTAATTTATGCCTTTGTGTCAGTTTATTGTTTAGAATGGTCCGCAAATTTGCATTTTATATATGTAACACGTGACCTCCCTACGTCACTACGCATTTACGTTAGGTCGCACTGGACCGGACCTTGACGAAAGGTTGTGGTTTAAAAGAGCTTTTTTTTTTCTTGTCAAAAATGACAATCGCTTCGCTAGACAAGACACCCACGCCTCGCCTGAGATCGTTCAGAGTCCCCCGAAACTCCGCTAAAAAAAACTGCCAAGTGTTGAGCCAAGTATCAAATGCTGGGCTCCATTAATGTCCATTAAAATGAGAAAAATCCTGCAATGTCCCCCCCAAAAAACACAACTTCCTCTCGACTGAACAAAGAAAGACATCAACATTTTGGATGACATGGTGGTGAGTAAATTATCTGGATTTTTCTTTTAAGAAAATGGAATATTCCTTTAATAGGCTTTATGCCCAGCTGCACTACTTCCTGAACTTCAGCCAGCTCCTTGTTTCCTGTCTGCCATTATTGGACAAACTGATAAATCAAGGTGTGCCTGACCTCAGTAGTCACAACAACAATAATCAGACACACCTGGATTAATCAGTTTGTCCAATAATGGCAGACAGGAAACAAGGAGCTGGCTAAAGTTCAGGAAGTAGTGCAGCTGGGCATAAAGCCTATTTAAGAAAGTTTACTGACTTAGTAATACTAAAAAACTCTTACTGTACCTTCTGCACAACTGCTGGTTCCAGGAGTCCAGATGTTCCCTAGAAAAAACAAACATGAATGTTGGCTAAAGATACACAACGTGTGTTGAAAAAAACATTTCAGTTTACCTAAATGACTAATCCTTATCAAATCTGAAAACTAATCCTTCAAAATAACATGAAACCAAAACTGACTACAAAACTGGAAGAATTATTTTTCTGAACACACATGTCAGTTTATATTCCCTCTTTCTTTTCTTCTTTATTTGGCTCACATTCAGCAGCGCCTGGAGAAATGCAAGTGTTTTCCTCTCCCTCTTCATCACTAGCAGATAAAGACACATCATATTTCACTTGTATTCTAAAAATACATCACAACTAATCTTTGATCAATATTTTTAACAGCAAAAATAACACAGTAAGAGATGATTGTGAAATATATTTATGCCAACTCCTAACCTTTCCTCTCTTTCTCTCTTCTGTTTGCGTGCATGCCTGTCCATCACGCTGGTTTTACTGCGCGTTTTCTTCCACGAGTAATAGAATCTAACCAGGCTTGCAATTGACTTGTCTGGAAGCTGGTAAGAAGAAAACAGCTTGCAAATTAAAAACACAAGCAATAAAAAATAGGACATGCCATAACGATCATCATTATTCATGATCAAAGCTGACACAGATTTAGTTAAAGGCCGTACAAAGCGTCTGGATTCAAAACTTGACAGAACCCATTTGGTCTTCATATTCACCAGTGACGGTTCTCCAAAAAGCTACGTTTGTGCTGTCACTTAAATGTGAAGTCATCACGTAGTGTTTTGTTTTAATGGCAAGAGTGTTTTTTTTTTGTCTTACTCACCATCTGCTGGATGCGGTGAAACGTCTTTCCGTGAAAGCTGAAACCTTGTTCAAACAGCACCTTGTCCTCCACCGTCCACTCATCTGGAAACGGGGTGAAGTTGGGAAGATCTGCCAAAGACTTTTCAACATTGTGCTTGTGCCAAAACAGCATGCCCAATGCCTGTTAAACACAGAAAGGCCCAGTGTAAGACCCACGTTCAGCAGAATTTGACTTCTAAAGTAAATAAATAAAATAGAGTTAAGAAAATTACAAGTTATGTTTGATGCTGTGAAATTTTGATTATATGTGACAGCTAACTATTATTGCAATAAATACTGCAATTTATCATGGAAATTCAGGGCTTGCAAACTTTCAAAATCCCAATATCCCTGGTAGCTCTTTGGGCTATAAAATGTCAAAACATCTATCAAAACACAAATAACACATAAAATAATAAATTTACAATCATACACAATATCTATACACTTCAGATTTACAATCTGAAATATTAACTGAAGTCACACATAAGAAAATGCCACTCGGCAATGTTTGCTCTGATATTCTTTTTGTTGTTTTTGATGCTGTTGTCCAAAAAATCTGGATTTCCATGCAAGCCAACTGTTCCTGCTCATCTCCACACTGGATATACTCAACATTTAATAGTGGTTCAATGGGTCATACAATGCTTTTCCAGTTACAGATTGGATCATTTTTCAGATCACAAAAATAGGGGCTACTGTCGCTTTAAGAGCGAGTTCTGCATACTGTAGCCTTTTTTGTAATTCTCTTTACTGCACATGCAATCTATATATCACTTTAAAGCTTTCTGCGGGAGATTTTATTTTTTACGTGAGGATAGTAATGACTGACAGGACGACGTTGGAGAAAATTTTCCACAACAGATCAAGATCGTCAAAGACAAATCAGTTCTGCTTGCCAAATCTGTGAGAGAATGCATAAGCATTTAAATAGATTTTTTCTCCCTATAAGTCAAGATAGCTCAACGGGCAGGGCGAAGATGGATTTTGCTAGCCAGCCTGCAAGGCACAATAGCCCCAGGACATTGGGCTAGCGATTTTGCGAGCCCTGAAATTATAATAGGGCACATGTTTAAAATGAATGAGGCAACTTTAAATGTTGTTTCTCTGTAGAAAAACACCTAAAACTTGGGCTTACAATAATGTTCGTTTACGCATTGCGATTGTATGTTGATCAGTGTCAGAAGTGTCTTAGCAGATTAAACCCTCACTAAGAGTTAACATGATTTTATCTTTGCATGTTCTTGATCTAGAATAAAAGTGGCTATATCATTTGTGTTGTAACGAATTGGACAAATATTAAAGATTTAAATGGATTTAAACGTTGTTTGGTTAAAAGTAAGCGGCTAAAGTTTAGATAGTAACAAAAGTCGGTCCGTTAGCGCCCCCTGCAGGCATTTGTTATAATACATAATGCTGTTTTTTTATTACAAAGGCTACTTATTACTGTTTACTTGTTTTGATACTTAATTTGAACAAATGATTATTGCATCGTCATTATTATGTAATTTTAAAGGTTATTGCTAAATTGGGGATTTCTTAAAAAATGTAAAAATCTCGTCTCGTCTCGTGAAACTAATCTCGTGTCTCGTCTCCTAGATTAAGTATCGCGTCACACCCCTACCTAAAACCATTAAACAAATATAACTTCAATACTTCAAACATTTACTTTACCTGTTCCATATTGTACCCATGTTTTTCTTTGGCTATTGCAATGTATTCATCCACTGTAACAAAAAAACATGGCAATCTTCAAAACACAATTCAAACTCTAAAGTTTATACTAAAAGGATTGTAAAAATATCTAAAGCTAATGCAATTTATTTATGTAAATACCATGAACCAATCATGTTTGACTAAATAGTTTTATGACATTTGTACTGGACAGTTATTAAAAATAACTGTAGAGGGATTGGAGGGTGGAAAGTTCCTTTTGGAGAGATCTGATCATAAGTTAGAAAACTGTTTAAAGGTGCAGTGTGTAATTTTTAGAAGGATCTCTTGACAGAAATGCAAAATAATATACAAAACTATATTATCAGGGGTGTATAAAGACCTTTCATAATGAACCTTATGTGTTTATTACCTCAGAATGAGTCGATTTAATCTACATACACAAAGGGTCCCCTTACATGGAAGCCGCCATTTTGTGCCGCCATTTTTCTTCAGAAGCCCTTAACGGACATTTTTTACTAAGTTGTCTCCGACGATGACATTTTTGTCCGGTGGTGGCTACCGTAGCTTCTCTATGTGTTTCAAAAGCGAGGGGTGAGCAGTGGACTGAGTCGTTGGTTGCAATTCGCAACCTCACCACTAGATGCCGCTAAAATTTACACACTGTACCTTTAAATAACAATTAAAATAATGATTTTCTTGTAGGAATGCACCAGTATATCCGCCGATGTTCAGTCATGTGACCCACCAGGACGGTTTGGAGTGCAAGAAATTTTTAGTTTAGATTGGGCTCTTCATATAGAGGCAGCACAAGCCGGTCAGTATTCCGTCTGTTTCAAGCCACAAACATTTAAATCACTTCTCAACAAAGAAAAACCGAACTGCGTCATAGCTCATTACCATAAAGTTGAACTGATTTCAACTCTCCTCGATGCTCACACCGTACATGACGCGCCGCTGCTCGCCAGAGCTCGCTGCCGACTCTCATTGGAAATTAATGACTTCCGGCCATTTTGACACTCTCGCCGGTGGCGGTGTGAAAGCACAGTTACGGGGTCAAGCCCAACAAGGCACAAATGGGCAAAAAGGTGAGCTTTGGAAATCAATTTAAAACAAACGAAAAACCTCATGATTTTAAGTTTTCCAAAGATACAAGCAAAAAAATAGGCAATTTTCATATTTCAGGACCAAAACAGCCAATGATCATGGCAGATTATGTGCTGGCAATCAAAAGGGGTGGAAAATGGAACAGAATTACAGTTTGCACTAAGGTTGTGCCGATACGATACTATCCTGTATCAACAGTAGTCAGACATATGGCTGATAGCGGGCTTTCATGACGAAAGCTATTATTATCATCATGGTTTCAAATTAAAGTTGCAATGAAATTGAAATAAAAAAATGTTTTATTTGTTTTGGAATATTGTGGTATTTTTTACAAATTACTTATCTCTGGGCTTCATTATACTAAAAATAATGAATGTGCCCTCAAAAACGCAAATTTTCTCTCCTCAAAACAATCTTATGGTATCCGATCATATGGTATGGCAGGTGGGCGAGGTCCGGGAAAAGATTGCAGCGATTAGCAAACAGCAACATGACTCAACTTCAAACGATAAAATCGGTTCTCAATGGACAAAGAAATTGTGTATCGGTGCTTCCCTACTTTTTTGCATAGGATTCTTAAAAACTTTTAAAAAACAGGTTAAAAAAAGTGGTTTTAAAGAGATCAACCTACAAGTTGATTGCTTAGTCTGCACATTACACTGAGACAAAAGAAAGTATCTTAAAGAGGACATATTATGAAAATCAGACTTTTTCCATGTTTAAGTGCTATAATTGGGCCCCAGTGCTTCTATCAACCTAGAAAATGTGAAAAAGATCAACCCAGTAACTTAGTTTGGGTAAACCATCCTCTGCAAGCATGTAAAAAAATATTGAAATTTGGCTCCCATTGTGATGTCAGAAGGGGACTATACCGCCCTTTAATCTGCGCTATCGAATGACGACACTGCCATTTAGTGCAGAGATCAGCTCATTTGCATTTAAAAGGGCACACCCAAAACGGCACATTTTTGCTCACACCTACAAAGTGGCAATTTTAACATGATATAAAAAATTATCCATGTAATATTAATATTAGGGCTGTCAAAATTAACGCGTTAATAACGCGTTAACGCAAATTCATTTTAACGCCACTAATTTTATTAACGGAGATTAACGCAACGCACAATTTCTGTTTGACCCTTGGTCCAGCCCATAGTTGAATGAACAGAGACGCAGACAAATGTGACTCTCTCTAAATGAGTAAAAGGTTTTCATAGAAATAAGAACATTTAGCAAATTGTCTACCAAATCCAATGCTCTAAATGCTCGTTGGACATCTGATATGATCTTTATTTATACGTCTGAGAGGTGTAATGTTACCGTCCTCCTAATGCTTAATCTAATACAAAAATGCGTCTCAATTCATTTTGGTTTCGCTTTTATGCATGACTTAGAAAATAGACTGCAGGACTTGCTTGATGTTAAAATAGTCATTAAGAGAGATAAAGTTCGGTCCCTGATTAATGTTAAAGAGTTATTAAGAGCGAAAAGACTCAAAAGCGATCCCCTCACGCTAACTGACTGATATCTGAAGCGCGTGCACACAGACGCGCGAGTGCGCGACCCAGATATATAGACATCTACACAAAATTACAGTTTTACAAATATCTGTTTTGATAAGAATTCACGCAGGTAGGCTCTATAATCTGTTATGTTTTAAGAAAATGTTTGGTTAACTGTTGGGTAAAAATATCTGATGTGTAACATTATATTAGATCACTTCGATTTTAAGCAGTCTGTCTCAATGTCAATCAAACAAAAGGAAAAAAAGTTGATGATGTTTTTGCTTTGTGTGTGCTAAATCTATTAGTTTTACCAGTGATTTTAAGGTATTGATGTGGTAATATAATGTATGGATGTGGACATTTTTGTGGTAATTTGACTCTTTCAACTTCAAACACGTGTAGTTCTGTAATATTTTGTTATATTTCAACAAATCATGCATTGTTCTATGTTTAAATAGAGAATGTCAAAATATGAACAACTTTTTTTTTTAAATTTGCTAATTCCGACTCAACTTGCCAGCACAGGTCACAAATGATGCAGCAGCAAACAAAAATGGAGAAAGAAAAATCTTCTGAAAGGAAAATTCATATACAAAACAATGGCTGGTGATTCTGTTAAAATGTAAACAGGCTGTTGTTAACATACATTTGCATAAAGCATCTATATATGTATATATGACAAGCCCGTAGGCAGGGGGGGTTCGGGTGGTTCGAACGAACCCCCCCTCACTGCCAAAAGGTCCAGAATTTAAGTTGTTTTTTCGCTTGATTATTGTCATCATTGTTTAAATCAATGCTTGTGACAAATATTCTGGGTTCCTGTTTCAAATTAATTTGATAAATTATTGAAGCTGGACGCATGATTTCTGTCATTTTCTGATGCTCGTTTTATTTGACTCAACGCTCAGCGCTCGCTTGACTTCTGGCTGCGCTGCGCAGACCGATTGGCATGTGACGTCTTAGCACCGCGAGACCGATTCAATAGTAAATGACTCAGTATGCTTTTAAATAGATCTCGCGGTAGTGTGGTGTCACAAGCCAACTGGTCTGAGCTGCATCCCATTAAGTAAGATAAAGTCAAAATTATTCCGAGATGACCAATAAAATCAGACCAGGCATACAGAGGTGCAACACAGGGGTCAGATGCGCAGTTAGTGGAAGTGCAAGAAAGATGTAAGTAATCAAACGCTGACTATTATACAGCAGTTTAATGATGTGAAACATGAAACGCACTGATTGTCAAGGTGACAAACATTACTGCAGCGGAGCACATATGGGTGTCCAAATTTAATGCGCTGCTTTAACTCCCTCCAGTAATTCACTTCCCATTATTCAGCGTGTTTATTAACAAAATTCAACGCCACTCTTTAATTCGATAAGATATCTTTTTTACTGTATGATTAGATTCACTTTGTTGTACTGAACTGCTGCGAAGCTTGAACTTGAAAACGCGACGCATCACGTGCGCGATACAACGCTTCATCCACCGGTAATGCACGTGCACGGAGTTTAAATGAGCCCATATTCATCTTTTGGCTTAAACATTTTATTGCATTCGGTCTTAAAGCACAATAAACAGTACCTGTTGAAGTCATTAAAGTTAATTAAACAACAAAAGAAGAGAAAGTCACTCACTGGTCCTGACTGTAACCTATAGTGTTGAGCTCTGCTATTAAAAGTAGTTTAAGGTTTGTCGTGGAATTTTGATTTTTCTGAACAACTTTTACGAAAGTTACTGCAGTTAACAAGAAGCCTTTTGCTTCATTAACAGACATTAAATCAGATGTGAGAAATTTAAAATTAAGGCTTGCATTATGTTTACATTTTACACAGTTAGTATAATGCATGCAGGGCAAGAAGAATATTTATCTAATGTGGGGTAACATGAAGTAATCGTAGATTCATTCATTTATGCTTTTTTTAATAATTACAGTTTTCTTTCATGGGATAAAGACCCCCTAAAGTAGTCTCTGCCAACCCATTTATACAATTCTAGTTTCCTGCATTACTGATGTTGTATTTAAGCATATCAAGTGTATAATAAGTGTGTGCATATTTTGAATTCATTTAAAAAACTAATTATTGATGGCCTTTAGATAATTCACTAAAATGATCCTATATTCAGTAAGCCTATGTTTACTTTACTGACCTATCTCAGGATGGTAAAATAATTATTAAAATGCATTCCTATAATGACCACCACAAATCTTCTGCATACTGACATGGTTTGAAATCTATATACACAAAACCATGTGTTATTTGATTCTTTGGTTTTCTGATGTTTTTTTGAAATTCATATATGTAGAGCAGAGAAATATTTTTTTCCTAGGGTGCATGCCCTAGAAAAATACATATATGGACCTCAACATTTATAAAATCCTGCGTATGGCCCTGCTCATAATTAAATACAAAAGGAGGAGTAAAAAAAACTGCAAAAAAGGTCCACTTTTTGAAAAAAAGAACCCCCCCTTTCAATAGGCTGGCTACGGACCTGTATGATTAGAATATTAAAAACCTGAAAAGTGTTAAATTAGGGTAAATTTAGAATGGATAAAAATGTGCGATTAATTTGCGATTAATCGCAGTTAACTCATGAAATCATGCGATTAATCTAGATTAATTTTTTTAATCTATTGACAGCCCTAATTAATATAATTAATAAAAAATTAATATAAGCTAGATCTTCACATATGTACTCTTGGGACACCAAAGATTTATTTCACATCTTTAAAAAATTTGTAAAATGTCCCCTTTAATATAAAAATTACATTTTTATTTAACTTTTACAAGACCATAAACGGTTTACTATTGTAAAATGGCAATCAATGGTCATATTTAATATTCAGTTCATACTGGTTTAATATTTAGACTCACATTTGGCTTCTGGGATGCTCTGATTCGGAAACCACACCAACATCCCCAGATTCTCTCTCTCATGGCTTGCCTTTGCTACTTCTGATGAAAAATAAAAATACATGAGCGCATAAAACAGAAGCACAGCTTTCCATTTTGGTTTTAAACACTTGGTTTTGTGCATGCAAGTCCTTGTGTTACAGCCAGAGACGCCACATCGTCCTAATAGGTAACATGAATGTAACATGAATATTTAAATTAATAACATAAAATTAGCATTAATGATAAAAGATATTTACTAGATCCCTAAAACAAGTACAAAAAGCTCTCGACTATGTACAAGCATGGACAGACAGATCAGGTGCTCAATTTATTCCATGCGTCGCGTCACGTCACGAGCTACAAAGTTTTCTTCATATTTTAATTGTTTTCATTTGATAATCCTAATCAAACATAAATATAACACACCATTTTCTATCACACATGTTGGACATGAAACAAAGACTTTAGACACCAGATTTGCATTAAGTCTTCCTGCAGATGAAGTACAGACAAACTATTCCAACAACGGACAATGTTTGAGGCTATTACGCCGTCCACCCTACTCTGTCAATGAGGCTCCCAACACAGAAATTCAACAAACCTGGATCATAATCGGGAACAACCGCCTGATACTGTGGTCCAACTCGCATCCCACCCGCACCTTAAGTGTGACAAAAGTACAAATGAGATGAACCACATACGATCAGTATAAGTGTATGAACTTGTGAAAAGGGACCGAGGCTACCACCGTGACTTACCATGCTCGTCATCACTTGAGGAACCCGAACTTCCTTCCTCCCATGAATTGTTACTGTTCCCATTTGAAGTTAAACTTTTGGTCGGATTACTTACAGAGTTTCTGCCCCTTCTTTTACCCGATATTTCCGTGGTGCCCTTCTCTAACATCGCAGGCATCTCGTCGGCGAAACGCAAAGGGAGCTTGAAGGAACTTGGAGGCTGCTCGCTATAGCTAAAGCTAACTCAGCTCAACTGCTCCGATCTTAACAAATATCACCGGCATGCACTAATACAAACTCACCAAACTTACAATATAAAGCTGTGTAGACTCGACAATGTGCATCCGACACATTATAGTTTAATATGCCGAGTTAATAAGTGGACTTTGGTTATAAAGACATGTAAAAGCACACAAGGCTGCAGTGCTAGCAGTGCGGGCGCTGCTGTAGCGTTAGCTGGATCTCTCTCTCTCTCTCTCTCTCTCTCTCTCTCTCTCTCTCTCTCTCTCTCTCTCTCTCTCTCTCCGATTGACCTGCTTGAGCTAGAGCTAACGTCAGTTCCTCTTTAAAACACGAAACTTCTCCAAAAAAATAAACAAGGTGGTCGTTGTTGTATTTCTAGGCCAAAGCAGCGTTGATGTAAAAAAGATTAACCTGCTATAAAATTAAATCGCGAAAACTAGCAGCAGCTACACGAGCTCGTACTCGGAACTGATGGACTAGTTCAGTGAAAGCCCTGCCTTTATCACCAAAGAGATTTTGCCAGGGCAACAAGAAGAAAAACGTTACGATGCATATAATATAATTAATGTTATATAATTAATTAAACAAAAATCAATAGGCATAATGTAAATAAAAGTTATTATTTTGATGTTTACATGTTTTGTATGTATTTTAACTCACATCAGCTACATTGCTTAGTGGAATCAGACATAAACTTTTTGCATACAGTAATTATTTTGCTCTTGGGATTTGACTATGAAATCAGCTGTTTTACATTGTGTTACTGAGCTTCATTGGCTTTTGGTATTTAGTTGAAATACTGTGCATTGCTGTGCATTTGGGTATCTTGCACCTTATGCTATAATGTGTATTTGATGTTATTGCAAAATATAATTTGTAAAATTGTGAATGCAAGAAAAGCTGAATAATTGGTAACACTTTACAATAAGGATGTATTTGTTAAAATTATTTATGCATTAACATTGAACAATACAGCATTAAGCATTATAATCTTAGTTCATGTTATTCTAAGCATTTACTAATACATCTTTTAAAGCAAAATTACATTGCTCATAGCTAATGCATTCATTAATGCATTTTATTTATGCATGTATATAACCTTATTGTAAAGTGTTATTAATGTTAAAGGGACAGTTCACCCAAAAATGAAAATTCTGCCATCATTTACTCTCATGTTATTAAAAACCTGTATAAATTTCTTTCTCTGATGAACACAAAAAAAGATATTTTGAGAAATGTTTGTAAACAAACCATTCGTGGACCCCATTTACTTCCACAGTATTCTTTTTCCTACTATGGAAGTGAATGGGGTCAACAATCGGTTTGGTTACAAACATTTCTCAAAATATCTTCCTTTGAAATTGATACAGGTTTGTAACAACATGAGGGTGAGTAAACAATGACAGAATTTTCATTTTTGGGTGAACTATCCCTTCAACATTTCAACATAAATAACCGAATCCAGCCCCTATAACTCCAACTAAATAAGCACTAAAATAATAAAATAATCTGCTTATGTTAATAACATATCACAATACATTGTTTACATCTGATGGTTTATTTTGAGCATCTATGGGGCAGTTTTCCAGACAGGTTTTAGGTTAATCCAGGAACAAGCTTTAGTTATATTAAGACAATTTAAATAATTTATACAAACATAATTTACAAAAGTGCATCTTGAGACAAAACAATAGCACTTCTGATATATGTTAAGCTATGTCAGGGCAAGATGCTTTTTAAATGAAGGCAGCTCAAACATGCATTTTATTCCTAGGATAAACCTTATCCTGGAAACCTCCATATTTGTTTATGTGTTTGTTCAGCCAAAAATGAAATTCTGTCATCATTTTCTGACTTTAATGTTGTTACAAACCTGTATAAATTTCTTTATTCTGATGAACACAAAGGAAGATATTTTGAGAAATGTTTGTAACCAAACCATTCATGGGCCCCACTTCCACAGTATTCTTTTTTCCTACTATGGAATGGGGTCAACAATCGGTTTGGTTACAAACATTTCTCAAAATATCTTCCTTTGAAATTTATACAGGTTTGTAACAACATGAGGGTGAGTGACAGAATTTTCATTTTTGGGTGAACTATCCCTTTAACATTTCAACATTAATACCCGAATCCAGCCCCTATAACTCCAACTAAATAAGCACTAAAATAATAAAATAATCTGCTTATGTTAATAACATATCACAAAACATTGTTTACATCTGATGGTTTATTTTGAGCATCTATGGGGTAGTTTTCCAGACAGGTTTTAGGTTAATCCAGAAACAAGCTTAATTTAAATAATTTATACAAACATAATTTACAAAAGTGCATCTTGAGACAAAACAATAGCACTTCTGATATATGTTAAGATGTGTCAGGGCAAGATGCTTTTTAAATGAAGGCAGCTTAAACATGCATTTTGGGATAAACCTTATCCTGGAAACCTCCATATTTGTTTATGTGATAGTTCACCCAAAAATGAAATTCTGTCATCATTTTCTGACTTTAATGTTGTTACAAACCTGTATAAATTTCTTTATTCTGATGAACACAAAGGAACATATTTTGAGGAATGTTTGTAACCAATCATGAGCCCCATTCACTTCCATAGTAGAAAAAAATAATACTATGGAAGTGAATGGGGCTCGTGAACGATTTGGTTACAACCATTTCTCAAAATATCTTAATTTGTGTTCATCAGAACAAAGAAATTTATACAGGTTTGTAACAACATGAGAGTGAGTAAATGATGAAAAAAATTTCATTTTTGGGTGAACTATCCCTTTACTTCAATACTTCATATACTGGTTAATGTGGTGGTTATTTTTACATTGTTTATTTGCCTCCAATAATTTATAAAGCCTAGTGAACTGTACGATTTTCCTAAACCAAATAATGCAATGCAAAAAGTTAAATATGTACCGGTAATCACGAAACTTATCCACTAGATGGCAAACGTGACTGTGGGAGTTATCTTCACTATTCATTTCTTGCGCACTAACAGTTCATTCAAACATACTCACAATCCGCATGAAAAGTAGCTACTGTCGCATACTTTAGTGTTTACTGCAGTAAACTGTTGAAAAATTCCTAGATAGTAGTAAATAAATACTACAATTCACTAGTTACTGAATACTACAGTAAGTGTACACTACATTTACAAAGTTTGGTAATCACTAATATGCTACAGTGTATACAAGAATTGAGTTATTGTACAGTATACCAGTGAAAGCTTGCAGTATTCTTCATGTGATTTATGTGACAAATACATTAAACCAAGCAAATATATTAAAACCAAGTCTATTTACGCGCAGGGCATTTAGTAGATAAAAGCATGAATAACACTGAGTGTTTATCTCTAATACTTTTTTTCTGAAGCAACCACAACCCTTTTCAATACGCCTGATAACATGTTATCTTACTGTATATGAAAAACAGGTCTGGTGGATCATCACGCATGTGAATATTATGTAACACGAGTCGTGCTGAATGTACTGAATGTGCGAGGGTCACTCGATAGTGCCCAAACAGACGCACACATATGGCGCTCTACACTAATAAGGCAAAGCTGGAGGCACTTTGTACCCTTGTGACGCGCGCCTGTATCCAATAGAAGAGACCGTGGAGATATGCGCAAACAAACACGGGCTGCCCAGGATATATAAACTCTCCGTTGAGTGTGTAGTGGGGTTTGACGGCGGGGGAGCGCAGTTTAGGACTCCATCGTATGAAATTACCGCCTTAGAGAACATTTGTTATTTTTATTGACCTTCTTGGCTACTTGAAGAACGAAGGTCTGACTGTGTTATATATTTGTAATCGTAAATCTAACAGAGACTGAAAAAGTTGTTTAATGCCTTGCTGATGTTTTAATGTCACTGAACATCCACAAAAAACGCCATAACTTGCTCAATATATTTATCAAAAACGCTCAATACAGAGCGCATTGACAATGCCCTTGGATCTGGGGATGTACGACAGTGGCGCGGATTATAAGTCCCAAAAGCAATGCCAAAAAACCTCGTTTGCGTTTTATCAAGCTGTACGGGACCTGTTACCGGTATGGGTCCTTGAGGACATGCGGACAATGGAGGTGTTTCATTGGGAAGACGACGGACGGGCGTGCGCGTTTTCCCCGTCGGAGGCTTTCCTGTACGCGCTGGTGCACGATCACCAGCAGTACGCGCGTTATCTACTCAACAGATTCTCCGTGCGCGCGCTGGAGATGCCCAGCAGAAGTTTCTGCTGCTGCCAGGCGTCCACCGCGCCGCACCTCACCATCGCCGTCCGCTACAATCGCATCAACATCATCCACATGATCATGGACACCATCAAAGACTTCACAGACTGCGAGAGGCAGAGTTATCTGAATCGACGCGGGTGCGTCCACACGGACGGCAGCAAGACCGCGCTGCATCTCGCGTGTGATCTGGTGCGCCCCGAGTGCTTGATATTGCTGCTTGGACACGGCGCGTCTCCGTACGCAACTGACGTTACGGGGAACACGCCCCTGGACTGTTTACTCCACCAAATCTGCCAGAGTGACTTTGACATGCGGACGAAGCACGTTTGCCTCGGCTACCTCATTTTATTCATGCCCAAATTGCGTTTCCAGACGAAGGGACAGCTGCAGGACAATGCAGATATGTGGAAGAGCCTCATAGGAGAGCAAGCGTTCCGATGGCTTTCTGGATCATCACCTCCTTCATTGTTTGTTCAGGCCATGCAGAAGCTCAGCCAGTCCATACCTATAGAGCAGCTGAACTCACTCCCTGACTTTCTCAAACCTCTTGACTTTAGACTGGATCAAGCTTAAAATGAACACAGTTGTCAAACTGCGTGCATGGTCTTGAAATGTTCATGCTAGAAAGTTTTTTGAAAGTGCTCTGTGAATATGTGAATAGTTTGGTGCAATAGGATGTTTTTGTTGCAAAGACATTTTTTTGAAAGAAAATTAAAATATATCTATTTTTTCAAGTTGTTGTCTTGGATTTCTTATTTCGTTAAGATGAAAACCTCTTTCAAACATTAGATAATTCAAGGCACACCCAACGCTTTGTCATCACTCAAAAATCCAAACCCAAATTTTGCCCTCTGAATGCTACCAGTCAAAAGTTCAGACACACCTATTTGTTCATTTATTATCATTGCTATAAATAGGAACCTTTTGCATAGATTACAGCTTTACATTCTTGGCATTCTGTCTATCTGTTTGATGGGTTACAGTATCTACACTGTTAGAAAAAAATGGTCCCTGGCTGTCACTGGGGTGGAACCCTTTCAAAAAGCACATCTTTGTACGTAAAGAGTTCATAATAGGTACACAAAGAGTACCTATTAGTACCTTAAAGGAACACGGTGGTCCTACATATCTGTACCTAAAGGGTGCATATTAGGACCTTTTTAAATAGCACTGCACAAATGACAGCTAGGACCCATTTCTTTTTGACAGCGTATCTACAATCTCAGAAATTAAAGTACAAAGGCTGTCACTGAGACTCTTATATGCACTATTTATGTACAGATATAAATACATTTGGTACCAATATGTACTTCTAACCCAGACAGAAGACGACTCTGAGTCGGATTCACGCCGAAGTCAGCGGCTCCGGTATTTATCTGGTCTAGATCCGGCATGGAGTCGTCTGCTGTCTGGGAAAGTACTAGTATGTACCTTAGAAGTGCTGTTATGCACTCTTTAGGTACAGATGTGTAGTTTTATCACCGCGGCAGCTTTTGTAAATTTTCTCTGAGAGTGTAAGATGCTATTCAGTATAGTACAGAACAACATTTAACTTTGTTTAATTCCGATTTTCCTATTAACAAGAGAGAAATAAAATGCATAAGCACAATGGAGATCTACACAATCAATTTAGAAAATGAAGAACAATTTAAATTTTTATGCAAATCTTTGACTAAGTGTTAAAGGGACACTTCACTTTTTTGAAAATAATTTTCCAGCTCCCCTATAGTTAAACACTAGATTTTTCCATTTTGGAATCCATTCAGCCGATCTCCGGCTCCAGCTGTACCACTTTTAGCATAGCTTAGCATAATCAATTGAATCTGATTAGACCATTAGCATCGCGCTCATAAATGACCAAAGAGTTCCAATATTTTATTTATGATATTACGCAGTGCCCGAAAATAGTCCCCTGCTATTAAAAGTTACCAAAGGGACTATTTCTCGGGGACTGCGTAATATCATTGCAGCAATGTTACGGCAGCAAACTCCTTGATTACTACGCCAGTTTGAGAGTATAGTTCCTAACCATATCTGCCTAGAAAATCGCAACTCTTAATTTTCTCTCGCTCTTAGTACACGATGTAACTACAGAAGAGTCAAGTTTTAAATAGGAAAAATATCCAAACTCTTATGTTATTTTTTATCGCAATGCTAATGGTCTAATCAGATTCAATGGATTATGCTAAGCTATGCTAAAAGTGTTACCGCCAGACCCAGAGATCAGCTGAATGGATTTAAATCTGTAAAAATCAAATGTTTAACTCTAGGGGAGCTGGAAAATGAGAATATTTTCAAAAAAAGTGGAGTGTCTCTTTAAGTGTCAATATCACATGTAATATGGCAATGCTAAAAATGAACCACAACAGGCAGAGAAACTTAGTTGTAAACTTTTTAATTTTGGAAGTTGTCATGACTAAGCATGAAGGAAAGACAGGTGAGATTATTTTACGAGTTCACTTTTAGCTGCATAAATAAATGCCCAGTGTCCGAAAATTATTACTTAATTTATCCTTACAGTATGGTCTAATAAAACCGGCAAGTGAAACTTTAGCAAGGCCTGGAAAGTAAAACGATGAAAACATAATGTGCAAATAGGCAAATGAAACAAGATAAAAAGAAAAACATATTGCAACATTGCTTGCATGGCTATTTTGATCCCCTACTGTATGTGCATTTGATGCATTGCTGAGGCGTCAAAAGAAAGATTCACAAACACTTCACAAAGTCGGACAATGAACATATATACATTTAGAAAATTAAACATAGACCTCGCAGTGAATTATAGTTATCTATAATAGATTACTCATCCAGATATTGTCTTTATATGGACGCATATAAGGGATACTTGTCCAGCAGTAAGATACTTTTTTTTCATAACAGATTTCATGATAGATTCTATCAAACAAATATTATTATGCTGCTGTTAAAGTTAAAAGACAAACCGTCCATTTAAATGACCTCACATTTATGCAACACATCACTACAGTGTAAATGGAGGTAAATGGGAGACCATGCTCTCTCTATATCTCTAGATATGTGCCAAATGCTACCATGATTTTACTCCAGTCAAGGTGTATTTATAACCAAATCCCTTACCATCCTAAACTAAAGCCTCTAAAACCAGTTCAATACCTAAAATCAGAGATCCTGTCTTTACAAATGCCCCCTTATTGGTTAGTTCCGAATAATATTGTGACATATCTTCCTGTACCTAGAATTATTTGTTTAGTCAAATAACAAATATTTACATAGTCCCTCTATTTCACAAATAAAAACGGATTTACATTAAACATTTTTCTACGTAGCGAGCAAAGTGCATCAATATAAACCAAGCCTCCATCTAAAATCAATACAAATAACAAAGCAGCTAACTGTGCATACGGATGTTAAAACTTAATAAATATGGGCTGGATAAAAACGAAACGGGTATAACAAATGTAAACTGGATAAGAAGAAATGAATAAAGTGCCAACACATATTCACAGAAAAGTGATTCTGGGGGGCTTTGACACAATTTGTGGCATTTAAATCACCTCCCACTCTTCCTCAAGCTCCTCTCCGCTAAGGGAACCCGTGTTGCCATGGTTTTTGCTCGGATTGTTTTGCAGAGTCTTGGTAAGTCGCTGATTTAGGGCACCGGCGGGAGTCACTGCCCACAGTTCATCCATAGGAGTCACTGCAGAAGAGGAGTTTCTCTGTCAGTGTTTTTTAACATTTGGTACCATTTCGGAAAATGGTACCCAAATGTGCCGCATTAAACATTTTAGCACTGAATGCTCACCTGCGAGCCAGCTGACCAACCCTGGGATCTTCTTCCAGTAGTCTCCGGCTGGGTTCTTCTCCGTGATGCCGTACCGCCGAGCCACTTCACCGTTGGCCAGCCGGACCCAAGCGGTCCTCATGCTCAAAACCAGCTGACTTGCTTGAAGTCCTACGGTTTGAAAAAAGTTTTAACATTAAAACTATACTGTATAAAGCAGAAATGCACCGATATGAAATGTATGTGGTGGTACGATATTCGATTACTTAGAATGACATCTACCGATTCCAATAAATACAGATAGTTTTGCTTTTTACACCCTGTTTCTAATTATTATGTTCTGTAATGAACTACTATAATCTGCTCGGATCATCGGTTGTTTTTAAACAATCGGCCGATGTACGTTAGTGGGAAAAGTTGGGTGATTCTCACGAAATCCAGATTTTGAAGGTGTCCAGCATCAGATTTTTTAAAAAACCCTTAAAGCCGATTTTTTGCACATAAAAGATTAATGTCTGAACTTACTATAACCATTATTTTTAGAGAATTTAAAAAATATTTGCTATAGAATTATTTACATTTTTTAGATTATCATTATCAAAATGTATCATTACCGCAACCTGATATTACGTAAGGAATAATTGACGACGGGCCATTGAATTATAAGAAAATAATGCACACCAAGGTGGTAATGCGGCACGACGCGAGTCAATTATTCCTCTTATACCACGGTTACCACAAACATTGCTCAGGTGCCTATTTTTAAGACATTTGAAAAGATAGGTGTGCGGTTTACAGAAAAATAATCAACACCCATAGAACATTTCTCAGCCAATCAGAATGCAGCATTCAACAGACCCGTGGTATAATTAAATATATGCAATTACAAACTCATGTTTCGGTAATGAGAACTTAAAGTTGTTTAGATACTATGACAAACAAAATTTCAACTTTTATCTGGAGAGGAAAAATAAGAACTGCTTACCTGGTAGCCATCTTGAGTGTCACAGTCAATTATGTCCCTTCCAACTATTTTTTTTGTGGAAAATGTTAGTTCCTTGAGGGCTTTAACAATGATTGAAAATTGTTGCGGAGGATGAGAAAATTGGTCTTGGACACATTTATATTCCTTATTATTGTCTCTACATTTACCAATGATCACAAAATACCACATGTTTCTTTACTGTAAATGTTTATAGTATAACATGCACTGCAGCTGTTTTATTTTTTAGATTCTTTAATTATAAATATTTCCATGTCAAAGAACCCAAATCCAGTCATGGACATGTTGTGGTAATGAAAGTTTTCCCCTTAAATGTGGAAAAAACAACTAAATTGGTTTATATGATGTCATCATGTGCAAAATAGTACATGAAGAGATGTTTGTAACTGTATGTTTCTTATTTTGACAGCATTTACTTTTTGTTATCAAAATGTTTCATGACACCTCATAAGTCTAATTTCGCGAGAATCACTCAATTGCTTTTATCTGCCGATATGTATCATAGGCCATTATATCGGTGCATTTCTAATGAAACCGCATTTTTTTCTCTATTTAATCTCTTAATGCAAAAGAGTGAGATGTGAATCGAGTGAAAATAAAAAAGTACAAAATAAAGGAGAAATTGGGTAATGAAGGCGTACCAGGAATGTGTTCCCAGGCAGTCCCGACAGGCATCTCCTCTGTGATGCCGACCCTAACATGCACGTAACCTCTGTTGTCCAGCGCCCATAGCATTCGATCATTTGGACTGGTCTGAATTCTCACCAGATGAAGCCCAGCAGGCTGAACAAAGAGAATAAGAAGAACATGTTCTTGTAGCTCAACTGGTAAAGCATGGGGCTTGCAATGCAAAGGTCAGGGGTTCAATCCCAGGAAACGTACACTAATAAGTCACTCTGTATTGTAAATGTGACATAAGAATTATACAGAAGTAGATATAACTGGAGAATTAATGATCTACATGAATTAAATCATTTAATACTGGGCAAATACCAAAATAAAAGCCATGAGAGAAATGTTAAAAATATATAGAATTTAAAGGGGGCATTTCACAAGATTTTTCTAAGATGTCAAATGAATCTTTGGTGTCCCCAGAGAAGATCTAGCTTAAAATACCATATAGATAATTTATTATAGCATGTTAAAATTGCCACTTGTAGGTGTTAGCCAAAATGTGCCGTTTTTGGGTGTCCTTTTAAAGGTGCAGTGTGTAATTTTTAGAAGGATCTCTTGACATAAATGCTAAATAATGTACAAAACTATATTATCAGGGGTGTATAAAGACCTTTCATAATGAACCTTTATGTGTTTATTGCCTTAGAATGAGACGTTTTATCTACATACACAGCGGGTCCCCTTACATGGAAGTCGCCATTTTGTGCAGCCATGTTTCTACAGAAGCCCTTAATGGACAAACTTTTTTACTAAGTTTTCTCCAACGATGACATGTTTGTCCGGTGGCGGCTACCATAGCTTTTTTATGTGTTTCAAAAACAAGAGGTGAGCAGTGGACGGAGCCGTTGGTTGCAATTCGCAACCTCACCACTAGATGCCGCTAAAATTTACACACTGCACCTTTAAATGCAAATGAGCTGATCTTTGTACTAAATGGCAGTGCTGTGGTTGGATAGTGCAGATTAAGGGGCGGTATTATCCCCTTCTGACATCACAAGGGGAGCCAAATTTCAATGACCTATTTTTTCACATGCTTGCAGAGAATGGTTTACCAAAACTAAGTTACTGGGTTGATCTTTTTCACATTTTCTAGGCTGATAAAAGCACTGGGGACCCAATTATAGCACTTATACATGAAAAAGGTCAGATTTTTATGATATGTTCCCTTATATAGATTCTGTATAAGGTTGCTTTACAGTAAGTAGGGCTGCAACAACTAATCGATAAAAATCGAAAAATTAAACTTTGGTGGAATTGGGCTACTTTTAATCTGTTTCTGCAGCTTGATGTTTTTCTGCGGGTTAGAGATGGAAGGATTTGGTTCATTAGTTGTTGGAATTTGGGGTGTGAATAGTAATTGGGATGCTTTTGGACTAATTTTGAATGGCCATTGGGCTGGTTTTGTTACGTGGATCTGGGAACCCAGCCAGAAGAATGAAGGAAGCAAAAGCGCAAACAAACGCTGGCTAATAAAGGTTTAATTTCGTCCTTAATATAAGTGAGTTTGTATTTGTTTAATTATTTATGGGTTTTCATAAAAATAATATGAACCAAAAACTAAGCATCTGTTTTAACGTAAAGGGGAAATCCTTATCTTTTTTACAGTTTTTTTAATTAATGTAACGACACATGCATATCACTTTAATATCATAATGGCTTATTTAGTTTTCTATTAATAACAAATATTAATTCTCATCAAGGTCTGAAGTTGAAGATAAATTGAGATTATTAATCTGTAGCAAAATCTCCTCACCAGGATATTCCTAAAGATTCAGTTCATTTTGTTAATTTATTTTTTGACATTTAAAGATGTTTTACTATTCAAAAGAGGCACAAAATGTTTTTATTTAAGGTTTAAAATATCAAAAAGATGATATTAGTAAAACTCTGTGGTAGTGAGTTGCTTTTGCACTTTTAAAAGTGCACTTCTTCACGTTAATACCTTATTTAAAGCCTTATTTACACTGAAAAAAAATCTACGGTTGCACATGACTGAATTAAGTTTTCTTAAAATGAAATTAATTTTAATTAATGTTAATTTCATTTAAAGAAAACTTAATTTAATCATGTGCAACCGATAGTAAATATTTTAGTTATTATCGGATAAGTCTATAAATCGGGGAAAAAACAATCGCCCGATTAATCGATTATGAAAATAAGTTAATTGCAACCCTAACAGTAAGAATATTATAGTCGTAAACAACACTAAAAAAATCTTCTAGACATCGGTTGCAAGTGATTAAATTAGGTTTTCTCAAAATGAAATTTAAATTAATTTCATTTTAAGAAAACTTGATTAAATCCTGTTGAACTGGTGTACATAATTAAATTACGTATTTTTATTTTTTAAGAAAAATCATTTTAAGAAAACTTAATTCAATCATGTGCAACCAGAGATTGTTTTCAGTGAATCAAACATGTAACATTTGACTTTACTCAAGCTGAAAAACAAACCTGAAACTTGGCACAGACATATAAATTTCATACAAGTGTAAGCATGTAAGTTTCTATAAGAGTTTACAGTACATCACATGGTATTGTTGTTATGCAGCCAAATACAGCAAAGCATTGCTGAAATGCTTGTTTACCTGCTCGGGAGGTTCAATGCAGATCCAAGCAGGGAGCATCATGCTGGGGTTCAGAGGTTGAGTTCCAACCCGAAAATACACCATGCCGTTAGTATCACACGCCCATACGTTCTGAATGCCACAGGACAAACTGAGAAACTTTACATCACCTGTAAGTGAACAATGTAGGAAAATAAGAAACAAGCATTAGCTAACATTAACAATAGTAACAAGGAGGGCATTGTGACCCAGTCTGTGAAAACAAAGCTAGTCACTTACATCAAACATTTTGTATATAACGTTGATATCTGTAATATTGAGCTGAGGCATTGCAAACATGGCAGCACAGTGACGTGACTTCCATGGGTTTAAATATATTATAGATTAGATTAGCTTAACTTTATTAATCCCCGATTAAAAATAATCCTGTGCGATTTATGACTGGTTTTGTGGTTCAGGGTCACATATAGTACAGGGGCTTACGTAATCCACATAAGAATTTATAGGAAGCCAAATATTTGAAAACAAATAACCTATAGTAAAGGTGACTTACATGGTTTATGCAATAACAAACTTTTTGTTTTTATTATAAATATAACGCTTACTTGTTATGAAAATAAAACACCATTGATGTTCATTTTGTAATGGACAGTGACTGTAAACAGATTATTTCCTGACCAATACATCCCATGTAGCACTACTTTACTATTGTACATGTCAATGACATTGTGGCCATTTTCCCAAACCTAAACCTTGCATCTAACAAACAATGTCTTTTGGGGATTAGCCAACATTTGGTGGGACCATGAGGTGGGTATGTCCTGTATAAAGTGATATGAAGTGTGTATGGTGTGATATGATAGTGTAACCTTGACGTGACTTTTACACGTCATACAGTAGAGTGTTATGACGGCTTTGTGTTGAGGACTCAGATAGCAAATGTTAACAGAACAAGATCCTGGCACACTGTGTGTATCGTCACTTTCCATTTCTATTAAAATGTTACTGTTATTTTATGACACTGCACCACAAAACCAGTCATAAGGGTCAATTTATTGAAAAACTTAGATTTATCCATAATCTGCTGAATAAATAAGCTTTCAATTGATGTATGATTTGTTAGGATAGGACAATATTTGAAGAGTTTGGTTCCAAAACGCAATAAACAACATTTAATAAAAAAGTTACCAACAAAATCAGTATTGTATCAGGTCAGAATAAAAAAGTAAATTTGTGCCTTGTTATTCTGTCATCATTTCTCCCTTTTTCCGCAAACCGCAATAAATGCCAGTCCTTAATCCGCTTAGCCAATCACAGCGCACCATTCCACGCATGGTAAACAACAATGGCGGCGCGTTGAATACACACAGAATCCTAGTTTTCCTACTTTGGACTTTGTGATCAACAAACAAACAAAAACAAAATAATACTTTTAATGTCATTGATAAACCTGTGTTAGTTTTCTTTGGCGAGGAAGAAACACAAGACAAATTTTGAATAATTTATGCAAAAGGAACTCGGGCAAAGTAAAAATGCCGGCTTTTGCTTGTTCTTACATGACAGAATCAAACTTCTGTCATGCTAACACATTGACACCAGTTTATTAAAAACTTTACATTATTTTACTCAAAGTCAATGAAAATCGAGCAGGACCAAAACATTTTACAGCTGATCGCTGTCAAAAAAGTTCAGCGACGACGTCCCAAAGATGACAGCAGCAATGACAGTGTTCTTAATATGACAAAGTGAGTGCTTTGCTATTAATGTTTATTTTTTTAATCAGTGTATACCACTAGTCAACTAAATGAATAAAACATGGCAAAGATGAATGCACATTTATAGCATTTTGAAAAAAAACTTTGTATCAGTTTTTATAATAAATCTTTGAAAATTAAATTATGGATTTGAATTTTTAATGTTATGTAAAAGTTTGAGGTTTTCATCTTGTCACTTTCTTGGTATAGAAAACACGTTTTCAACTCTTCATTTGGTCGAGATACAACCATTTGAAAATCTGGAATCTGAAAATCACCTTTAAAGTTGTTGTCCAAATGAAGTGCTTAGCAACGCATATTAATAATGATAGATACATTTTTTAGATATTTACAGTAGGAAATGTATAAAATATCTTCATGTAGGATTTTAGTTTTTATAAAAACAGGAGAACCCCCTAATTTATATTTGTGTGCTTTATAGGGGGTCCCTCAATGCTTAGGTCCGGGACCACCCCCTTAATTCGAACACTGCCTTAATGAAACATGATCTTTACTCATTATCCTATTGATTTTTTGGGGAAAAAATCTATAATTTTGACCCATACAATGTATTGTTTGCTACCGATACGAATATCTGACTGGTTTAACAAAATATTACACATACTTTTATATATACAGGATTTTTATATATAGGCACTTTTAACCAAAACCAGTCACAAAAAGAAGTTTCACATTATTAAACTAAAATTGAAATGTAATTGCATTTTAATGAAATTAACCACAAAATTATCTTGCATAATCTATGACAACGTAGTGACAAAATACGGTCTATAGAGCAGTTTGTCCGCTGAGGCAGTGTTCGAATTGAGGGGGGACTGGGGTGGTCCCGGACCTCCTAAGCATTGAGGGACCCCCTATAAAGCACACAAATATAAATTAGGGAGGTCTCCTGGTTTTTATCAAAATGAAAATACTACATAAATTTTAAATTCTTGTGCTGCCACAAAGCAATACTGTCCATTATTTGTCCCAATTTCGCAATAAACTAATCTGCATTTAGGGCTATACTGTAGAAACATGGGGATGTGAAATGGCGACTTTCATGTAACCCTCGTGTATGTACATAAAAACATCTCATTCTAATTATAAAAACAATTCAGTTCATTTTGTAAGGCCTTTATAGATCACTGATAGTATAGTTATGTATATTATATTGCAATTCTGTCAACAGAATGCAAATGTTCAAATACAACAGTCGCATAACGTGTTTCATCTGCCGTTTCAGATTTGTCAACAGTTACTAATAACACCTATCTGACAAATCAATGGTAAGGACGTTAAGGGATTGTGATAAACAAAATGAATGAATACAATAGATTACTCACATGTCGTCACACCCGTGGCCTTTGCCCGTAATGGCTCTATACACACTGTGCTGATTCATTACCAACAGAATAAGATAAGCAAAGCTGACTCTTCAGTTCTCATGATGGCCTTTTCAAAGCCACTATTACTTTTTTCCTCTTGAAAAAACATGTTAAGGGTTTCTTGAAATTAGACTCATTCCTGGAGTACATGAATAAAAGTTCATGGGGTGGTTTCCCGGACAGACTTTGCATTAAAAATGACAAATTACAAATGACAGTTGTCATAAGCATGCATAAAATCTCCTTCATGTTCAAGGCACGTGTCATGTCATGATTATGAAGGTGTCATGTCAGTCTTATGAACACTCCTTCAAGTAAAGTGTTACCAATTTTTTATATTTCCATTACTGAGAAAATGCATCTTGCTGAACAGGGTCCATGTATACAAAAGCAAACAATAAACCCCCAAACATTGATTTTAAAGAAAATCATTTATAACCAAACAAACTCAACAATACTAAGAACTTAAACCTCTATGACCTTTTATTACTCAAAAAATGATTCATTGGATTAACTCAATAAAATTTTGGGCAGGATTTCCATCCAATATGAATGTGTTCCTCTAACTAATAAAAAACTGCTTTACACATATATTGAGTTAGTCCAACTCAATTTAAAGTAAATGGCGATACTCAATTGGTTGCCTCAACTCAATATAGTGTATTCTGACTAACTCAATTCTGTTATTTTATATAAAAGTTTTTATATCATACTAATTAGCATAAGCATTAGCATGCTAATGAAAATAACATACAGTATAATACCTTGGATGAGCATGTGAGAAGAGACTGCATCTCCAAACAGGCATTAACACAGTTAGTGCTCACTGAGAAACATATGTCACATCCACAACCTAACAACAAGCGCCACTCTTCTGCACGATGGTAACCAAACAATTTGAAAAAATATAACACAAACGCTTCTAAATCAATAAGATAAACGGACATTAAACACTATTAAGTCTTTCTCTTTACCTAAAAATAAAATAACACTTAATTAAAAAAAATTACTCTCCAAAAGCAGTTGCATGCAAAGCATGCTGGGAAATTCTTTTTCTAGAAACCAAACTCAAACTAATTGTTTTAACGCAATTAAAAAAAAATCTATACATTATAGTACACATTCATTTTGTGTTAGACTAATTAAATATATATACTTATTGCTCTTAATGAGGTATTTTAAATTAATTGAACAGAATTTTAATGTGTAATTTCTAAGAAGGGCTTGAATCATTTTTTAACAGAGTGTACTAAAGTTGGTTCGACTTAAAAAAGTGAGTTTAGTTACCCGGTTGCTTTATTAAAATTTTGAGTTATTTAACTTAAAAAAAATTTTACACCACCTTTTCGAGTCAACTAATATTTTTTTAATTGTATTAACTCGAAAATTTAAGGCAACTTATTTAAGTTGAACCCACAAATCGTTTTTTACAATGTACTGATCATTTTAAGTTCATCACACTTGAAGTTTTGATGTCGTTAAATTTAGTAGGTTATTAAGTTAAATAAGCTAAAATTTTTCTGTACAGTAAAGTGACACGTTTAGTTGATTGTTTAAGTAGACAACATTTTGGTTCACTGTGCATTACGATAGCAACCAATGTAGATATACCGGATATTCACTCTCTTTTAACAAACAGATCAGATTTCACCTGCCAAATGACAGTGCAGAAAGTCAGTCCTTAACGTATTCAATTGTGACCAAAGCCTAAACTAACATTAAAACAATCAGATTTGTCTTCTGTCCAGACTACTGCTACACTCGCAGTACACAGAAACTAAATGCATACAAAACATCATGTGCTGCATCTAAAAATGATCGTACATCTAGACCCAGACTCATATTTCACACTGCAGCCCACGCAAACAACCCAAGACGGGCTGGGCTACAGCTGCTCCCATCACACGGCTTGGCCTATTTGTGTCTGCATCCTGTTACAGCTCAAACACACATGGATGTACACAAAACACACAATTGTGCTTAATAAACAAATGCCTTTACGTGGATTGCAACACTGATGCAATTCAAATATGACATAATGGGATTAGATCACCCTGCAAAAAGTGCTGAGAAACAAACTACAGATAGTCAGATGTCGTGAACTTGTTTCGTTTTCGAATACACTGATTTTGAATGTGTGTCTAGCACATTCCTGAAGCCTAATCACGTAAACATTCAATAGTAAAAGCACAAGCCAGCAGTCATCCCTTTCATTCGTGAACTTTGACATTTACTGGCATTGTTACAAAACATGTGTTATGCAAGAACCACCTGCTCAAAAATATAAACAGCAGCCTTAGCAACAAGCGTTTTTGTTCGCTTGCTATTCAACGCGCTGGAGCCTCAACGATGCCAAGAAGGAGAAATTAGGAGGAGGATTAAATTTACGGCTGCACTTTAAAGCTCTTAAAGTAAAAGCTAAGTAATGTGTTTAAAAAGAGCAAATCTTCTGCAGAAGTGTGCTGGCGGTTAAAGACAGAAGTAGGTCAGCTGCGGACCACGTGGACGGGCAGGGGACGTGGAAATTTGAACGGGGGGGACTAGGAGAAGGAGGTATGCCTGATATGCATCATTCTGTCACACATGACCTGTGCAAAGGTCACCTGAGACCTTGAAGAGGAGTATCATTGGACCAAACTATTTAAATGAGGTGTCAAAGACGTCATCCAAAGGACATCCAAGTGCTGTTTAATGTATAGTGAGTGCATACGAACAGGGAAAAACATTATGGTGCCAGATATCTGTGACCTTGTCTGTGAGTTTTTTTTTTTTTTTTTTTTACATAAAATCATCCTACATAATGTAAAGAACACTGTGTGAAAATATAACCTTGATATCTTGAGTGAGATAATGTCAAAGACTGAAAATTTTGTTTCGCATTCATCCTAAGTATAAAATAAAATTGTGAAAAGTATTAAACTTATAGTGTGAGTTATAATATGATTTTCATCATTGCATTAGACAAAAGGCCACTGTACGAACAACGTCACGAGTCTAAATATAGCTATCATGTGATTTACATGTGATTTATGGAATTAAACTTCTCTCACCGAGCTGGCTGAGGTCCAGTAACGTCCAGTGCATTCCTGTCGGGCAGCTGGATGATAAAGTACGGATGTGGACGCGACCGTAGTGATCTAAGCCCCACAAAGCGTCACGGCAGGCCGAAAGCTGCACCATCTCCACGTCTGGGGGAAACTGTATGGTGAAGGGACGCATCTGGAGGTCTTGGTCCCAGATGCAAAACAGGTCTTTTCTGCTCTGACCTATCCATAAGAAACTTCCTGTGGAGACGACAACGAGATGACCACACATGAATATGAATATGCGCTCACCTAAAGGATTATTAGGAACACCCTGCTGGTGCTGTGTTTGACCCCCTTTCGCCTTCAGAAATGGGTTAATTCTACATGGCATTGATTCAACAAGGTGCTGAAAGCATTCTGTAGAAATGTTGGCCCGTATTGATATGATAGCATCTTGCAGTTGATGGAGATTTGTGAGATGCACATCCAGGGCACGAAGCGCCCGTTCCACCACATCCCAAAGATGCTCTATTGGGTTAAGATCTGGTGACTGTGGGGGCCATTTTATTACAGTGAAGTCATTGTCATGTTCAAGAAACCAATTTGAAATGATTCGAGCTTTGTGACATGGTGCATTATCCTGCTGGAAGTAGCCATCAGAGGATGGGTCCATGGTGGTCATAAAGGGATGGACATGGTCAGAAACAATGCTTAGGTAGGCCATGGCATTTAAACGATGCCCAATTGGCACTAAGGGGCCTAAAGTGTGCCAAGAAAACATCCCCCACACCATTACACCACCACAACCAGCCTGCACAGTGGTAACAAGGCATGATGGATCCATGTTCTCATTCTGTTTACGCCAAATTCTGTCTCAACAGAAATCGAGACTCATCAGACCAGCAACATTTTTTAAGTCTTCAACTGTCCAATTTTGGTGAGCTTGTGCAAATTGTAGCTTCTTTTTCCTATTTGTAGTGGAGATGAGTGGTACCCGGTGGGGTCTTCTGCTGTTGTAGCCCATCCGCCTCAAGATTGTGCGTGTTGTGGCTTCACAAATGCTTTGCTGCATACCTCAGTTGTAACGAGTGGTTATTTCAGTCAAAGTTGCTCTTCTATCAACTTGAATCAGTCCATTCTCCTCTGACCTCTAGCATCCACAAGGCATTTTCGCCCACAGGACTGCCACATACTGGATGTTTTTCCCTTTCCACACCATAACTGTGCAGATTGTGAAATACTCAGACTGGCCCCTCTGGCACCAACAACCATGCCACGCTCAAAATTGCTTAAATCACCTTTCTTTCCCATTCTGACATTCAGTTTGGAGTTCAGGAGATCGTCTTAACCAGGACCACACCCCTAAATGCATTGAACCAACTGCCATGTGATTGGTTGATTAGATAATTGGATTAATGAGAAATTGAACAGATGTTCCTAATAATCCTTAGGTGAGTGCTGGTTAAGTTAAAAGTGAGAATGGAAATATTATTGCGTGTGAAAAATTATGGGATATCTAGATACCCTCTTTGCCTGGAACAGCAGAGGAAAATGCAAAAGCCCATTTTGTGGCCGAAGCTGTTCCTCTGGGTACAACACCTCTCCAAAATGTCCCTGCAAGATAATAAGACAACAACATTACATTTACCCACATTATTGTTTTATGCATAAGGGAGATACATTTTGTCAGTATGTGTGTTGACCTTTTGTGCCACTAATGCAATGCTTTACCAACTGAGCTACAGGCACATCAACATAAAGAAAGATATTAGCAGCATGTCGTACCGATGAGGCTGCCCTTGGCAACGTGAAACTCGTTGCGTCCAGAAGCGATCCAGACGCCGCTGCTGTTGACGCTGATGAGGCTGGGCTGGCACTGGGAGTGCTGGGAAAGGAAAGCCACGCGGAGACGCTCCGCCACCCGCTCCACTGGAGCTCTGGTGACAGTAGCTACGGTCTGTGTGGCCTGGATAAGAGTCTGGAAGAGACTGCCCTGATCAAACACCACATAGTCTGTGATGCTCACCTATATGGAAAGAAACAAATAACTGAAGGAGAACCATCAGAGAGTCACCTGTGTAGTTTTAAGCGTGATATTTTGATAAATCTAAATATGGTTCTGGTAGGATGTGGCACTAAAATACTCAAGATACTTTTAAAAATGTAAAGCATTACAAAAAGGCGGTTGTAAAATAGTTTGTTAATAATGCAAAAAATGTCACCCAAATATTTTTTACAAACCTGTATTCTTTGTTCTGATAAACACAAAGGAAGACATTTTGAGGAACGTTTGCAACCAAACCCATCAGAAGCACCATTCACCTCCATTGAATTATTTTTTCCTACTATGGATGTCAATGGTGCTTCTCATTGGTTTGGTTACAAACATTCCTCAAAATAAAAATTGCTACAAACCTGTATAAATTTCTTTTTTCTGACGAACACAAAGAAAGACATTTTGAGGAATGTTTGTACCAAACTGATCAGAAGCACCATTCACTTACATAGTATGCTTTTTTCCTACTATGGATGTCAATGGTGCTTCTGATCAATTTGATTACAAACAATCATAAAAAAAAATGTTACAAACCTGTATAAATTTCTTTGGTTAATGAACACAAAGGAAGACATTTTGAGAAATGTGTGTATCCAAACCAATCTGAAGCACTATTTACTTCCATAGTATTCTTTTTTTCCTACTATGGAAGTGAAAGGTGCATCTGATCGGTTTGGTTACAAACATTCCTCAAAATTAAAATTGTTACAACCTGTATAAATTTCTTTGTTCTGATGAACACAAATAAAGACATTTTGAGAAATGTGTGTATCCAAACTGATCAGAAGCACCATTCACATCTATAGTATTCTTTTTTCCTACTATGGGTGTCAATGGTTCATCTGATCTGTTTGGTTACAAACATTTCTCAAAATAAAAATTGTTACAACCTTTATAAATTTCTTTGGTCTGACAAACACAAATGAAGACATTCTGAGGAATGTTTGTAAACAAACCGATCAGAATCACCATTAACTGCCATAGTATTCTTTTTTACTACTATGGATGTCAATGGTGCTTCTGATCAGTTTATAAACATTCCTCAAAAATAAAAATAGTTACAAACCTGTATACATTTTTTTTGTTCTGGTGAACACAAATGAAAACATTTTGAAAATTGTGTGTAACCAAACCGATCAGAAGCACCATTCACTTCCATAGTATTCTTTTTTCCTACTATGTTTGGTTACAAACATTCCTTTAAAATATATTTCTAAATACGTGTTCATCAGAACAAATAAATTTATATAGGTTTGTAACAAAATGAGAGTGAGACAATGATGACAGAATTTTCCTTTTTGGGTAAACTATTCCTTTAAAGGGATAGTTCACTCCAATATGAAAATTCTGTCATCATTTGGTCATCCTCATGTTGCACTAAACCTGTATGAATTTCTTATTTCTGATGAACACAAAATAAGATGTTTTGAGAAATGATGGTAAACACACAGCAGTAAGTGACCATAGACTTCCATAGTAGGAATAAAAAAATATGATGGAATTTTATGGTTACCGTCAACTGTGTGGTTACCATCATTTATCAAAATATTTTCTTAGTCATTTATCACAATACTTCCAAAATATTTTTTTCCTACTATGGAGGTCTATGGTCACTTGCTGCTGTGTGTTTGCCATCATTTCTAAAATATCTTCTTTTATGTTCATCAGAAAAAAAAGAAATTCATACAGGTTTAGAACAACATGAGGGTGAGTAAATGATGCAGAATTTTAATTTTAAAGTGAACTATTCCTTTAAGTCATTATGCTACTGTATATTCATAATATTTATTGGCTACGGCAGAACAGATGAACTCAAATAAATTTGTTTTGCATGTTAAAGCTTGCATAATAAAGCAGTAGCTTTCTTTAAATTGCGCAAGGCATTTGGCACTCGCACATGTGTAAATGAATGCTTTTCAGATTATTCAGTGTTGTCAAGGTTTGACTGAGAAGCAGGACTACGATTTAAATGAAACCGTTACAGTTCTATAAAATATAACATCTGTATATAACTTTTTTAGGTAATCTTTGTGTTAATGTTTGTTTCTGATCTCCTCGAGTTATCCAGCAAAGAACAGTAAACAGTTTTGTTGCAGTATTGAATCATGCATTGGTTGTGTTTGTTTACAAATTCCACACCACTCAATACAAGATTAAACAAACAGTGGTGTTTTAGATATACCTGCCACCAGTGGTCATCTTCCCCCTGTGGGTTTTTGGCAGTGACCCCCGTCCTGAACCACAAGCTGCCGCTGGTGTCCAGTGCCCATGCTGTGTTATTCTCACCCAGAGCAATACAGATGGGCTCCAGACCTTGACTTTCACTGCAGTCACACACAACAATTTCACACATTTAAATCAATTTACATACCAATGTCTGCAATAAGCACGACAGACATCAAAATCATATCATAACAGCACACTATAAATTGACTTTCTGTATCAAAGTCATTAAACTGAATGAATCAGATCCTGCTCGATTCTTTTTATTTGGGATTTACCTGGTAATCCCGCAATGACAGACGTACCTGACGGTGTCAAACTTCCATTGCTCGCCCTCTGCGCAGTAGCTGCTAAGACCCTCTCTGTAAAACACACCCCTCTGCTCGCTCAGTGCCCACACAACACTGCCACGTGCTGCCATCTGCGCCATAGGACACGGGCAGTCCACCTTCACCGAGCGCGCACATGGCCTGTCCGCACTGAGCCCTAAACACATGCACAGACCGGCAGCTGTTTTAATGTGCATTTAAGAAAATGAATCTAGCCCTGCTGGCTTAAATTTCTGATGAAATCTGAAAGTAGTTATTAAGAACTGGCAGTACTTTCACATCACATTTACAGATACTTTACACAATTCTTGTAAAGT
Source organism: Misgurnus anguillicaudatus (assembly GCF_027580225.2). Taxonomy (NCBI): domain Eukaryota; kingdom Metazoa; phylum Chordata; class Actinopteri; order Cypriniformes; family Cobitidae; genus Misgurnus; species Misgurnus anguillicaudatus. The sequence continues at coordinate 28,812,642 of NC_073343.2, read as the reverse complement.
AGGTGAAACACGTTTTTGCATATGCTGTATACGCTCGATGACTTTTGCTGGATTAGTAGAGGTCATAATGGGTTTAATACAGCTGTGTTTCTGGCACAACTAATTGTAATCACTAATGCTATTCACTATTAAATGGATAATTCACCCAAAAATTAAAATTCTGTCATCATTTACTCATCCTCATGTTGTGAACTTCTTTTTTCTGATAAACACAAAAGAAGATATTTTGATAAATGATGGTGAGCACACAGCTGATTGTAACCATTGACTTTCATAGTAGGAAAACAAATATTATGAAAGTATTGTGATAAATAATGAAGAAGATATTTTGATAAATGATGGTAAGCACACAGTATCTTCTTTTATACAGGTTTATGAGGATTAACACGAGGAAGAGAAAATTATGACAATTTTTTGGGGGGGTGAACTATCCCTTTTAAAAAAAAGAACTAAACTGAGCCTAGATAAAGTCACATTACTTTAGAGTAAAGAAAAATCTGTGACAAATCCTGGAAAGCACTTTGTAAAACAATGAACATACAAACGGCATGCAAATTATGGCTTCTGATTTTGTTATTGTTATCAGTTTATCTTTCTAACACAAAAGACTGGGTAGCAAGTACTTACAGCACCACCTAGTGGTAAAAAATAGGTGGTAAAAAAAGAACCAATTATGATTTTGTCTGAGCTATTATTGAAATATAATAATTCATATTTTTGGTCTAATCTTACAATTTTAATAGGTAAGTTAAGGCTAACCTAGTTTTAATTTATTTAAACCATATTTAAAAACAAGAAATTTAACTGTCTTGCTAATCTCAAATATAGCAGTCCCCTTGTTTGCTTATATGTGCCCCCCAAACACAAAAGCAAAACTTTGCCTATGTGCATCTTACCTTACAGTTATATCAACCAGGACATAAAAATACTTAACAAAAACACAAAACCCAACTAAACTATGAGTTTTTTTGTAAAAGTAATTTATAATAATTCACCCAAATTAATGATTATGTTGATGATTCTCACCCTGATATTGTTTAGACCTGTATGACTTTCTCTAAAACCCTTTTTTTGTGTTCGGGTCAGTGACAAAAACGGTTTGGCAAGATGAGAAATTAAATACGTTTTAAAAGCATGCATCAGGTTTTATTCAATGCACATAGTGTATTTATGTTAATTTTATGCAATAAAGAATTACATTTGCACAATTTTTATAAAAGTTAAGACTGAATGGACCTGAAAGTGTAAAATTGGTAAAACCGCCAATTGCGCCAAAGAATGAGAAATATTAAATATTTTATCCACCTTGATGTCATATAAGCGTAATCATAAAAAAATCATTTTAAAATATAATTTTATTAGTTATTTCTAAATGTAAATTTTAATGCGTTTTTGTAATATTTGTCCTAACATATTCTGAACAGCTCTGTTTTCTTAATAATCTTTTACAAATGATCATATTACATTAAACTAGATAATTATATTTAATTGCAGATTTTTTTAAGAATATATTTATATTTTTTTATTTTAAAAAATACCAGTTACACCACATTGACATTTTTGCAATTATCCCCAAATATTCTTTCAAAATGAAATTTAAAACAGAAATTTTAGGGGGGAAAAAATGTATGCAAGTAATCAGCAAATTTATTTTGAAATTTTTACCCTTTTACATTTAATTTATCCATACAGACACAAAATAATTAACGTCACGTTATTGACCCGTTCCACAAATTTAGCATCCAAAACCATGCAGAAAACATGATCACGGTGCTTCCTTTCCTTCTTTCCAAAGTGTTTTCAACGCGGCATTCTGAAAAGTTGAAATATTTTGAACTGGCTGCGGCACTGCCGTGCTTGAATAAAATAGGGAGCTGCATCCGCGTCACTCTTTATTTGAGCGTACTTGCCGTGCAGCTACATTCAAATTAATGTATTTGCGTATTTAATGAGAATGGCCCCCCCAAATCATTTCCGAGTGGAAATGATTTGGAAAATCACACAAGGAAATGGAAAATCACACAAGGAAATTAGTGGGCGTGGCTTGTGTTTCCACCATGAATTGAATGGATACAGAAAAGTAGGCGTTTCATTACTTGCAGCAGACTGACAGTTGAAGGGGTGCTGGGTTAATCAGAAAGGCCACAAGAGGACAAAAGTAAATTTTCGGAGTTTGAATAAAGTTTATAAGGGCTTAAAATGTCCACTGTGTAGATTTTTAGCAGCATTAAGCCCTGAGAGTATGAATTGCAACGCAACCAACGGCTCAGTCCACAGCTCACTCCTCCCTTTTAAAAACACATAGTGAAGCTACGGTAGCCGCCACAGGACAAATATGCCATCATGTGAGACAAAGTAGTAACAAAACGCGCTCTACACAGCAGTTTGTCCGCTTAGGGCTACTGTAAAAACATGGCGGAAAGTAATGGCGACTTCAATGTAACGGTACATTAACACGTAACAGCGCATTCACACAGGGCGTAAGCGTTAACGCTTCCCATTCACTTTTAATGGGTGACGTTATGCGTTGCCGAACTGAATTGTGGATCCGTCGGTGCCGCGTCAGTGCCGTTGTTCGCGGCAGAAGTTGAACATTTCTCAACTTTTCAAGCGGTAACGCATGCGTCAGCCAATCAGATCGCCTTATGCAAATAACTTAGGCAGAGCCAGCCAATTACGTTTATGGAAGAACGAAGCATGTGTAGCGGCCACTGTAATTGGCTGTTGGCCACGTTCAGACAAGCCTTCCGTTAAGCGTTAACGCTTATGCCCTGTGTGAATGCGCCGTAAGAGTTAACGCTTCCCATTTACTTTGTATGGGTGACATCATGCGTTGCCAAACTGAATTGTGGATCCATTGTCGTCGCGTCACTGCCTCTGCCCGCGGCATTAATTAAACATTTCTCAACTTTTCAAGCACCACCACATGCGTCAGCCAATCAGATTGCCTTATGCAAATAACCTAGTGCAGAGCCAGCTAATAACGTTTATGCAAGAAGACCAAGCGGCCACTGTGATTGGCTGTTGGCCAAGCTTCAGACACGCCTTCCGCCAAGTGTCAACGCTTACACCCCATGTGTATGTACCGTAAGGACACCTGCGGTGTATGTAGATAAAATCGTCTCATTCTAAGGTAATAAAAACAGCAGTTCATAAGGTCTTTACAGGCCACTGATAATATAGTTGTCTATATTACACTACATTTTTGTTAAGAGATCCTTCTAAAAGTTACACATCGCATCTTTAAGAAAGAATCGGGTATTATAGTGTGAAGTCTTATAATATGCTAATTCTCTCAAACCTGTCTGTAGGTAAAGGTCTCCGTTGGTGCGAATGATCCACGCTGTATCATCACCAAGTGCCACAAACGTTGTGTCATCCAGGGCTTTGTACCAGTGTCTCTTTCCCTTTATGGAGACCTTCCCACAAGCATAAGCAGTCATTGTCTTCTGCTCTACTTTCCACAGCAATGATCCTAGAAAAACATGTTACTCAGAGTGAAACCAAACATTTTCAAATGGCAAGTTTTAAATTAGATAAAGCATTGTTGTTAATAGTTTTTTGAAAAAAGTGTGACCGGTTGCTACCTTAATCGTGCTCACATCTACCAGACTTTTTTTAAATGCAGAAATACCAGGATTGGACCATTCATAGAGTTTGTTTGATGAGCTGGTGTGTGTTTATTTGAGACCATCTCTGTAAAATCCAGGCTTAAGTCTCAATCCAATTTTGAGATTATGAGCATCAATTTGATTTCACTCATTGATTTAAATTTTTGACAAGACCTTACACTATCGTGTTACTTTTTAATATACATTGTTACAGTTCCCTTTTGAGGGAACTTGCGCTGCGTCACTGCGGTGACACTTTGGGGACGCCTGCAGGGGTAAGTGCTTCTGAATGTGTATATAAAATTCAACCAATGGTGAGGCTTAACGACAAAGACAGGGTAACGCGGGAGCCAGGAAGTATATTGCTATCTGAAATATTGCCAAAGACGGCGTTACAGGGACGCAGGAAGTATGGCAAGGGAGACGCAGCGTCTCGTTCTCTTCTTAGGGAACAACAGTTACATACGTAACGCGAGACGTTTTCATGTGTCCAACTATGCAAAAAAGCATTTTGGTATGAATCAACATTCGCTTATATATACAGAAGATATAAGCATTTAAAGCCAACAGTTTAGCACGTGTGCTTAAAAAGTCTAGAATTTTTATGATATTATCCTACACTACACAGAGAATAATATGAATGTTTTTTTTCCAGAAAACTTCTTGCATAAAATAGATTCAAGCACTTTTTAGTGACCTGTATCTATATATGCATATTTTCAAAAACTTCCCAGGGTCTTGAATTTTTTCCCCCCAGATTCACAAACTTTCAAAGTATCTGGGCTAATCCTGTCCTTACCTGACTGAGACAGAGCAACCTGATGGACGTTTTCCTCAAACTTTAGCCAGTTTAAACCTCCATTTGGAAGCCCGCTGCAGTAAAGTCCCCCTTTAAAGTCTAGACACCAGATATATCTGTCCGTCACAACTAGACTGAGGATGCCACAGCTAGGACCACTATAACCCATCCAGCTTTCAGCCAACTTTAAAACAAACATAAAACATATACTAAGAGAAAGATTCTAAAACACAAAATTCTAAAACAGTCATGTTATTACCAATTTATTACATTATTATTATTATGTATAACTTAAAAAAGCTACAGCAAGTGCTTGAATTTATTTATTGTGTAATCTCTACTCCTAATGCATCATGTTTCTAACCTGGTCAGCTTTAAGGTGCACCTCATCATCTTCGTTCTGCTTTGCCGTCAAGGCTTGCAAACTCAGAGCATTAAGTCCGTCTCCCAGACTAGTGCTAGATGGCACGTGGGCATAGATGTCCTCCTCGTCACTAGAGGGCGTTGGCTCGGGTTCAGGCGAGTAACCCAGGGGTCTAATTGGATCGTAAGACAAGTCCAAGTTGAAGTCTCCATTTAAACTGTCTGTGGTGCGTTGCTCAGAATCTTCCAGCGGGACAACCTCCTTCATGTGGTCCTCCATTACGTCCTGTTCATCAGCTGCCTGCATGTACGAGAACGTACATTCCAGGAGCATGTCCACGTCAGGCGTGGCCGCAACCTGGGGCTCGGGTTCCTCAAACACGTCCACGTTTTCGCAGTATCCCTGACACTCCATGTTTTGTAAAGGAAGTGATGTAGGACAAGGAGGGTGTGTCTCTAGGCTTTGGTTATTTGGACCCTGATCAGGCTCTTGTTTGTGGTTTTGTGAGGGTTTTGGAGGGCTTTGGAGGATGAAGTCATTGGAACTTTCTCCACCAATGGAGCCCTCATGGTCGGGTGAGTCTGCACTGTGGAGGTCGAGGCTGCTGCACAGGAGGCTGGTACGGTCAGAAGGAGGCTCACTCATGGGAGTGTTGAGAACATCACTGCCTGGGCCGTCCTGACTGAGCATGCTCTCCGACCAGCTGCTGCGCTCATTTACACGGTTCCCGCTCTCTACAGAACCACGAGGAGAAAAAAAGATTGTTACCTGTTTTTGCGTAAGAAGCGCAAACAGTTGCGGGTTCGTTTCCAAGAGAACCCATATTCTCCCATATCATCATCATACTCTAAACTAAAACTTACTAGTTACTAAAACTGCTCAAAACTAATAACACACAGTAACCCAGATGCTGCTAATCATTTTGACAGGTACAGTTTAATATTACACATTAAAAAATGTCTTTTAATAACATATATGACCAAATAGTGTGATTGTGACATTTGACGTCTTGTCGTATATTTAAACAGAAAGTAAATGGGTTTTATTTGCGGAAGGTCTCATTTGTTAAAAATGAGCAAATACAATATTTCAAATCAATAGTTAAAGGAATAGTATACTCATTTTCAATATTAAAATATGTTATTACCTTAACTAAGAATTGTTGATACATCCCTCTATCATCAGTGTGCGTGCACGTAAGCGCTGGAGCGCGCTGGGACGCTTCGATAGCATTTAGCTTAGCCCCATTCATTCAATGGTACCATTTAGAGATAAAGTTAGAAGTGACCAAACACATCAACGTTTTTCCTATTTAAGACGAGTAGTTATACGAGCAAGTTTGGTGGTACAAAATAAAACGTAGCGCTTTTCTAAGCGGATTTAAAAGAGGAACTATATTTTATGGCGTAATAGCACTTTTGGGAGTACTTCGACTCGCCTGAAAAGTCCGCTCCCCTTCTCACTCTCATAATGGGAGAGGGAGGGTGTTACTGCGCCGAGTTGAAGTACTCCCAAAAGTGCTATTACGCCATAAAATATAGTTCCTCTTTTAAATCCGCTTAGAAAAGCGCTACGTTTTATTTTGTACCACCAAACCCGCTCGTATAACTACTCGTCTTAAATAGGAAAAACGTTGATGTGCCCGGTCATTTCTAACTTCATCTCTAAATGGTACCATTGAATGAATGGGGCTAAGCTAAATGGTACCATTGAATGAATGGGGCTAAGCTAAATGGTATCGAAGCGTCGCAGCGCGCTCCAGCGCTTTCATGCACGCACACAGATGATAGAGGGATGTATCAACAATTCTTAGTTAAGGTAATAACATATTTTAATATTGAAAATGAGTAGACTATTCCTTTAAAGGCGGAGTGCACAATGTTTGAAAGCCAATGTTGATATTTGAAATCACCTAAACAAACATGCCCCTACCCCAATAGAATCTGGACCTTCTCATGATAGACCCGTCCCACACATACGCAACCCAGGCAACAATGTTGGTTAGTAGAAACGCCCCTTACTGCTGATTGGCTACAAGTGTGTTTTGGTACTCGGCCAGACTCCCATTTCCAAAGTGTTTCAAAAATCATGCACCCCGCCTTTAATGTTCCTTACCTTACTTACGAGGTAAATATCAGGGTAATTGACGAAATAATGTACTTTACAGGCAGCCTATACAATATACCTTACAAAAAGCACATCCATTTTTCAAAAATAATCCATAGGAAGACATTTAATAACTATATAGATTAGTATTTGATGAATGGACACGGTTTTTGGAGCTTTAAAAATGGGGCACTATCCAAAGCCATTATAAAGGTGGGAAGGGCAAATATATTATCTAATACAACTGATTTGTTCGGCTGAAGGAAGAAATTCATATACACCTAGGATGGCTTGATGGTGAATAAAATATGGGCAGATTAAAATTTTTGGGTGAACTATTTCTTTAACCTGCATTAAATTAATTGAACTAGTGGTGGGCAATAGACAAAAATCTTATATCACTGTATTTTTTATTTTAATATGGTTTTTATGTTATTGAAATCTTTAATACCACTGAATTTTCATAATTCTTGTTACCAATATAAAAAAACAGATACAAGCATGAAAAAAGAAGACAAAAAACGAACAAAACTCAAGCTCAGTGAAGAAATAAGGATAATAAATAATAATGTATAAATGGTAGAAAAGTGATTTAGTCAAGTGACAGTGAGTGACAGACAGGAGCAAAATTAGGTAACTTCCCTTTTAAGACCAAAGTCCGAATCCAATATACTGTTACAGATTCATTTTCTTTTTCAGCTGTTTACTTTCTTTTAAGACCTAAATGACCGTGTTTATGAGGATACTTGCAAAGAAGGAAATTTTGACGCGTGTATTTAAGACCAATAAAGCGGCAGAAATGCTCATGATCTCAATGAGCAGTGTTTTAATGGCTTACAATCACTTGACTTAAAACTCTGGTGCTTAAATACGTTTACAAACGTTACGTTTTTGTAAACACGTGCACAGCAATTTAACGTGGGCGGATAACCTTGATAGAGACGATAGTCCAAAATCTCTACCGGCTGACAAATTATCACTCACCCCTCAATTGAACATAACTATTAGCGTTAACCATTGACAAAAGCTATTGTAAGTAAACTGCATTATCTTAAAAATCCAAAGCCCCCCTTACCATGTCTTCTCCTCTTGCCTTTCTTTTTCAGCTTGATGGCCTTGACCACCAGCTCCTGCTTGAAGTCCTCTTCTGTGATGGTACTGTATCGGCTGGAGGAGAGCTCCGAAGTTTCGGCCTCGGTGGCGGTGAACAGGCCAGGCGTGCTCTCCCACGACGTGATGGAGCTGCTACGACTGCGGGAGTCCAACGTACCCAGGCTGACCCGCTGCTGCTCCTCCATGTCCTCTGCCACCTCCAGAGCCTCAACCCCATGAGTAAACTCCACAGACTGCTGCTCCTCTCGCACCTCCTCTGACTCCTCAACCCCCTCACGTGCCTCCTCCGAGCAGGGATTGGCTTGAGTCTCCTGTTCTGTAATGATGGGCATGGTTCTGATCGGCTGAGCTGTCTCCACGGCACCATTAGGTGGCAGCAGAATAGTGGGTGTTGAAAGAGGGGAGGTGAAACGGTTGGAGGGGTCTAATACTGAGAAAGATAATCAGAAAAACAGAAAGATGACAAATGTTTTTGTATGATATAACAAAGTGTAAAAACATGAGTTTTTTTAACTCTTTCCCCGCCATTGACGAGTTATCTCGAGGTAACTTTTTAAACATGCTGATGGGGAAAGGGTTAAAAGACAAGGAAGTATGTGAGGAGCTCAGATGGACAACCCACTAAATGGCACCTCTGATATCAACCGTAGCTCTCGACATGTATTATATGTTCATCAAATACTTTTGCTTCAAATCCACTTAATCCCAGCCTCAGGCCATTCAGAAATACTGCCGTGTTGGCAGAATCCGTTAAACGGCAAGTCAATTTTTCAGCAAAGTCCTCTACGTGCACGGTAGATGAATTGAATGAACGACGGCGCGTGAAACGACTGTGGATCACAATTAAACTTTTTTCCCTTGTGAGTACTTGGACATGAATACAACCTGAATGTGGCAGTTACATGGATCACAGCGCCCCCCTATTGTACAGTTCAGTTTTTTTTCATTTTTGACTTTCATCATTTGCAATGTTTCTATTTGAATCTTTAGCGATTATGCAACTATGTCTTGTCCAAAGAAGTGGATTTTTTTTAGAAGTGGAAGTTTTTGCCAAAATAGCTTGCATGCACTTAGAGGGTTTTGCAGCGAAAGACACATTTGTTAAAGGTCACATTCTTTCTGATCCCATTCTTTAAACCCTAGTTAGTGTGTAATGTTGCTATAATTGCATAAATAATACCTGGAAAATGATAAAGCTCAAAGTTCACTGCCAGGCGATATATTTTCTTTCAAAGCAAACGGACGGTTTGGACTACAGCCCTCTACTTCCTGCTTTAATGACATCAGTAGAACAGTTTTTTGACTAAACTCCGTCTACAGGAATATGTCAGTCGCCAGCTAAGCTAACGGCAAGCTAAGTTGCTATCACAACACACTAAACAAACTACACAATCAGAACTCAATACCTATTTCTGAACGAGGGACTTCATAGAACGAGGAAGACATCAGCCCGTTTTAAGGACAGTGAAAACAGCCGTATACAGATACTACCGTTTTTTTACACGTGAAACATGAACACGTTATATTGTGCACTGTAAACACAATCAAAGCTTAAAAAACACAGAAAAAAATGGGACCTTTAATGAACACGCCGACTTTTTGGGAATTTCGCTTATTCACCGTATCCCCCAGAGTTAAATAAGTCCATACATACCTTTTATATCCCCGTGAGTGCCATAATTCTGTATGACGCACCCACCCTAGCCTAGCTTAGCACAAAGACTGGAAGTAAATGGCTCCAGCTAGCATACTGCTCCCAATAAGTGCTTCGCCTTCTGAGAATATAGCTCCCAGTATGTATACGGTTAAAAGATGGCTGTGTCTCATATGACCTTGTTATTTGTACACGCTGTGACTATACAAATCACAACATATAAATTGGAAAATGTTGCCGTTATTTTGTCACTAATTCGGAGCAGTACACTAGCTGGAGCCATTAACTTCCAGTCTTCATGCTAAGCTAGGCTACCGGTGAGTGCATCAGCCGAGTTACGACATGCACAGAGATGAAAAAGGTATGTATGGACTTATCTAACTTGGGGGATACGGTAAATAAGCTAAATTCACCAAAAGTCGGCATGTTGCTTTAAATACCAATGAAATGACTAAAGTGACATTTGTGAAAATAAGGCATTTCAATTACAGACTAATAACCAATTTATTGCCATTAAAGTGAAATAACTGAACCTAAAAATAGGAGTCTGATAAAAAATGTTGACATGTCAAAAGCACTTAGAGGGTTTTGCATCTGAACTCCTCATATACTCACAGACAGAGTCACATAACTGCTAAGAATTAAATGCCATGTCATCAAAGTTGATAGACAAATAACGAATAGAGAAAGATGGAAAGAGAAACACAACCACTGCCGCATGACTAAGTTGCAGTCATTATAGTGCAAAGGGCAAATCAAGCTTCCTCCTATCCCTTAATATCTCAGTCCTGCTGATGAAGCAGAATGCACGACTAAACCGCCATTATGATATCAGTTATGCAACTCACAGTTGGAAATCAATCCTTCCGGGCTATTAGAGATCCTCAAAATGTCCCGATCGCCTTTCAGAATGAAGATTTCATTGTCAGTGCATGACACAGACACAATATCCCCACTGCTTTCCAGGCCACCAATAATAACCTTTGAATGAGATAGGAAACAAAAGCTGAAATTACATTGGCATTGACAACATTCAGATCATATATCAGTTAAGTAGAAAATCACTCATATCTATTGTAGACAAGCTGAATATATTTTAAACACAGGATCAAGTTCCCAAAACCAAAAAGTGCTTTATACCTGATTGGTACAGTCCACGACATAAACACTGTATTCGTTCCAGCTGAGGACCCAGCCATCTTTCAGGAAACAGCTGACCAATCCCAGCTGTCTTTCTGAAGGTCTATATCCTCCCGCAGGCCCAGAACGTGGAAACAGCTCAAACTGAGGGACCTCCTGATTAAAAAGGGGCTTCAGGACGTGGGTTTCCCCCACACGCCCACGCACATCCGTCCTCCACAGGCGCAACCCCGGCCTGGCTGCATAGACCACTAGATCGCTCTGTTTGCACAATGCTGGCTGGAAGCAGGCACCAAACTTTCCATTGCTTTTAAAAAGAGATTCAAAAAAGTCAAGTATCAGCAAAAGTGAGATGAGAATGTGTAGTTGACTCAATTACTAATGAACTAATGGAAGGAAAATTCGATGAACACTGCTACTCCAAGAATCATATCAGGGATTGAGAGGGTTTGTACCTTTTTCGTGGTTTGGTGCCCAGCTGCTGATGCGACTGTTCCTGCGTGTAAAACAGCATTGAGCGCTGATAGGACGAAACGAGAAGTACTTTCTGACTATACTCCAACTGAACAATCGCTGAAGTCTCCTCAAAGAGAACAACTGGGTTACACACTCCCTACAAAAATAAAAACACAAATGAACCCATCAGATGTAAAAAAAATCAAGACTTGAGCGGCCGAATCTGGATGTCTGGGATATCTTGGATATCTGTATATCCCGACTCCCCCACATGTTTGGACGCTTTTCTCATTGGATTGTAACAGTTGTGGCTTTTAATTTTGAGTCAGTCAAGGGTTGGTCGATCTATTGTTTATACCGCTTAGACATTTTCATGTAACGTCATAAGGTTTTTATGGAGGCAGATAATGTTGAATGACTGATGTCTCACTTTCTGTTCCAAGTGATCACACTACTTAAACTAACGAGGCATTAGGGGTCAAACATGCGTGGGTGTGGTTCATATTGGATAGTGTGAGTAAGCCCTAGGTCAGCTACAATCCCTCACCCATAAAATTGCAAAAATCAGGAATATTTAAAAAAAGGATTTAGGCTTACCTGGTCCAAATCCACAGCAGAGTAGACCACCCTTCCCTTTTCATCACCAGAGAAAAGCTTCATACCATTCGCACTCCATGCCAGGGCTGTAATGGTGCTTTTGTGCAAACCCACCACATCAAACCGTCTCAGCTGTGACAAGACCATAAAACATTGTGACAACATCTCACATGTACCCTGTACATCACTTTAATCAGATCATTCACACATGCACATTACAGGTTTTAAATATCGATAACATAAAACAGATACAGACAGCCATTCAGTGGATAATAATGTTACATGAAAAATGTTAAAGGTGCAGTGTGTAGATTTTAGCGGAATCTAGTGGTGAGGTGGCGAATTGTACCCCTCCATTTTGAAGCACATAGATAAGCTACGGTAGCGGGCACAGGACAAACACGTCATCGTCTGAGACAACGTAATGACAAACCCGCTCTGTAGAGCAGTTTGTCCGTTTAGGGCTACTGTAGGAACATGATGGCGCAAAATGGCGGCTTCCATGTAAGGCAGGGTTGTCCAATCCTGCTCCTGGAGGGCCGGTGTCTCTGCAGAGTTTTATTCCAACCCTAATCAAACACACCTGATCCATCTAATCAAGGTCTTACTAGGCTGACTAGATACTTCGAGGCAGGTGTGTTGAGGTAAGTTTTAGCTAAACTCTGCAAGACACCGGCCCTCCAGGATCGACTTTGGACACCCCTGATGTAAGGGGACCCACAATGTATTTAGATTAAAAAAAATACAGTTGATTTTGTAATGTCTTTACACAACACTGCAAACATAGTTATCTGTATTATAATGCATTGCTCTCAAAAGAACCTTCTAAAATGTACACACTGCACCTTTAAAAAAATTCAACATTCTTGTAGCATGTATTGTAGAGCGTCTCAAATATGATTAAATTCCCCCTGTGGTCGATAATTTTATCACGTCTTTGAGCATCATAATAGCATATGTAAAAGTTTTTCCTGTGACAGTAATTTCTTCAGTTTGAATGTAGCTCTACACGCTGGCCTCATTCGGTATACGTGGATCTACGAATATGTGAATTAGTCCCCGCCTTTACTCAATCGCACAGCTCGGATCATAGATATGAATATGCACATTTGTCCCCGCCTCCACTCTTTCGCACCACCTTGGACCATAGATATATCTGTAAATAGATGTTACACAGGGTGCGATTTGTCAAAAAAATCAAAGGGGGTATGTTTTCACCTTTTTTCCCCCATAAATTATAAACCACATGCTTTTATTGATTATGCAGGGTATTAACCTATTTCTTGTAACTGTTAAAATAAAATATGTAGAAATGCAACCAGTCCTACTTTCACCCGCCCAGGGCGAGATTTAAATCACTCTGGTCTGGCATGAGAGTCAAACCCGCTATCAAGGAGGCTAAAGGCCATGATTTCTAACGTCTGTTGGTAAAGTACTTCTTGAGGTTGGGGAGTGAGGTTTACTTTTACTGCACAGCACACAGTGATGGTAGTTTCTGCTGTCTCATTCTTGTTGGTAATATTTCTTGGTTTTGTTTTGTGACGGTCCTGTAAAATACGATGATATGCTGCTTGGAATGTGTTTTCGCGCTGAAATAGACGATTGTTGCTTGGCGACATTTGGAAAATCCAGGCATGGATTAAAACAGGTTCATGACATAACCTAGATGCGCTGTTGCCTACTGTCACAGGAGCGCTGACAGTAATACTCCAGGAAATCGCACCCTGATGCTACATTCGGCAGTTTCAGACACATAACTGCTAAGTCTGGTTTGCTCCTGCTGAACATTATGTGAACATTTTTTGAAAATACAATCTTGATATCTTTAATACTGACCTAATAAGAGCATGTCAAAAAATCATGAGAAATTAAACTTTAATGCTCCTAATCTCATGTTTAGATTATGAGACTTTGAGGGGAAATTTCACAAAACTTTTTTAAGATGTAAAATAAATCTTTAGTTTCCCCAGAGTACATATGTGAAGTTCTAGCTCAAAATACCCAACAGATGAATTATTATAACATGTTCAAATTGCCACTTTGTAGGTGTGAGCAAAAATGTGACATTTTGGGTGTGTCCCTTTAAATGGATATGAGCTGATCTCTGCACTAAATGACAGTGCCGTGGATTTCATAGTGCAGATTAAGGGGCGGTATTATATTATCCCCTTTTGACATCATAAGGGGAGCCAAATTTCAATGACCTATTTTTTCACAGAAAATGGTTTACTAAAACTAAGTTACTGGGTTGATCTTTTTTATATATTTTTTTGTTTGATAGAAGCACTGGGAACCCAATTATAGCACTTAAACATGGAAAAAGTCAGATTTTCATAATATGTCCCCTTTAAGACACATTATTGATATGTGAATCCTCTATTCTGAGATGTAGCACCACAGTACCTGTTTATTTCTGCCAGGCAATGGCGACACAAGCTGAAAGAAAGCAACTCGGCCTGATGCGGTCCCAACAGCGACAAGATCATCAAAACAACTCAGCAACTTCACGGCAGTAATGGCTTCACATTTTCCCTAATGAAACACATTTTAACAGATTTATTGTGCAAAACAACACTGGAATAAAAATGGATCATATCGACTGTAAGTGCAGTATCTCACCTCTAAGTTGTATTTATTCATCTGGCTTACTCTCCTGCAGTACAGATACAGCATTCCAATACTGCTGCCAATCGCTATATAATCAGTGTTGCTGTCCAAGGCGGTCAAGTAAACCAGCACAGAACGAAAGCCTTTCTGGACTTTAGCAGGTATGGCATTGAGAAGGTAGTAAAGAGGGCAGAATTCCCTTAAGGGCAGCGGTGCTGGATGGGTGGCCATGATCACCCTATGGATCTGTGCTCCCACTAATGAAAATCTAGGGCAGATGATGGCAAATAGAGAAAGTTCATGCATTATTCATCAAAAAACTTCTGCAAATTTTATCTTAATCTTTCATTGTTTTATTCTGTCAAGTTGAAAATCCGAACGCATTTTACAGTAATACTGATCTTTTATCATACTGCAGTGATCTAGTAACAGACAAAACCAAGGTGGATCTAACATCTGTATAGTGAACTAACAAGTGAACCCACCCACAAGCTAATATTAGGCATAATGACGCCTTAAACTATATATAAAACACAGAGCATCCTTCCACAATTAATCACTATGTTATAGAAGCTTCCCCGTGTTCAATACGTTTATCTCTGACGGGACAGTATCATTTTATGTTCACTTGTAAGTTAGCCATTACAGGCTAACAATGAGCAGCTATTTTCCAGTCAGTGTAACGTTAACTTATTTTTTTTCCGAAAGAAAAAAATATTTTTAATTTCTATTTCAAAGAAAAGTTTGCTTAGAAATAAATCAACAAAGACCACTAGCACAACATAATGCAAGTCGATTACAAAATGGATGGGTAGGTTTTCAAGTCAGCGAGCTTTGTCTATGCGGTAAACTATTACACTCGAAAATGAAAACTTTACAAAACTTACCACCGGAAAAATTCACATTAATGCTGAAGATGGAACGTTTGTACAGTTTGGATGAGGGTGATTTGTTGACATTTCTGCTGTCTGCCAGTAAAGCTCTTGTTGACAGTCTCGTGTTTTCTTCTGCCTCTTTGGGTTGGAACGGACACGTGGCGATAGCGACACCTACAGCTGCGGAAGGGCATAGCGAATCACTACAAATGTGTGTTTTCATTATTAGAATATTTACTTACTGATCAATATATGGAGGTATAACAACGTGTTAAGCAATATACAACAAATAGGAAAAAACAAATAGGCCTAATTAAAAATAAAATAAAAACTTTGATGCATGTTTGCTTTATATTGAATATGTAAGACACCAGAAAACATTAGAAGTATAACAAAAATGGCTCTTCTCTTAATATTATTTGTATCAATAAATTCATGATAAAAATATATTAGTAAATTCAGTTTGTTGTTTAAAAAGTAAATGTAGGACAACAGACACACTTTTCATCACTACTACTGGCTCATTGTTATAACTCATCCTGTTAACATGTTTCTCATTCAAATAAAGAAATAAACAAAAAAATGGCTAAAATTTAAGATAATTTGCAGCATTGCAATGTGTAAATGTGAATAATATGAAAAATAATTTTGATTAAAATTTAAACTTACCTTAAGTAATTCCTTGTGATTTTTTTTTTTTTTTTTTTTTGGGTTCATCTGATCTGATGAGGGAAAACTAATATACACTAACATCAGTCTAACCCTAACCTAATGTTTAATTATTATATGTATTATAATATATTATCATATTGTACATTAAATAGGCTATCAAGAATGAATAAAAACATCTGTAGGTTTACAGTAGTGGATCTGACATGAAACAAACAGGACTAAATATTTACAGACCACATTAGTGCCAGAAGGACTCCAGATCACTATGGCAATAAGCAGAACATTGCATATGTTATGTAACTAACCCTGCTGGTAAAACACAAACATATAATAGGCAAACAGGATCAATGCTTTTTTTAATCATTAGTCACAATGTTCTTCTAACTTAAAGGGATAGTTCACCCAAAAATGAAAATTCTGTCATCATTTACCAAACAGATTGACATAGTATTCTTTTTTATGGAAGTAGGGGGGCTTCTGATCGGTTTGGTTACAAACATTCCTTAGACTATCTTCCTTTGTGTTCATCAGAACAAAGAAATTTTTACAGGTTTGTAACAACAACATAAGAGTGAGTAAATAACAGAATTTTCATTTTTTTGGGTGAACTAGCCCTTTAAAAGGATAGTTCACTTTAAAATGAAAATTCTGTCATCGTTTACTCATCCTCATGTTGTTCTAAACCTGTATAAATGTCTTATTTCTGATGAACACAAAAGAAGATATTTTAAGAAATGAAGGTAAACACACAGCAGATAGTGACCATAGACTTCCATAGTAGGAATAAAAAATATGATGGACTTTAATAGGTACTGTCAACTGTGTGCTTACCATCATTTATCAAAATATTTTCTTCATCATTTATCACAATACTTTCAAAATATTTTTTTTCCTACTATGGAAGTCAATAGTCACCATCCGCCGTGTGCCAACCACCACTTCCAAAAATATCTTCTTTTGTGATAATCAGAAAAAAAGAACGTGTAGTAGTTAGTATATTGTAATAAATGTAACAAAAATTGTTATAAGAAAAATACAGATAAATTATTAATTTTATAGAAGTTTATCTAGAAGTCAGTGTATCATAGATATGCAATTAGACTCACATTATTCACATTGCTGTCTTTTAATGTATTTTGTTTTTATTTCTGCACAAATAGAGCCAACATAATCATCAATTCAAATCAAACATTATCCACAGAAAAGACTGCAGTCTCGACGATTTTGAGCATTTTTCAGAGTAAAATAAAGGGTACAAAAATAAACAGTAAAAAGATTTACAATTAAATTATGATAGAACAAAAAGTGAAATATGTTGTGCATGGAGTGAAATAGATGAGATGATATACCTGTAGAGAACGCGTACAGAGATAAAATGAGAGTGACGCACCGACGGCTGCGCAAAGTCTCGTGCAGGGGGAGGGACTACAGCATCATTCTGCACGACATCCTCCATCAGAAGCCACCAGCAATGAGCACTGGATATTACCGCGACTTCACATGGACCGGGACATCACGCAGGTAAAATTGCAATTATTCATTCATAAAATACATGCAGAGCTTTTTAAAACTGAGCTTTATCTAACCAAGTATTACAAATCTCGTTGGTATGGATAAAGGGAATTTTTTTAACGTTACCTGTCTTACGTCTGCGGGCGAGCGTCGCCGGCGCGCATATTTACTTTAACGTGTAAACACGACAATTCACCTCACCCAATAGTCCGTGTTTGTCTCAGTGTTGACTCTGAGCCTGAGGGCATTTAAAAATTGCTCAATCCTGGCGGTGTGTTCACGAAAAACAGAACTCAATGGCCCTGTCTTCAAACCTAGTGAGTTGCCTACCTAGACAACATGTTGGGGCATCATAAATGACCGCAGCAAAATGTTCAGTTCAGCTAATGCCCTCATGCAGTAGCCTACACGCCCAAGATGCTCAAAATGTTGTGCTTTTTGAGTCTGCATTGTGTTTACACTGCCACGTGGACAAAAACGGCAGATACTCTGTTATTATTTAATGCATATAAGTTAACATATAACCTGATTAGTGTAGGGGTGTGAGTCTGTGGATGTGATGTTTGAAAAAAGGGGCTGATAGATTTTGGCATATAGAGGCAGGAATGCTTTATATGGCTTCATTCTTGACTAAATTGTCACAATGTGGTGTAGAGAAATCCTGCACTGTTATGTTTTGTCAGGTTACATCAGTTAAAGTAATTATCCATTGCCAGTTGACGTACCATTTTTACTTTTACAATGCACTCACAATGTCAGAAGAAAAGGTGGGGACTGTGGGACGGCACCCTTTAAAATGGTCCTAATATGTAGCTTCATCAGTGTCTGATGAAGAGCCTGCGTGCTCGAAACGTAACCTGATGCCATGCACTGTTTTTAAATAATAAATATTTTTGATACTTTTGGAGCTTTGTTGTCGCCGACCTTGCATTACTATACTACTAAAATGTACCTATGCATTAGTTCAAAGGTTTTGAAAGTGTGTGTAGATACTTAATTTGGTTTATTGTAGAAGAGTGTAGACAGTTTTTGCAAATTTTAGACAGGTGTGTTAAAGCAAGGTTGGTACTATTAAACTTTGCAGGCTCTATAACTTGAAGGCCCTATAAAACCACAAAGCAAAAGATATAGATTATTCATCATCAATAATAACAGTTTTTTTTTTCAAAAATCCTGCTTGTTGCAGTTTCCTAAAATAGCTTTCTGGGTTTATTTAATTTGGAATATTTAATATAAATTTACAGGATATTTTCCAGCTTTTACATAGATTAAACCAAAGCTGTTTAGGACTCAAATGCATTTCTATAAATAAACATGTCGGAAAATGCATTTAGCAATATTTGCATATCTCACAGATGCATTTTCCTGAAGGTTATGCATTATGTATAACAATGGTGTGGTGTCCCTTGACCTTGTTTCTGCCAGAGAGAGCACAGGCGGCAGGATTAAAGAAACATGCGCTTAAATGGAGATTAATTTCATAATTACTTATGCACAGCAATCTAATCTGAAAGATGTTGGTTAACATTCAGTTTAAGACTGTTATAGTTCACAAGGCCAAAATTGCACTAAGATTAAAATAGCAGATCAGAGATTTACTGATATCTGATTTGTTTTAGGTCTTGTTTTAAAGAGTTCATGTTACCCTATTCCATAATGTATCATTAAAACACAGGTATGATACATTATGGAATAGGGTAACATGAACTCTTTACTGTAAGACAAGACCTAAAACAAATCAGATATCAGTAAATCTCTGATCTGCTATTTTAATCTTAGTGCCATTTTGGCCTTGTGAACTATAACAGTCTTAAACTAGACACAAGATGTGTTAATTTAACACATTCGTTTTAAGAGTGTAGGTTTTTATGAGAAACAAATCCACCTGACCTTAAACACGAAAATGATTATTTTATAGGTCTCATATCGATTGAATCTAATTTTGGGACATTTGATTTCATGGGGCCAATGTGAAGTAAAATAAACACTGGCAATCACATTTTACAGAGAGGTCAGTAATACTGCAGCATCAGCTTTCTGTGCGCTGGTCAGCATCTCTCAATGGAAAGCAATTCAATTTAGTCTCTGTGTTTGAAAAGAGGGTTTGATTTTAGTAATAGTGCCAACATTTGATTCGTTGGTTTTGCAATGGTATAGTGAGCATATATAGTAATTTCTCTTTGTTAGAATACAACCAAAAAATACATGAAATGTGTAATTAGTATTAATAAACAGTATAGTGTCTATTTAGTGTTACAATTGAATAATAACCTAAATAAGTAAATGTATTGTTAAGCCAATGTTTTGTGTACAAATTTTCTGTATTTTTGTTTGTATAAATAAATATTGATGGTCATCAAAACTTTGCTAAAACAACAAAGCTGGTGGTGGTTGCTGAACAATATGGTTCTTAGGCTTTCTTTACCGTATGGCTGTGTTTGTACAACCATCGCTGTTTAATAGGGGTGTCAACAATAATCGATTTGGCGATGCATCGCAATGCGCACAATCGCACATGCCCGATTCAGCATCGATGCAGTAAAGTACCATAATCGATTATGTCACTGTTTATTTTCTGGCCTCGAGTGGACAATAAAAACGCACCCTTTTCCATGGAAAGCAGACATATGGGCACATTTCGGATTCTACGAAGTTAATGGGAAACTAGACAGGACGTACGCTGTGTGTAAAATTCTCATCTCAGGTATATAATTGTCATAAAGCTGCTAAGCTTCCGTTTTTGTTGAGAATAGCTGCACTTGACTTTACTACTTGACTGATGAAAAATTTGCCTTGTTGTGTACAGTAGAATTCTGATGCATCGCAATGCATCGTAGAATCGAATTGAATTGAATCGTTACCTGGTGAATCGTAATTGAATCGAATTGTGAGGGCAGTGCCAATGCACACCCCTACTGTTTAAAGGTGACATTTCACAAGACTTTTTTAAGATGTCAAATAAATATTTGGTGTCCACAGAGTACGTATGTGAAGTTTTAGCTCAAAATAACATATAATTTATTATAGCATGTTAAAATTGCACTTTTTAGGTGTCTTTGTGCCATTTTAAAATGCAAATGAGCTGATCTCTGCACTAAATGGCAGTGCTGTGGTTGGATAGTGCAGATTAAGGGGCGGTATTATCTCCTTCTGACATCACAAGGGGAGCCAAATTTCAATGAGGTATTTTTTCACATGCTTACAGAGAATGGTTTACCAAAACTAAGTTACTTGATCTTTTTCACAATTTATAGGTTAATAGAAGCACTGGGGGGCCCAGTTATAGCACTTAAACATTGAAAAAGTCGGAATTTTATATGTCCTCTTTAAATCCATATAAATACAATTAAAAAAAATTTAGAGAAGAGAAGGTGATGTGTGTACTTTTTAATGTATAAATGCTGGATTAAATGAATGTCCTATATTATGAAAAATAGGCCATTCATGGTTAAGTTCTCTGAAAAGGTCATGCACTGTGGTCATTTGTGCATTTCGACTCATTGGTTCAACCAATGGCGAAAGTGGGAGGGACTATCTGTTTGGGAAACTTGACAAACATATGTGACCCTGGACCACAAAACCAGTCATGAGACTAAATTTTTTGAAATTGAGATTCATGCATCATCTGAATAAATAAGCTTTCCATTGATGTATCGTTTGTTAGGTAAGGACAATATTTGGCCGAGATGCAACTATTTAAAAATCTGGAATCTGAGGGTGCAAAAAAGAAAAAAATGAGAAAATTGCCTTTGAATTTGTCCAAATGAAGTCCTAAGCAATTAAGCAAGTCCTAAGCAAGTTTTTATATATTTTACGATAGAAAGTTCCCAAAATATCTGATCTTAATATAATATCCTACACTCTAAAAAAACAAACGGTGCTATATAGCACCAAAACAGTTGCTTTGGATCGTAACGATAGAAGAACCATTTTAGTGCCATATAGCACCGGTGAAGAACCAGTGAAGCACCAGTGAAGCACCAGTGTAGAACCATATAGGGGCCATATAGCACCACATATGGTTCTACATAGCACTATATGGTTCTACACAGGTGCTTCACTGGTGCTTCACTGGTTCTTCACCGGTGCTGTATGGCACTAGGGGTGGTTCTTCTGTCGTTGCGATCCAGGGCGGCTGTTTTGGTGCTGTATAGCACCGTTTGTTTTTTAGAGTGTAATGGTTGTGAGCTATTGCTACAAATATACCCATGCTACATATGACTGGTTTTGTGGTCCAGAGTCACATATGACCAGGTTTTGGAATATTTTAAAGCATCCTTTTCTCAACTGACTATAAACAAATTAGTTACATGTGACTAATGGGAGGAACATCCTGGTTGTATCAAATGTGACAGCTAATAAATTCCTATTTTGTATGCATAGGTTCTGGAAGTGGGATGACATATAGCTTATTGCTTCTAGGAGACATAAAAAATATTTTTTCCTCTTGGGAATAAAAAGCAGTATCATTTTACCGTATTTTGACCTTTTTGAGTACCAGCAATATGCAGTTTATTTTCATATGAGTGTTCTGCAGAGCATAACAGCATTTCTCCAGGTCACTGTATGTCTTATTGACAATCAGATCAGGTTTTACACTATAGAGAAGCGGGTTGTTTTGTGTATCATATCAGTACATGCTGTATCATCTTCATTTATAATTTCTTCTTCCTATAATTTGTAATGAAACATTGTTACAAAAGCCATTAACAGACTCTCATTACATTAGCTTAGTTGTTTCCCCTGGGGATAGCCCAATATAAAGAGGTATATGTAGACCATGAAATATAAACAGTTGGATACACTGTCAAAAAAAAAGTCAAAATAAGGTCCCTAGCTGTCACTGAGTACAAATTTGCACCAGAAGAATTCATGATCAAAAATCATGCACCCCGCCTTTAATAAAGGTCTGATGATGTTACATTACAGACATTGACCTCCAGACATTACATGACCTGATTAGGGCTGTGGGATGACTTACAGTGACTGATCCAGATATGTATAGCATGTATTTTGACCGGTTAATTTTTTTCAAAATGCTTCACGTCTTAATCTCAGATACCAATTGATCGAACATCTATGATTGACAGGAATGGTGTTGCTGTGATATGAATTTCTAATTCATCTGCAGAGACGACTGCACTGAAGTTCAATGCTGCATACAGCAGGATACTGTATGAATAATGTTTACTACGCTTCACAACAAAATCAAGTTTCCCAATAACAGTTCACCTCAAAAGGATTTTCAGGTGACAGGAGGTCACCCAGCACAATGCTAAGAGACAGATTAAAACTGTTATTCCACTCCCCAAATCGCCCATCGCTCTGGATGTCCTACACATTTTATGAGGTTTTGAAAAAGACAATTTCATCTTCTCTTTCTTAATGTATCTTTGTTCTTTGCAGGTAGTGGCTGTCTAAAGATAGCCCATCCAGACAAAAAAATGAAAAAACCTGCACCCATGTATTATTGAAGGACAGAAGTGCCTTCACAGATATCATGACACCTGGGATCCTTTCGGAAACGTATCATACAATTTTTTGTCGACTCTCTTGAAAGCCATGGATTAAGAACTTTCCTCGAAGTGAGATGAATTGCATATTTGTGAGTATGTCTGTGTGTGTGTGTGTGCGTGTGTGTGTGTGTGTGTGTGTGTGTGTGTGTGTGTGTGTGTTTGTGTGTAAGCCAGTGATTCTCAAATAGGGGGTGGTCGAGATGGTGAGAACCACTGGTTTAAGCTTACATAAAACTTTTGTGCATTCTAGTTTTTCTCTGTTAAAGAGAGTTTATAAATATTTGTTTGTAGGTCGATTTTCCAGATTAATATCTAAAATTGCTTTGCTATCTACTCCATCATTGACAAGTCACATGTGATCAGTTACTGTGTGGACTGATTTAAAGGGCCCATATTAAAATCTACTTTTACAAGGTGTTTGCAAATGTGCTGGCAGTGTGTGAACACAACCATCCTACAACGAAAAAAATCCACCCACACCTTCGGTTTAACCAGAGAAGTCTCATTAGACATGGTGTTTCTATTCGCTTGTTAATGTGATGTCACACTGACAAAGCCGCGCCCACGGGCACTTACTGCTTAATTTTACCCAAAAGCTTTTCTAAATGTGTTCATTAGCACATTGTAGCACTAATGTGGCTTATGATACTATTGTCCCAGACTGTATTCACAGGAATCAGATTTATTTTTAGTAGCATTTGCATGTAAAGGTACAGACATGAAAACTTTTTGCTATAACAAATGATCTGGGGTATTTTGAGCTGAACCTTTACAGACACATTCTAGGCACACCTTAGACTTATATTACATCTTGTAAAAATGGGCGTAATATTGACCCTTTACTTGAATAGAGGTTTTGACCAAAATATTTATAAAAAACTATTTTAATAAAAAACAACTCTTGTCCTACTTTTAAAGTTCTCCAGTTGCTGCTGGTTATGTGTGGTCGATATAACACATCTCCAGAGAATCTCACACTCAGGACTATTAATTGAAATTAATTTTAGATTTCTTCATGTAGAGGGAAGATTCTCAGTTTAATGTAGGTTAAGTTAATATTTTTCTAGATTTGAGTGAATCTTAGTTATCAGATTTCCCAAAGCTTTTGCTCTAAATTGTACATTTATGATTTTTTTGACTGTGAAATAACTGGCACATAATTTAAGGTAGTTTTTCATTTTTTAATATCATCTCTATCTGTTCTCATCTGGTTGTTTGTTTGTTTGTTGTATTCTCTCCTCACATGTAGCCATGATGGTCCTGTTTCTAGTTTCAGCAGCTGTCATTTCAAACAGTTCCTCTCATGGAAATCTGACCACAGGTATATCTTCTCCACATGGCAGCTGAACCCTCTGTACTGTTTTATTTTCACTGATTTTTTATACAGATTATTCACATAATATTAATATTACTAATAAATACACATACTCACCGCAAATTACTTTTTTACTTAGTATTTTTGTCTTGTTTTCAGTAAAAATTTCTAAACATTCTTAAATTAAGATTTTCTTGATGAGCAAAATGACTTAAGTCTAGTTTTTAGACAATGAAGAAAAAAATGAAGAAAAGAAATATTGATGATATTGAGAATATTGATAATGGGCTAAGCCCGAAACGTTTGTCTATATTGTTGCATCTATGGCCATTGGATCATTTCGGCATAGAATAAATGTTTTTGACATTATTTTGATTACTGTGTGCAGACTTTTCTGTTCTTCATTTTTTTCTTCATTGTTCTAATTTTTTGGAGTTACGCACCAGTGTTACCACTTCATTGGACTAGAGGCGCGGACGCCATCCCTTCACACGTAGTTTTTAGACAAAAAATATAAACTTTAAGTAAATTAGTGCTTAAAACAAGCAAAAAAATGTTTTATTCCATTAGCAGATTTTTGCTTGTTTTAAGCACAAATTCACATTTTTTTGCAGTGTATGTGTATTACTTTAACCCAGTGTTTACAAATGTAAAATCTCAAAACCTTACTAGTCCTTACCTCAGGATAAAATGTGACCCTGTCTGTGAAATCCAGGCTAAAGGAGCATCATAGTTTGATTTCAGTTTCAATTTCAATTGTACATGACCTTACTCAGTCATTATAAAGATATCAATCAGTATGCTCTCTATTATATAAGATAATTTTATGTAGAAAACAGTAAATTACAAAAAATGACTTTAGTTCAAGTTGACAAATTGATAAACAACAAGATAAATCAGGATTACATTTAAAGGATTAGTCAATTTTCTTAAAAGAAAATCCAGATAATTTACTCACCACCATTTCATCCAAAATGTTGATGACTTTCTTTGTTCAGTCGAGAAGAAATTATGTTTTTTGAGGAAAACATTGCAGGTTTTTTCTAATTTTAATGGACTTTAATAGAGCCCAACATTTAATACTTAACTCAACACTTAACAGTTTTTTTCAACTGAGTTTCAGAGGACTATAAACAATCCCAAACGACTCATAAGGGTCTTATCTAGTGAAACGATTGTCATTTTTGACAAGAAAAATAAAAAATATGTACTTTTAAACCACAACTTTTCGTCAAGGTCCGGTCCAACACGACCTAACGCAAATGCGTAGTGACGTAGGGAGGTCACGTGTTACATATATAAAACGCACATTTGCGGACCATTTTAAACAATAAACTGACACAAAGACATTAATTAGTATCAGTTGACATACAACAACGTAGGAACGGTCCTCTTTCAAGATGCTTTTAAACACGGGCGGAGTTTCGCGTTCGTCCTCTGTGACCTCTTGACGTCATGACGTATTGCGTGGGGTCAGCTGGCGCATCACGACCGGATCTAGACGAGAAGTTGTGCCTTAAAAGTGTATATTTGTCATTTTTATTGTCAAAAATGACAATCGTTTCGCTAGATAAGACCCCCACGCCTCGCCTGGGATTGTTTATAGTCCTTTGAAACTCAGTTGAAAAAACTGTTAAGTGTTGAGTTAAGTAATAAATGTTGGGCTCTATTAAAGTCCATTAAAATTAGAAAAATCCTGCAATGTTTTCCTCAAAAAACATAATTTCTTCTCGACTGAACAAAGAAAGACATCAACATTTTGGATGACATGGTGGTGAGTAAATTATCTGGATTTTTCTTTTAAGAAAATGGACTAATCCTTTAACCAGGGTTAAAAATAACCCCAGATTGATCATCTATTCTAAAATGTAACAAACCTCTATCATTATAAGTATATGATGATGGATAATCCTGGCTTTCTACCATTATTAAGAGTGTAGTTTAACACAGTTTTACACAGTTTTCACAGAAAACCTCTGCATATGTAATCTGGATTTGCTGATAGGCCTGTTAAGAAACTTATCTTACTCATTTCCTCTTTGTGTTCAGAGTCTCCAGGATCTCAGGGCTCACATGTCTTAGCCTCAGGACTCATCACCTCTGTCCTCCTCATCATTTTTCTTTTCTTAATCGCTTACATTCTGCGGTAAGAAACTCTCTCTCTTTCTCTCTCTGTCTTTCTCTCTCATATACACACACATCAAAATGAAGAGTTGAGAAGCTTTTAACTGTAAAAAAGAACTTGGCATGTCAATTCAACCTACTATTTTAAGTTTGTAAGTTGACTTGTAGTAAGTTGACATAACTAATAAAAACTAGTTAAAATTGTGTAACTGAATTTGTTAAAGGAGAACACCACCGTTTTTTTTATATTTTACCATGTTCTTACCTCAATTTGATAAATTAAGATGAATGAATACATACCTATCTTTTTTCAATGGGTGCACTTTTAATCTTTGTACAGCGCTTTGTGAATGTGTTAGCATTTAGCCTAGCCCCATTCATTTCTATGGCTCCAAACTAAAGTTTTATTTTGAGCCATCATACTTACTCATGTAACTACTCACGTAACAGTCTTTAAATAGGGAAAACATGAAAGTGTTTGGTGGCTTCTAAATTCATCCCTGTTTGGATCCTAAGGAATGAATGGGGCTAGGCTAAATGCCAACACATTCACGACGCGCCGCACAAAGACCAAGTGCACGCATCGAAAAAAGATAGATATGCATTAATTCATCTAAGTTGAGGCAAGAACATAGCAAAACATCGAAAAGAGGTGGTGTTTTCCTTTAAGTTAAAGTAATATAAAAATATATGTTGATTTGATATCATTTTTTACAGTGTATATCACAAAATTGAAACTTAGGAAAAGGTGTCTTTGCATGTTAAAGAGGAATGTGAGATTTTCACAGTTTTTCTGAATCGCTAAAACACTACACCCCCAATCTTTGAACCAAATTCATTTGACAAAAAAAAAACATTTGTCAAATCATGCACTCTTTTTGCAAAACTCTAAACACAAACTTCTCACTTGTTTTATAAATGCTTACAGTTTTTTACAATCACTTTGCTACTATTTTCAGAACATTGATGTCATTTTTCACAACTCTAGACACAAAACTCACAACCAAAGGTCAAAATGCACATTTTTCAAAACTCTTAAAGGTAGGGTAACAGATTTGATCCTGAAACATTTTTTGTTATGCTGGTTAAAAGTCTCCTTACATCCTGATAGCAATCACTGTGTTAAGTTGTTTAAATGTATTTGTAGAAATTTATGTCATCTGTGAAAGGCGTAGGACCAAAAAATGTTCAACAAATCATAGATTTCGGTCCGAACGGACGTTTCCATTTTTGTCCCTCATACGTAAGCATAATTTGAATGCCCACCGCACAGCGAGTCCACGCAGACACCATACGTCATCGGCGCGTTCACGTGCGCTCACCTCCTGCCTGTAAACAGTGAGAACAGCAAACTTTTCTGCTAAATTGACAACCTACACAGGAGGCACAAAACTAAAGGCATCTTTTATAACAACAACAGCAAAGAGCAAAGACCCAAATGAACATCGATAACTTTACTGCTTTACCACGAGATGCAAACAGCTGCAGGACGCAAAGGGTCTGAAAGAGTCGTTGCACAGTTTATTTTGGTAAGGTAGGTACGCGATATGTTTGTATTGAGATGGATTCAGATATTCTACTTTGATGAAACATTGTGTTGCTTATGAAATTTGTGTTCGTTTACGGATTAGCGTAACGATATAATTACTACGTCTACACAACCGAACGTGTGCTTAAACTAATTCTGATGTAAACCAGTTGTTTGGTTATTTTGGCAGTGTTATTCGACTTTGTACTGCAAAGTTGTCTCACTGCTGAATGAGACATGAGATGTGACCGTCTGATCTGTGCGTGTTCATGTGTTGTGGAAGAGGCGTGACTTTGGATGGCGGTTTGACTTGAGGGTGGGATCGGGATTTCATTGCTAGGCGGCTACCGTTAGCATTTTTCAAAATGTGTTACCCTACCTTTAACTCTTTTCTCAATTGCTTGGATACAATACACATAAAACTTGGATCATTTGTTCATTCAACCAAAATCACATGTTCAATATGACACAACTTAACATCAAAGTACTACTGTTTCAAAAGGCTATTCATTCACACATCACATTTCAAATAAGTGTCTATTCATTTTCTTACAATGATCTAACTATCAATCAATACAACTGCCCAAAATGATAAGTAACTGTTGCATTATTCGTAATAGTTGTATGGAAACAGACAAAGAATCTTCCATGTTTACTGAAAATCATGAAAGTTTCAAGATAATGAGGTTCATTGTAACCAATAAGCATGGAGCATGAACCAATTATCACTGTACTGTATAGATGCAGGCCCTTGTAATTGCTTGTCCAATTCTGCCAACTTGTTACTGATGATTGAGTGCAGATTGTGAAATGATGTGACCTATGTTGTGATTGTACTGTAGTGTTTTCATCAATACATTACAAACTTTGTTCAATGATTCCAATGTGTCTGTCGTATTCTCTCTACTACTGCAGTAATTTTACAGATATGTATTTGCTCTACATGTACCATAATGAAATCTGTATCACCAATTTTGTTCTACAATATTTAATGATTGTACAAACAATGACTTAGTGAAACTATCAGTTGCTTGTGTGTGGGTGATCTATAGTTATGTTTCCATGGTATTTCACAGTAAATTTGTGTTTTGAAACAATGATTGTGCAAGTGCAAGATGTCTTTAAAGATGTGAATGCACAATGCAATGTTTTGAACACTAGACAGCCTGTGTTACAAGTGATTACCGTTTTGAGTTTTGTATCTAGAGTTGTGAAAAATGACATCAAGGTTCTGAAAATAGTAGCAAAGTGATTGTAAAAAACTGTAACACAGGCAGACAAAAGTTGAACACAACTATAACACAGTTGTTGTCATCAAGCAAACACAAAACTCAAAAGTGTACACACTTTTTTCTAATGGTATTTTCTTACCAGTTGTGTGAATTGGAAACAGTCTGAGAGGCAGATGAAGAGTATGAGGAAGAACAGGACATCAAAAAGGATGCAATTGACAACATTTGTAGTTGGATTGCTGACTTTTTACAAAATACAAGTGCTGCTTAAAATTATATTAAACTTACTTGCAGTACTTACAGTAAAGAATTCACTATATTCACTGAACTAAACTTGTGATTGCAGTACTAGAGATTATTAACAGTATTTGTCACATGTGTTGTCATATACAATAAACATTTATTTTTTGTAAGCAGATGTCTGAAAGTTGGGTTGTCTATTTTTTAAGGATGATGGTGTAATGGATGCTCTGTAGTGTTTTATATTCTTGACTTATGTGTGTATGATTTGAAAGCTTAGTCTGAGGCAACTTTAATAAAAATGGAAAGACTAGAAGAAGAAGAAGAAAAGAAAGAAATGTAATTGGACACAGAGCAATCCCCAATGTGCCAGGGCAGCGAGGGGTAACATCACCCTTTGCGTTGCTATTACACAAAAAGGGTTCCTCCACCACCATGCAAATATGGGATCCTATAATGCAATCTAATACTTGCATTTCTTGACAGATTGCACAAGATTGTCACAGCATTAAACCAAGTGGACCAGATGCGGTACATTGTCATTTGGGACAATGTCTCATACCATCGGGCTGCTCTGGTCCAGAATTGGTTCCATGAGCACCCTGAATTTGAAGTCTTATACCCCCCATACTCCCCCTTCCTGAATCCAATAAAAGAGCATGGTGGTGGAAGGTATATGACATGTGGCCCTATGACCGTGTGCCCCTCATTCAGGCCATGGAGGAGGCCTGTGATCATATCGAAGCAGCTTCTGTGCAGGGGTGGATTCGTCACATGAGGCGATTCCTCCAACGGTGCCTTGCCAATGAAGACATAGCCTGTGATGTGGATGAAATCTTATGGCCTGATGCAGCCAGACGGAGAGATGATGAATAGTTACAGTATACTTGTTTCTTTTACAGAAGTTTTTCTTCACAGTCAAAGTGTATGTACTTCATGCATTATTTTTTATTTGTCTACAGATGTTATTTGTTTCAATGATTTCATTGTTGGTTGATTACTATAACTGACAATGGTAAGAAATACTGTAAGAATTGAAATAAATACTTGAAATATTCAGTCTGCAGCATCAGTGTTGTGCAGTGCTTGTTAATTTTATAGTAGGCCTATTTGTGTACATTCTCCCCTTATCTCAAACTAATCATGAAGATTGTTGTGGGTTTGTCACAATTTTTTTATCTAAATTATCCCTTACATAACAATGTCTGGACAAAAATCTAGCACATGCTATCTCCTAAAATAATTTTTTTACAAATGTGTTTTTTATTTATCACAGCAGTGTGAAACTGGCTGCAATAGTGTCTGATCATTGAGGACTGTGTTGGTTGAAATGAAAACTAATAGCATTTTCACAAATATGTGTATATGTTTTGACTGAAGTGTGTATGTTTTGACTTAAACGTGTCATTTTGCAAACAATCTAGGAATTATGCAAATTGAGTGTGGTGTTTGGATAACTGTGATTATATTTTGATAAAAAGAACACAGTTTTCAAAATTGCGTGTAAACAGTTGAAAAAAACTGTAAAGGAATTGTTGGATTTTGCTAGAAGAGTCAGGGCTTCTGTGAATTTAGTTTGACAATATAGATTCGTGTTTAAGGTTTTGAGAAAAGGAGTGATGTTTCAATAAATGTGTTTTAGCAATTCAGAAAAACTATAAAAAGTAACACACTATACCTTTAAGGGGAAGGACAAGAGGGCGTCGTGCATTTATGACCCTGTGTAGTTGTTCCAGCCGCAGCTGCTTCATGTTTAGTGTATGTGTAAACAGTTGTTATGTTAGGAGTCATTCTGTCCCAGCTGCTCTGAGGAATCAGACAAACACATTTCTCCCATGAGAAAGAACTTTAGATTTTGGTTTGTATTGTTAACAATCATTTGCTATTGAAGTAAATTTTTTCTCTCTATATGACTTTCATTTCCCAAATCTTACAGGTTTAGAGAACAAAGGAAGGATCTTGTCGCCTCAGTTGACAAGAAGGTGCCAAATGGCTTTTTGGAAGATCAAGGTAAGTTGATTGTTGTTTTCTATATTTCCTTAGTCTATATGTGACCCTGTCTATGTAAGTCTCGTCATTTAATGATAAGATTTGGAGCATCAGTTTGATTTTACTCATTAATTTTTCTTTGACTCAGTCAATATTAAAGATATCAAAGTTATATTTTCACAGAATGTTTTTACATTTTATGTAGTAAACAGTATATCACAAAAAAAGTTTGTTAGCAACTTAGTTATTGAATATATCTCTCACCCTCTTTCTGTTTCACCATCATTTGTTTCTCTTAGAACAAACGGTGGTTCTTCTCCCCCGATCGCCCTCTCCATCAAAGCGTTATTTCCCCATCCCGCTGGACTCCCTGGAGGAGGAGTTTCGCCTACGCCTGGCAGACGATGGCAAACTCTTCAGAGAGGAATTTAACGTAAGAGCTCTAACAAACATAAATCTTCCCCATTCTCCACATCTTTTTGATACCTTATACTCATGAATAGTTTCTTTTTACCGCTGCTAATCTTTTGTAGTCTTTGCCCTGCGGCTTCGGCTGTGGAACCTTTGAAGAGGCGAGCCGAGAGGAGAACAGAGAGAAGAACAGATATCCAAATATTCTGCCCTGTAAATATTCATTACTCTCTCTCTCTCACACACACGATTACAAACATTGCAGAAGAAATTGTTTTTTGTCCTGAAAATGAAAATCCAATTTTTGTGCAAGACAAAAAGGTTATAAAAATAATTTTCCATCATTGAATATTTTTATTTACTAATGAATTTATCAAGGATTTGAATGTGGATGAAACATGAATTAAATTTAAAAGTTTATGTTATTCACAGATGATCATTCTAGAGTGCTGCTGTCACACATAGATGGATATATGGGCTCAGACTACATAAATGCCTCTTACATTGATGTAAGTACTTTGTGATTTTTGTTTTAGCATATGTAGAAAGTTCAATTTCTGTTGTTTAAAGGGGAAAATACTTTTTTAAGATGTCAAATAAATCTTTAGTGTCCGCAGAGTACATATGTGAAGTTTTAGCTTAAAATACCATAATTTATTATAACATGTTAAATTTGCCACTTTGTAGGTGTTAGCAAAAATGTGCCGTTTTTGGGTGTATCCTTTTAAATTCAAATGAGCTGATCTTTGCACTAAATAGCAGTGCTGTGGTTGGATAGTGCAGATTGAAAGGCGGTATTATCCCCTTCTGACATCACAAAGGGAGCCAAATTTCAATGGTTGTTCTTTTACACATTTTCTAGGTTGATAGAAGCACTGAGGACCCAATTATAGAACTTAAACATGGAAAAGTCAGATTTTCATGATATGTCCCCTTTAATATTGTGTTTTTAATAGGGCTGTCAATAGATTAAAATATTTAATCGCGATTAATCGCATGATTTCATGAGTTAACTCGCGATTAATCGCAAATTAATCGCACATTTTTATCTGTTCTAAATTTACCTAAATGTAACACTTTTTAAGTTTTTAATGCTCTAAACGGCATGGATTTGGATAATATATATGCTATATGCAAATGTATATCTACAACAGCCTGTTTACATTTTCAACAGAACCATCAGCCATAGTTTTATGAATGTTTTTGCCTTTAGAAGACCTTGTTCTTTCTCCATTTCTGTTTGCTGCTGCATCATTTGTGACCTGTGCTGGCAAATTGAGTTGGGATGAGCAAATTTTCAAAAATGTGTCATTTATATTTTAACATTCTCTATTAAAAAACTTCAAAACAATTGGAACAATTGTTGGAATCTGACAAAGCATGACAGAACTATACCTGTTAACGCAGAGCAAAAACAATATCAATATACATACATGTTTTTCTTTTATTGTTTAATTTTGACATTGAGACAGACCACTTTAAGACTGTAGGATTATGCAAGGGTTTAATATAATGACACAACAGATACTTTTCCTTAACAGTTAACCAAACATTCACTTCAGATATAACAGATTATAGGTCATACCTGCGTGAATTCTTGTCAAAACAGATATTTTTAAACCTGTAATTTTGTGTTAGATGTCTATATATATCGAGCCCAGTCTCCTGAAGATGCGTATAAATAGCAAGTTTCACGAACTCGCACGTTTGTGTGCATGCGCTTCAGACGTCTGCGTCAGACATCGCTTTTGAGCCTTGTCACTCTTAATAACTCCTTTAACATCAATCAGATCCCGAACTTTATCTCTCTTAATAATTATTTTAACATCAAGAAAGTCCTGCGGTCTATTTTCTATCATTTCTGAATTCTTTTTAAAACGAAACTAAAAAGTGAAAGAAAACGCATCTTTGCTTTATATGGATTTGAGACGGTACACCTCACAGAAAACGTGCAGATAAAGAAAACTGCACGTGCAGAAAACGTGCATTTTAGATGTTTAATGACCATTTAGAGCATTGGATTCGCTAGACGAGAGCTTAATGTTCTTATTTTTATGAATAGCTCCGACTCATCTAGACAGCGCCGGTCACTTGCTGCGTCTCAATTCATCCAGCTGTGGGTCAAACAGAAATTGCGTGTTGCGTTAATAGCGCGTTAATAAAATTAGTGCCGTTAAAATGAATTTGCGTTAACGCGTTATTAACGCGTTTATTTTGACAGCCCTAGTTTTTAATCTTATTGTTGTGATATGCTAAGCTTTATATACCCTGTCTCAATCTAGTACACTAAAGTACCCTATACCAGTTTTTTTTTAACTTTATGATGGCAAGGAGCCCCAAATACAATGAACCCCATCCTAAAATATATATCCATTTATATATTTTTGTATAAAAACATTTAGATGTCATTTTGATATTATAAAGAGAGCATATTCTTTCCAAATAATTGGCTAAATTGTAGATTTTTATAATTTTTGTTTTTTCTTTGAAATTTTCTGGGCACCCTTTAAAACCTTCTGGGGGACCCCTCGGTTGCCAGATATTACCGCTACTTAAAGGGGACATTTCTTAAGACTTTTTAAGATGTCAAATAAATCTTTGATGTTCCCAGAGTACGTATGTGAAGTTCTACCATATAGATAATTTATTATAGCATGTTGAAATTGTCACTTTGTAGGTGTGTGCAAAAATTTGCTGTTTTGGGGTTGTCTTTAAAATGCAAATGAGCTGATCTCTGCACTAAATGGAAGTGCTGTGGGTGGATAGTGCCGATTAAGGGGCGGTATTATCCCCTTCTGACATCACAGGGGGAGCCAAATTTCAATGACCTATTTTTTTACATGCTTACAGAGAATGGTTTATCAAAACTAAGTTACTGGGTTGATCTTATTCACATTTTCTAGGTTGATAAAAGCACTGGGGACCCAATTATAGCACTTAAACATGGAAAAAGTCAAATTTTAATGGTATGTCCCCTTTAAATAATTTTGCAATGGCCCATAAATGTGACCTCCGGAGGATACAACCTCCCAAATTAGCCACGTGCCATGGGTTTGTAATTTGCAAACAACAAAAACATTGCAAGATAAACTTAAAGTGTAAGGCTCTATGCTTTCCATCATTAGTTACGCTCCTGTTGGTGTCTGGCAAGCCATGTGAGCGTTGAGTCTAAGGAGGATAGAATTAGGAAAAAACATCACAAATATTTTGAACTTAGACTGCGATACCAAGTTCAAACTCTAATGCATACTGCTAGTGCTCCTTTAAAGTACTACTCTCAAAAAGTGACAGACATTTTCTTGCTGCTAATGTTACTTTATTTTTTTTTAAATAGGGTTACAGGGAAAAGAACAAATTTATTGCAGCTCAAGGTAACTATATAGAAACCAAAAATGTTTTGTTTGTTTTTCCATCAGAAGAAAGTATGTTTCAATCTTTCATGTAATCTTCAGGTTCATGTTTAATCCTTGCTCCGTTATAGGTCCAAAACCAGAAACACTTGGGGATTTTTGGAGGATGGTTTGGGAGCAGAAGTCTACCACTATAGTCATGCTGACCAACACAAGAGAGAGAAAAGAGGCAAGATAAGTCACACAAGACACAAATGTGATATTATAAGGGTTAACATGTAAAGTAAACAATAGCTTTGAATGAGTAATCAACCTGTCTTTGTTGAAACCCTC
Organism: Misgurnus anguillicaudatus; assembly: GCF_027580225.2. NCBI lineage: Eukaryota > Metazoa > Chordata > Actinopteri > Cypriniformes > Cobitidae > Misgurnus > Misgurnus anguillicaudatus. Next base: position 28,777,098 of record NC_073343.2, on the reverse strand, counting down.
TTAGTGATTAAATTCTAGAGTTAAAGGGGACATTTCACAAGACTTTTTTAAGATGTCAAAAAACATTTGGTGTCCCCACAGTACGTATGTGAAGTTTCAGCTCAAAATACCATATAGATAATTTATTATAACATGTTAAAATTGCCACTTTGTAGGTGTGAGCAAAAATGTGCCTTTTTTGGGTGTGTCCTTTAAAATGCAAATGAGCTGATCTCTGCACTAAATGGCAGTGCCATGGTTGGACAGTGCAGATATGAGATCAGAAGGGGAGGCAAATTTCAATGACCTTTTTTTACATGCTTGCAGAGAATGGTTTACCAAAACTAAGTTACTGGGTTGATCTTTTTCACATTTACTAGGTTGATAGAAGCACCGAGGGCCCAATAATAGCTCTTAAATATGGGAAAAGTCAGATTTTCATGATATGTCCCCTTTAAAGTATAACTCCACTTTCATACATTCGGTCAAAAAGAGTTTTTTGAGGAAAACATTCCAGGATTTTTCTCCTTATAGTGGACTTAAATTGAACCCAATGGTTTAAAGGTCCAAAATTGCAGTTTCAATGCAGCGTCAAAGTGCTCTAAACAATCCTAACTTTTTACCTCCACAACTTCTCAACTTGCACTAGCCCTGGGATTTGCGTCCGTGACTTTACATATTACATATGCAAAATGTACACGTACTGCCCATTTTAAACAATATAATGACACAAAGACATTAACTAGTTTCATTCCACATAGAACAACTTCTGAACAGTCCTCCTTCTCCACACTTGTAAACACTGGAGCAGTAGATTTGCTTACCTTTCGATGTGATTGTCATTAATTTGTGATTTAAAAAGTATTTTTTTGCAAAAATGACAATCGTTTTGCTAGAAAAGAGCCTCGGTTGGGATTGTTTACACTGCAAAAAATGACTTTCTCAGTTAGGATTTTTGTCTTGTTTTCAGTACAAATATCCAAAAAATCTTTAAGGAATAGTCTACTCATTTTCAATATTAAAATATGTTATTACCTTAACTAAGAATTGTTGATACATCTCTCTATCATCTGTGTGTGTGCACGTAAGCTATGGAGCGCGCTGTGACACTTCGATAGCATTTAGCTTAGCCCCATTCATTCAATGGTACCATTCAGAGATAAAGTTAGAAGTGACCAAACACATCAACGGTTTTCCTATTTAAGACGAGTAGTTATATGAGCAAGTTTGGTGGTACAAAATAAAACGTAGCGCTTTTCTAAGCGGATTTAAAAGAGGAACTATATTTTATGGCGTAATAGCACTTTTGGGAGTACTTTGACTCGGCGCAGTAACACCCTCCCTCTCCCATTATGAGAGGGAGAAGGGGAGCGGACTTTTCAGGCGAGTCGAAGTACTCCCAAAAGTGCTATTACGCCATAAAATATAGTTCCTCTTTTAAATCTGCTTAGAAAAGCGCTACGTTTTATTTTGTACCACCAAACTTGCTCGTATAACTACTCGTCTTAAATAGGAAAAACGTTGATGTGTTTGGTCACGTCTAACTTTATCTCTGAATGGTACCATTGAACGAATGGGACTAAGCTAAATGCTATTGAAGCGTTGCAGCGCACTCCAGCGCTTACGTGCACGCACACAGATGATAGAGGGATGTATCAACAATTCTTAGTTAAGGTAATAACATATTTTAATATTGAAAATGAGTAGACTATTCCTTTAAGTCAAGATGCATTGTCTTGATGAGCAAAATGACCTAAAAATAAGTCTAGTTTTAAGACAAAAAATATCAAATTTAAGTACATTTGTGCATAAAACAAGCAAAAAAAATCTGCCAAGAACTTTTTTCTTGAATGCGTAATTCAAGAAAAATGTGCTTACCCAAATTTTTGCTTGTTTTATGCACAAATTCACCTAAATGTATTTTTTTGCCTAAAACAAGACTTATTTTTTAAGGTGATTTTGCTCATCATGAAAAAGCATCTTTATTTAAGAATTTTTAGATATTTCTACTGAGTCAGAAAGTCATTTTTGTGCAGTGTAGAGCCCTTTAAAGAGACTGCAATTTGGATCTTCAAAGTCTTGGGGTAAACTGAAGTCCACTGTATGGTGAAAAATCCTGGAATGTTTTCCTCAAAAACTTAATTTCCTTTTGACTGAAGAATGAAAGACATAAACATCTTGGATGACATGGGGGTGAGTAAATTATCAAGAAATATTCTTATGAAAGTGGAGTAATCCTTTAAAAGTAGGGCTGGACAAAATAAAAGTTTGTGATGTGTGTAAATATTATGTATATTTAAACACACACACACACACACACACACACACACACACACACACACACACACACACACACACACACACACACACACACACACACACACACACACACACACACACACACACATATACAAATGTTTTATTTAAATATTGTTTTTTTATTTATATATAATTTAGAATATATAAAAATATAAATAAATATATATACACATGTAAATGTTTCTTAAATACATACATGAATGTGTGTGTATTTATATATACATAAAAATTACACACAGCACAAACTCATATGTTATGCCAAAATGTGCTTTTGTTTTGTATGAGATTGATCTGGATTGGTCTATGCCCAGCTCTATTTAAAAGTAATGCCAGCCTGATCTCACAGGACTTTGCATGTATATTACAAGGTGGTTAATTCATATGAATTCATAATGTAATATGATCATTAGAAAGAAAACATTATCATCCCTAAACACAACGTCACTGGGGCGAAAGAAAATCATACAAAAAACCTACAAATATGATCGTACGAATTCATATGAATTAGCAACTTACACTGCCATAAGAAAATCTAAACTAATAAAATGTGTCTTTGATGCACTATAAGTCGCTTTGCGTAAAACCATCTGCCGCATGCATTAATATAAATATTTGACTTTTAGGAAAAGTGTTATCAGTACTGGCCCGAGCAGGGCTGCTGGATTTACGGCTGTGTCAGGGTGGCAATGGAAGATGTCACAGTCTTGGTGGACTACACGATCAGGAAGTTCTGTGTACAGCATGTAAGTGGTCTTTTACCTCTTAAACATTACATCATCAATAATCATATGCATTACTGCTCTTGAATCAAGCTATCAAACGTATAATGTGTTACATAAGGGCCTTTGGTAACTTCTGGTGACTGGTTTTGTAGCACGCTGCTGATGGTTGCAGACCTCCGAGGCTGGTCACTCAGTTGCATTTTACCAGCTGGCCTGACTTTGGGGTACCCCTCTCTCCTATTGGCATGCTTAAGTTTCTTAAGAAAGTTAAGAGTGTGAACCCGGCCCATGCTGGACCAATCATAGTGCACTGCAGGTAAGGCTGCTATTACCAATTAAGCATTAAGATTATATTGTTGGTACAGTGATATAAAATTGATCCCATGTATTATTGAATTAAGCTACAATAGCCCAAGATGGAAAAACCTTGCAGTTTTACCTACATTATCCCATTATCCTTCTCTGGATGCCCTACTTCACATTTCATGATTATTTTTCTCTTTCCTTCCTGTGTAGTGCTGGAGTTGGCAGGACCGGGACATTCATTGTGATTGACGCTATGATGGATATGATGCACTCTGAGGGAAGGGTGGACGTCTTCGGCTTTGTATCCAGGATAAGAAAACAGCGCTGTCAGCTCATTCAGACCGACGTAAAGGACATAACACAGCATTCTTGCACACTCATTACTTTAACAATGAAGAACCGCTGAATTTTCTCTTTTTCTCCAACAGATGCAGTATTCATTTATTTACCAGGCACTTTTGGAGCATTACCTGTATGGTGACACCGAGTTAGACATCGCCTCGCTGGAGGGACACCTTCACAAACTGCACAACACACACGCACACATGGACCGAGTGGGTCTGGAGGAAGAATTCAGAGTAAGAAACGCATTCTTAGCGATTGATAGCATATGCTTTTACAGTCTTAAAATAGAGAGGATATATAAGTGGGTTTGGTTGGTAAGCAAAACATGGACAGATTTGATGAGATGTTTGAATATAGTGTCTGAAAAGCTTTCACATAATGTGTGAAAAAGTTCATATTGACGTTCTTTTGTTATAAATCTCCTCAGAAACTGACAAATGTTCGCATAATGAAGGAGAACATGAGAACCGGAAATCTGCCTGCCAACATGAGAAAAAACAGAGTACTGCAGATCATCCCATGTGAGAAAACATATGTGCTGATTTAACATTCTTTATTGCTTTCATTTTTCGTCTGTCTGCCTATTGTATATATACAGTCTGTCTATATATCCGTTGATCTTTTTGTCTGTCTGTCTCTCTATCCATCTGTCTGTCTATCTATCTATTTATCTTTCTGTCTCTCTATCTATCTGCCTGTCTTTATGTCTGTCTCTTTCTATCCGTCTGTTTCTCTCTCTATCTATCCAGCTGTCTTTTTATCCGTCTGTCTATCTATCTGTCTATCTCTATCTGTCTGTCTGTCTGTCTGTCTGTCTGTTTGTCTTTTATCGATCCATGTGTCTTTCTGTTTGTCTATCTATCTATCATCTATCTGTCTCTCTATTTGCCTGCCTGTTTTTCTGTCTGTCTGTCTGTCTGTCCCTATCTGTCTGTCTATCTGCCTGTCTTTTTGTTTGTCTCACTATCTATTCGTCTGTCTGTCTCTATTTCCGTTTGTTTTCTTGTCTGTCTGTCTCTATCTGTCTGTCTATCTATCTGCCTGTCTTTCTATCCGTCTGTTTCTGTCTCTATCTATCTGTCTGTCTATCTATCCATCTGCCTTTTTATCCGTCTGGCTATCTATCTGTCTATCTCTCTCTGTCTGTCTGTCTTTTATCGATCCATGTGTCTTTCTGTCTGTCTATCTATCCATCTACCTGTCTCTCTATCTATCGGCCTGTCTGTCTCTGTCTGTCTATCCGTCTGTCTGTCTCTCTATCCATCTATCTGTCTGTCTCTATATCCATCTGTCTCTCTGTCTTTTATCGATCCATGTGTCTTTCTGTCTGTCTATCTATCCATCTACCTGTCTCTCTATCTATCTGCCTGTCTGTCTATCCGTCTGTCTGTCTTTCTGTCTATCTCTCTATCCATCTATCTGTCTGTCTCTATATCCGTCTGTCTGTCTGTGTGTCTCTCTATCTATCCGTCTGTCTGTCTCTCTATTTATCCATCTGTCTTTCTTTCTGTCTATCTATCCGTCTGTCTGTCTGTCTGACTGTCTCTCCATCTATTCATCTGCCTTTCTGTCTGTCTGTCTGTCTGTCTATCTATCTGTCTGTCTGTCTATCCATCTGTCTTTCTCTGTCTGCCTACCTTACCGTCTGTCTTTCCATCTTTCTATCTAGTAAATATCTATCTGTCTGTCTAATATATAGATATATCACTATAGTTTGTGAATGCATTGCTGTCTGTGTGCCTGTCTCTCTATCTATCTGTTTGTCTGTTTATATATATATATATATATATATATATATGTCTGTCTGTCCATCTCTCTCTCTCGCTTTCTCATTTCTTTGTAAGGTTTAATTTCACTCGCATTGATGGCAATAAAATTATGATCTGTTTGCTATTTTATTACTAGATGACTTCAACAGGGTAATATTATCCATGAAAAGAGGGCAAGAATTTACAGACTACATCAATGCATCTTTTATAGATGTAAGTATTTCTTTAATGAAGAACTGATAAGTAGTCACATTCAAAATGAATTGACATTATTTCACATTGATTTAATTCTAAGAGCAATATATATGTTACCTGTGCAGGGTTACAGGCAGAAGGATTACTTCATTGCCACTCAGGCGCCTTTGGCTCACACATTGCAGGACTTCTGGCGTATGGTGTGGGAGTGGAAATGCCACTCTATTGTCATGTTGACTGAACTAAAGGAGAGAGAGCAGGTCACTCTTTATATTCATATATACATAAATGTGTTATATATTACCATGTGCATGCCCATCAAAAACACATACATTGATTACGCCTCCCATTCTAATTATCACCTTTACTCTCATTGTAGGAGAAATGTGTACGCTACTGGCCAGCAGAGGGCAGTGTTTCTTTTGGAGAGTATGTGCTAGAGCTGAAAAGAGATGCTCTTTGTGACACTTTCAGCATCCGAGACCTGCTGCTGTCATATGCACCAGTGAGTTTTTGTGATGTAAATTTTACGGTCCAGTCGCCGCTTCAATTATCCCACCTTTTGTGTTCAAATTTGTCAATCGTGCCGATGCTAAATTATGCTGTTTGCAGGAGAAACAAACTCGTCTTATCAGACAGTTCCACTTCCATGGCTGGCCCGAGATCGGAATCCCCTCAGAAGGAAAGGGAATGATTGAGATTATTGCTGCAGTGCAGAAACAGCAGCAGCAATCTGGAAACAACCCTATAGTGGTGCATTGCAGGTACACACACTATGACAAGTCATGACTACATATAATAAGGCCTAAATCCATCCATCCATCCATCTATCTTTCTATCTATCCACCCACTGTATCTATCAATCTATCTATCCATCATCCACCCATCCATCCATTTATCCATCCCTCCATCCACTGTATCTATCAGTCTATCCATCCATTCATCCATCCATCCATCCACTGTATTAATCTATCCATCTTCCATCCATCCATGTATTTATTAATCTATTCATCTATCCATTCACCCACCCATCCATTTATCCATCCATCTATCAACTGTATCTATCGATCTATCCATCCATTTATTCATTTATCCATCCATCCATCCATCCATCCACTCTATTAATCTATTCATCTTCAATCCATCATCCATCCATCCATGTATTTATCAATCCATCCATCCATCCATCCACTGTATATCGATCTATCCATCCATCCATCCATCCACTGTATATCGATCCATCCATCCATCCATCCATCCATCCATCCATGTATTTATCAATCTATTCATTCATCCATCCACCCACCCATCCATTTATCTATCCATCCATGTGTTTATTAATCTATTCATCTATCCATCCACCCACCCACCCATCCATTTATCCATCCATCAACTGTATTTATCGATCTATCCATCCATTTATTCATTTATCCATCCATACACTGTATTAATCTATTCATCTTCCATCCATCATCCATCCATCCATCCATCCATGTATTTATCAATCTATCCATCCATCCATCCATCCACTGTATCTATCGATCCATCCATCCATCCATCCATCCATCCATCCATCCATCCATGTATTTATCAATCTATTCATTCATCCATCCATCCATCCATCCATCCATGTATTTATCAATCTATCCATCCATCCATCCATCCATCCATCCATCCATCCATCCATGTATTTATCAATCTATTCATCCATCATCCATTCATCCACCCATCCATCCATTTATCCATCCATCTACTGTATACATCTATCCATCCATCCACTGTATCTATTGATCTATCCATCCATCCACTGTATCAATCTATCCATCTTCCATCCATCCATCCATCCATTCATCCATGTATTTATCAATCTATTCATCCATCCGTCCATGTATTTATCAATCAATCAATCAATCCATCCATCCACCCACCCTGTGTATCTATTGATTTCTCCTTCCATCTATTCATCCACCCATCCATCCATTCCTTTATCAATCAATCCACTGTATCAATCTGTCCATCATCCATCCATCCATGTATTTATTAATCTGTCCATCCATCCATCCACTGTATCTATTGATCTATCCATCCATCCATCCATCCATTAATCCATCCACTGTATCAATCTATCCATCTTCCATCTATCTATCCATGTATTTATCAATCTATTCATCCACCCACCCACCCATCCATCCATTTATCCATCCATCCACTGTATACATCCATCCATCCATCCACTGTATCTAATGATCTATTCATCCATCCATTTATCCATCCATCCACTGTATCAATCTATCCATCTTCAATCTATCCATCCATGTATTTATCAATCTATTCATCCATCCATTCATTCACCCACCCATCCATTTATCCATCCATCCACTGTATCAATCTATCCATCTTCAATCTATCCATCCATGTATTTATCCATTCATTCATCCAGCCATCCATCCACTGTATCAATCTATCCATCTTCCATCCATCCATGTATTTATTAATCTATTCATCTATCCATTCACCCACCCATCCATTTATCCATCCATCTATCAACTGTATCTATCGATCTATCCATCCATTTATTCATTTATCCATCCATCCATCCACTCTATTAATCTATTCATCTTCAATCCATCATCCACCCATCCATGTATTTATCAATCTATCCATCCATCCATCCATCCATCCATCCATGTATTTATCAATCTACTCATCCATCATCCATCCATCCACCCACCCATCCATTTATCTATCCATCCATGTGTTTATTAATCTATTCATCTATCCATCCACCACCCGTCCATTTATCCATCCATCCATCAACTGTATTTATCGATCTATCCATCCATTTATTCATTTATCCATCCATCCACTGTATTAATCTATTCATCTTCCATCCATCATCCATCCATCCATCCATCCATGTATTTATCAATCTATCCATCCATCCACTGTATCTATCGATCTATCCATCCATCCATCCATCCATCCATCCATGTATTTATCAATCTATTCATCCATCATCCATTCATCCACCCATCCATCCATTTATCCATCCATCTACTGTATACATCTATCCATCCATCCACTGTATCTATTGATCTATCCATCCATCCACTGTATCAATCTATCCATCTTCCATCCATCCATCCATCCATGTATTTATCAATCTATTCATCCATCCGTCCATGTATTTATCAATCAATCAATCCATCCATCCATCCACCCACCCTGTGTATCTATTGATTTCTCCTTCCATCTATTCATCCACCCATCCATCCATTCCTTTATCAATCTATCCACTGTATCAATCTGTCCATCATCCATCCATCCATGTATTTATTAATCTGTCCATCCATCCATCCACTGTATCTATTGATCTATCCATCCATCCATCCATCCATCCATCCATTAATCCATCCACTGTATCAATCTATCCATCTTCCATCTATCTATCCATGTATTTATCAATCTATTCATCCACCCACCCACCCATCCATCCATTTATCCATCCATCCACTGTATCCATCCATCCATCCATCCATCCATCCACTGTATCTAATGATCTATTCATCCATCCATTTATCCATCCATCCACTGTATCAATCTATCCATCTTCAATCTATCCATCCATGTATTTATCAATCTATTCATCCATCCATTCATTCACCCACCCATCCATTTATCCATCCATCCACTGTATCAATCTATCCATCTTCAATCTATCCATCCATGTATTTATCCATTCATTCATCCAGCCATCCATCCACTGTATCAATCTATCCATCTTCCATCCATCCATGTATTTATTAATCTATTCATCTATCCATTCACCCACCCATCCATTTATCCATCCATCTATCAACTGTATCTATCGATCTATCCATCCATTTATTCATTTATCCATCCATCCATCCACTCTATTAATCTATTCATCTTCAATCCATCATCCATCCATCCATGTATTTATCAATCTATCCATCCATCCATCCATCCATCCATCCATGTATTTATCAATCTATTCATCCATCATCCATCCATCCACCCACCCATCCATTTATCTATCCATCCATGTGTTTATTCATCTATTCATCTATCCATCCACCCACCCGTCCATTTATCCATCCATCCATCAACTGTATTTATCGATCTATCCATTCATTTATTCATTTATCCATCCATCCACTGTATTAATCTATTCATCTTCCATCCATCATCCATCCATCCATCCATCCATCCATCCATCCATCCATCCATCCATCCATCCATCCATGTATTTATCAATCTATTCATCCATCATCCATTCATCCACCCATCCATCCATTTATCCATCCATCTACTGTATACATCTATCCATCCATCGACTGTATCTATTGATATATCCATCCATCCACTGTATCAATCTATCCATCTTCCATCCATCCATCCATCCATGTATTTATCAATCTATTCATCCATCCGTCCATGTATTTATCAATCAATCAATCTATCCATCCATCCACCCACCCAGTGTATCTATTGATTTCTCCTTCCATCTATTCATCCACCCATCCATCCATTCCTTTATCAATCCATCCACTGTATCCATCATCCATCCATCCATGTATTTATCAATCTATCCATCCATCCATCCACTGTATCTATTGATCTATCCATCCATCCATCCATCCATCCATCCATCCATCCATCCATCCATCCATTAATCCATCCACTGTGTCTATCTATCTATCTATCTTCCATCTATCTATCCATGTATTTATCAATCTATTCATCCATCATCCACCCACCCATACATCCATTTATCCATCCATCCACTGTATCAATCTATCCATCATCCACCCATGTATTTATCAATCTATTTATCCATCCATCCACCCAATGTATCTATTAGTCTATCCAACCATCATCCATCTATCCATGTATTTATCAATCTATCCATCCATCCATCCACCCACCCACCCAATGTATCTATCCATTTCTTCATCCATCATCCATTCATTCATCCGTTCATCCATTTATCCATCCATCTATCCACTGTATCAGTCCATCCATCATCCATCCATTCATCCAATTACATGAGCCATCCACAAAGCCATTGTAAAACACATATAAATCTAAATGAAATTATGATAAATCTGGTATATAAATGAATACTCTCTCTGCATGACATCAGTGCTGGTGCTGGTCGGACCGGAACCTTCATCGCCCTCAGCAACATTCTAGAACGAGTAAAAGCCGAAGGTTTACTGGATGTTTTTCAGACTGTGAAGAGTTTACGCACTCAGAGGCCACATATGGTTCAGACTGTGGTATGGATGTAACACATAATAAATACAAACATAAACAAGATAACTCATTTTATGGTGCTCACATATTAATGCTAATACTACATTATTGTATAAAAAAAAAATATAATGCATTTTTTTGTCTTTTCAGGAACAGTATGACTTCTGCTACAGAGTGGTGCAAGATTTCGTCGATATCTACTCTGACTATGCTAATTTTAAATGAGTGCTGCTTACCAACACATTATTATATTTAAACTGAAGGACAGTATTACTGTGGCTTAGTTACACTCCATGCACTTGACATTTCTTTTTTGAGTTATTTATATGCAGTAAGGTCATATTTTGGATATGATATCCAGTGACTTAACCACGTCAAGTCTTTTACATTGCTTTTTTGTGTCCGTATTCTGTATGAACAAATGCATTTCTTTAAGCATATTTTATTTGATATATTTTTATTAAGGGTCAAATTAAACACTGTGTATTTTGTTCACATTAATTTTTTGATCTGAATAAGTGTAAAGCATTCCATGTAAAGCATTCAGTGTTTATCCCACCTATTTATTCGGGTGCTTGCTTCCCAAAAACTTTTGCATGATGATTTGTGTAAACTACTGTACTAAAAGAAATGATGATGCTTCCGATTTGAATTATAGAAGAGTTTTTCTTCTTTGCCCAGATAAGTAATTTGTACCATATACATGTTCTTCACCTTTCACATGTCTTTGTATTTGTATAATGACAGATGTCCAACCACATAACAAAAGGAGGCTGTAAAGTATTTGCAATAATGCAGATTATTAAGTAGGACAATGATAAACATCAAGATTGTGAATGAAATCCTGTTTGAAATATTTCAGGTTCCCATTTTTTGTTTATAGCTAGTTCAGAAGAGACACTAATATCTACAAATGTGACTTTGTATAGTAAAAAGGACTGTCAGGTAGCACAGAAGTGTGCTTTATTATTTAGTAACATTTAAAATTGGTTTTGTTTGTTTTTGTACAGTGTACCGAATATGGTATATATATCAGATATGAATTAAAACCTTTATAAAAATTATATTTGGAAGTTGCTATGAAATAATTGATACATGCCATAAAGCAAAGCTTTGGTTCTCTTTCATTATCTGGTGTTTGAGATAAACAGTAAAATAAAAATACACAAAATATTAGTTTATTCTTATTAAACACTAAAACACCTAAATGTGGATGTTTTGTCTGCTTGTTTAAGTATTATGTTCAGAGATGAAATAAAGTTTTGAACTTTGGCAGCATTCTTACAACAGGGTGACAAATTGTGAAGAGAAATGAGAAGACGTATGCCTTAATTCTATACCCTTCTTTCTGAATAACACCATTTTCTGCAATAAATGTTTCAGTCAAAACAATTTGTGTTTATAATTATTTCATTTGCACCTCTTAAGTCCAAACATACAAATATCAGACTCTCCGCAAAACAAAAAATGTGATTCAGATTCAACATTTTATAATATCATGACATAAACATTATATCTATCTATCTATCTATCTATCTATCTATCTATCTATCTATCTATCTATCTATCTATCTATCTATCTATCTATCTATCTATCTATCTATCTATCTATCTATCTATCTATCTATCTATCTATCTATCTATCTATCTATCTATCTATCTATCTATCTATCTATCTATCTATCTATCTATCTATCTATCTATCTATCTATCTATCTGGAGAATAATGTCTCGCTCACATCCTCCATACTTCCAAAACACGGGGCGGAGTCTGCGCCTTGTGTCAGGAACAACGCTGTCTGATTGGCTGTCGCTCTGATCGACTCCACAACGCTTTAGCATCGGTACATGGCGTCCATAACACTACTCGTTGCCATTCCCTGTCCTATAGGTTGTAGTAAGGCCTTTAACAGTTGTAGGAAATCATTACAGTAGTTTATTAAAGCTTTGAATATGGCGAACATTGTGTGCGAAAAGCTTTATCTAAAAAGCCCTTGTGGTGACGCATAGTTTAGGGGCTTGCTGGGTCGCGAGGTAGGTTAAGGAATATCTCGAGGATTCTGGGTGGATAAATGCGACAGCTGAATTAAACAGTTTATTCCTCCTCGGTAACGGCACGGGATTTGAGGATGGCCGGGATCGGTAACGGTTCAACATCTGGGATGGGTGACATAATCCAGCTGAACGTCGGAGGAACGAGGTAAACTGACGTCAGGACGCACTCGCGTCAAAACATTTAGGTGTAATTTAAGTTTAATAAAATACTATAAAACTCCTGTTCATGTAATCAGACAGTACACTATAGAGATTGTGTTCATGTGATCAGACTATAAAGCTCGTGTTCTTGATATCAGACTGTAAACTATGAAGCTTGTGTTCAAGTAATCAGACTGTAAAGTTAATGTTTTTGAGATCAGACTAAACTATAAAGCCTGTGTTCATGTAATCAGCCACTAAACTTTAAAGCTTGTGTTTATGTAATCACACTGTAAACTTTAAGGCTGGTTTACATGATATAAGACTAAAGCTTATGTTCATGAGATCAGACTGTAAAGCATAAGCTCATGTTCATATATTCGAACTGTAAAGTATAAAGCTCATGTTCTTGAGATCAGACTGTAAACTATAAAGCTTGTGTTCAAGTAATCAGACTGTAAAATACTATTGGCTAAAGCTTGTGTTTATGTAATCAAACTCTAAACTATAAAGTTTGTGTTCATGAGATCAGACAATTTTGTAAACTATAAAGCATTCATGTAATCAGACTAAACTATAAAGCTTGTGTTCATATCATAAGATCAGACAATAAGTATACTATAAAGCGTGTGTTTATGTAATCAGACTAAAAGCTTGTGTTCTTGAGATCAGACTGCAAACTATAAAGCTTGTGTTGTTCAGGATATCAGACAGTAAACTATAAAGCTTGTGGTCTTGAGATAAGACTGTAAAGTATAACGCTTGTGTTCATGAGATCAGACAGTAAGAAAACTATAAAGGTTGTTGTTATGTAATCAGACTAAACTATAAAGCTTGTGGTCTTGAGATCAGACTGCAAACTTTAAAGCTTGTGTTGTTCTTGTTCATGATATCAGACTGTAAACTATAAAGCTTGTGTTCATGAGATCAGACAGTAAACTATAAAGCCCATGTTCAAGTAATCAGACTGTAAAAAAAACTATTGGCCAAAGCTTGTGTTTATGTAATCAAACTGTAAACTATAAAGCTTCTGTTCATGTAAGCAGACTGTAAAGTATAAAGCTTGTGTTCATGAGAGCAGGCAATAAGTAAACTATAAAGCTTGTGTTCATTTAATCAGACTGTAAGTATAAAGCTTGTGATCATGAGATCAGAGTCAGACAGTAAGTAAACTATAAAGGTTGTTGTTATGTAATCAGACTAAACTATAAAGCTTGTGGTTTTGAGATCAGACTGCAAATTTTAAAGACTTCATGAAGTCAGACTGTAAAAAAAATATAGGCTAAAGCTTGTGTTTATGTAATCAAACTGTAAACTATAAAGCTTGTGTTCATGTAATCAGACTGTAAAGTATAACGTTTGTGTTCATGCGATCAGACAGTAAACTATAAAGGTTGTTGTTACGTAATCAGACTCAAATATAAAGCTTGTGTTTTTGAGATCAGACTGGAAACTTTAAAGCTTGTGTTGTAAACTATAAAGCTTGTGTTGTTCATGATATCAGACTAAACTATAAAGCTTGTGTTCATGTAATCAGACTGTAAAGTATAAATCTCATGTTCTTGAGATCAGACTGTAAACTATAAAGCTTGTGTTGTTCATGATTACAGATGGTAAACTTTAAAGCTTGTTTTGAGGTAATCCGACTTTAAACTATAAGTTTATGTTCATGTAATCAGACTGTAAAGTATAAAGCTTGTGTTCATGATGAGATCAGATTGTAAAAACCTATAAAGCTTGTGTTCATGTAATCAAATTGTAAAGTAAATTATAATGCTTGTGTTTATGAGATCAGACAGTTAAATTTAAAAGCCTGTGTACTTGAGATCAGACTGAACTATAAAGCTTTTTATACAGTATAGGTTATAAAAGCTTATAAAGTACAGTAGCTTACCAGTTGTAATAATTTAGTACAGATTCTTTTGTATCCAGACACAAGAATATCTGATTCTATGCATTGTAAGGATGCTTCTAGTTGGAAAAGTGTTCAACTATTGTGATTCAAAGTTGAAATAAGCATTACAACAAATTACTGTGGCATTATTATTTTTTACATATTTTATATACCATGTTAAGTAGTTGTAACGAACTCATGCAATGAAAAAGAAGCTGTGCAGGAATTTAACAAATCTTATCTGTTCTCTTACAGGTTCAGCACATCACGACAGACTCTGATATGGATTCCTGACTCTTTCTTCTCAAGGTGAAATAAGACGTCTTAAACAGCTGCCAAAGCTTTGCAAATATCTAGAAAGATGAACATTTGAATTGTTGTAGTTATTCCTAAAATAATCATCATTATCTTTTACAGCGATACATGTGTTAAACTAATATCTAGGCTTGTTGAATAATGAAGCAAATCTGTTTACCTTATTAAAAGCTTTGCATAACCTTTGTAAATCTATTTTGTGTCCCCAGTTTACTCAGTGGGAGAATATCAACACTACGGGATGAAACTGGAGCCGTAAGTAGAAATCTGTATCATAAAAAGAACAAGAACGGATTAAAATACTGAATTCTAAACATATGTTTTGTGTGTTGTTTGTTATAATAATCCATTTACAGTTTTTCTCAGTTGCTTTGGTACATTTCTCAGATCAGAATTGAAATTCTCAAAACTGCTTGTTCAATTCTCACATCATTGTGTCACTTGTGCACATCAAAAAGGCAGTTTCTCATTTCTTTGAACAAGTTGCAAATGCTTTGGTACATCCATGCAAATGATTATGTGCAATTCTCTGCTTTTTCCTACATTATCAGTTGTTTATGTCATGTTGATCAAAATGTATTATAATGGGTCTCTGTTGAATAGTCTCACTCCACACAACATTTAGGCATTAGTTCATACTATAAGTCTTTACATGCAAAATGGTTGAACATGTTGTCAAAATACAGGGTTTGGTCAAACATATTTCTATACATTTCCATTAGACATTTTTTCTAAATCTGTCCTGACTTGGTAAATTGCTCCCAGGTGAATCTTGACTTTCTCTAACAGACAGAAACGTCCCCAGCAAGCAAAAACCGAGACGTTGAAATGACTGCTAACTATAGACCCAATATAGTTCGGCAATGAGTAACCCACTTCTACCCTAAATAACCTTGAATTTGGTTACATGCCATTTTTGCCAAAATAACTTGAAGATGTATGATATTCCAACATGTAAGCAAAGTGTGTTCAAGGTGTTTGCTTTCATTTCTTTTACATGTTCTAAAAGTATATGCATCATCTATTCTTGGGCTATGGTTAGACATCTTTTAGATATCTATCATGTTCACATTTCTACTTTTGTTTTTTTTCTCTTTATGCTATGCAGTGCTTGCAGTGCTGTCTTTATCTTTCTGTATGGCAATGACATTGTTTTTTAACGAATTACAGTACAAACAGTAAAAGCGTAAATGTAAATTTTGTCCAGTCTCTTGCAATCAAACTCCCACATAACTTATACTATAAGGTGTAACTTACAATTTACAATACTTGTCGTCAAAACTTTAGCCATAGTTTACATCAGAACATCCCTCCAGTGTAAACTGTTATATTGACAACATGACTAAGCAATTTGACTGTCTTATCCGTACACAATGAAACAAGGACTTGTCATTCTGATGGCACTGACATGTTCATTGACACAGATATTTACTTTTGAGAGATGAACTAAGTATTTTGAGTAAAAGAGTGGCTTTTGCAGGTTATCCATGATGTTTTGCTATTTGTACAAATTGTTTTGAGAAATGCACTTACTGTTTTGCAAATTGTGAGTATGATTCGAGAAATGTACCAAAGCGACTGAGAAAAACTGTAATGTATGCCTATTCCAGCTGTAGTGAATGATGTTTTTATCTCAGTTTTAAAGCAGTAAATCTTTTATGGTTTTTCAGATTTTTATTGACAGAGACCCAACAGCATTTGCTCCCATTTTAAATTTTCTTCGAACAAAAGAACTTGACTTAAGGTAGGACATTTGCCAAATCATTATCTATTGCATGCAGTATTGGTATTGTATGTTCAGTATTGTCTTATTTGTCCTGTTTCCTCTGATAGGGGGGTTAACATAAGCATCATACGACATGAAGCTGAGTTTTATGGAATTACACCCTTAGGTACGGCACAGATGAAAATCTGGAGCTACTTTTCAATTAGCTCAGATGGGTGTTTATTCATGCATCTATGTGGTTTTCTTATTTTGTATGTCTGTTATGAATAGTACGACGTTTACTTCTGTGTGAGGAACTGGACAGATCATCGTGTGGAAGTGTGCTGTTTCATGGCTACCTCCCTCCACCAGGTATAATTAGATAAGATCTAAGACTTTCACAAAGAAAACCTGTTTTAAACTCTGTGCCTAACATAACATTTGTCAAACATTTGTTCTTCAGCTCTGCCTGCCCGAAGAAATGCTGGTGGACAGGCCACAGCTGCTGCGGGTCAAGAAGAGCACTCGAGTCCTAGTGGGGCAGAAGGGGGGTCTTCTCTCCCTGGACCCTCCGGGGCAGATGGACCTCAAAGACTGGGTGTGTAAAAGACCTTCAATATATAAAAACAGAGGCTTGTTTTGAATTTTTTGCATTAAAGGAGTAGTCCACTTTAAAGATGGGGTCCAATGACTTTTCATAGTAGGAAAAAAATACTATGGTAAGTCAATGGGCTCCATCTTTAAAGTGGACTACTATTTAAAAAAGATCTAAAAATAACTAGCATAGTAATTTATATTTTGTTCACATGTGTACTTACATTATCCCCAAAGTTTCTAAAAATGTGCAGTTTCATCCGTCCTCATTGCATCCCCTGTAAATAATGTCATGTCTGCTACATCTTTGGTTTTCACTTTTACACATGTTCACAAATGTTGATTTGTGTTGTTGTTTCTATCAAACCACTCTTTGGATTACTTTATAATGTAATGTTTGTCAAATTTATTTCAATACGTCATCCATGAACATGATTTGTGAGTCTTGTAGGATTGATTAAGATTGGGAGTGGATGTAAAGAATACCAGTGTTGGGAAAAGTTACTTTTAAAAGTAATGCATTACAATATTAAGTTACTCCCCAAAAAAGTAACTAATTGCGTCACTTCTTACTTTTTACGGAAAGTAATGCTTACGTTTCTTTTTAGTTACTTTTTCTTGGCTGAGGCTTGATCTCATTCAGGCCTTGCAGGTGTTTTTTATGACTGAGAAGTTCTGCATTTAGAAATTGCATATTTCTTCACAAAAATGTGGAGCTCTGACTTGCCATCTCAGTTTCTGCCTCAAACGGTTCCCACACAGGTGTGTACGCATAGAGTGCATAATGTGACTACGTTTAGTTTAATTCAGTACATATTTTCTTAAATTGAATTGCATTTAATTGCATTGAATTGAAAAAGTAACCCAAAATATTAATGTGTACCTTTCTTTCCGGACTATAAGCCGCACCGGAGTATAAGCCGCATCATGCAAAAATGCGCCATTAAGACGAAATAACATATATAAGTCACAGTGGACTATATGTCGCGTTTATTTAGAAAATTATTTCACAAAATCCAAGCCGAAGAACAGAAATTTAATCTGGAAAGACAAGTTATTCAACTAAACAATAGCACACAGAACAGCAGGCTGAATAGATGTCTGTACGTTGAAGTAATATTATCAGTTATTTAAACGATTAACCATAGCATACAAAACTTACCTGTAAGGTTGAATAGTCTAAATTAAAGGCGGAGTCCACGATGTTTGAAAAACGCGTTGGAAAAGGAGACGGGCCGACTACCAAAACACACTTATAGCCAATCAAATCAAATCAAATGCCGGGTTGCGTATGTGTGGGGCGGGTCTATCAACAGAAGGTCCAGATTCTATTGGGGCAGGGGCGTGTTTGCTTAGGTGATTTCAAATATCAACATTGGCTTTCAAACATCATGGACTCCGCCTTTAACCGAACAAGCTAACTAGCGTGAAGTTCGCTTACTCGTCATTCCACATTACTGAGTCCACTGAATTACATAAATACAGAAGCAGCATATGGCGGACTCTCACGGTTGTAGACGGTAATGTTGTCTCTTGCCTCATAAATGTCAAAATTAATTCATACTGACTTGCAAGGCGCACCTGACTATAAGACGCAGCACCAGCCAAGTTACGAAAAAAACTTGGCTTATAGATCGAAAAATACGGTACATTTAAAAAGTAATGCGTAATGCAAAGCTACACCTTTGTTATTGTTGTGTGACCTCTAGTGGTGAAAATTACATATTGTGCCTTTAGCAGGAATGTCAGATCTACATAGTCTTGATTTTGAGATCTAGTTTTTGCACAGATCTATTGTAGAGAATTAAATAATCAAAAATAATTTTTGGTAAAATACTGCTGTATTTAAATTACCAGCACACAACACAGTTATACAGTATTATCGAGTTTAACTAGGACTTTAACAATACAGACTTGCACCTAAAAAGATCAATAGGACAGGTGAAAAACACTGACCTTCTCAACACAGACCAGAGACCAGTGTATGTTGTTTTGGTGTGGTGTCATGCTGTTGAAAATGTAAAAACGGAGAGAAGAGATCTCATGAAGACAAAGTATTCCACTTATAAGCAGTAGTGCAGTAGGCAGGGTGAGGTCATCTTAAAAGGCCTTTTATATTCTCTGCACCGAGTGAAGTCATGTGAGAAGAATGATGAGAGAGAGAGAGTTAATGCACAAGCTTTCTGTTTAACCGTTTCATGGCATTTTCAACAGTTTACAGCACAAGAAAATAAATCCTGAATTTATGATTTTAATATGGTTTATAGTAAAATTTTTTACTACGATTTCTATCTAAAGTCAGAGCCTTATATTATACTGTACAGTACACGGTGAAAATGTATATGAGAATATTTTTGTTAGAATAGTTATAAATGTTAAAAGCTCAGACAGTGTACTTGACTGACAGTGTAGTCTATACAGTAATATTATATATGTTGACACATAGTAATGTTAATATATTGGTCACACTTTATATTAGGTGTAAGTACAATGTAACAACCTGTATGTACACAAGTGTTACATTGTATACATTTGTGTAAGTACATATTGTAGGTACATACCAAGAACAGGGTACTTATTTATTGAATTAACTCACTATTAAAACATGTCTGTTAATAAAAATGTAATAAAATATAAATGCAAATATTAGTTGAAAAACGTAAATGGAAATTTTAATATTTACCTCAGAAAAAACTGAGTTGTGGCACATAATTTATTAATTAACAAAAACTGAATAAAATGAACTTCACCTCCTAAGACCTGGATGTCTACATACGTGTACATAACATTTTTTTGTTGTTTAATGCTGTGTAGCTGGAACCTGTTGTACACAAACATGGACAATAAACTGCTTCATGTTCTAAGAAAAATACTTGGTTATTATATTTATTGGTTTTTCCTAACCCCAAAATATCTGGTGGAAATCTGAAAAAAGACCAACCAAAACTCGGGTCTTAGGAGGTAAAATAGCAATATTAGTTAAAAAATAAACCAATCAAAAAAATAAATAAAAGGACAAATTTATTAGCAAATTTACAAAAAATAAACTAAAATTAATTTGAAAACTAAAAATATTAAAATAAAAGCCAGTTTAAAATATTATAAAATATATAATATAAATATATAATTATAAATATAATTTAAATATATTATACAAATATTTTATGTAAAAATAGTGTTACTTAAAAAATAACATACTAAACTAAAAACTAAAATAACCTTGATCCTAAACCTCTAACCAATAAACACACTTGTAGTAGTTAAAGACATATAAAGTGGGACCAATTTATTAAAGGAAAACACCACAGTTTTTCAATATTTTACTTTGTTCTTACCTCAATTTACTTCAATGCGTGCACTTAATCTTTGTACAGTGTGTCGTGAATGTGTTAGCATTTAGCCTAGCCCCATTCATTCCTTAGGATCCAAACAGGGATGAATTTAGCGACCACCAAACACTTCCATGTTTTCCCTATTTAAAGACTGTTACATGAGTAGTTACACGAGTAAGTATGGGGGCACAAAATAAAACGTGGCGATTTTAAGTGGATAAGATTGAGAACTATATTGTATGGCGGAAGAGCACTTAGTTTGCAGCACTTCGGCACGCAGTAACATCATCACTCCTGACTACTCCCCCTCTCGCTCAAACTTCCGTAATTTTTATAATTTATTTATTTATTTGCATCAACAGGATCACCAGTCGACCCCAGGAAGGTGCTGATCGTTGCTGGCCATCATAACTGGATCGTAGCGGCCTATGCACATTTTGTTATTTGTTACAGGTATATATCATCAGTCGCAGAATAATTTTCAGCATATAACATAAAGAAGACTGTACTGACTATAGACTGACTGTGATTGGTCTCTAGGATAAAGGAATCTTCTGGCTGGCAGCAGGTGTTTTCAAGTCCGTACCTGGACTGGGCTATCGAGCGGGTGGCCCTCAATGCTAAAGTTGTGGGCGGCCCACATGGAGATAAAGACAAGATGGTTGCAGCATCATCAGGGAGCAGTATCATACTCTGGAGTATTCAGGATGGAGGAAGTGGAAGTGAAATAGGTAGGAAACAAAAGTACAGAATTATGAAAATTAACACTTGATCTGTGCAAATTTTGTAAGAGAGTCTCCCTGGGTTTTTATGTAGGCGTGTTCAATCTTGGCGTGCCTGTTGACTCACTGTTTTTCATCGGGAGTCAGCTAGTCGGCACCAGCCACACGGGGAAGGTAGGGGTGTGGAACGCCGTCACACAACATTGGCAGGTAAAGGATTTAGCAATTCAGATTTTTCACAGTTTATTGTTTTATTAATACATAAACATTGGTTTACCAAATCATACATCGTTGTAGGGTAGACACGGTTCTGATGTTGACATCTGTATTATCTGCTTATGCAGGTGCAGGACGTAGTGCCCATCACAAGCTGTGACACTGCAGGATCTTTCCTCCTGCTCGGCTGTAACAATGGCTCAATTTACTATATTGGTAGGCATCTTATTTGTGGCATTTTATTCTTTATAATGTTTGGACGTGAAATACGACAGACTCAATGTTAAATATGTAATAAAAATTGCATGAAGACATCATAGTAATTATTTTCATGTAGTAAATACAAACTTGTATACGATTCATCATTCTAATTTACATATAGTCCAGGTTTTCTGATTTGCTTAATCTAATTTTACTTTGTAAATGACAGTAGTTGGCAAAAGTTATTTCCAAGGGGGAAATTTATACAATATGTGGACAAAACACTTAACTTAAAGGTGCAGTGTGTACATTTTAGGAGGATCTCTTGACAGAAATGCAATAACTACATTTTCCGTGGTGTATAAAGACCTTACAAATTGAACTGTATTGTTTTTATTACCTTAGAATAAGCTGTTTTTATCTTCATACACCACGGGTACCCTTACATGGAAGTCGCCATTTTGCGCCGCCATGTTTCTAGAGGTGCCCTAAATGGACAAACTGCTCTACAGAGCGCGTTTTCTCTTTATTTAGTCTCAGACGATGACGACATGTCTGTCCTTCTCTATACGTTTCAAACTTTTTTATCCGCTTCGAAAAGGAGGGGTTTGCGTTGGACTAAGTCGTTGGATGCAATTGGCAATCTCACCGCTAGATAGCACTAAAATTTACACACAGCACCTTTAAGGTATTTATTAGACAAATTAATTTAGCAAAATATGCAAACCAGTGTATTAGGGAAACATGCATAGAAAAACAAACGCTCACAGTTAATAATGCAAACACTGACTAAAAATTGTATCTGTTATTAAGATTATTCTTGATCCTCTTTAGTGGTATTATTTCATATGTATTGTCCTGGGTGATGTCTTTATAAACTTTTCATGTGTTGTGTTGTAATTTTTTTGCCTAGCATCCTTAAATTCTACTCAAAGTTAAAAAAAAATTTGAATAAAGAGTTACTGTGGGTTCACACCAACCGCGTTTAAGGCGTCAAATTCGCGTCCACTGCGTCTAGTTTGCCTCTTTAACATTTTGAGTTTACTCGCTTCATTCGTGTGTAAAAGCCGCATGTGAAATTCTAGTCATCGAGACATTCACACAGAAATTTGCATAATGGGAGGGGCTTCTGCGACTTCGCTCGTTTCCTGTATTCACGTCACTACTATAGCAAGCTCCTGATTGGTTCACGCAGCACGTTTTTACGGCAAAGTTTAAATTTTTCAACTCGCGCATTTCCTGTGGCAACGCTTAATTCGCACCATTCACGCAAACTATACACCAGAATGAGGTGGAATTGCGTCTATTGCGCAGCGCTAAACACCTCATTCACGCCGCGAGACGTCCATACACGCGTCTTTACATTGACTTAACATTGAAATCAATCGCGCTTGACGCCTCTACCGCTGGCTGTTGTGAACACAGCATTAGGGTGACAATTGTTCAAAGCTGGACATCACTTTTAGCCATTACTGGTACTGTGTTTCTGATATATTCAATTAGAAAATAACAAAAGAAAGATCTAACCACATTTTTTTCCTGGTAGACATTTGCAAGCCTTTGAAACAAGTGCAAATGATAAAATTTCCCCATTTAAGTTTGCGTATATAATAAGCTTCTGATTGGTTAACGCAGTGCGTTTTTCCGCCAAAGTTAAAAATTTTCAACTCGCGCGTTTCCCGCGGCAACGCTCAATTGCCCCATTCACGAGAACTTTACACCCAAATGAGGTGGAATCGCGTCTACCGCGCAGCGCTAAACACCTCACTCGTGCCGCGAGACCTCCAGACACGCGTCTTCACATTGACTTAACATTGAAATCACTCGCACTTGACGCCTCTACCGCGGCTGGTGTGAACGCAGCATTAGGATGACAATTGTTCAAAGTTGGACATCACTTTTGGCCATTACTGGTACTGTGTCTCTGATATCTTAAATTAGAAAATAACAAAGGAAAGATCTAACCACATTTTCTCCTTGTAGACATGCAGAAGTTTCCACTGAGAATGAAAGACAACGACTTACTGGTGACAGAACTCTACCACGACCCATCAAATGATGCAATCACAGCCCTCAGTGTCTACCTGACTCCCAAAACAAGTGAGTCAAAGAGTTTTATTGAGTTGAGATACTGATAATCAAGTGCAGGAAGAGGTCAGTGATGTCACTGTATTTCCAGGTGTGAGTGGGAACTGGATTGAGATCGCTTACGGAACCAGCTCTGGGGCTGTACGGGTTATCGTTCAGCATCCAGAGACCGTCGGATCCGGACCACAACTCTTCCAAACCTTCACTGTCCACCGCAGTCCTGTCACAAAGATCATGCTTTCTGAGAAGCACTTGGTGTCAGGTGAGATCTGCTCACATATGTCAAGCATGAAAATGTAAAAATTGCTTAAATTTACTTTTTTTCCCACCAGACATTGAAAAACAAAGTCTGGAGTAAATGGCAACATTAATTTAAAAACTTTTACTTATCATTTAACACTTTTTGTAATATAATTTAAAAAACTAGTCCTAAAAAATCTCATTACCGCAACAGTCAGAAAACATCAACACTGACATATTTTCAAAATGACATGACAAACCTGAAAGAACATAATTTGGAGATTCTGCACATGCATTTAAAATCAAAGTATTATGCTTCTATTAATTAAATTAACATTTTATAAGCATCTGCAGGGTTCCCACGCGTCCTGGAAAACCTGGAAAACCTGGAAAATGAAAGACCAATTTTCCAGTACTGGAAAACACATAAAAAATGGGGGGAAACGTCAAATGTCCTGGAAACGCTTGCGTTGTCCTGGAAAATTATTTTCCCTCCTGGTAGGATGAACGCAAACGGGTTAAAAATGTTATGCATGAATGTCTGTTTTGACCTGCCTTTAACGTGTAATATTGGGCTGGAGCGCTTTCTTCCTTCATTTCCGCATGTAGCCAGCACACCGCCCCACGTGACACATACCTGCCAATGTACGCGTTTGCGTAGCAAGTGCGCAATTTGACGACACAGTACGCTGGTAGGACTTGCCCCTCTAAACTACGGACATGTGAGTTCTGTGGCAAATATGCACGTGCGGTACTTCTGTCTGACAACACGATTCAGCAGCGTGGTGAAGCAGTTTCAGCTAATCATTGTAGAAAAGCAGAGAATAACAAGTCTACTGAACCTACAACGTAACATTCCCGTCTCTCTCCTCCTCCCCTCTGCCTCAGCACCGCTCTACTCAATGGCACTGCTCTGCCTCACTCTCTGTACCCCGTTCCCCATTTGCTGCAGTTGGGCTTAAAAAGGTAATGTGTGTGTGTACGTGTGTGTGTGTGTGTACGTGTGTGTGTGTGTGTGTGTGTGTGTACGTGTGTGTGTAGGTGTGTGTGTACCTGCCAGCTTTTGGTAAATGTGAACCGTTACACGTAAGGATTCACTGTGAAAGCATTCGAGTCAAAGTCTAAGTGAAAAAATAATGTGTTGTGTACAGTAAGTATAATACATAAAATATAGGGGTGTGACGAGATCTCGTGCGATTAAATATGTATCGCAAAATTAATTATGTCACGAGATTTCTCGGGGAGGTCAAATGCTGGCCGTTTCTTATACAAAATGCTGCATCCAGAGGTTGCATTTGTAGACTGCATACGTCATAAATTAAATGCATTATATTCTGTCTTTTACTGCGTTTGCTTTTTAAATCTTGCTCAATAATAACAGTGACTGTATCATTTCTATTGTAAAGAATTGGACAAATATTAAAGATTTAAATGGATTTAAACGTTGTTTGGCTAAAAGCATCCTTTTAAAATTAAAGTAACTGAAGTGGGTCATTTACCGCCCCGTGTAGGCATTTGTTATAGTACATAATTCTGTTTTTTTAGGCTATATAAATGTGTTTACTAGTTTTGATACTTTATTTGGACGAATTATTATTGCATTGTCATTATTATGTAATGTTAAAGGTTATTATTTTATTACCAAAAATATCAAATGACTTCATTATCAATTAGCAAAATTATTGTTAGGGACAGTCCTAGATTAGTTAAACATTTTAAAATGATGTGATTTCAGTTTCCCATTCATTTATATATTTATCATTGAGAATTTCTTAAAAATAAAATAAAAATCTCGTCTCGTTCTCGTGAACCCAATCTCGTGTCTCGTCTCGTGGATTAAGTGTCTCGTCACACACCTAATAGAATATGAAAGATATGAAAATGCTAAGGTATGAAAAGTAGGCCTAATTTCAGTAATCAGTCAATATAAGTAGTTTTAGACTTTCAAATTTCTGTTGTCCTTTATAGGCAAGAGTTAGTGACGATGTCAGGAAGACAGAGCAAATTCAAAACTGAGTGAAAGGAAAACCCCCAGTTCAGGGAATGGCTAGCGAATACAGCTTGACTGTGAGAGTTTGTATTTTTAAACTGATATCAGCAATGATGATATGATACTATCACTACTACCCAGCCTAAGTTGTGATAACTTGACTCACACTGTAGCAGCTGAAAATGTCCTGAAAATGTCCTGGAAACGTCCTGGAAAATCTTTTCAAGAAAAGAGTGGGAACCCTGATCTGTTGCGGTAATGATAATCAAAATGTCGTGTAAGCATTCTGACAAGACAATATTTTAAATTAACTGTAAAAAAATGATCTTACCTGGTAGCCATCTTGAAGTAACTGGTCCATGTGCTTGGTCACTCAAAATCAAACTTTATTAAAATTCTGTATGTGTGCTTAAACTGTTCTCAAAAAGTGTTGCGGAGGATGAGAACATCAGGCATGGACACATCATATTCATAATTTTTCTTCATTATTATTATACATGAATATTCAGTAAATATTTTTTCTGTCATCTAAAGTTGTCTAGGAAAAGATCCATTTATTTTTTTTCTTATTATTTTTGTGTTAATTTGATTAAATTACAACATAACGGATGTTCTAACACAGCCGGACACAGTGCGTTAATGAGAATTTCTAAAAAATAAATAAATTAAATAAATTCTTATGTTGAAATCACACATTGTGCAAGGTAGAACACAGTATTGTGTTAATTTTGATGCTTTTTAATGTTACTATATTACACATTTTAAAGCTAAAATCATTAGTGCCGTGGTGTTTCAATGGTTTCGTGAGAATCACCCATAAAGTATAGATAAAAAATGCAACAGAAATGACTGTAATTCCTCTGTGTTGAAGTGTGCGCTGACAATAACCACGTACGCACATGGACGGTGACGCGGTTCAGAGGTATGATCTCCACTCAGCCGGGATCGACTCCGCTGGCTTCCTTTAAGATCATCTCGCTGGAGGAGACAGAGAGCCATAGCAGCTATTCCTCCGGCAATGATGTCGGTGAGAGCTTCCATCACATCAGGAAAATTACACTTTTTGAAAGTTGAATAGCTAGCTAGCTCCAGGCCCACCTGTTATAATTATTATAATGTTTTGAATAAGCACGGGTTACCGGTTTCAAGGTATACTGAGGTTTTAAAGAGTCAAGGTTTTAAAACCAATACAATTTTCTGTGATAACATTTGAGGTATGAGCTGTGTTTACACAAAATTAAGTTATGTAATTAATTTGTTTACATTTAATGTATAATACAAAATAAACTTTTTTAAAGGGGCCAAGACTTTTTTAAGATGTAAAATAAATCTTTGGTGTCCCCAAAGCACATATGTAAAGTTTTAGCTCAAAATACCATATAAATAATTTATTATAGCATGTTAAAATTGCCACTTTGTAGGTGTGTGCAAAAATGTGCCGTTGGGTGTGTCTTTTAAAATGCAAATGAGCTGATGAAATTCAAACACTGATCACAATGATGGTGGTTTGTTGCAATTAAAACTTAATTGTGCTTTTCTCTGCACTAATTGGCAGTGCTGTGGTTGGATAGTGCAGATTAAGGGGTGGTTTTATTATAATAAGAGCTCCTTATGACATCATAAGGAGAGCCTTATTTCAATGACCTATTTTTTCATGTACTTGTAGAGAATGGTTTACCAAAACTAAGTTACCGGGTTGATCTTTTTCACATTTTCTAGGTTAATAGAAGCACTGGGGATCCAATCATAGCACTTAAACATGAAAAAAGTCAGATTTTCATGCCATGGCCCCTTTAAAAGAATATTATATTTAAAGGGTTTATTTTTAACTGGATTGTTGTATGTTGCTTAAAAATAAAATGTATTGCGTCCAGTTTAAAAGTGGTATATGCAGACATTTGAAAAGAACACATTGCAATGGAAATACCGCCCCTTACGAAAATTAACCATGGTTTTATTGTGGTAAAAGTGTAGTTACCATGTTTTTTTGGTGTATTGATTACTATCAGCAAAACCATGGTTTTACTACACTAACCATTGTTTAACTATGATTTTTGAAAACCATGGTTGTCAAAACTATGTTTTTTTTTGTTACCCTGATTCTACTACAATGACCATGTTTTTTTGGGTTTAACTGCAGTAAAACCATGGTTAATTTTCGTTAGGGGCAACACAGTGATACCGTGGTATTTTTGCTTAAGGTTATAATACGCCAAAATATCATACCGGCCCATGCCTAGTTTTGAACTACTGTCTCAGAAACAAGCCAATAAAAGTATCTGATGTGCTGTGTCTGTGCAGGTCCATTTGGAGAGCGAGATGACCAACAGGTTTTCATTCAGAAAGTCATTCCCATTACCAACAAACTGTTTGTTCGGCTTTCTTCTACTGGAAAGAGGTACTGGAAAGATGTTTAACCCTTGAACCGTATAAGACTAAACAGACATGTCTCACATTCAGTAATGACCAAAAATGATGTCCACCTTTAAACAATTAATATATTCACTCTTTATTTAAAGGTGCAGTGTGTAAATTTTAGCAGCATTTTCACAATTTGCGAATTGCAACCAACAGGTCAGTCCACTGCTCACCCCTCGGTTTTGAAACGCATACGGACTACCGGCACATCCGGGAACTTGACTGTAAATTTCGTCACCGCCCCTTTTTGGGTGATAAAAAAGCAGCCCTTCCATTGGCTTCCATTCAAAATAGCGAAACAAAACAACGTTTTTACACAGCCGGCAGGCGTAAATAACTTATGAAATCACTCAGATTAAACATGTCGAGTATTTATCTGTCCACCCTGCCTGCCATAGAGCCCGAAAGATACATTAACACATTTAATTTGGTCAATATAAAAACATGTCCCTTTCATTCTCACAGCGTCAAATTTGTATAACAACGCCATCCAGTGATTGCTGGAAATATCGCTAAGCCAGTTAGTTGTATGACTCGACGGAAAAGTGCACTCATTACTCTAAATATAAAGACATAATATATGAATACTAAGTAACTTTCAAATACGAAGTAAAATCATTCACTTGCTTCCCTGTTGACTCGATGAGGTACGAGTAAATGTCCGGGTAAGACACCTCTGGCCAATAGGGAGCGTTGTTACACAAATTTGATGCTGGGAGAGTGAAAGAGACATGTTTTTATATTGACCAAATTAAATATGTTAATGTATCTTTCGCGCTCTATGGCAGGCAGGGTGGACAGATAATTACTCAACGTGTTTAATCTGAGTGATTTCATAAGTTATTTACGCCTGCCGGCTGTTTACGAAGGTTGCTTTGTCCCGCTATTTTGAATGGAAGCCAATGGAAGGTCTATTCTGATTTCCCCCAAAAGTGGGCGTGAACCTGTTCAGAGACATTCTATGACGTTGCGCCGGTTGTGCGTATCGAGAAGCTACGGTAGCCGCCACAGGAAAAACATGTCATTGTCGGAGACAACTTAGTAAAAAAAGTTTGTCCATTAAGGGCTTTTGTAGAAACATGGCTTCACAAAATGGCAACTTCCACGTAAGGGGACCCTCGGTATATGTAGATAAAATGTCTCATTCTAAGGTAATAAAAACATAATGGTTCATTATTAAAAGGTCTTTATACACACCCCTGATAATATAGTTTTGTATATTATTTTGCATTTCTGTCAAGAGATCCTTCTAAAAATTACACATTGCACCTTTAAATGTTTTATTAAAGATGCATTAAAACATTTGTATGCATGTTGGACATGACCCAGGACAATGACTACAAAATATTATCACAAAACAGGATCAATAATATCAAGATGAAGACAATGTATAGTTTATTACCTGTCAGCTTTTAGTTTTGCTATGCATTTTTGTAGATTCCATTTGAAGCCAGATTTCCTAAATACCTTTAAAGGGGACATTACACAAGACTTGTTTTTAACATGTCATCTTTGGTGTCCCCAGAGTACGTATGTGAAGTTCTAGCTCAAAATACCCCATAGATAATTTATTATAGCATGTTAAATTGCCACTTTGTAGGTGTGAGCAAAAATTAGCTGTTTTTGGGTGTGTCCTCTGCACTAAATGGCAGTGCCGTAGTTGGATAGTGCAGATTAAGGGGCGGTATTATCCCCTTCTGACATCACAAGGGGAACCATATTTCAATGACCTATTTTTCACATGTTTGTAGAGATGGCTTATAAAAACTAAGTTACTGGGTTGATCTTTTTCACATTTTTTAGGTTGATAGAAGCAATGCGGACCCAATTATAGCACTTAAACATGAATAAAAAGTCAGATTTTCATGATTTGTCCTCTTTTATGTTTAGTGTTTTTTCCATTACACCTCTTATTCTAATGGTTTAATCTTACTTGAGCAGAGTAACCAAACTGGTCCCTATTTACTTATGAAAAAGTATTATATTCTGGACAATATTTTAATTTCATCTGACATTTATATCAATCCAATGGCAGGATCTGTGAGGTGCAGTCGGTGGACGGTACCACCATCACTTGTTTCACGGTACGAGAGTGCGAGGGCTCTAGCCGTATGGGCTCCAGACCACGACGTTTTCTCTTTACCGGCCATGCGAACGGTAGCATTCAGATGTGGGACCTGACCACTGCCATGGACACAGTCAACAAAAGTGACGACAAGGCCAAACGGGAACCAGGTTTGGACATCTTTTGTAGCTTCTAGCAATTTAATGAATTGCAAAAATAACTTCCTGCCTATTTGCAGAAGTGGGCGGTCCAACGGAGGAGGAGCTGCTGAAGCTGCTTGACCAATGTGACTTGAGCACATCTCGTTGTGCCACGCCCAACATCAGCCCCGCCCCCTCCGTACTGCAACATAGCCGACTACGGGAGTCTTCTTCCAGTCTGACCACACCCTGCATGGATTAATAAATAAAGCGAACTGTATAATTAATCAAATTAATACTTTATAAATGTCTATTTTTAAACAGTCTCCAGCTGCAGGCTCAGGAGCCCATTCCTGAAACGGCCACCTATGGAGCCCTGCGGCCGTACAGAGAGAGCCCTCTGCTGGCTCGCGCTCGACGCACCGAGAGCTTTCACAGCTACAGAGACTTTCACAGCTTAAACCTTACAAAAACCATGCTGGAGAACAACGGGCTCCAATGTGGATCCACGGAGGACGACGTGCGTCAGCCTGCATTGGAAAGCAACGGTGAAGATGGGGACAAAAAAAACTCAACCTTTGAGCCGTGGGGTTCCAGAGCGTCCGAAACGCAGTTCGCAGCTTCGCGCAAACCTCCGGACAGCCCTGGAGACCCACGGCGAAGGATACAATTGATGGAGGAGGGGGCAGACTGCAGATCGGAGGGGGTGAGGAGGAGGGCGCCATTTGAAGCGAACTTCCTGAGCAGGAGAAAAGCACCTCCAGTTCCACAGTTGAGTCCTCCACCTGCAGGGGGCGACAGTGCTGCCAGCGACTCGTCCAGCACCGCCTCACCCTCTCCAACTAAAGTTTCCACATCTCCGCGCCATCGCAAGGGCACTGAAACTGCGAGCGAGTGATGGTTTACACAGATTTACGATTTAGAGGTCATACCAAATACAGTCATCTCCGACAGGTGAAAGGAGAAAGTAAGTGTGAATGGTTGGGAAGGACAGCAGCTGGCAGCTAACAAAAGGGAATTACACAGTATAGATGCTGGTTTGTCATATGAACAATTTAATAAGATTTTTATCAAGTGCAACCATGTTGGCCTCATTTTCTCTTTTTGGATTCAACAGCAGGTAGTTTAAAGGATTAGTCAATTTTCTTAGAAGAGGATCCAGGTAATTTACTCACCACCATGCCGTCCGAAAGGTTGATGTCTTTCTTTGTTCAGTCGAGAAGAGGTTATGTTTTTTGAGGAAAACATTCCAGGATTTTTCTAATTTTAGTGGACTTTAATGGACCCCAACACTTCCCCAACAGATTTAATGCAGTTTCGACAGAGTTTCAACAGACTCTGGACGATCCCAAAGCGAGGCGTGGGGGTCTTGTCTGGCGAAGCGATTGTCATTTTTGACAGGAAAAATGGAAGGTGTGCACTTTTGGACCACAACTTCTCGTATATCTCCGGTCCTGTGACGCGAAAAGAGGTCACAGATGATGTAGGCGAAACTACGCCCCAGTGTTTACAATAGTGGAGAAAGAGGACCGTTCCGAAATTGTTGTATGTTGAATGATACTAATTAATGTCTTTGTGTCAGTTTATTGTTTACAATGGTCCGCAAATGTGCGTTTCATATATGTAACATGTGACCTTTCCACGGCATTACGCAATTATGTGAGGTCGCGCTGGCGCATTACGGGACCGGAGATGGACGAGAGGTTGTGGTTTAAAGGTGCATGTTTTTTGTTTTTCTTGTCGGAAGTGACGGTCGTTTTGCTGGATGGGACCCTTGTGCCTCGTTTGGGGTCGTTTGGGGTCCTTTAGAACTCTGTTGAAACTGCTTAAACTGCATTAAATCTGTTAAGTGTTGGGGTCCATTAAAATGAGAGAAATCCTGAAATGTTTTCCTCGGGGAACGTGGTTTCTTCTCGACTGAGCGGGGAGGGACATCAACATTTTGGATGGCATGGTGGTAAATTATCTGGATTTTTTTTAAGAAAATTGACTAATCCTCTAAATTGGCTTACACCTGAATTGACATTTCCTAAAGCAAATGTACTAGTAAGTCAGACATTTAACTAGTCATATCATTTATATTGAGTACATTAGACTTCAGCTTTGCATGTATGCACATTTAAGGCAAAAGTCTTGCTATTTGCTTGTTTTTAATAGGTTGCTTTTAACATTGTACCTTTTCCCTGCTGTTGCTACTGTTCACTAATGGTACATTTCAAAACACTGTGATGCACTTTACTGTCAGTCTTTATTTGTAGTCCTTTATTGTACATAGAGAGGACGATTGACCAATCGAAGCTGAACTAATGAACACATTTAAAGGGTTGTAGGAACAATAATGCATTTCTTTCTACATTGATCCTCTGGGACTCATTGTTTATAGTCTATGACATTTCAGTGTAGATCTGAAGTTCATTTGTTTTAAATGTATTCAGTGCCTTTTGCTCATTTGGATTGCTGTTTTTCTGAGAAATCAAAATCTTTTTTTTCTGTTTTGGTCTTTCTCATAGACTTTATAACATTATGTAACTCAAGTACGTTACATTTTAAAATTGTTTCAGAGAGATTTTCTGCCAACCAAGCAACAAATGCAAATTCACATCTGTATATACTGTATTATTTTTATTCAACCAAATTATATTTAAATTTTTTTTTTTGCAGTGAAGTTATATATTTTTTTAAAAATATAATTTTGTTGAAGAAGAATGGTGCGGTGTATGCGGATGTGAATTTGCATTTGTGGCTTGGTTGGCAGAAAATCTATCTGAAACTGAATTTTAGATATTTTTGCTGAAAGCAGGACAGAAATACTAGGAAAATGTTTTCTTAAAAATCATTTTTTGCAGTGAAGTTATATTATTTGGGAGAACATTTTCTTGGTGTTTTTGTCTTGTTTTCAGTGGAAATATCTAGGGGTTCTTGGATTGGGGTGCTTTTTCTTGATTAGCAAAACGACCCAAGAAAAGAATTATTGTTTAAGAAAAATGTTCAAGATTTTTTGCTTACCCCATTGGCGGATGTGTTTTGCTTGTTTTATGGACAAAGTTACTTGGGTTTGATGTTTTTGGTCTAAAGACTGGACTTGTTTTCTTGGGTCGTTTTGCTCATCAAGAAAAATCATCTTAATTTAAGAATTTTTAGATATTATTACTGAAAACAAGACAAAAATACTAAGAAAATGTTTTCTCGAAAATCATTTTTGCAGTGTTAAAGGTAAATATATTATTTATTTTTCCGATGCCCACAGTTTCTAAACAGCAAACGTTAGTAATAGATTATTTAAAATCGATCAGGCCTCATATGTTGTGTCATCAAAGCATATTTTTATACTTTGCATTTCTATTGTTAAGAATACATGATAAAGATTTATTTATATTTGACATAAAGCCAATTGTGCATTGATGACTGATCACAACCAAGATCACTCGCTTTCATTTCCAGCCATTACACTTTGTGTATAAATTTGATCCCTCCAGAGAGAAATGTACAGTATATATATATAACACTATTGATAATACATATGCAATATCAATAAAGTTGTATGTTACTACATGAAGAAAAACTGTATGAACTATATGAAGGAAACTATATGATCTCATTAACGCTATGCAATCGTTACTATTTTCGCACTGAGCATTGACAGCAGGCTTCATAGCCCGATACAAAATCAAAAGAATGGCTGCTTTAACAAAGTAACTAATAAAGAATTTAATTAAGACATTTTTGCATGTCTTCGTGATACAAATTTCTTCTTTGATTTATTGGATTGCTAGTGTAGTGTTTTTAATACTACAAAATTATTTCAAACTTGAAATGTGAACATTTGATGAGCATTTAACTGCACTGGTTAACTTGACTCCTGAATATGCATATATGTGTATTAATAAAGTATAGTCAAGCAAAATTGTTTAATCAAGTGATTGACAATGTATTTTTTTCAATATAAGGGAATTTTTAATTATGCTTGCTTTCAGAAATACTGTCTCAACCTAATTTCTGTGTGTTTTTCAGTCTGGATATTAAAGTACAACTAAAAGAACGTATATCACATGCTATATTGTGTTAAAGTTTATATTGTTTATATAGTTATATTAAAATTTTAAAGGTATGTGCACTACTTTGCGTCTGTTATGTTCAGGCCCACAATAAAGTAACCAAACATAACCGCATGTACGCCGTTGTGATTTCTTTAATTAACCACATATAAACATCAACATTACAAACACATTGACATTTTATGACCTTTGTCAATTATCAATCACAAACAAGATTTATTTAAAATACAAGACACGATCAACACAAAAACCTCATAAACACTTATAAAATGGACTGATCAGTAAGTTCAGTTTTACAAAAAATAAATTATTGCAACAATAAATAATACTGACAATCTTAAAAGGAAAATCCATAAAAATGTGTTTAGTTAGTTTTATTTTACCAACAAACTATTAAAATAATCCATGTACTGTATAATAAAATAATTTAAAACACTGAGGTTTAAAACAACCTGGTAAAAAGAAAATCATGCCACCCGAAAATCCAAATGTGACACTTGTACTTGCAGTGTAACATTTAAACATTTAAGACACTTTCTCTATTGGCATCATTGCAAATGTGAACGCACTATATATCGTTCAGTCTAGCAGGCACAACGAGCTTCTATTATTACATACAGTATAACACACATTATACTACATGAAAAGCTAAGATGCAAAACCCTCTAAGTGTGTCTGACATGTTTTCTTGTGATTCTGCCAAGTGCCAACAAACCAGTAGATCTGAATGACCTAAGGCCAGGATTAAGCAGATTTGAAGTGAAAGTATTTGAGAGCATTCGGTTAATATCATTATCGAATTTTGGACGGAGGTGGCATTTAGCAGCTTTTGCATCTGAGCTCCTCATATCTTTGTTGGCATGAATAATGTGGAGCCTGTGTTCATCAATAGGCTACTTTACGAGTACAGTAACATTTTGTGGCTAAACAGTGACTCAAAAGTCTCTGTATAGATATAAATATATAGAGCTATTCATTTCTGCACCAATGCTATGCACAAACAACATCAAAGATAAATTATGTCTAATGAAACGGGGAAAATTACGAAAGCTAAATAAAGACAGTAGGCTATAGAAATACTGTTTTTACAAGTATATTGTAGATATACCGGTAATTTTGTCAGTCCTGTCGGATTTGATTTACCATGTAGGTCCTTAGCCTGCTATAAACTATTTATTAGGTTTATGCTGGGGCTTCATGCTATTTTTTGAGGGGCAGATTTGCAGAGAAAGGTACAGGAAGGTACAAAAGTTGTCACTGGGGTGGTCCCTAAAAGGTGTCATATTGGTACCTCAAAGGTACATATGGTACACATTAGGACCTTTTTAAAAGTTGACAACATGTGTTGCTACTAGATGGGATAAAACGTCAACCAAGATTTTTTTTTAATCATTTGTACGTAAAGAAGTAGTCAACACGAGCACACGCACACAGTTTTTACGGTTATCCATACAAAAATAAGGTGGTTTCAAACTATAATTATATTGTTGTTTATGTTTTTCTATCGTTTATAGGGCCGTTCAAACTTAAACGTTAACTATAATGATAACTATATTAGCGTCCACATTTCCGGACAATAACAAACTTTATGTTAATTCGCTCACGTGCGGGGTAACTTTACTCGCCTTGCCTTTAATGACATTAACTAATACTGCATATTTCTTGTGATAAAAACTTTTGAAATTTATTACACTGTGTAAACATGCTGTTCATGTTGCATTTACACAGCGCGTATTACCAGCAGATGTCCTTAATACGCTGTGTTTTGCGTAACGTTAACTCTAAACAGTTTGTGTTAATTAATATCTTACCTTTTGGTGTAGCTAATGTAACTTAAAGGTAGAATAAAAAGCATTATGTAGTCAATTTCAAAGCAACTGCATCAGTGCTGGACACCTGAGGTAATTTTATTTTATCTTATGTACCTCAGCAGTGATCTCTGTCATCATCTCGTTTCAAATGCGCGTGCACTTGAAGTTCACATAGATTTGATTGGCTGTCAATGGTTTATCGTTTATCAATTGAAAAAAAGCTATTCTCTTCTTTAATATAAAACTTTTTTTAAACTATATTTTTTATAGTTATATCGCTATAATGTGAATATGATGTGCCCCCCTTCTGAAAAAAACAAACAATAAAACCATTACAGAAAATTCTAATGGTTTCCATTAAAATACCAATAGGAACCGTTAGCTTTTACCATTAAAACACTGTAGTGTGTTTTGGGCCATATTCCATTAGAACCAATACAATTCCCAATAAAACCATTAGAATTTCTGTGATGGTGTCTATTGTTATTTTTAGCAGGGCCAAGACACCACTGCATTTATAACCACCACTCCCAGTTACAGGTAAGCAAAATAAGTAATAAAATGGATAAAAATATATTTATATTAGCCTACTAATACTCTCTTCCCAGCTGTAGGCTTGTCTATGTGTGTAAAAGTTTCACAAATGAGTATCTGTAAACATGGTCTGCTCCTTCTTCACCGAGCTGTAGCTTTTAATCGCCTCCACAAAGTCATCGTCGCCCACATACTGCAACATAAGGACAACAGGAAACATCAGCTATACAACAATGTCTTTGAAGGTACATTTTGTGACATCACACAAATTCCACACTACACATCTCACCATCCCGCTGTCTGTGCCGTGCAGGTCAGCGTCCCACGCTCCACCGCCCAGAGACTTCTTATCGTGAGTGTCGATCAGCTGACTAACGCTCCGATGCAAGGAGTTCTGGGAAAACGCATGGCTCAGCTCGCTCTGGCTGGGCACACGGAGCACAGACATGCTGGCCCGAAAGCTGTGGTTGCTGGTTCCTCCAATCTTAGTATCGCTCAAACCCTGATAATAAAAAGTTGGTTGTTACTCAATTACAGATTCCACACTAGGCTGCCTCCCCAGGTTGAAAAACCCCCTAGTAGAAAAAACCCGGACTTTTTAGCCGGAGAAGTAAAAAAAGTCCTAGGAGGGAAAAACCCTTGGGAGATATACATATATATAACGGATAAGGAGATTAAGCGGTATGACCAGCATGGGATGCTGGTGTGGGTGCTGGTATGCTGATGACCACCAGGTCTATTCTGTTGGTCACCGGCAAACCAGCAACAAAACCCAACATGCTTGTCTTGCTGGTATGCTGGTTTTTCCAGCAGGGTTTGCATGCAATGCCACTCAAATGAGAGTAAAGCTAAACTCAAACATGATAGAAAGTTAATAGAGGCTATTGGAAATTTGGAAACATGACAAAAAATATCACATTTTTGAAAAATATATGGTGCATGTCGCAATAATGATGGTGTGGTTTTGCTAGGCGAGTCTTCTGGATGGTTTCTAGGGTGTTTTGGTTGTTTGCTTACTGATACCAGTGACTTTTTTTTATGACATTCTGAATTTTTAATGCATGTTTTATTGTCAGTCATATGAAAAGATCATAGCGCTTTTCAGACATTTGCAATATTGAAAAGCAGTTTATCAGTAAAAGCATGCGAGTACAGGCAGCAGACACAGAAGGAAACACAAAAACCTATGAAATATACAGAGCTCATTCTCTGTGTTTGTCGGATCAGTGTGAATTACCCTTAACAAAAGCCGTGGACTTAAAAAAAAATGTAGCACAGGGTTTTCCAAACTGGGGTTTGCGGACCCTTGGTGGTTCACAGGGGAATGTAGGGGGTTCGTGAGTTGATAAAAAAGTAATTAATTAAATTCGCCATGAAACAGAAGTAGCGATTTAATTATTTCCCCCATAATGACGTATATCCGAGTGAAATGGCTTCTGAAATGAAATAAGGCAGGGCTGGATTTGAAATTGTCCATCGAGATCCGATTAGATCGTTTGAAGTTGGGTCATGTTGCTAATTGCTAATCGCAGCGGTCTTTTCCTGGACCCCGCCCACCTGCCATAGCATATGACCGGAAGTAAAGAGAGATCGCTTTGAGGACGGGAGGAGATTTGTGTTTTTGTTTAAAGATTATGAGGGAACATGAATTAAGTAAGGGATAATTTAGAGGCAGCCGGTAGTTATTGGGAAATAAGCCCCGACAGTGTATCACACTGAAGGGGCTTATTTCCCAATAACTACCGGCTGCCTCTACATTATCCCGCTTATTACACGGCTACTTGCCACATAAGAAAAAAAACTGGACATGAATATGAATTTGAAACATTTTATTGGCATATTTGTTTTAAATTAACATTTTTATCCTTCCGCGAAACTTTGCACAGATGCATAAAATGATCGTAATACCTTATTAAGATCCTCTGCTTCATACTTGTCTGTCTCCATTTTTTTCTCTTTTAGCCAGTCTTTGAGAAGTTTTAATGCCCATTCTGTATTTTTTTGTGTGTTTCATAGCTGTCATGCTCTATTTTGTCAAGTTCAGTCGCAGTAAGCTGTCTGTGTCTTTTCGATGTTGTCCAGTGTTTGTCACAAGATGGCGCCAAACAGTAATCTTTATTGATCTTTATTGGCGCGGAGCGATTTTACTCATACAAGTAGTCCGGCTATGCGTTATTACTTTGTAGCGGTTATTATTTGAAAAGAACGAACCTGCAAATTTCTCAACTGACCAATCAGAATCAAGCATTCCAGAGAGCCGTGTAATAAAAAAAAAATGAAGCTCACAGATAAATAATTTGTAAAAAAAAAACCACAATATTCCAAAACAAATTACAGTTTTTCATTTTATTTTCATGCCGACTTTAATTAAATAATAAAGTGTAAATCATTTTAAAATGTAAATTCTAAATACTAACAAAAATATATTTTATGTGACTATTATATAACACTACACTGTAAAAAAATTCCATAGAAACTACAATGTTATTGCAGCTGGGTTGCCGGTAACTTACCGTAGATTTAAATTTATGTTATTTACTATCAAGTGTTTGTTCAAAGTTAAATAAATTTGAAATATTAACAAGTCTTTATCTTTACAGAATAAAACTATACAATAACATGCAAAGCATTCTGGGAACCAGAAATCATCATCAACCATTTTCAGTTTTTTTGCTTCAGATTTTGTTTCCCAGAATGTTTTGCTTGATGATGTTTTTTTAGTTTTACTATGTAAAGACAAAGACTTGTAAATATTTAATGTTCATTTAACTTTAAACAAAATGTTACCAGTAAATAACATAAATTTAAATCAACGGTAGTTACCAGCAACCCAGCTGCAATAACACTAATTTGTATGGAATTTTTTTACAGTGTACATTATAACAGAAAATTGCAAAAAAAAAAGAAGGACATATACGTTTTATGTAGCTATAAAAAAATATATTTTTTAAGTTAAATATGCAAATGTGCTATTACATGATTTAAATATTTACGCAAAATCTCGGGGGGTACTTCAAGTAAATCATTTAGGTCAAGGGGGTTTGGCTGACAAAAAAGTAAAACCCCTGTATAGCACAAACATGAAGTATAAGTGACAGTAATTTTGAGGCACGCTTGGTTTTCAAACTTATAGGCATGTGCCCCCCATCCTTGTGTCAGGTCAGGTGCATCCCTTCGTGGCCCCCCATAAGACAATTCAAGACATAAAACAATCTCAAACTTAAAATTTGAATGAAACAAAACATATTAAATTATACAAATGTAGTGCTGTTGGTTGGTGGCTATTTATTTCTGAGGTTTGATTACACAGAATTTGTGATAAATTAACTCTTTCCCACCAGTGTTTTTTTTTTTTTAAGTTGCCAGCGTTGCCATTTTTTATGCTTTTCACAAAAGTTTAATGCTTTTTCAGAAAATGTTGTTCTTTAAATATATAAAAATACACTATATCAAAAAGAACAGACCCTATGTTTTTAAACTAAATAAATGTTTCATCCTATCTTCATTTGTTCTCTTTTTATCACTTCTCAAATATGACTAGGTATCGTTAAAAATACACAATTTTTAACAAAGAGCTAATTGCACTTTGTACAGAATTTTTTTAGAAATTAGATTCCAAACAGAGATCAAAACCTACACAGAGTTTTTACTGTTTTTGGATCAGTAGATGCTTCAGTTTTATAAGTTGGGTAAGAGCCCCACCTAGTGGATAGGAGTGGAAATATGGATTGCCGTAAAAACTCTTCATTGAATAAAATAAAATTTTATAAACCTGGGGCCCCCTGGCTCAATCTCGCACCCCCCAGTTTAAGAACCACTGCTTTAACATGTTCCTGTAGCTCAATCGGTAGAGCAAAACGTGATCTCATGGAAATCCGTTTTATAGTCACAGAAAATTTGATCACTTTATCCGTGTCCATGACACGGAATTCAGCTTTTTTCAGTGATGTCACTCCCACGGATTTCTCTTGTCATTTTATGTTTTCTCATTGTTTTTTCCTATTTTCAAATCATTGTCGCTTGGGGTTAGATTTGGGGTTTGGGTTAGAATGTACTTTTATGTTAGGATGTACTTTTATGTATTGGTTTCTACATGTTTTTCTTCCACTTTTAAAACTATTCTCGCCTGGAGTTGGGGTTTGGATGTCTAAAAATGTAACAGAAAGTGATTCTAACCCTAACCCCAAGTGACAATAGTAAGAAAATAGGAAAAAAACTAGAAAACAATACAAATAGAAATCCGTGGGAGTGACACGGAAAAGACATCCGTGCTCTAGTAGTCACGGAAAAAAGCAGTATTCCAAGATAATGTAAACGGATAAAGTAATCAAATTGTCTGTGACTATAACAGATTTTCGTGGATCAGGTTGGGTAGAGCATTGCATTAGCTATGCTCCCAGGGAACACAGTGATAAAACATATAGCTTGTGATGCACTGTGAGTCGCTTCGGAAAAGTGCGTCTGTCAAAGGCTTAAATGTAAATGTGACGAGCTAATAAGGAGAAAGCAAAAACATGCCAGATGTATCAGGCGATGGTGAAAAGCTATACTGAAAGACATCCCAAAGAGTAAAACAGAGAGCCCTGTACCTCGGTGTGCACCGCAAAGTGCTTTAGGGTTATACTGCAGGAGGTGTCCCGTATACTGTCAAACTGGAAAGAGAGAAAAATTGGCGTTCGATGAGGGCTTACCATTGATCCATCAGGCTGAAGCAGAGCAGTAGAAGCGTGGTTAGAGCAGAACTCAGAGGAAGATCTCTGTGACAGCAAGCACAGCCCATGAAAATGTGAATTAAAAGATCAAACAGCAAATTTAAAGAGAAAGAGGACAGTTTAAAGTTTTTCAGAAGGCAGAGGTTAAGGAGATACAGTAAGAGGGTTACAGTTTATCCCAGCAAGCAAATAGGCGTCATTTCACCCGCTATGAGTAATCCACATTTAAGCCAAAATAACTTGATTTTGGTTGTCGTCTTTGCCAAAACAACTTGTGAGATGTATGATATTCCATCACATAAGAAAAGTCAACAGTGATTACGAGGTGTTTGGTTTCAAATTTTGCCTCATTTTAACCTAGACGTCCAGGAAGTGTTTGCTTGCTGGGTTTACTTTACAATGGTGATGTGTACTCTATCAAAAATAAACTTTGTTAAAACTTTGTTTGTGTCTAGCTTTTAGCAGTTTGGATAAAACTCATGGCTGATTTTACTGTACTTTCGGGTCATTTATCACACTGGAAATAGAAGCTCAGTTTGAGGGCATTATGGGACTCAAGCAGTGTTATTTAGTGCACAAATGTGACCCTACCCTGGACCACAAAACCAGTCATAAGTATCACAGGTATATATATTTGTTTTTTTTTTCAATCAAATTTTTTTCTTTTTTTATATAGCTCTTTTCACTCTTGTGTGTGTGTTGTTAAGGATTTCATTTGGACAACTTTAAAGGCCAATTTTTTATGATTTTTGGCACCC
This sequence comes from Misgurnus anguillicaudatus, assembly GCF_027580225.2. Classification (NCBI taxonomy): domain Eukaryota; kingdom Metazoa; phylum Chordata; class Actinopteri; order Cypriniformes; family Cobitidae; genus Misgurnus; species Misgurnus anguillicaudatus. The sequence goes on along the minus strand of NC_073343.2, from coordinate 28,734,197 downwards.
TCAGATTCCAGATTTTCAATTATCTCGGCTAAATATTGTCCTATCCTAACAAACCATACATCAATGGAAAGCTTATTCATATAAGATCATATAAATAAATAAAAATTCTCACCATAATAAAAAACTATCTATCTTTCTGTCCGTCCATCCATATATATATATATATATTTTTTTAATATATAGCGCTTTTCACAATTGGGTGAGTGTTGTTAAGGACTTTATTTTGACAACTTTGAAGGACAATTTTTCAATTTTTAATGATTTTTGGCACCCTTATATTACAGATTTTCAAATATCTCGGCTAAATATTGTCCTATCCTAACAAACCATACATCAATGGAAAGCTTATTCATATAATATCATATATAAAAAAATCTATAGACGGTTTCAGCAGTAACAACATAAACAAGTCCGCAGTAACTTCCGGTAAACTCCGCTAATAATAAATAACAATAAAGTACTTTAAACGTAGTTTATTTATATAACAAGCAAAACAACTACACATAGATTACCTAGGAAACCAAAACATTTGTTATTTTTGACGAGGCATTTGTTCAAGAGATCAGTTTAGCAACTAGTCAGACCATTAAAAAAACGAAACCGGAAGTAAGGTTCGGATCCAGACGTGTATCACGTGCGTCCGATGAAATCGTCTATTTAATAAAATGAAATATTCTTACCATAATATATAAAAAACTATCTATCTGTTTGTCCGTCCATCCATCCATCCATCCATCCATATACAGTATATACATATATTTTTTTTTTAAATTACATTTTTTTCTTTTTTTATATTTATATAGCTCTTTTCACTCTTGTGTGTGTGTTGTTAAGGATTTCATTTGGACAACTTAAATATTGTCCTATCAAGCTTTTTCATCCAGGTTTCAGATAATATTTAAATCTCAATTTCACAAAATTGACCCTTATGACTGGTTTTGTGGTCCAGGGTCACATATAAGTAGATCATAAATCTGGAATAAATGTATAAATGTGTACATCCGAATCCTAAATACCACAAAAATAGTGAATATTTTAAACAAGCCTGATGTCACTACCAGAAAAGAAGCATTAGCACTCCCTCTTGTGGACATTTGAAGGAAGTGCTTGTTGCAGAGTGAAGGCATAATGAAATAAAAAATAATCTACAGTGTATCTGTTGCATTCAATTTGTGTAATTGTATACAATTATGACATGATCAAAAGTAAAGTACTGTAGTTTGTTACAGGATAAGAGTTAACTGTATGATAACAGTATGTGCTCTCACCAGATAGGGGTCATTAGGAGGATATTTGGTACTTCTCCTCTTTAACGGGACTATTGGAGGTCTCTCTCTGACGAAAGGAGGTTTACTCAGGGTTTTTCTCAGCACCAGACCCATCAACAGAGCAAACAGCAGCAAACCGAGAAAAGCCATAAGAATGATGAACCATAACTCCCTGTAGATTTTGTATTCTGTCCCATGCAAACCAATTTTACCTCCTGACTCCACAACATCTGTAAGAAACCATTGATACTGATGAGAGATATATAATCCAATATTAGTAACATTTTGAAGCATCAGTCCATTTTCTTAAAAAAAAAAAAATCCAGATAATTTACGCACCACCATGTCATCCAAAATGTTGATGTCTTTCTTTGTTCAGTCGAGAAGAAATTCAGTTTTTTGAGGAAAACATTCCAGGATTTTTCTCATTTTAATGGACCCCAACACTTAACAGCTTTAATGCAGTTTAAAATTGCCGTTTTAAAGGACTCTAAATGATCCCAAATGAGCCATATGGGTCTTATCTAGCGAAACGATTGTTATTTTTGGCAAGAAAAATAACAAATTTGCACTTTTTAAACCACAACTTCTCTTCTTCCTCCGGCTGTGTGACGAGCCAGCGCGACCTGTCGTAATTGCGTAATGACGTGGAAAGGTCACGTGTTACATATATGAAACGCACATTTGCGGACCATTTTAAACAATAAACTGAGACAAAGACATGAATTAGTATCATTCCACATACAACAACGTCGGAACGGTCCTCTTTCAACACACTTGTAAATAGTGGGGGTAGTTTCACTAACGTCATCCGTGACCTCTTGACGTGATGACGTATTACGCAAGGTCGCGCTGGCTCGTCACACAGCCGGAGGAATAAGAGAAGTTGTGGTTTAAAAGTGCATATTTTTTATTTTTCTTGCCAAAAATGACAATCGTTTCGCTAGATAAGACCCTTATAAGGTAAGGTAAGGTATTTTTATTGTCATTCTGTACATGTTGACACATGAGAACGAAATATGTACTCAGGATCAGCAGCGTAAAAAAGATAATTAACATACAATGTACATAAACTAATTAAATCATAATTTAATAGACTAAAATTATTTTAAAATAACATATTTAATAAAAATAATGCCTCGTATGGGATCATTTAGAGTCAGAAACTGGAATTTCAAACTGCATTAAAACAGTTAAGTGTTGGGGCCCATTAAAGTCCATTAAAATAAAAAAAAATCCTGGAACATTTTCCTCAAAAAATATCTTCTCGACTGAATAAAGACTGAACATTTTAGATGACATGGTGGTGAGTAAATAATCTGGATTTTTTTTAAGAAAATTGACTAATCCTTTAATGGTTTACAGCTGCTCAACCACAATTTTTTTATATTTTCAGTTTTTCTATATTTCTAAAAGGAAATTAAAATTTAAATCCAGATGAGTTTCTAAAAGCAAAAGCTTTTTGTGATTATAGACTTCCTCAGAAATTCAGCCTTCAGAAATCTACACAATATTGGTCATTTTTCATTGAAGAACAAGTTGTAAAGGTCATGCAAGCTGAAACAGTGTGTTACAGTACAGTTACAGTTAGTCTGTACCCTGTTTGTACGTCTTTAAAGGTGCACTGTGTAACTTTTAGAAAGATCTGATATAAATGCAATATAATATAATATACATACAGTGGTGTATAAAAACCTTACATAATGAGTTGTATTGTTTTTATTACTTTAGAATGAGCCATTTTTATCTACATACAGTACACTGCGTTCTCTTATCATAATGAAGAGTCACCTTCACCTAACAGGCCTGAGGACACGTACCTGTACCACTGGCTGTGTTGTATTTAATGACAGGAGAGTTGGCACTGCCGCTGTCTGTGGTGCAGGTAACCTGAAAGACAAAAGCTGGGGATAGGAAAAAGAGAAGAGCAATGAATGAGAATCAATGAGTTTTAGAGAAGAAAGCAACAGTGAAGCAAAGTCTGCCCACTTTTTTGTTGCAATCGATTCCAAAAGTATATCCTACTAATCATTTTATTCATAATGATTTTAAGGTATTAACAAAAAAATAAGAACGCCCACATAAATACTTGGGAATGTTGGGAACAGTCCCATCAATAACTGACTTAATAATCAATAATCTATGTAACAAGCTTAATAATATCATACTTTTATCCGAAGCGCGTGGGATGTGTAGAGTGCTGTGGAAGCCGCTGTAGATGCGCAAGTTGCTCTCGATTAGAGTGAATTCTCTCAATGGGCCGTTCAGTGAGAAAGAGTCGCTCCAGTCCACATACAGTATGGTGATGTTACTCTGCACCACAAACGGCTTCTTAAACTGAGGGGCTTTAAGAATAAAGAATTTGTGTCATTTCATAAAATGAGATATTGCATTGTATTTGTAAAGTATGTGAGAGAGTTTTTACGATCTTGCAGCGTGGCGACGGAGACCCAGTCAGACACAGTGCTGCCCATGTTATTGTAAGACACCACACGAAGATCATAACTGGCATACGGCAGCAGGCCTGTGATGTTGAAGCTCCGCCCCATCCCAAAAAACTTGATTTCCACTGGACCACTGGCACAGGATACAGCGACGGGCTGCAGCGGCTGAGGACATCCGGATCGTACGTGGAGCTCACAGCTGGAGCGATGGGGGTGAAATATGGGAAGATAGTTGGCATATAGTTATACAGTAGTTATAGGCTTTATAAACAGTAGTATAGATACTGTATAATAATTTCTTTCTTACAATACTTTCACCTATTCCAGTTTAAAGATGCCATGGAATCGAAATGAAAAATTCATTTTTTTAATGGAATAATGTGTTTTAAATAATTGATTTATCTGTAACTTAATTGCAACATCCGTTTCATGCCGAATTTAATGCATTTTGGCTTTGTAGCATTGTAGACCCCTGCGTATATGGGCAGCAACCGGATGCAAAAGTGCTAAAGTGGTGTTTTTTATATCTACACACCAATGTGCTTTCACTGTTATGGCTATTTTTTTACTTTACAAAATAGGATTGTGCAATACTGTTATTTTCAGTTTTTCCTCCACCTGAAAGGGTCACCCTGTGATGTTTCGATCATTTACTGGTCACACGTCTTAATGTGATCCAAATTTAATGTGACCTTTAGAAAGCACCAAAATGCTAAATTTCTTAGCAAGAGCTTGCATTTTTGCTGGATTTGCATGCGTATGTCTGCTGCATTTGCATGCGTATGAATAGAAGTCAATGAAAAGTCCCATGTGATGTTTTTGGCTAAAAAAGATACAGCAACACCCAAAATCTCGACGGATGGGTGATGTTTATTTCCTGATCCTACCCCCAAACCCAACATTTCATGGGTTTCAAGCCGTGTTTATCCTAATCCTACCCCCAAACACAACAGTTCACGGGGTTTAAGCCGGTGCTGTATCCTATCTAGCCAGAACCGCTGTTTTTATTCTATCCTACCCCCAAACCAAACATTTCATGGGTTTTAAGCCGCTGCTGTATCCCATCTAGCCAGAACCGCTGTTTTCATCCTGATCCTGGGTTTTAAGCCGGTGCTGTATCCTATCTAGCAAGAACCGCTGTTTTTATTCTATCCTACCCCAAACCAAACATTTCATGGGTTTTAAGCCGTTGCTGTATCCCATCTAGCCAGAACCGCTGTTTTCATCCTGATCCTGGGTTTTAAGCCGGTGCTGTATCCTATCTAGCCAGAACCGCTGTTTTTATTCTATCCTACCCCCAAACCAAACATTTCATGGGTTTTAAGCCGCTGCTGTATCCCATCTAGCCAGAACCGCTGTTTTCATCCTGATCCTGGGTTTTAAGCCGGTGCTGTATCCTATCTAGCCAGAACCGCTGTTTTTATTCTATCCTACCCCCAAACCAAACATTTCATGGGTTTTAAGCCGTTGCTGTATCCCATCTAGCCAGAACCGCTGTTTTCATCCTGATCCTGGGTTTTAAGCCGGTGCTGTATCCTATCTAGCCAGAACCGCTGTTTTTATTCTATCCTACCCCAAACCAAACATTTCATGGGTTTTAAGCCGTTGCTGTATCCCATCTAGCCAGAACCGCTGTTTTCATCCTGATCCTACCCCCAAACTCAAAATTTTATGGGTTTTAAGCCGTTTCTGTATCCCATCTAGCCAGAACCGCCGTTTTTATCCTAATCCTACCCCCAAACCCAACGTTTCATGGGTTTTGAGCCATTGCTGTATCCCATCTAGCCAGAATCAAGGTTTTTATCCTATCCTACCCTCAAAACCAACATTTCATGGATTTTAACTGTTGCTGTATCCCATCTAGCCAGAACCGCTGTTTTTATCCCAATCCTACCCCCAAAACCCAACATTTCATGGGGTTTAAGCCGTTGCTGTATCCCATCTAGCCAGAACCGCCGTTTTTATCCTAATCCTACCCCCAAACCCAACGTTTCATGGGTTTTGAGCCATTGCTGTATCACATCTAGCCAGAATCAAGGTTTTTATCCTATCCTACTCTCAAAACCAACATTTCATGGGTTTTAACTGTTGCTGTATCCCATCTAGCCAGAACCGCTGTTTTTATCCCCAGGGTTTCTGCAGGTCTCACCAAGTCTAATTTAAGACTTTTTAAGACCTTTTTAAGACCATAAGGAATTAAATTTAAGACCTATATCACGGCAATGAAGTCCAATTTTATAGTCCAGTGTGAATTTGTTTTTAGAACCTTTTTATCTTTATTAACAAAAAACAGTATTTTCTAGGGGTGTGACAAGACACTTGTTCCGCAAGATGAAATGAGACTGGTTCACAAGAATAAGATCAGAAAAGATTTTTACACTTTGCTGATATTACAAGTTTTTCACCTAAAAAGTCATACGAAGTTTTAAGAAATCCCCAATGATAAAATATATGAAGAAAAATAGCATTATAATTAAGTAAAATCACATAATTTTACAATGTTTTACCCAATCTAGGGGTTTCACTAACAATTATTTTGGTAAGGATGATGATTAAGTAATCTGATATTTTTTGGTAATAAAAATAGAGCTAAATGGGCCAAAGCATTTACGATGACAATAGTGATGAGACAATAATAATTGGTTCAAATAATGTATAATGTGCATAAAATAAACACATGGTTTTATGTAACAACAATGTTAAAATATTAGGTGTGGTTACCCAGATTAAACCTGGACTAGGTCTCATTTATATTAGGACATTTAAGGATTTTTTTTTTTTTTAAATATAACTTACAAAATACATTACTGGTGTGCATCTTGAGTCAAAACATTGGCAGTGAAATATTTTATGGCAAAAATAGAAATAATTAAATTGATGAGACCAAGAGTAAGGGAAAGAGTGTAGTAGATCCACCCTCCGGAGCAGAAGGGGGGCTAATGCACCTATAAGCTCAACCGCCATTGAAAGAAAAAAAGAAGACAGGCTTCGTTCGTTTTTGGACTCCAACGTTTATCGGATGTCTGATGGAGCAGAAGCCGTGGTGCTTAAAACTGCTGATGCAGATGTTTAGCATGACGTGGTGCTCTTTAGGGCTACTGCTGTAGGCACAACAGAACGGAGAAATGCCGGATGTTTTTAACAGGTTTCTGCAGCGGCTTTATGTTTCTTACATTGCATGTGTGACACTAAAGCTTTGATGCCCATTGTTCTGAGTTTTAAAACTTTCTTGCAAAATAAACAACGGACCCCGTTCAAAAATCAGGGTTAAGTAACCAGTTTTCATTAAATGTGCACTTCCCCAAAGCTAAAACTCACTCTTTTCTCCTTTTGCTTACCCGGTCTACGCACTTTAGCGAACTCCCCGCAAATTTGTGCTTTAGTAGATTCCACCTATTCAGTTTTTCCTGACACATGAGACGAACATGTATAAAACAGGTACAATCTTCTTGTTGGTTGGACAACATTTTAAGACCTTTGATACCCGGATTTAAGACATTTTAATGCTTATTAAGGCCTTATTTTCATACTACGGAATTTAAGACGTTTTAAGACTTTTTAAGGATCCGCGGACACCCTGTATCCCAATCCTACCCCCAAACCCAACATTTCATGGGTTTTAAGCCGTTGCTGTATCCCATCTAGCCAGAACCGCTGTTTTATCCCAATCCTACCCCCAAACCCAACGTTTCATGGGTTTTGAGCCATTGCTGTATCCCATCTAGCCAGAATCAAGGTTTTTATCCTATCCTACCCTCAAAACCAACATTTCATGGGTTTTAACTGTTGCTGTATCCCATCTAGCCAGAACCGCTGTTTTTATCCCAATCCTACCCCCATACCCAACATTTCACGGGTTTTAAGCCGTTGCTGTATCCCATCTAGCCAGAACCACTGTTTATATCCCAATCCTACCACCATACCCAACATTTCATGGGTTTTAAGCCGTTGCTGTATCCCATCTAGCCAGAACCGCCGTTTTTATCCTAATCCTACCCCCAAACCCAACGTTTCATGGGTTTTGAGCCATTGCTGTATTCCATCTAGCCAGAATCACGTTTTTTATGCTATCCTACCCCCAAACCCAACACTTCATGGGTTTTAAGCTGTTGCTGTATCCCATCTAGCCAGAACCGCTGTTTTTATCCCAATCCTACCCCCATACCCAACATTTCATGGGTTTTAAGCCGTTGCTGTATCCCATCTAGCCGAACCGCTGTTTTTATCCCAATCCTACCCCCAAACCTAACCCTAAACCGTTACTGTATCACTTCTAGTCAAAACCCGATGTGACCACAGCATCCGTGCCAGAGACCAAGGATCTGTGCTTCCCATGCATAGGTAAATAACTCGTAGATTTACTTCCCAATAAATGTAAAACATTCTGGCTCTGTCACACTATCAAAACATTGTTCTGTTTGGGCTTCTCGACAAACTAGACAGACAGACTAGACAAGACCTACGGCACGGCGCATTCACCAAACCCGTTTGACTGTCATTGTTTTCTTTACCTTTCAATAATGCCATTGGGCTGAAGAGGCATGTCCCACTCCACCTGAACCGAGCGGGAGGTGATGGTGACCGGGCGCGGTGGGGGTTGCTGGGCCGGTGCAGAGGCCTGGGTGCGGAGCTCACTCGTGGGGCCTCGGCTGCAGCACATGAAACAGGTGCAAGCCTCCACCCCTATAGAGTACACTGTGAAGGGGCTAAGACCGTGAAGAGTCTGCTGATGGGACGTCCCCTCAGAAAGCTCAACAAACAGACAGGAAGGTTTCAATTATTTCTATGCTAGAGTAAAATAATCATTTAAACGTATGTGTTACTGTTAAAATATTGAAATTTAGGATATAGTCTTATAATCTAATGATGATATAAGGAACATCAATTGGATTTCGATCTTTGACACAACATTACTCAGTCAATATTACAGATATCAAAGGTTATTTTAACAAATGTTCTTCACATTATGTAGGATGATTTTAAACAGTAAATCACAGACATGTCATGTATTATTTTTATATATTGTGTACCAGCTGGTACGAGTCCTTGTTCTGTGTGAAGACTCTGTACAGGCTGACGATGCCATTTGGTTTGGCAGGTGGGCTTATGTCCACCACAGCTGAGGTGGCATGGATGTGCAGGAATTTGGGTGGGCTTACTCCCTCTGGAGGAGCCGGACCTGTGCGACCCTGAGCCCAGGGGCTACCGGTACGACCGGCGGAGTTTACAGCAAACACCTAAAATGATGTTTAAAGCGACACATTAACTACTTTTAATACTTTATGCAATTATTTATATAGTAAAAATACATTTGATTTGTACACTTTCAGAAAAAAGGTACAAAAGTTGTCACTGGGTCAGTACCTTTTAAAAATGTCCTAATATGTAACATTTTGGTGCAGATATGTACCTCTGATGATACATTCACATGGGACAGAAGTGTTAACACTTGAAGGAAGGCGTGTCTGAAGCATAGCCAACAGCCAATCACAGTGGCCACTACACATGCTCCGGTCTTTTCCATAAACGTAATTGCCTGGCTCTGCCTAGGTTATTTGCATAGGGCGATCTGATTGGCTGACGCACACTTTGTCACTTGAAAAGTTGAGAAATGTTCAACTTCTGCCACGAGCAACGGCAGTGACTCGGCGCAGACGGATCCACAATTCAGTTTGGCAAAGCATGATGTCACCCATTAAAAGTCAATGGAAAGCGTCAACGCTTACGCCCCGTGTAATTGTACCGTAAGGTACCAATGTGTACCTTTGAGGGACTAATATGCACATTTTGGGTACAAAAGTGTACTTTTTGAAAAGGTACTGCCCCAGTGACAACTTTTGTACCTTTTTGTACTTTTTTTCTGAGAGTGTATAGGACAAGTATATATCAAAGTGCTTTAAATGAGTGAATATAAAGGCATTTTGTAAAAGTTAGATAGAAGGAAATACCAAATAATTTGATCTAATAATTCATCTAATTATGAGATTAGGATCAACAAAATATAATTTTAACCATTAATTTGACTATAATTCCAATTTTGACATGGTCTCAGTCTGTAATAAAGACACAAGGTTATATTTTCAAAGGCAGGGTCACATTTCTCCACCCTGCACCTGTATTGGATTACTGTTTAGTTCAGCATTGTTTTTTCAGAACAGATCTTTGACTTGAAAACAACTTTGTGGAGCTTTACAACGCAAAGTTACTGTACAGATGTAAAGACGCCTTACACCTGCAGTCCGATATAAAGCCGGATCTGATACCGACACCGGCTCTGATGTGCCCCGGCAGACAGAACGGAGACACAACACCTTTCACTTCTTAAAAAAGAAGTCACCTTCACCTGATGGTCCGGCCTGGCGCCTCCGCGAAGGGAAACCGAACAACTCTAAGGAGTCAGAAGTCCTCCACCTTCTGAGCCCTGCTGTCATTAATAGCCGAAAACATCGGCATCCATTACAGAATCGCTCGGCTCTGAATCTACATGAAAATTAAATTTCACCTTCATCACGGAGTAAATGAACACATGGAGAGGTGAAGTTATCTTATTTACTAGACGAGCTGTTTGTATAATTACACGGGAAGAGCGGCGAAAGGTCAGGTGGGGTCGCTATTTGCATGGGTAAGTAATTTGTAGATTGTCAGTTGTGATCGTGCGGGCAGATGGATGTTCCTGTGGATAGGGTTAAATTAGCTTCAATAATAGGCAATTACACTGTGATCAATCCAGATGATAGATCTAAGTGGCAATACGCGAGGACTGCATGAGGCGCTGGCTCATTTCACATTCCTACCCGAATCCTTCCCGCTGCCAAAGTGACGACTAGACGTGTCAGGGTGTTGGGAGGGGTAACGGAGGTTCAGTGGGGTGGGTTCACAGAAACAGCATCTTGTCACCCAAAGAAAGAAAAGGTCCAGGGGTAACCGATGCTACACTGCAAAAAATGTCTTGTTTTCAGTAAAAATATAAAAAGTTCTTAAATTAAGATGCTTTTTTGATGAGCAAAACGGCCCAAGAAAATAAGTCTAGTTTTTAGACCAAAAATATCAAATTTAATTGATTTTGTGCATGAAACAAGCATAAAAATCTGCCAATGAGGTAAGCAAAAAATTATTGAACATTTTTCCTAAACACTAAATTACTAAAATTCAAGAAAATTCGCATAACCCATTGGCAGATTTTTTTTGCTTGTTTTATGTACAAAATCACTTAAATTTGATATTTTTGGTCTAAAAACTAGACTTATTTTCTTGGGTCGTTTTGCTCATCAAGAAAAAGCATCTTAATTTAAGAATTTTTAGATATTTTACTAAAAACAAAACAAAAAAAAACAAGACATTTTTTCTAAAAAAATATATTTTTTTGCAGTGTACAATCACAGAAAAACAATGGGAAATTCTGTTTCCCTGTTTAGCTAAGGTAACCCGACCCCAACCATAACCTAACCCCACCCCTAAGCATAGGCCTAAATAGGGGAAACATAGGAATTCTCCGGAACACCGGGAACAACCACGACACAAGCACGATAAAGTCCTCACCAATAAATCATTTCGATTCCTGGATACAAATTTTGTGAAGAGATATGGGCGCTACATTTTCAAGTGGAGTCGGTCAGGACATTTTAGTGCCCTTGTGTGAGGCACAGACGTTTTATAGCTACCCAAGCACTTGCATACAGAGCTGTAATTAACGCGGGAAAATAAAAGTATTTCATGAGCGAGCGCTAATGGATTTGGGCGGACACGGCGAGGGCCGAATCTGCCCGGTGACAGCTCCTCATTGGCCGTGGCCACGCCCCAGTCATGGACGCGGGGCCAAAAGTTCTCGTTTCTGTTATGAGCACTAGACTAATTAAGTTTTGACATTAAAGTGTCAATAAAATATGTAGCCTCTTAACATGGGGATGGCTTTGATTTCGCCCTTGTGTGAGAACTAGTGAAATGAAAGAAAACGAAGGATGTATATTAGTCTTGTTTGTCGAAATACATCTTTTCGATGACTACACACATCCAATGTAGTTAGCAACATCCCTGGGGGCAGCCAATAGACATTAAAAGGTCTTTCCAATACTACATTTGGGAGGCCTAACAGCTAACTGGATGGCTTCGATCGTAATCGTCAGCATGCACCCGGGCCCAGATTAATGGCCCTGTCGCTTGTCCGTCATCACTCAGCTCCGCCCGTCGGCTGTCATAAATTACCGCTCATAAATAAGATGGAACAATCAGGCAAACTCTATCAATTTCGCCCTGATCAGCCCACGCCTCTCAGGCCTGACAGTCAAATGCTAATGTTATTTTGCTGCAAAGGCTAGGCTGTCAATTAAAGAAAGGTCTCGTAAGGGGATGGAGGTGCGATGAATATAGTGAGTTAGATTAAATGCCTGTCTATGTGAATGAGAGAGTGTAGATGAGCGTAACATTTAACACGGCTGCGACAAATAATCATGCTAATTTAATATTACGCGAGGACTGGAGTATTTAAATCACGCTTTGTTTCATGATTATGCTAAACTATTGTGCATAATATGAATACAGTATCACAAAGTCTTAACGAATTTGCATTTACAGAGTTTAGATTTTTACACAGAATTCCTACAAGGGGTCTCATTTATAAAACTGTGCGTAGGGTCCTTAGTAAAAGTCTACGTACGCACAAAAGCCGAAAATGTCATTATATAAGTAAGACTTCTAAAACAAAGCAATGTTCACTTTATAAATCACAGATCATCTGCAAGTGTGCGTACATGAATCATCCTCAGATCCCACCTTGCAAGCCTATTCTCCCTTCAAGTTTGTTTTTTTATAGATCATAATCTTTGCGTGGGAACTGTTGTACGCATGTTTCCAGCCCTGTTTTGTGCATACGCACGCTTTATAAATGAGACCCCAGAATATCATAAGAGACAAAGTCGTGGAATGCCCTAGCAACTACGCAGCAATCCACTCAGAACACCTTAGCAACCACATGGCAACACTAGACGTCCCACTGCAAAACCTCATTTCAAGGAGGTAGCTCATCAACCCCCCCCCCCAAAAAAAAACAACAACAACTATTATAATTTATACATTAATATATTATGTTATATTATAACTTTAATATTCAGCTAAGCTACTGAAACCAACAACACATAATGAATGAATGACACCTAAAAACTCATTTGTGACTCTTGTTAAAGGGATAGTTCACCCCAAAATATAAATTTTTTCATCATTCCCTCAAGTTGTTCCTGAATAAATTTTTTTTGTTCTTTGTAATCAAGCTGGGGCGCCATTGACTTCCATAGAAAAAAAAACCACTATGGAAGTTAATGGTGCTCCAAAACTGTTCGGCTCAAATTATCTTCCTTAGTGTTCAGCAGAACAAAGAAATTTATACAGGTTTGTAACAACTTTAGGGTGAGAAAATGATAACAGAATTACATTTTTTTAAGCAGGGGTACACTTTAAAGTATTTATAATGCTGCGTTCAGACCAGCCGCGGTAGAGGCGTCAAGCGCGAGTGATTTCAATGTTAAGTCAATGTAAAAATGCGTTGACGCACATCTGGAGGCCTCATTCGCAAGTCTAGTTGGCGCGAATTAAGTGTTGGCGCGGCAAACGCGCAGGTTGAAAAAAAATTTGAACTTTGGCGGCAAAACGCGCAGTGTTAACCAATCAGGAGCTTGCTCTAGTAGTGACGTGATTACAGGAAGCGAGCGGAGTCGCATAAGCCCCTCCCATGATGCAAATTTCCATGTGAATGTCTCGATGACTAGAATTTCATGCACGGCTTTTTTATGCACGAATGAAGCCAGTACACTCAAAATGTTTAAGCAGCAAACTAGACGCGGTAGATGCGAATTTGATGCCTCTAATGCAGCTACACTGCAAAAAATAATTTTCAAGAAAAAATGTCTTAGTATTTGTTCTTGTTTTCAGTAAAATATCTAAAAATTCTTAAATTAAGATGCTTTTTCTTGATGAGCAAAATGACCCAAGAAAATAAGTCTAGTTTTTAGACCAAAAATATCAAATGTAAGTGATTTTGTGCATGAAACAAGCCAAAAAATCACATGGGGTAAGCAAATTTTTCTTGAATTTAGTGTTAAAGAAAAATGTTTTCATGATTTTTTTGCTTACCCCATTGGCAGATTTTTTTACATGTTTCATGCACAAAATCACTTAAATTTGATATTTTTGGTGTAAAACTAGACTTATTTTCTTGGGTCGCTTTGCTTATCAAGAAAAAGCATATTTTTACTGAAAACAAGACAAAAATACTAGGATTTTTTTTCTTGAAAATAATTAATGAAAAAAATCTCTATGAATTTCTTACTTAGTATTTTTGTCTTGTTTTCAGTAGAAATATATAAAAATTCTTAAATTAAGATGCTTTTTTCTTGATGAGCAAAATGACATAAGAAAATAAGTCTAGTTTATAGACAAATAATAAACAATTTAAATAAATTCAAACTTAAAACAAGCAAAAATATCTGCCAATGGGGTAAGGAAAAAAACTCTAAAAATAAGTTTTCTTTTTTTTAAACACTTAATTTAAGCAAAAAATTTCACCCCATTGGCAAATAATTTTGCTTGTTTAAAGCACAAATTCACTTAAGTTGTATAGTTTTTGTCTAAAAACTAGACTTATTTTCTTAGGTCATTTTGCTCATCAAGAAAATATATCTTGATTTAAGAATTTTTAGATATTTTTACAGAAAACAAGACAAAGATACTAAGTAAGTAAGTCATTTTCTGCAGTGAATAATTAATGTACAGTAGTATATGTCTTGTTTTTTGGTCACTGTCATTTCAGCTACAGTGAAAATTAACTACAGTGGTAGACAGAGAGAAAGAGGTTAATTGTAAGCCCACCCACAGCAAGAAACAAACACCAAAAAAATAAAAATAAACTAATAATTATTAGAAAAGAGATCAATCAGGATACCCCTTCTGTCAATTTCTTGCTTTGTCTTGTCGCTCTAAAATAAAAAAAATATTTAAACCTGACCTCTCTAACTCGCACGCTTTCAAATAATTGATTTCTGGGATATTTTACATCATTTGCGGGCATCAGGAAGCCCTTATCAATATACAAAATACTCTCGGAAAGTCTGGGAGAGGTGGGATGTCTGCAACACCCTGGCAACCATTAACAATGCTCTAACATTATAAAGGCATGGACAAGCACCTAGCCAATTTTGTTATTTTTTGTGCAATAAAGTAAACCCCAAATCTAAAATTTAATGTTGGTTAAACTTTATTTTAAGATGTCCTTTTTTGGTTTATGGTTAGTTGCATGTATTTATGCATAATTTACTGTTATTACTATAACTGTAAGTGAGTACATGCAACGTATGTAAAAAAGACACTTGTGTAATTCAAATCAATTAATAAACAAATTGATAAAATAAGAAACAGCTACGTGACCTGGTATTCGTAGGCTGTGTAGGGCAGGAGTCTGTCGTCATGACAAGAGGTTGAGGAGTTCCGGTACACCAATGTAGCCGTGGAGTGTGTTTTTACATCTGAAACCTGTCTCCGGTACAGCTCATAGTGCAAAAGTTTCCCATTAGGCTCAGCTGGGGACGACCAAGACACGAGGAAGACAGTCTGTATGCCTTTAGTGTTAGTCTGTAACTCTAGCAGTGGAGCAGATTGTCCACTAGGGGGCGACTCGAGCGTCTGTACAGAGGACCAGTCACTGGCTGCGCACCCTAACAGGGTGCAGGCTTCCACTCTCACCTCATACCTGCAAAAAATAACAAAATATATATGCATACATAGATAGATAAACAATTGATGTCACATTGTATCCAATGTGCAGTTGTGTAGTTTGAAGTGTTAGTACACAAAATGGTTGCATCTGATTTTGTGTTTTAGAAAGTGGCCTATAATTATAATGTTTTTGTAGAACTGATTTTTTTTATAATATAAAAAATATAAATCATTATGCCAATAAATGAGTGCATTTTATTTTTCAAAACATTCAGTACAGACAACGAACTGTCTCCTCTTTCAGAAGGTCACCGGCGAGGGTCTGAAGGAGAAAAGGGATGAAAGAAAAGCAGGAGAATAAACTGAAGGTCGTCTGAAAGAGGCAATGAGTTGCGAGTTGATAATGTTGATGAACCATTATCATCGCCCACTTATCTAGATTTCACTTCAACATACGTATACAGAGCCAGACTTTGGTCATCCCTCATTTGAGTACCTCCTTCTTTTGACCGTCTTTATCTATGCCGAGTGAAGAAGTCAAGGTCCCTTGCACTAACATTCTCCCTCTCTCTCCTTTTCTCCTTTCATTTGGCTTTATCGGTGTATCTGCTTTTAATAAAACAATGACAAGGCTGACACATACCGTCCTTTTCTATTAATTTTTTAGACTAAATAAATAAAACTCCTTATTTTGAAGATTGTCAAATATAGTAAGTAGGGTAACTTTATAAATAAAATTCACCATGACAAAAACTGAATAAATGATGATGACTGACAGGCGCATTAGTGGCCAAATGTTAAGTCCAATAATTGTATTTTAATTTTAACATTTATAAATATAAATATTAAAATAATATAAATATTTGTATTTTAAATATTAAATATTTTATTTATAATATACAGTATGTATTTATTATATTTATTTTATGCATTAAAAATGCTGTATGGATGTTGCATTGGAGTGTTTGAAGTATAAACTATAGCTCAGCTTTGAGAACTGAGGAGGCTTGGCAAAAAATGACAACACGTGCAAAGTTTATAAAGACATGGGTCAGGACAATGACTACAAAATATTACCACAAAATAGATCAAATTATAGTCAATGTATGCTTTATTACCTGTGAGCTTTTGGTTTTCCTATGCATTAATTGTATTTTCAAATAAAACCTTCCAAAATACAACATGGTTTGCCTTAAATATTACTATTTTGTCCAAAGAAATACCAAAAAATTTAGTGTTTTGTCCTTTTTATATCATACATCTTATTTATAAATTTAATCTAACACGAGGGGGCAAATATTGCAAATATTTTCCTCCCGGACATGACTTTTGGTCACTAATGCACATAATTTCTGGTATTATAATTTTTTAACGCTACAATCAACAAAACATCAACCCTAAACAATTTTTTTTCAACAATTCTTTAAAAAATTAAGGGGCGGTTTCCCTGACAGGCATTAGACTAGTTCTAGACTAACATAAATGTAATGCAGGGTTCACACCAGATGCGGTAGTGGCGGCAAGCGCGAGTGATTTACATATTAAGTCAATGCTAAGACGCGATTAGGCATCCTGCGGCTCGGTACGCGCGGATGGCGCGTTCAGTGCGAATTGAGCGTTGTCGCCGGAAACGCACGAGTTGAAAAATCTGAACATCGGATTTCCGTGCCGCGTTAACCAATCAGGACCTTGCTGTAGTAGTGATGTGATTACAGGAAGCGAGCAGAGTCTCAGCGGAGTCGCAGAAGCCCCTCCCATGACGCGAATTTTCGAGTGAATGTCTCAAATGACTAGAATTTTACACGCGTGAAGCGAGTAAACTCAAATTTTCAAGCGTCCAACTATGCGCGAATAGCGCTTTTTTGCCGCCTCTGCCGCGGCTGGTGTGAATGCACCATAAGAGCTGTCCAAACTGAAAACAACTTGCACTGACATATCTTAAAATACATAAGTGCCCTTTGTTTTGCCTCAAAATGCACACCAGTATATGTTTTTAGTAAGGCATGTTTGTTAAAACTAGTTTTAAATTAAGGCCTAGTCCTGGCTTAAGCTTATCCCTGTCTGAGAAACCACCCCTAAATGTATTACTACACCATACTGGGATTTTTACCTGTAATAGGGCTTTAGTGCAGTGAGTAAGAAACTTTGGCTCTGAAACGCATTGTGATGGGAAGCAAAACTGACACGTTTCACGTTCAGCTCAGCTGGGTCCCTTTTGTAAAGCGAGTAGGTAATGATGATCCCATTGGGTCGTGCTGGGGGGTCCCATCGTACCACAATACTAAATGGCTCTAGAGCCTGCAATTTTGGTGGGGCAACACCAGAGGGTGCTGAAGCCTGAGTCGTAGCCACTGCTGGTGGGCTTGTGACTGCGCCTTGACTGTTATTGGCGGTGATGGTGTAGCTGTACTCTACGCTGGGAAGTAATGTGAAGTCGTGGTAACGAGTGTCCATTCCGGAATAAATGAGACTGCCGTTTCGATGGAGCTCGTACCCTGTGATTACTCCATTTGGTTGTAGGGGCTCACTCCATGTGACCTCCACCGATTCTGAACCTGTGACTTTAAGAGTCGGGGCGGGCATTCCTGAGGGCGGAGCTTCGGTAGTTCGGACAGAGATGGACGGACTTGCTGTGCATCCACCGTTGGTGCAGGCTGTTAAGATGAGGCTGTAGGAAACATATGGCAGTAAATCGAATACCTGCACGC
Source organism: Misgurnus anguillicaudatus (assembly GCF_027580225.2). NCBI lineage: Eukaryota > Metazoa > Chordata > Actinopteri > Cypriniformes > Cobitidae > Misgurnus > Misgurnus anguillicaudatus. The sequence goes on along the minus strand of NC_073343.2, from coordinate 28,716,077 downwards.
TCAAGCGTTTACCACGGTAGACCTCTTCGTCATTCACTTTGAGAATATGTATCACTATCTCCCCATTCTGGACAGACGGTACAGCCCATGACACATTAAGGGAATGGGAAGTGATGTCAGACACCACAGGCGACTCCACGTTAGTAGGGGCAGCTTCTAACGTCCTGATCCATGTCGGCAAACTAGTAACGCAGCCGGCCACAGTGCATGCAACGACTGTGTAACTGTAAAGAGTGTACGCTGTTAGATCCACATCTATGTAGTTACGAACACTCGAATCAAAGCTAAAATAATAGCCAATGTTGTCTCTCTGAATCCTGTAGGTGAGAACAACCCCATTGGGCTCCAAAGGAGGTGACCAAGATACGAAGAGTTCATGAGGTTTGCCATCTATATGACTGACAACCGGGGCAGCCAAACCTCTTGGAGGAGCTTGCCTGGTGTGAACCATGAGCCAGGGGCTATCGGTATATCCGGCCACATTTGAAACACGTACACGAAACTTGTACCTGCTCCAGGGTTTCAGGCCGGACATATTGTAAATAAAGTTGTTCGCTTGGGTGTTGTTCTCAGTAAAAACGATCTTGGCTCTCAAAGAGTCATCTTCTTCACTGCGTACCCTGCCGTCTTCAAGACTTACAGCCAGAACTTGGTACTGTACGATCTTGCCGTTGGGCTGGGCAGGTGGAGACCAGTGGAGCTCCAGACTGCGTGCTTGAATCTGCTGTACAATAGGTGCTGGCTGAGAGGCAGGAGGGGCTTCCTCGGTCATAACGCGCTGAGGTGCAGATCTCGTACAACCGGCTTCTGTGCAAGCTTCGAGAAGGAGCATGTACGCGGTGTAGGGTTCCAGGCGGCGGAAAAGGAACTGTCGCGCAAGACCACTGAACTCCAAGTTGCCCTCGTTGAAGATGTTGTACATCTGTGAATAGAAATACGTTAAGGAGGACTGATTGTGGAGTATTGCAATGTTACATTTGGGTGGTCAGAGTACCTTGATGACTCCATTTGGAAAAGCAGGTTCAGGCCACTGTAGTAGTAACGCTCGACCATGTTCTCTCTTCTCAATGCTGAAGTTAGCCAAACCACTGGGAGAAGCTTCAAGGGTTTGAAATGTGACCCAGGGACTGGAAACCAGACCAGCTCCATTAACTGCCTCTACACGCATGTTGTATGTGGTGTATGGCTCCAATCCAAATATTTGAGCCTGATAAACGTTGCCCTACAACAGAAAGCACACACATACAGTTAAATAAAGAAAAAAATACAGACAGACTCTCTATAATCCCTAAGCTAACAATTTTATTGAAAGAATGTTTCGCAATTTCCCATTAAGTTATAAAAACATTATTTTTGAATGTTCACGGAACGTACAAAGTGTCCAGTTTTGTATTAACGTTCTTCTATGGTTACAAACAATTTTATTCAAACTTATTAAAACCTACAAGTCTTTCTTTATATAAATGGTGTATTTACATTCTTGCTTGATTATAAAAACATTATTTAAAAACGTTATTAGAACGTAAAATTTTCTCGTTATAAAAGCATTGTATTAATGGTCTTGCTTGGTTATAAGAACGTCATTTAAAACTTTATTGGAAAAGTTTTCTGGTTATATAAACATTGTAATAACGTTCTTGCTTGGTTATAAGAACATTAGAACGTTTAATTCTCTCGTTACATAAAAGTTGCATTAACGTTCTTGCTTTGTTATAAGAACTTCATTTAAAACATTATTGTAACGTTCATTTTTTTTTGTTATATAAATGTTGTATCAACGTTCTTGCTTGGTTATAAGAACGTTATTAGAACATTCAATTCTTTTTTTATATAAACACTGTAATAACGTTCTTGTTGGTTATAAGAAGGTTATTTCAAAAGGTTATGGAACGTTCAATTCTCTTGTTATATAAACGTTGCATTAACGTTTTTGCTTGGTTATAAGAATGCTATTTTAAACGTTATTGGAACGTTTAATTCTCTCGTTATATAAACGTTGCATTAACGTTCTTGCTTGGTTATAAGAACTTTATAAGAACGTTCAATTCTCTTGTTATATAAACATTGTATTAACGTTCTTACTTGGTTATAAGAATGTTATTTAAAACGTTATTGAAACGTTTAATTGTCTCTATGTAAACATTGTATTAACGTTCTTACTTGGTTATAAGAACGTTATTAGAACGTTTTATTCTCTTGTTATATAAATATTGTATTAAAATTCTCTTTATATAAACATTGTATTACCGTAATATTCTTGCTTGGTCATAAGAATGTTATTAGAACGTTTAATTCTCTTGTTATATAAACATTGTATTGACGTTCTTACTTGGTTATAAGAATGTTATTTAAAACGTTATTGAAACGTTTAATTGTCTCTATTTAAACATTGTATTATCGTTCTTACTTGGTTATAAGAACGTTATTAGAACGTTTAATTCTCTTGTTATATAAATATTGTATTAAAATTCTCTTTATATAAACATTGTATTACCGTAATATTCTTGCTTGGTCATAAGAATGTTATTAGAACGTTTAATTCTCTTGTTATATAAACACTGTATTAACGTTCTTACTTGGTTATAAGAATGTTATTTAAAACGTTATTGAAACGTTTAATAGTCTCTATTTAAACATTGTATTAACGTTCTTACTTGGTTATAAGAACGTTATTAGAACGTTTAATTCTCTTGTTATATAAATATTGTATTAAAATTCTCTTTATATAAACATTGTATTACCGTAATATTCTTGCTTGGTAATAAGAATGTTATTAGAACGTTTAATTCTCTTGTTATATAAACACTGTATTAACGTTCTTACTTGGTTATAAGAATGTTATTTAAAACGTTATTGAAACGTTTAATAGTCTCTATTTAAACATTGTATTAACGTTCTTACTTGGTTATAAGAACGTTATTAGAACGTTTAATTCTCTTGTTATATAAATATTGTATTAAAATTCTTACTTGGTTATAAAATGTTATTTAAAACGTTGTTGGAACATTGTTTTGTTATATAAATGTTGCATTTACGTTCTTGCTTGGTTATATAATTACGTCATTTAAAATGTTAGAATGATCAATTCTCTCGTTATATAAACAATGAATTAATTTTCTTGCTTGGTTATAAGAGCGTTATTCAAAACATTATTAGAACACTGAATCCTCTCATAATATTATTTTTTTTATTAAAATAAAAACTTTGGTATTTTCTGTATGAAATTTATCTTTACATTATATTATACATTATATTTGTGCTTATGTATAAATCTTAAACTAACGTTAGTATTTATTTTGTTTTATTATTCTACAAATCAACAATGCCAGTGTCCATGTGTGATCACATGTAAATCGCTGTTCGTTTTCAACAGCACGGTTTGAATTTTTATTTAATTTGACCAGAAAAAAACACAAACATAATTCTCACAACCACCAATAAAACCACAGACCCCCTCTCTCTGCAGATTTTACATCCCAATCCATTACATCTTTGGGATGCGCTGGAGCATTTAAAAAGCTACCTTTTTACGTGGTTGAAAAATTGAGAACATTTGGACTATAAACCAGCAAACATATGCACATTGTCAATAGAGACAGCTGTTTCATTTCAGTTTATCTCAGCACAGAGACTTATATCCTGCCCCTAGATGGCAATGCTATCAAACACTTTCCCAAACACGTGCAGCGAGACATTAACAAGCAGGCGCTCGCTCATCCAGGGTTCTCAAGGCAGCCATTAAAAAGCGACTAAGAGAATTGATTTTTGTTATAGATTTCCAAATAAATGTTTATGGCACAGATCCCTAAAATGGGAAGTGTTTAAGTTTTGATTAAGAGAATCGGTTACGCTGTGTTTTGGGTAGCGCAGATCCAACACACATTAAAACCATCAAATTCTCAACGCTATAAACTTTCTCATGGGCTAAGTATATTAACGAGAAAACACTTATATACAATGAACATGATATAAACAATGTGTAAGACAATTTAAAGTAGTTCTAATAATTTTTATCAATTAGTTTTTTATTATATGCTTTTAAATGCAAATGTCAATTATAGCATGATTGTTTTTAAAGTTGTGAGCATCACAACCAATCACGTGTTTTTGTCATTTTCATTGTTAATATACTTGCATTATATTAATTTTATAACATAGCATTTGTTGTACAAATGCATTAATGGCACAAATGATAAAACTTTATTCTGATTCCTATTTGTAAGTATTTAGTCAACATTTATTATGGTGGTTTTTACATGAAGGCAGGTGGGTTTAGAAATGTAAGTAGGGGGGCCAAGGAAAAAGTCTGAGCACTCTATAATATTATATTGCTTTTAATGTCTGTTTGTGCGCACATTTCTGAGAGCTACACACTGCGCCCCTCTTAAAAAATTGGTACATGACGCCCCTGATAACATGCATGTGTGAAGTTTTATACAGAAGCCAAAACCAGTCAAATATCTTCTGTATGACAAAAGAACAGTTTACACTTTCTCCCGACTCAAAGCGGAATTCCTGTAATTGAGCCGGAAAGATGCCTTGCTGTTTTAAACATTAAAGGGAAATCCGAGTCTGGAGCACATTTAAAATTAGCTCAGAGAATCAGTCATTTGTAAAGGAAAAAAAGTTCCTCTTTCGAGCGAGCGCAGGTCTGGTGTCTCATCAGCGGCTTACATATGTGTGATTTTCTATGACAGCGCTGGGGGCTGCTTGGGCCAGGGGATGATTTTAATTAAGAATAACCATGTGGATTTGTCACAACAATTATGCTGATTAGATGAAAGTGGAGATTCCTGACCCTTCAAAGGTGTGGGACTGCTTCATTTGCATACAGTAGACGCACTGTCCCGGCCCGCCGCTGCTGACTTCAGCCCAAGCCGGAGCTTTTATTAGTATTATGCTAACAGCTACATCAAAAGGCATCAAATGGAGCCGTTGGCAAAGCATTTGTTTTAAGTCATGCTTAAAGTAAACTATACCTGGATTCTGTTAGATAATTTTTGATTTTATAAACTAGTTGTGTACTGCTTACTGAAAAAACAGTTAAAAAGATATTTGGATATACACTCCCTTAAAGGATTATTAGGAACACCATACTAATACTGTGTTTGACCACCTTTCGCCTTCAGAACTGCCTTAATTCTCTGTGGCATTGATTCAACAAGATGCTGATAGCATTCTTTAGAAATGTTGGCCCATATTGATATGATAGCATCTTGCAGTTGTTGGACATTTGTGTGATGCACATCCAGGGCACGACGCTCCCGTTCCACCACAACCCAAAGATGCTCTATTGGGTTGAGATCTGTTGACTGTGGGGGCCATTTTAGTACAGTGAACTCATTGTCAAGTTTAAGAAACCAATTTGAAATGATTCGAGCTTTGTGACATGGTGCATTATCCGGCTGGAAGTAGCCATCAGAGGATGGGTACATGGGGGTCATAAAGGGATGGACATGGTCAGAAACAATGCTAAGGTAGGTCGTGGCATTTAAATGATGCCCAATTGGCATTAAGGGGCCCAAAGTGTGCCAAGAAAACATCCCCCACACCATTACACCACCAGCCTGCACAGTGTTAACAAGGCATGATGGATCCATGTTCTCTGTTTATGTAAAATTCTGAATGTCTCAACAGAAATCGAAACTCATCAGACCAGGCAACATTTTTCCAATCTTCAACTGTTCAATGTTGGTCGCTTGTGCAAATTGTAGCCTCCTTTTCCTATTTTTAGTGGAGATGAGTGGTACCCGGTGGGGTCTTCTGCTGTTGTAGCCCATCCGCCTCAAGGTTGTGCGTGTTGTGGCTTCACAAATGCTTTGCTGCATACCTCAGTTGTAATGAGTGGTTATTTCAGTAAAAGTTGCTCTTCTATCAGCTTAAATCAGTGGGCCCATTCTTCTCTGACCTCTAGCATCAACAAGGCATTTTCGCCCACAGGACTGCCGCATACTGGATGTTATTCACTTTTCACACCATTCTTTGTAAACCATAAAAAAGGTTGTGCGTGAAAATCCCAGTAACTGAGCAGATTATAAAATACTCAGACCGGCCCATCTGGCACCAACAACCATGGCACGCTCAACCATCACCTTTCTTTCCCATTCTGACAGTTTGGAGTTCAGGGGATTGTCTTGACCAGGACCCCACCCCTAAACGCATTGAAGCAACTGCCATGTGATTGATTGATTAGATAATTGCATTAATGAGAAATTGAACAGGTGTTCCTAATAATCCTTTAGGTGAGTGTACATATACAAGTTAAATAAACTATGCTTTGCAAATCTTTTGTTTTCTTTTGTACCCTTGCGTTCCTGTAGCTCAGTTGGTAGAGCATTGTGTGAGCAGCACTAAATGTTGTGGGTTTTATTCACCACAGGAAACAGATATACTGCCATACTGGTAAAAATGAATACATTTATAGCTTAAATGCACTGTACGTCCTCTCTGTAGCTAACAGAACCCCATGATACACAAAATGCAAATAATGACATTCAAAACCTTTTGAAGATCCACACCTCTTGCCCCTATTCCTTTAAAGTACAACCACTCTATTCAGCTCATTCTTGCATGCACCTTTAGCTCTCAATTGTCGAGAGGGTCTACAGACCCCTTTTCAAACCATCTACCCTTTTGTTCTGCTGTAATGACAACGGGCTACGACCTGGTTGTTCCTGAGATGCCTGGACACCATTAATTATTTGCGCTTTAGATGTAAAGTTCTGTTCGGACGGCCTCAATCAGTCAGAGGGCTCTTGAATCAACGAGATGTTCTTCAGACCGGACTGGTGTCTGATGAAGCAAACCCTCATGCATGCAAACACACAAATGCCGAAAAGGAGAACAGTAGCATTTACCTCCTCGGAATCGGCCAAGTGTGGATGACAATCAGCACTATGAATGATAGATGCTGTATTTAGAAAACAGAAACGCAAGCATGCACAGTCAAGTATGCCACTAACTTCAGCTCTTTAAATCAGAAATGAGATTTAACAGGCACTACCAAAAGTGTTTTAGTCTAGTATTTCAAAACAAAAGCTGATTCTGGATGATATAGGACCCTGCCTGTGAAAACCCAGTTTAAGTTGTTTAAGTTGTGATTTATTGTTTTCTACATAAAATCCTAGACGTAAAGAAAATTCTGTGAATTTTTTTTTTACAAACCTTGCTGTGTTAGCGCAACTGTGTTACAGGAAAACACCACAGTTTTTCAATATTTTACTATGTTCTTACTTCAACTTAGACGAATTATAACATACCTATCTTTTTCAATGCATGCACTTAATCTTTGTACAGCGCTTTGTGAATGTGTTAGCATTTAGCCTAGCCCCAATCATTCCTTAGGATCCAAACAGGGATGAATTTATAAGCCACCAAACACTTTCATGTTTTCCCTATTTAAAGACTGTTACATATAGTTACACGAGTAAATATGGTGGCACAAAAAAAGTAGCGATTTTTTTAAGCGGATAAAAAATGAGAACCACACTGCACGGCGGAAGAGCACCCAGTTTGCAGCACTCCGACCTCTGTGCGCAGTAATATCATCACTGCTGACTACTCACCCTCTCGCTTAAACATACGTCAATATTACTGCACCTGAAGTCGAAGTGCTGACTGCTACTTTTTTACATTAATCAATTTGAAATTACAACTATTTTCAACTTTCTTGGTTAGTGAGGAGTTGCTATAAATTATAGAAAATAAAGTTAAAATAACTTAAAGGTGGGGTGCATGATCTCTGAAAGCCAATGTTGACTTTGAAATCACCTGCTGATTGGCTACAAGTGTGTTTTGGTACTCGGCCTGACTCCCTTTTCCAAAGCGTTTCTCAAAAATCATGCACCCCGCTAATTCAAATGTATTTTTATAATTTATATAAAACTGTTTGTAAATAACGTCTGCGCATGCCCACAGGGGGAACACGATTATGACATGATACAAACCCAATTTAAAGTTTCATTGGCCACATACATGTAATAACCACAGCTCAATATTCCATTGGCACATGTGCCACGCCCCCTATTAACACGTTTAAATCTCCAAGTATGTGTGTTTAGATGGTATAATGCCCCCAACACTTTACTCTCTGTAACAAGCCCTGTTTACCACCTAAAAGAAACTTTTGCCAACTCAAAGCAATCCACAATCAAAACCGTCGGGAGCTCCCATCCGTTTGTCCTTTCTGCAAATGGGCACAACTGTGTTTAACTACAGTAGTGCCCAAATAAGCCTCTCCGGGTTCCGCACGGATCATTCTGCTTCACTTCGACCGTGCGTACACGAAGCTACGGTCCAACGCGCGGCCATCATGTTTATGCACTCTTCAGTGTGTTCTTAATGATAAACTAACAGATTGTAAACATGCTGCCGATGTTCCAACACCCCCCCTTGTTTTTTTCTTCTGCATTTTTTAAACAATGTCCTTCATGTTAGAGTGGTTACAGGCAGCAGAAGGACATCATTAGAGCCATGGTTAAACTGTAATTTACACCATTAGGAAGGCAGGAGCAATTTTTATTGCCTAGTAAATTTCAACTCTGAAATATTTGGACCATATGGCTCAATTTGTGTAATAACCTTAATTTCTTGCACCCTTCAGGTTCGCCTGCATCTCCGCTTGCCACTCCGACAGAGTTGGGCTTCTGTGCGCGAAAGGCGAAGCGTCTACGGAGCGGCGGTGGAGATTAATAAGGTGTCACGTCCTGTTTGGGTGAAGGCATTGGAACAGCAGCCAGATGGTATCTTTGCAAATGACTGTCAGGGGTCCTGATCTAATCAATAGGATGTATTAATACATCTCCCATCGCTGGGGTTCTCATGGGACTGCTGAGCAACATCTGGAAAGATCAGGAGGGGGAGAGAGAGAGAGATAGTGAGCGAGAGAGAGAAAGAGAGAGCAAGAGAGATAGAGACAGAGAGTGAGAGCATGGTACGGAAAACAGAAAAGAGAGGAATGAGGAAGAGGGGGCTGAAAGAATGAGAAATCGCAAAATAGAGAGACAAGGAAAACAAAAAACTGGAGGAGTGACCAAAGGGAAGAAAAAGTGAAAGGAAAAGAAAGAGAGAGTAGTTTGGTGCTGGCTGTGACTGGGCCTGCCTAATATCTCATGTAGGCTTGATAAGTGTTTGGTAATGAGGGGCTTCTGCGCACATGGTGATGGAGGAATCTTTTTGCGGCTCAGACCGCCTGTGCTCTGTAGCCTCATTCAGTCCTGTCCCCACGATGTCCACATTAATCACACACACTGGCACGAGACACTGCACACAACACAGCCAGGGATCAATGGGATCAACCGGAAACCACCATTTTTTTCTGCGTAATTGCTATTGAGCAATATTACACCATCTGGTCCACAATCCGATTGGTTCACTCATCCTATTTGTCCACTATAGTTTCTAAATTTTAATCAAAGACAGAGAGACTTCATTTTTTAAAGGGGCCATGGCATGAAAATCTGACTTATTCATGTTTAAGTGCTATGATTGGGTCCCCAGTGCTTCTATCAAATTAGAAAATGTGAAAAAGATCAACCCAGTAACTTAGTAAAATAGGTCATTGAAAATTGGCTCTCCTTCTGATGTCATAAGGAGCTCTTATTATAATAATGCCACCCCTTAATCTGCACTATCCAACCACAGCACTGCCATTTAGTGCAGAGAAAAGCACAATTGAGTTTTAATTGCAACAAACCACCATCATTTGATTAGTGTTTGAATTTTATCAGCTCATTTGCATTTTAAAGGACACACCCAAAACGGCACATTTTTGCACACACCTACAAAGTGGCAATTTAAACATGCTATAATAAATTATTTATATGGTGTTTTGAGCTAAAACTTCACATATGTGCTCTGGGGACACCAAGGATTTATTTGACATCTTAAAGTCTTGTGCCATGGCCCCTTTAAGACATCACGGTTGCAGTGCAACAATACATTTAAGTACAGAGTAGTTATAATCAGTTCCTCCAAAAAAAACACGATTATACCATCGCACGATTCAATGAATAATCAGCCAAGTCCGCATATTTATGCGGCGGACAAATTTTTTTATATACACCGCACTTTCGCCGCATAAATTGCAGATTTCTGCGTGCAAAATATGCAGGGCTTGCACAATTTTATAATCCCCACATTTGCGTAGCAAAAAGTCACAAATATCTTAGCAGAAATTTGAAAAATTCTGCATTTCCTTTACACAAGTGCAGCCATGTCCCCTGTTGCCATGGGAACGTTATGAAGTGGCATAATTATGCAACGTGAATATCAATGAAAAGCTGAAAAAGTTGCAAAAGTTCCCGCAATTTCATCGCATAAAATTGCATAAATATCCTGCATATTCCATCACATTTTTTAAGAAAACGTGTCACAAGATCAAGGATTTTTGCCCGCAACAATCACAAAAAAACTCTGCGTTTTTCTGGAAGGACTGTATCATTACCAACATGTGAAGAGTTTAGATGCAAAACCCGCTAAGTGCGTCTGAAATGATTTCTTGTTAATAAGCATTTTTTATCAGACTCTTAATGGATTCTTCATGAACGTGCAAGGAACGGGACCCAAGTGCGGGTACATGATGAACTCAAAGGGGTTTATTAAACAGAAAAGCCCACGTGAGAGCAAAAGACAAAAAATCAACTGGTAACAATGACAAGACTATGACAAGAAAATACACCGTAACGAGACAACTTGACTCACTTGACTTTTTGACTTAAAGACAGAGTTGTCACACAAAGCAAACAACCAAAACAAAACGATTCAGCACAGGACAGAACACACTGGGGCCTTAAACAGGGAAAACTAAACAAGATAACGAGGAAAGGTCAGGTGAGGGGAGTTAACCAATAATGAATAATTAACGAGGAAACAAGGGGGCGGGGGCAGAGACAAGATACTGCAGCATGCAGCCCAAACAAAAGGCCATGTGCTACCACACAAAACATGGGTACCGCCACGATCCTGCCACATGAACTATGAATTACTGCGACAGACTGGCAGAATCATGACAGGATTCTGGCTAAAAAAACTGTATTTCTGAATGGCCTGAGCGTGGGATTATGTGGATTTGACGCAAAAGTATTTGATGAATGTATAATATGTGCAGAGAGCATTCGGTTAATATCATTATCTCGGTTTTTGAGGGAGGTGGCGTTTAGCAGCCTTTGCATATGAACTGTTCATGTATTTATAGTACTATAGCGTTAGGATTTTGTTTATGGTTAGTTGCATGTGATTATGCATAATTTACAGTTATTACTACAATAATTGCACGTAACAAGTAAAATAGGTTAAAATTAGACATACAGGTGATGTTTTCTAATTGTACCACGTTTTGAGAAAAACTAAATACTATATTTCGGCAGAGAAATTCAATAATCTTTTAAAAAAACTTGTTTTTGAAGCATGCATCAGGTATATTTCAATGCACACAGTGTATTTATGTTGTTAAATATTTTATCCACCTTGATGGCCTGTAAGCGTAATAAAAAAAATCATTTTAAAATACCATTTTACTAGTTATTTCTAAATGTGAATTTTAATGCATATTTGTAATATTTGTCCTGACATATGCTGAAAACAGCTCTGTTTTCTGAATAATCTTTGACAAATGATGTAAAAATGTATGTAAAACAATCATTTTACACTAAACTAGATGATTATATTTTATTCCACTTTTTTATGAATATATTTATATTATCATAAAAAAATACTAGTTACACCAATTGACACAGACCGGCTACATCACATTGACATTTTTGCAATTATCCCCCAAATATTCTTTCAAATGAAATAAAGTCAGAAATTTTAGACTTGGTGCTCAAAAAAGAGAATGTATGCAAGTAATCTGCAAATTTATTTTGAAATTTTAACCCTTTTACATTTAATTGAACCATACGGACAAAAAATAATTAACGTCACGTCATTGACCCATTAACTTTCTCAGCAACGGCTACATGACTACCGACGTTGTCTGTGCATAATCCATGGCCATAAAAACAACTTAATTCCATGACAGAACATTAACCTGTAGCCACTCAACAGTTGGCAACAGCTAAATCAATATAATGCCCCGCTGCAGGCCAAGTATTGACATGGCAGACAGACAGCTGATATAGCACAAAGTCAAGTGTCCAAAAAAGATTCAGCACGATCGATGGATTATAAATGTAGCCGTAAGAAATTGCACTAATACTAACGCTAGGATTTCACTGTGGCAGGTGATTGGACAATGTCTTCAGCAAGAGACCATGGGGAAAATCAGGGTGATGCTGTTAAAGAATATTTAAAGTTGATAATTCATTCTTTAAATGATAACATTAGCTTGTTTTTTCAACCAGGTATAACCAGGGCTCAAACTGGTTAGAATTTTTAAATTGGTGGAATTGAAAAGGAATTACATTTAAACAACTTAATAGCATTTAAAAAAAATTCCCCTTTATGATTTTTTTATTGCTATTATTTTATTCCAACTATTATTGTATAATGCATCATCACGCTTGTCACATGACACTTTACATCCACAATTGCACTGTATTTTTTCCTCTTATTTAAAATATCCATTAAATAAATATTAATTTAGTAATTTTCACAGACTATGAAAATTTAACCTGAGGAAATTTTTTTTGTTTAAAGTTTGTGACGTAAGTACTCAAGATAACATACTTGCCTGGGTTATTTTTGACCCATGTTGTTTTAAATATTGAACAAAACCATAGACTGTAAAAAAAGATGAACATAGTGTCCGTGACGTCACCCATAGGTTTCTAAGGGTCGTTTTTACAGCCAATAGTAGGCGGTGCCTGCCGTCGCCATCTTGTCTGTGCGTAACCGCACATCACTTGCGGATATCCGAAAATGAGTAAAGAGACGGGATGTAAGTGAAGCTGAGGTGGCTGGTTGCTGAAACCACCCCCGCCTAGCTCGACTCTGGTGACAGCAGTGGGAGTTCACCTGTCACTCAAATGGCCACGCCCTTAAAGGAATATTCCATTTTCTTAAAAGAAAAATCCAGATAATTTACTCACCACCATGTCATCCAAAATGTTGATGTCTTTCTTTGTTCAGTAGAGAAGAAATTATGTTTTTTGAGGAAAACATTGCAGGATCTTTCCCACTTCAATGGACCTCAATAGAGCCCAACATTTAATTCTTAACTCAAAACTTAACAGTTTTTTTCAACGGAGTTTCAAAGGACTATAAACGATCCCAAACGAGGCATAAGGGTCCTATCTAGCGAAACGACCGTCATTCTTGACAAGAAAAACAAAAATTATCCACCTTCAAACCACAACTTCTTGTCTAGATCCGGTCGTGATGCGTCAGCATGACCCCACGCAATACGTCATGACGTCAAGAGGTCACAGAAGACGAACGCGAAACTCCGCCCCAGTGTTTACAAATGTGTTGAAAGAGGACCGTTCCTACGTTGTTGTATGCCAACTGATACTAATTAATGTCTTTGTGTCAGTTTATCGTTTACAATGGTCCGCAAATTTGCGTTTTATATATGTAACACGTGACCTCCCTACGTCACTACGCATTTACGTTAGGTCGCACTGGACCGGACCTAGACGAGAAGTTGTCCAAGTGGATATTTTTTATTTTTCTTGTAAAAAATGACAATCGTTTCGCTAGATAAAGACCCTTATGCCTTGTTTGGGATCGTTGATAGTCCTTTGAAACTCTGTTGAAAAAAACTGTTAAGTGTTGAGTTAAGTATTAAATGTTGGGCTCTATTAAAGTCCATTAAAATGAGAAAAATCCTGCAATGTTTTCCTCAAAAAACATAATTTCTTATCGACTGAACAAAGAAAGACATCAACATTTTGGATGACATGGTGGTGAGTAAATTATCTGGATTTTTCTTTTAAGAAAATGGAATATTCCTTTAAGTATGCAGAACTTTAAGGCTTAATATAATTTAAACGGATGAGTTACAAAAGAATTCCACCCCCTTGCAGTTGTCATGAAGGGCAAAATTAACTATACAGACCAAAAACTATTTTTGAACCAGGCTGTAAACATATTTTTTCTACTCAAAAGTTAGGCATTTTAACATGGAGGTCAATGTGAATTGACTCCCTTTTGGAGCCTCAAGTGGCCAGTCGATGAATTGCAGTTTAAGTCACTTCGGTATTGACTTCATCAGTAAGATCGAAAGGTTGCCCCTGGGACAAAATACATGCTGGGTTAAAAATTACCCAATGTTGGGTTGTTGTTATGCAACCATGGGTTATAACAACCCAGCAGTTGGGTTAAACAAACCAGCACTGGGTCAATTTTAACCCAGCGCTGTGTTCTGAACTTCTGTCAAATATTTGCCCCACATGGGTCAAAAATAACCCAAAGTGTTGGTATTACACTGTAATGTATTGTTTAATATACATACTGTATACATATAGTATGTCAATAATAGTTTAAAACGTAACCAACTTTTTAGGTGAATTGTTTCACTCGAAAAATGTGTTTGGGCTTTCCTTCTTTAAAAAAATAATATTTTGATATTATACACTATATCCTGTCCATAAATCTTATCTAAACTAAAAAAAAAAGAAATACACTTATGATGAGTCCTCAATATAATATAAATAAATCAAAAACTTAAATTTCATACTAGACTTATATATAATTACTTGTTATAAATAAAGTCTAGTTATAATTACTTGGTTCTAATTATACCAGAATACAGCACCTGACACCTGACTTAACTTGCTCTTTTAATAATTACCCCCATAAATTAAAGAAAAAGTTTTGTTTAAATATAAAGTTTGAAAAATTAAAGTAAAAATTTACAATTTGCGAAATGATAAATCTGTGTCAGCCATTAGGAGGCTGGGGTCATAACTCAAGAGGGCTGAGGACACGTGGAAAATTAATTACAAGCTGATTAACTGCAAACTGACGTCACGCGTTCACCACTGCGGCCGACCTCTGGAGGTCAAGAAAAACTGAAAGGACTGCCAAGAGAATAGAAGCGCAACTCTAAATTACTCGGGAAGAAAAGCGGGGTTCTGATAAAGGGCCTATCCTGGCTGACGTTCATTAATTGCTACCAAAATAATTAATTTGCCTATTAGGCAGGCATCTATCTGCCGCTCTGTGGGTGAAGCTGAACTCCTCAGTGGGTTCTGGATTCTTTCCCCTGTGGTGTTTCTGCTATCGGGGGGGCGGGCTGGCTCTGTTCACACTGGTTTGGAACAGAATCTCAAAGTGAAGCCTTTAATTTGGCCACGGTGCATTCGTGAGCATCTGCGGAGAAAGCAGGAAACTATCCTTGTGTCAAACACGAGAACGCCATGAATCAAAGAAGTTGCTTCTATTGGCGGTGCGTGAGGAATCTATTTGAGAATCCATGCAATGGTCTGATCACTGATAGATGATCTCACATGAAGACAGATAAACTTTATATGCTGAAATTGAACTCAGGAATCAGTGGCAAGTTCATGTAGACATTTAATGTGAGCAGTAAGGAAGAATGGGGCTAGTTGTCACATGGGGAAGCTGTTACAACACTATATCTCAGTAATTACTGTATAAGGTTTGGAGGCAACGGTCCTAAGAGACAAATATGTTGTAGTAGCGGTTTATGTTGATATTAAACACCTTTCCCAAAATCCTATTATTTTTTTAGTAACACTTTACTTGAAGGGGTGTGCATAAGACTGACATGACACGTTCATAATCATGACATGACACATGTTTATGACAACTGTCATCATTCTTCAATTATGTAATTTTTAATGCAAATGTGTCATAAACATGACATAGCAGAATAATGATCAAACTTATGAAACTACCTAGCTTTATGGGTTAACATTACATTAAAGTGTCATTTAAATGTCATTAAGTGTTAATACTCTGTGAAATAGTTTTATAACAGCATCATGAATATTTTTCTTGACCTCAACTACAGTGGTACAAACTGAACTTGTCATTAAAATGTCATTAAGTGTTAATACTTTGTCAAATGTTTGATTTTAAATACCTTAACAAAATGCAACAGACACGTCAAAAAATTTTACTTAACTTAATGTATGTGCACAATACATAAAAAAACTAACAGAACTTGTTCTTCTCTCACACAGAGGGTTCTGAAATTTTCTGACATAGAAGAAAAAATAACAAAACATTTAATTAATTTAATTAATTCATTTCATGTAATTAACTTTTTTCCCAACGCTGCATGGCTTAACCTATTATTGTACTGTTTTTATTTATTTTTAGGTGAATCGGTCTCCAAATTAAATAAAATACAATTTAATCAATTTTAATTATTATTATTAATATTACTATTATTATTATTATTGAATGATTGATTTTATTTCTTAAACACCTGGAGGAAACTTAAAAAAAACATTATGAACTGAAGAATATTCATGATGTTTTGTAACGAGGTGTGCTTTAAAGAAAGCGATGAAGATGTGAATCCATGTGCAAAAGGTGTTTATTTAGTAAAATCCCAAAAGGGCCAGCAAACAAATCCAACAAGGGTAGATCCAAATCATAAATCCAAAGACAGGCAATAGTTCAAGGCAGGCGGCAAAACAGGCAATATCCAAATACAGGCTAGGGTTCAGGGCAGGCAGAGTAACAATCAAAATCCAAGTACAGGCACAGGTCAAAAACAGGAACAGATACAGATAACAGGCTTACAAATAACAGAAACAGAATCAGACAGGTAACAGGATCAGGTAACAGGCTGGCTTACTATGTGTAATATTCAGCCAGGAGCAGGTGAACAGGATGTGACTTATGTACAAGAACAAACAGGAAGTGTGAAGTGAAACATGGCAGGATGTATATCAAAATAAAAGCCAGAACAGAACAGGATGTCAAAATAAAAGTCCAAAATACAAAAATACACAGAATACAAGAAAACACAGAACAAAACCATTACAGAACCCCCCCTCTAAAGGGCGACTCCCGGAGCCCAACATACAAATTACAAAGTCCAATAGAGGGTGGGCGGGCGGGCCAGGACCTCTTGGCAAAGGCAGGGCAGTTCAGGGGAGGTCCTGGGTCATATGGCCAGGATGGTCCAGGAACATGAGGCAGATGCGGGCCTGGGTCATGGGGCAGATGCGGGCCTGGGTCATGGGGCAGGCTAGGACCTGGGTCATGGGGCAGGCTAGGACCTGGGTCATGGGGCAGGCTAGGACCTGGGTCATGGGGCAGGCTAGGACCTGGGTCATGGGGCAGGCTAGGACCTGGGTCATGGGGCAGGCTAGGACCTGGGTCATGGGGCAGGCTAGGACCTGGGTCATGGGGCAGGCTAGGACCTGGGTCATGGGGCGGGCTTGGACCTGGGTCATGGGGCGGACATGGAGCTAGATCATGAGGCAGGAATAGACCTGGAACACAGGGAGAGGAAGGGTCCGAGCACACTTCGGCCTCCGCCTTGGTGTCCTCTGCCTCCTCCCTGTGTCCGGGTACTACCCCCCCCCCAAAAAAAACTTGGGAAAGCTCCCAAAGCCCAGGGTGGCGATGTCCCAGGTGGTGGACCAGATGAATCAGACAAGACAGGTGAATCGGGCAGGACAGACGAATCAGATGAGTCGGGCAGGACAGACGAATCAGATGAGTCGGGCAGGACAGACGAATCAGATGAGTCGGGCAGGACAGACGAATCAGATGAGTCGGGCAGGACAGACGAATCAGATGAGTCGGGCAGGACAGACGAATCAGATGAGTCGGGCAGGACAGACGAATCAGATGAGTCGGGCAGGACAGACGAATCAGATGAATCAGATGGATTAGATGAATCAGAAGAATCAGAGGAGTCGGGCGGATTAGGTGAATCAGGCAGATCAGGTGAATCAGGCGAATCAGGCGAATCAGGCAGATCAGGCAGATCAGGCAGATCAGATGAGTCGAGCAGAACAGATGAGTCGGGCAGATCAGATGAGACGGGCAGATCAGATGAGACGGGCAGATCAGATGAGACGGGCAGATCAGATGAGACGGGCAGATCAGATGAGACGGGCAGATCAGATGAGACGGGCAGATCAGATGAGACGGGCAGATCAGATGAGACGGGCAGATCAGATGAGACGGGCAGATCAGATGAGACGGGCAGATCAGATGAATCGGATGAATCAGATGAGTCGGATGAATCAGATGAGTCGGATGAATCAGATGCAGGGCCTTGAGGAACCTCGGGAATAACAGAGCAGAAGGCAGACCAGACGCACCACAGGGCTATGGCAAATTCAGGTAGTATATATTCAAGAAGACATACCTCAGCGGTAGCTGGTTCAGGCATGGCGGCCATTTTGATGGCAGGTGCAGGGTGAATGATAGCCCTCCTAAGTGCTGGTGTGGTGGTGACGACGGCCCTCTGAAGCTCAGGTGCAGGAATGGTTGTAGCTCTCTCGAGAACAGGTGCAGAGACAGGCAGGATGGCGGCCATTTTGGGAACGGGCAGGATGGCGGCCATTTTAGGGACAGGCAGGATGGCGGCCATTTTGGGAGCAAGCATGGTGGCGGCCATTTTATGATCAGGCATGACATATTCAGGTTTGGGCAGAACCGGCATGAAATGGCTTGATGGGTTGTGTAAATTCACTGGAGGTGTATCCGCAACACCCACAGTAAATGGTGAGCCACACAGTAACAAAGCAAAGTCAATATAACTCTCCAGGGACCAGGCAGACATATCACGTGGCATACACAGACGCAACCACTCATCAAGAGCATTATAAAAAATGGGTTTTAAAGTGTCCTCGTCAAAATGTACCTGATTACTCAAGTCCAAAAAATCACTCACATATTCCTCAATGGGACGGTGGTTCTGGCGTAGTGCAAGCAGGGCAAAAATGGGTTTCATGGTGCTGGTGGGAGATTACAAACCTTCGCGGGATTCCGGGTTAGGGCTGATTATTCTGTAACGTGGGTGGCTTTAAAGAAAGCGTGTGAGACGTGAATCCATGTGCAAAAGGTGTTTATTTAGTAAAATCCCAAAAGGGCCAGCAAACAAATCCAACAAGGGTAGATCCAAATCATAAATCCAAAGACAGGCAATAGTTCAAGGCAGGCGGCAAAACAGGCAATATCCAAATACAGGCTAGGGTTCAGGGCAGGCAGAGTAACAATCAAAATCCAAGTACAGGCACAGGTCAAAAACAGGAACAGATACAGATAACAGGCTTACAAATAACAGAAACAGAATCAGACAGGTAACAGGATCAGGTAACAGGCTGGCTTACTATGTGTAATATTCAGCCAGGAGCAGGTGAACAGGATGTGACTTATGTACAAGAACAAACAGGAAGTGTGAAGTGAAACATGGCAGGATGTATATCAAAATAAAAGCCAGAACAGAACAGGATGTCAAAATAAAAGTCCAAAATACAAAAATACACAGAATACAAGAAAACACAGAACAAAACCATTACATGTTTG
The DNA here is from genome assembly GCF_027580225.2 of Misgurnus anguillicaudatus. NCBI lineage: Eukaryota > Metazoa > Chordata > Actinopteri > Cypriniformes > Cobitidae > Misgurnus > Misgurnus anguillicaudatus. The sequence continues at coordinate 28,696,673 of NC_073343.2, read as the reverse complement.
TTATAAAACTATATGACAGAGTATTAACACTTAATGACATTTTAATGACAAATTATATTTGTACCACTGTAGTTGAGGTCAAGAAAAATATTAATGACACTGTTTTAAAACTATATGACTTAATCGCATTTTAAGGACAAATTAAATTTGTATCACTGGTAAAATGTGGTCAAGTTGTCATAACAAAGACATCTCAATCAATGTCATTTTTGCATTAAAAATGACATAATTAAACAAAGACACTTAATGACAGTTGTCATAAATGTGCATAAAATCTCCTTCATGGTCATGAAACGTGTCATGTCATGATTATAAAGGTGTCATATCTGTCTTATGAACAACCCTTCAAGTAAAGTGTTACCATTTTTTTTAATAATTCCTGTTATACAGGTAAACAAAATGAAGGGAATAGAGCCGCATTGTTTTAGGTTAGGGGCAAGTTGTCACATATTACATTTTAGACATTAGCACCACTAATTAATTAAAATATCAATTGTACAAAATATATTGTACAGGTATGTTACATTTTATATTTCTATTTCATGAATTAAAATAAAAAAGCCCATAAAAGGCTGTCAGATTCTAATGTAACAACTTGCCCCGCTGCATAATAAACTGAATTGTCTTACCTTGGCAATGCTGGTGGAAATGTTTAATAATGTTTTAGTAGCCAAGAATTTTATTTATGTGCCAGTACAGAAGCTAACCTTAAAATTCCCCCTTTAGCGAGCATGCACATCAAAGCTTTTACGCCGGCGGCCGACGTATGTTTTCAATATCGCAACAACCAACCAGCACTTCGTACAACGACTGATAAACAAAGGAGAGGTATCACAGCAAGCTGAAGAAAGCTGTCAGTCCACTGAAAAAAAGTTGGTATTCGGTGTCCGCCTGCCGTTTTCAGCCACGTTTAAAAGCTTTGGTGTGCATGACCCCTTACTGTACAGTGTGACAACCAGCACTGACCTCCGCCTATATTATCTGATATATAAATAAAAGATTATGTTTTGCTGTTTTAAAAAAGTGTGTTAATAGAAATGCACATGAAACTTCTTAATTTTATAGACCTTTAAGGTAGTCATTCGTGTGGCTGCTTTTTCATAAAACCATTACTGATTCTTCTTTGCACATGGTTGAATTACTTCCTTCACAAAACATATAACAGCATACCAAATTGCAAGTACATTACCGTAACTGTAAGAGCAGTAACAGTTGTGGAGTTGAACGTCGGGTCCTTGGCTATTTTCTGATACAGCACTTTGTACTTCGAGATCACGCCGTTTGGCCTGCTAGGCTCGGTCCAGTTCAGCAGAACAGAATAAGCACCGCATGGACGGGCCGTGGGTGGATCCATGCCCTGTGGTTGTGCCTCTAGAGTACGGACAGAGGTCCATGAGCTGGAGGCGGAGCCTATAGAGTTGTGGGCGGTGACTCTGTATTCATATTCTCTGAATGGTAAAAGGGAGTCGGAGGCATCGGTGAAATTAAGGGGACCTTCGGTCCAGATGAAAACTAGCAGCTCTTCCTGAGTTCCTATTGGCCGTCTGGAGGGGAAGAAGACAGGAAAAAATAACATTTATCGTCAAATGTAAGATAGCTAGAACTTGCAACATAAAAGACTTAAAGGGGACATATCGTAAAAATCTAACTTTTCAATCATGTTTAACTCTTTCACCGCCAGCATTTTAAAAAAAAGTTGCCAGCCAGCGCCAGCATTTTTCATGATTTTCACCAAAGTTTAATGCCTTGCAGAAAATGTTCTTCTTTAAATATATAAACATACAAAATACCAAATGAAAGAACAGACCCTCTGCTTTCAAACAAAAAAAAAACGTTTCATCCTACCTTATGTGGTTCTTTTGTAATCAGCTTTTGAATATGGGTAGGTTTCTGCAAAAACATTTTGAGCAAAAAGCAGAGATAATTCCATTTTTGTGAAGATCTTTTCATAGAGATCCCATTCAGAGCGAACTTTAAAACAGACACGGACATGCAGCAGCTTGCCATAGGGCAATACTTCCGGTTTTAAAAAGTTGCGGAAGGGCGCCACCTAGTGGATAATAGCGGTATTGCGGAAAGACGGAAAATCTCGTCATTGGCGGTGAAAGAGTTAAGTGCTATAATTGGGTCGGCAATGCTTCTATTAACCTAGCAAATGTGAAAAAGATCAACCCAGCAACTTAGTTTTGGTAAACTATTCTCTGCAAGCATGTGAAAAAATAGGTAACTGAAATTTGGCTCCCCTTGTGATGTCATAAAGGGATAATACCGCCCCATAACCTGCACTATCCAACCACATCACTGCCATTTAGTGCAGAGATCAGCTCATTTGCATTTGTAAGGACACACCCAAACATGGCACATTTTTGCTTACACCTACAAAGTGGCAATTTTAACATTTTATAATAAATTATCTATGTGGTATATTGAGCTAAAACTTCACATATGCACTCTGAAAAAAATGAAAGTACAGCTGCAGTTAAAAACTAGGCCCAAATATAAACAAACAATCCAGTGGGGCTGGCAGAGAAGAGGCAGAAGAACACACAGAGGAGGTAAGGGGCAGGGGCAGAGTGCTGGGCTTCGTTCAAGCTTCGTTAATTCCATCACATTAGAGCCCTGGCTTCCATGCTGTTGGAGAAAATGACATTCAGAGCCTCTAATGTGGCCCCTGCCGGCCCCACTCGCACCGCAACGGCCTAATCTCACCCAGCGCATTAAAATAAAACCAAACAGAGGCTGGCGGGGGACAGGAACGTCTCACACCACGGAGCTAAACTACAGCACACAGCTGGGAACAGCAGTCTGTTCGGCACACTACATCTGCAAAACAATGAACTTCAGGAAGTAAACGTAATAACACATTTTATTTTCATACATTGTCTTAAAGCCACAAAATGTACGGTTTTCGCATTTAAATATCCAATACTACTAGCACAAGTGTATTTACAGTACAGTATATGCCATGTGCCCATTATAGCTTTGACTTTTACTAGAAATCCTATCAGGGGCGGAGTGGGACCAAAAAAATCTTCCGGGAAATTTCGTATACCACCGGCCCTCCGTGGTAAAAAAAAAAAGGTCTTGTATTTTTGTAGTAAAACTAGGGTATACAAATCGTAATCAATCTGCAAAAAAACAACATTTTCATAATAACAATTAAATCATTAAATCATGGATAATTTTCCTAAATGGGTAACTATACAAAATTATACCTGTTTGAAAGACGGAGATGCGCACCTGTCAATCAGCTATTACATAACAGAGCCAGGCCAGAGATGAACGTGTTCATAAAGGTGAGTAATATGGAATAATGTGTGCATCTTTGAATAACTGTAAGAATTTTTCCTTCAAATATCATTTTTGTCATATAAAGTTTTGATAGATAATAATGTTTTTTCCACTATTGCTCATTTATTTTAACGTGTTTGGCGCATTTACCTCAGAGTTTATTTCAGTTATTTTGCTGTTTTTCCGGTAATAATAATACAATTTACATGCCAATCCTGCTTCCTTGTCTTTTTATTAATTTCATTATGCTGTTATTTTAAGTTATTTTAAGTTTATTGCCATATAAGACGTTCACTGTATAAACTAATATTCAAATCATATGCGGAATAATGTGTGCATCTTTGAATAACTGTAAGAATACAGTTCCTTTGAAAATAATTTTTGTAAAAGTTTTGAGAAATAATAATGTTGTGAGGATATTTATTGCCATATTGCAGTTGAATACTCTCATTTATAATATGAAAATCACATAGTAGGAAATATATAATGTGATACTGCAAAGTTACCCTTCTTATTTTTATTTATTATATAGCCATATGGAGACAAACCTTTGCAAATGTGCTGATTTGATCCATTCATGTACTGACCACCAAGCTAGAGATTTTAAACATCCTTAATCCACACTTACTATCAAATAGCCTTTCCCTTGATGGATCAATCCGACCACATATATACTGCAATAAACAGGCATTCTGCGGCACTGCTTTTTACATCAAAGGCCAACAGGCTTTGCCATTTGGGGAGGGGCCGTTCACTGATCCCCCATATTTTTAAAAATCCTAAACATGGTTGGACCTGCCGAACAGGTTGAGCACTTTTATGTTAAGCAAAGAGGCTGCACAGTTTGACCAGCGGGAAGCGGCCGCACAACACGCCGCCAGACGGGGTTGCTATATAACTCACAATGTATAACTATTATCAGACCGGCCCACCGGGAAATGTCCCGACTCTCCCGATGGCCACTCCATCACTGAATCCTATATATGTTCGACTTCATGTATCACTGCGCAGAGCACATGGCGATCCATAAGTAGTACTAATCGAGTAGCTCTTGCATGATGTCACACTCAGATTGCCCTGCGCAACACCACCTGCGGAAGTAGATACTATTGTCTACCACAATGGTTCCCAATAGTGATGCGTGGGTCTAGGTTTTTTCCAACCGGGTCCCGCTTTTATGAAATTATTTGGCCCGCCCCAGCACCACTGAATAGATTTTTACAATCCGCCCCACACCCGCAACCATTAAATTAAAAGACATACTACACATGTAATTGAAAACAGGCTTTATTTTAGCCTAAAAGTGCTTGGAAACTGGCAACAACATAAACTTATAAAACCAGCATAGTCATATTAATAACAAGATAGGATAATGGTAAACATTTTCAACATTTACAAAGCGTTTGTATTCATTTGAATAGATGAACTATAAATACCTCTACATTAGATTTAGCAGCTTGACCTTTTTTTAATGAAACCTCGTCTGCAATCTTCACTTTTAGTTCTCCGTTTGTTTTGTTGTTGTGGCTGACAGCGAGAGCTGCTTGGCGCTTTCGTGACGTGAGGTTAGGAACATCACACAAGTTGTTACGTAGGCCTACGTATTGTAACCTTATCAAATAACCTAATAAAATGAAAATATTAGGGCTGTCAAATTTAATGTGTTAATAACACATTAATGCAAATTCATTTTAACGCCACTAATTTTATTAACGGCGATTAACGGAACGCGCAATTTCTGTTTGACCCTTGGTCCAGCCCATACTTGAATGAACAGAGACGCAGGCAAATGTGAACCTGTCTAAATGAGTCGAAGGTTTTCATAGAAATAAGAACATTAAGCAAATCGTCTAGCAAATCCAATGCTCTATGATCGTTGGACATCTGAAATGATCTTTATTTATACATCTGAGAGGTGTAACGTTACCGTCCTCCTAATGCTTAATCTAATACAAAAATGCGTCTCAATTCATTTTGGTTTCACTTTTATGCATGACTTATAAAATAGACTGCAGGACTTGCTTGATGTTAAAAGAGTCATTAAGAGAGATAAAGTTCGGTACCTGATTAATGTTAAAGAGTTATTAAGAGCGACAAGACTCAAAAGCGATCCCCTCACGCTGACTGACTGATATCTGAAGCGCGTGCACACAGACGCGCGAGTGCGCGACCCGGATATATAGACATCTACACAAAATTACAGTTTTAAAAATATCTGTTTTGATAAGAATTCTCGCAGGTAGGATATATAATCTTTTATGTCTTAAGTAAATGTTTGGTTAACTGTTGGGTAAAAATATCTGATGTGTAACATTATATTAGATCACTTAGATTTTAAGCAGTCTGTCTCAATGTCAATCAAACAAAAGAAAAAAAAAGGTTGAACATACATTGATGATGTTTTTGCTTTGTGTGTGCTAAATCTATTAGTTTTACCAGTGATTTTAAGGTATTGATGTTGTAATTTAATGTATGGATGTGGTAATTTTTGTGGTAATTTGACTCTTTCAACTTCAAACAGGTGTAGTTCTGTCATATTTTGTTATTTCAACAAATCATGCATTGTTCTATGTTTTAATAGAGAATGTCAAAATATGAACAACTATTTTTTTAAATTTGCTAATTCCGACTCAACTTGCCAGCACAGGTCACAAATGATGCAGCAGAGAAAGAAAATTCTTCTGAAAGGAAAATTCATATACAAAACAATGGCTGATGATTCTGTTAAAAATGTAAACAGGATGTTGTTGAATTTGCATAAAGCATCTTGTATATATGATTAGAGTTTTAAAAACCTGAAAAGTGTTAAATTAGGGTAAATTTTGAATGGATAAAAATTTGCGATTAATCGCGAGTTAACTCATGAAATCATGCGATTAATCTAGATTAATTTTTTTAATCTATTGACAGCCCTAGAAAATATATATTCCCAAATATTTAATATAGGCTATAGGGAATTGCACACAACAAATGTGTCTTTTTTATTTAGTTTTTAATGACCCGGCCTGCAAATGAAGTGACAATTTCTTTACCCGCCCCAACCCGACCCGCTCGTTAACCAGTTATAAGACGACCCGCACATCACTAGTTCCCAAGGGGTCCGGGCACCCCTTACGGGCATGCCAGAGTTCACGGGGGATCCGATATGCTTTGAGCTCAAATAAAGATGCATAAAATGTTCTACTAATAATTTTATTAAAAAATAGACTGCCGTATATGTACTTGTGGGGGATAAAGGTTGGGAACCACTGAAAATTACAAATAAAAATATAAAATTATTCACTACTAATTTAGCACCTGTACATCTCACTAGTCACATCATACATGCTTTAACCCTTAAATGCATTAATGTTATGCAAATCAATTTTACATATTTAAGTCTTTAGCAACACTTCATTAACAAATGAATAAAAAGACGGCGAAATGATAAAATAAAACGAACCCAGTCTCACAGAGTTGCGTATAAATAGCATGAAGTGTAAAAATCGTGCAATACATACGCCAAATTCCACTTTGGTGCGCATATGATACGCCAGTCATTCCCATTCACTTAAACGGTGCATTTTTTTTTTGTCGTTTTATTTATTGGTTTCTCAATTTTTTTCTGTTTTTTTTAACCATTTTCGCTTGGGTTTAGGGTTAGAACAACTTTTTGTTATATAAAAATGACATCCTAACCCAAACACCAACTCTAACCCCAACTCCAAGCGACCATGGCTTAAATATGGACAAAAACATGGAGAAACCTGTATATTAAATAACCTCATTAAGCAAATCTAAATCTAACCCTAAAGCCAAGCGAAAATGGTTTAAAAAACAGAAAAAAATTGAGAAACCAATAAATAAAACGAAAAAAAAAGATGCGCTGTTTAAGTGAATGGGAAGGACTGGTGTATCATATGCACGCCAAAGTGGAATTTGCCGTATGTATTGCACGATTTTTAAACTTCGTGCTATTTATACGCATCTACATGAGACTGGGTAGGATAAAACATATATTGTGACATTTTGACATTTTGTCAAAATAAAGGGTTAAAGGTAGGGTAACAGATTTGATCCTGAAACATTTTTTGTTATGCTGGTTAAAAGTCTCCTTACATCCTGATAGCAATCACTGTGTTAAGTTGTTTAAATGTATTTGTAGAAATTTATGTCATCTGTGAAAGGCGTAGGACCAAAAAATGTTCAACAAATCATAGATTTCGGTCCGAACGGACGTTTCCATTTTTGTCCCTCATACGTAAGCATAATTTAAATGCCCACCGCGCAGCGAGTCCACGCAGACACCATACGTCATCGGCGCGTTCACGTGCGCTCACCTCCTGCCTGTAAAAAGTGAGAACAGCAAACTTTTCTGCTAAATTGACAACCTACACAGGAGGCACAAAACTAAAAGCATCTTTTATAACAACAACAGCAAAAACTGCCTGGATCAGGAAGAGCAAAAACCCAAATGAACATCGGTAACTTTACTGCTTTACCACGAGATGCAAACAGCTGCAGGACGCAAAGGGTCTGAAAGAGTCGTTGCACAGTTTATTTTGGTAAGGTAGGTACGCGATATGTTTGTATTGAGATGGATTCAGATATTCTACTTTGATGAAACATTGTGTTGCTTATGAAATTTGAGTTCGTTTACGGATTAGCGTAACGATATAGTTACTACGTCTACACAACCGAACGTGTGCTTAAACTAATTCTGATATAAACCAGTTGTTTGGTTATTTTGGCAGTGTTATTCGACTTTGTACTGCAAAGTTGTCTCACTGCTGAATGAGACATGAGATGTGACCGTCTGATCTGTGCGTGTTCATGTGTTTTGGAAGAGGCGTGACTTTGGATGGCGGTTTGACTTGAGGGTGGGATCGGGATTTCATTGCTAGGCGGCTACAGTTAGCATTTTTCAAAATGTGTTACCCTACCTTTAAATTATATTCCCTGCCTTTTCAGCTTTTTTTGTGCCATGAACAGTCATAGTTTAGCTTTTTATATCACATATTACGTCTCTGTGTGCCTAAGAATTAAACTTTTCTTTGCTGCTGTGCCTTTAAGACTTCTGTACCCTATTCACATGTAAATGAGCAACAGTGCTCAAAAGTGCTGTCAGGTCCAGTATTGTTTGCCTTGCCCCATCCTTTAATTAAAGTCAAATACAGTGTTTTATTAGTACATCAAACTGAAAAAAAAGCAGGGGGAGAGCGGGGTAAGTTGTCACACTTTTCACATTGTCTAACATTTACTGAGCACCATACATTACAATTGCATAAATTTCATACCAAATGAAAGAAGTCTTGCGCACATATGTTGAATTCATTACATTTTCACACTTGAAATTTAGAAGCGGGTTTATACCTGAAATTAACCCAATGGTTATGAAACCCTGCTAGCCCTGCTTTTGTGGGGTTAACCACGCATTGCGGTGCCAAACGCATGCGGTGTGAAACGAAGCAGTGTTAAAATGTTATGACCCCAATTAAACACAGCTGAAACAGCTAATCAAGGTGTTTAGGGTTGCTTGATAAAACAGACAGGTGTAGGAGCAGGGTTTCAGACGCCTGACCTAGGGTTTAGGAATGCACAGTGTGAAACGTCATATTATACCCAGGGTTATCTCTTAACCCCTGGTTAAGTACGAACAGTGTGAAACATGAAACAGATAACCCAGGATTCCGCTAACCCGGGGTTTAGAATAACCTGGGGTTAACCTTTTCCAGTGTGAAAAGCATGTGACAACTTACCCCGCTCTCCCCTACTGCTATTTGGAGGCTGCAACAGTCAACTGAGTGAAAACTGTGGCGTATTGTCTCACCAGCAACATGTGAAACTACATAAAAGCAACATGAACACCAGCATTGACTCTCACAGGTAATTCCTAATTTCCCTGTGTTATGCAAGTTATTCAAACTGAAAACAAACATCCCTGAGGAACGAGCACTCGCTTCAAAATCTCTGATAACCTCCAATGAGTTGAATACACACACACAATAGGACATTAAACCGATTACATTTAGCGCAGAGTTGATCGCTGGTATTAAGATGAGCAGATACAATAATACACCAAGTCCTTTAAGCCATGTGTGAATTCTCTGCCACATGAATGTAATGCGGGTTTATCCGCTCCCAAATCAGGGCTGAGATGAAATCCAGTCATGCGTTCGCTGGAATGCCGCGGCATCCTGGGCTATGCTAATGATATTTTCTTAAGATTTATGCGGGCTTAGGCCGATCTGACCTTGCATATGAACGACATTGGTCAACAAGCCAGGATGCCCTTGACTAAAACCTTACCACACACAATCAGGCTCACAAGATGCACCTGCTTTGCCTCCATCCTTGTACCAGACAGAGAATGTCTAGAAGATTTACAATTTAATCTGATCATTGTTTGAAATCCTTTAACACACAACCTGCCTGGTTTAAATTGGTGACGTTTCGAGCATGTTTGGGTGTGCCGACTATAAAGCCAATGATGGCAGTATAATGATAGAGTTAGCATCTCCCCAGTGCACCTTGAAGTACGAAACTGAGCCGAGCATGTCAGCCGGCGCTTTATCCCCTCTGCGCAGGGTGCGAGCATCACGGCATTCGGTTTCATATTGGCCTCGGACGGCAACGAATGTGCCGGGAATAATCAAAGTCAGCAGCGCGATGTCATCTTCCATTTAGAGCTGCCCATCAGGCTCTCTCTCTCTCTCTTTCCTCGCTCAGATAGCACAGTTAGTGATATACAGCTGATATCCACATAAGCACCTTGCACTCTATTTTGCGCTTTCTTGCTGTCAGTCGGACAGGAACTACAGAGGAAATGTTGACAAGCGTAACCAGCAGTGATTGGCCTGTTCACCTCAAGGTCACGACATAATTACTGTTTGTGTTCAGCTACGTTTCCGGACGTCTTTTCAAACATGACCTTACAGGGCCACACATGTTCCCATAACCAAGCTGGTTAACGTCTTCAGCAAAAATATGACAACGTATCTATACTTGAGAGGCATTTTCTTGTGCATCCGCCTTTATTTATAAACACTGAAAATGGAACAATTTTCTAGGATTGATTAATCTCGGCATATGGAGGTTTTTCACTGCTAAAAATACAAGAAAGTTTGGGAACTCCTACAACAAACCACAGATGATGAAAGCCAAGCATTTAGCAATGATGCTGGTAGTGACGAATCTCTCTGACCAATCTGTGATCTGCAATGTATATTGCATATCACATTTTAGTATTGGTACTAGTGGTGTTCTCGAGTCCAAAGAAATGTACCCAACCCAAAATGGCCCGAATCACTTTTTACCCGACATGCATGAATATTTTTTCCAAAAGAAAGACCCGACCTGAGACAAACCTGAGAAAAAGAGACCTGAGTCCGGCAATTTTTTTAACCTGACTGGACCCGTATGCAAATGGTACGGACTTCTGTGCAATCTATATCTTTGCCCTCACCAGTCAGACAGAAAGGAACCCCATTGGCCTTGCATCCAATTTGGCCCGCTGGTCCATTTATTATCCTTTGCTATCTGACGACGACACCCGGGTAACCGCTAAAAGTGTGCATTCAAAATTGATTGACAGGTCTATCTCAACCAAAATTAACCTACCGCCCGGCCACGCGATGTCGCAAGCACTCATGGCAAACAGGGGAGGGGGGTTGGGTAACGACTCAATGCACACATGCGAGATAGTTCGAGTCATCTCGAGGCCATTCGGCAAAAAAAAAAAATTTAATGACCGGAGATGCAATGTTACTATTTTTACACCAAACTTTTAGACCCGAACCTGCTCGGGAATCGGGTCAAACTACAGGTTTTCGGATCTAAGTGGACCCAGTATGACCTCTAAATGGTATGGCTCACTTGGAACCTTAACTGAGGTGGTACTAAAAAAGAACCAGGTACTAGGTACTGTAGTAACTGTACACAGTGGAAAACTCCCCAAAAGTGAGCGGTACGGAGTCTTATTTTGCGGTGTTATTGTGCCATTACATAAGTGTGCAAGTAAGTGTTTTTTACCTGTATATGAAGTATTTAGTAATTAGTCCATTGGGTTTGTGTGGCGGACTCCAGCTTATTTCAATAACAGTTGCACCTATAGCAGTGAGCACCAGGGGATCCTGGGCCAGTGGAGTTGCTTCAGGGGTCCGAACAGACACTCCACGTCCAACACCACAACCATCTGCACAAACATAACGTTAAAAAGAGATAGTTAAGTGTTTCTTCTACATTTTACTATGGTAAACTATGGTAACAACAACAAATTCTTAATTTTACAATCATTCACTGCAAAAAAATTTTTTTATGAAAAAAATTCTTAGTATTTTTGTCTTGTTTTTACTAAAAATATCTAAAAATTCCTAAATTAAGATGCTTTTTCTTGATGAGCAAAACGACCCAAGAAAATAAGTCTAGTTTTTAGACCAAAAAAATAACCAAATTTAGGTGGTTTTGTGCATAAAACAAGCAAAAAAAATTGCCAATGGGGTAAGCTAATTTTCCTTGAATTTAGTGTTTAAGAAAAATGTTCAAGATTTTTTGCTTACCCCATTGGCGGATTTTTTTGCTTGTTTTGTGCACAAAATCGCTTAAATTTGATATTTTTGGTCTTAAGACTAGACTTATTTTCTTGGGTCCTTTTGCTCATCAAGAAAAAGCATCTTAATTTAAGAATTTTTAGATATTTTTAATTAAAACAAGATTTTTTTTCTTGAAAATAATTTTTTGCAGTGTATGGTAAGAACACTTCCCGTTGATGTCTTATCTTAGTTTATTTTCTATATTATTAGTTGTGTAGCTGTCCCTGCTATTACTTATAGTAGGCTACTGTACTGGTTAGGTCACAGCACTGCAAAAATATCTTTCTTAGTAAGTATTTTTGTCTCGTTTTCAGTACAATTATCTAAAAATTCGTAAATCAAGATGTATTTTCTTGATAAGCAAAATGACCTAAGAAAATAAATCTAGTCTAATAGACAAAATATACAACTTAAGTGAATTTGTGCTTAAAACAAGCAAAAAAAAATAATAATAATAATTCTGCCAATGGGGTAAGAAAATGTTTTTTGAACTTTCTTGATGTAAATGTTTCAGAAAAAAGTTTTTTTGCATGCAGATTTTTTGCTTGTTTTAAGCACAAATTCACTTAAAAAATCCCAATAATTTACTCACCCCAATGTATTCTAAAATGTTGATGTCTTTATTGGAACCCAACACTTTACAGTTTAAATGCAGTTTAAAATTGCAGTTTCAACGCAGCTTTAAAGGGCTCTAAATGATCCCAGACGAAGCAAGGGTCTAGCAAAACGACTGTCATTTTAGGCAAGAAAATTAAAAAATATGTAATTTTTAAACACAACTTCTGTGTGACGCACCAGCGCGACCTTACGTAATGCGTCATGACGTCAAAGATCATGCGTGACGTATGCGAAACTACCGCCCCAGTGTTTACAAGTGTGAAGAAGAGGACCAATCTGACGTTGTATGTGGAATGATATTAATTAATGTCCTCATGTTATATTTATTGTTTAAAATGGTCCGCAAATGTGTGTTTCACATATGTAATGCGTGACCTTTCCACGTCATGACGCATTGCGTGAGGTCGCGCTGGCGGTCACATGGATAGTGCAAGACGTGAAGTTGTGGTTTAAAAGTACACATGTTTTTTTTCTTGCCGAAAAAAGACAATCGTTTCGCTAGATAAGACCCTTATGCCTCATTTGGGATCGTTTAGAGGACTTTGAAGCTGCACTGAAACTGTAAACTGTCTATTAAATGAAGAAAAATCCTGGAATGTTTTCCTTAAAAAACTTAATTTCTTCCCAACTGAACAAAGGAAGACATCAACATTTTGGATGATATGGGGGTAAATTATCTGGATTTTTTTTAAGAAAGTGGAGTAATCCTTTCAATTTAATGGTTTTTTTTGTCTAAAACCTAGACTTATTTTCTTAGGTCATTAAGAAAATGCATCTTATTTAAGAATTTTTAGATATTTGTACTGACAAAAATACTAAGTAAGAAAGACATTTTTTTGCATTGAGGTGAGTACCTGGCTGACAGGCCTGCACTTGAATGTAGTATTTGGTGTATGGGTCCAGTCCTTGTATCAGAAGAAAGTTATTTGGGCCAGCCGAGCGAATAAGGGGCCGCTCAGTACCTGCGTTCAGCAGGATGTTATATTCCAAGGGTGCACTTGCATTAAACACACCTAAAGAATACACAAGAAGAAAGTCACTTTTAACAACATAAAAAAATATTCAAAAAGTGTTCCTCCAAATCTGCTTAGCTACAATAAACATTAAACCCCCACACAAGCAGTTCAACCTGTCATTATATGAAGAGTCACGTGTACTCGTAATTCTTTTTTAAGTGCAAACACTGACCGTGTCTGACACGGCTGGAATCTTTGCCCTTGATTCAACATCATTCCGGGCAACCAGACATATTCCCGATTCGTCCGTCCGACCGCTGTCCGAAACGCACGGACACGCGCTCACGGACGCAGTCTCGTGTAATACATTTAAACTAAAGGATGGAGAGTCTTGGCATCTACGGTTTGTTAATATTCCCATCACTAGCGCCTTTCATAATTTACGGCAACTGGAGGCTGATAGGTTATTCAACATTTATGAGACCCGAGATGTATTCAGAACGGGCTGATTATCTTTACAAATGAAAAAGTTAAATTATTCAACTTCCTTCATTGCAGTCTCCCCGAGCAGATGTAGTCTTTTGCCCGAGATACAAAAACCCGCTGGAATTAGATGGCGCTTTGATCAGAGCTTCCTGCCTAAGAAGTTCAATCGCGCAGGTCCCTAAGTTCTATTATTTACAACTAATCACTGACTTTGGAGTTTTTGCACTTTCAACTCAAATGAGAGCCTAATAAGAAATAATGGCACAAAGGGAAGGAAAAGGAACATGCTATCAGATCTGATTCATCAAGCACAGGTGCGCCTTAAACCCGCGCACGGTTCTGCATTCGGACTTAACCAAGCGTGAGATATTGTAGTTTGAGGCCATAGATTTTTTGCTCGCCTCTCTCGGAATGTAAAGTCAATAAGAGATCGGGGCTATGTAAATGTTTTCCGTGGGTATCAGGACTGTTTAAGGGCTCTTATGGGGTAATTGAGGTTGTTTAAGAGGACCCTCTCGCTGGAGAGAGCCGTAATGGGGCAATAATGGCAAAAGATGAAACATCTAAGGCAGACAATCAGGACTGCTTGAATCTAGCCTATGAAATCACTCTTGAGTGTGTGAATACGCACACATACGCGCTTAAGCGCCCGCCCAAACCTTCTCGAAGGAAAACAAATATGTGCATACAGATTTGAAGAGTGCATTCACACATCTGACAGACTAAGTGTCTTGCACACAGACGGGCAGCAGGTGGGCAGGGTGGTTGGTGCGAACGTGCAACAGCGGTCTGGGTGGATAGGAAAGAGTCTATGAACTAATTGGCAGTTTTTTGTGCTTGTTTAAGCACAAATTCACTTAAATTTGAAATGTTTTTGTCGACTTATTTTCTCAGGTCACGAAAACACATATTTGTACTAAAAACAAGAAAAAAAATACTAAGTAAGAAAGTCATTTTTGCAGTGTTCCCATCCATTCCCTTGCGTAGTATAACCCAGTCTCACGAAATTTTGTGATATAATCACAAAACTTTTTGATTCTTTTTTCATGATATTGTCACAAATTTCTGCGTTTTTCCGTCATCGTATCACGAATTTCGGTTTACGTGTCATTGCTAAGTATTGGTTACTCAACTGTTTTGTCCTATTTCCTTACCATTGTCGCTTCGGTTTAGGGTTAGATTTACATAAAATGACATCCTTACCCAAACACAACTCTAACCCTAATGCCGGGCGACAAAGGTAAAAAAAATCTGATATTTGTATTAAAATATTTGTATTTAAAACAAGACAAAAATACTAAGTAAGAAAGTCATATTTTGAAGTGTTCCCATCCATTCCCTTGCGTAGTATAGCCCAGTCTCACGAAATTTCGTGATATAATCACAAAACTTTTTGATTCTTTTTTCGTGATATTGTCACAAATTTCCGTGTTTTTCCGTGACCGTATCACGAATTTCAGTTTTCGTGTCATTGCTACGTATTGGTTACTCAACTGTTTTGTCCTATTTTCTTACCATTGTCGCTTCGGTTTAGGGTTAGATTTACATAAAATGACATCCTTACCCAAACCCAACTCTAACCCTAACGCCAGGCGACAAAGGTAAAAAAATCAGATATTTGTATTAAAATATTTGTATTTAAAACAAGACAAAAATACTATGTAAGAAAGTCATATTTTGCAGTGTTTCCATCCATTCCCTTGCGTAGTACAGCCAGGTCTTACGAAATGTCGTGATATAGATGATTTCAGCAGTAACAACATAAACAAGCGGCTTTCGTGGTCCACACGTAACTTCCGGTAAACTCCGCTAAGAATAAATGACAACAAGTACTTTAAACATAGTTTATTTATATAACAAGCACGTAGATTACAAAGGAAACCAAAACATTTCTTATTTTTAACAAGATATTTGTTCAAGAGTTCAGTTTAGCAACTAGTCAGACAATTAAAAAAAACGAAACCGGAAGTGAAGTTTTGACCAGTCGCGTATTGCATCACAGCACGTGTGTCCAATGAAACCGTCTATAGTCACGTAACTTTTTGATTATTTTTTCGTGATATTGTCACAAATTTCTGCGTTTTTTCATAATCATATCACGAATTTCTGTTTACGTGTCATTGTCACGTATTGGTTATTCAACTGTTTTGTCCTATTTTCTTACCAATGTCGCTTCGGTTTAGGGTTAGATTTACATAAAATGACATCCTTACCCAAACCCAACTCTAACCCTAACGCCAGGCGACAATGGTTTAAAAATCAGAAAATATTAAGAAAATCTGAAAAAATTGTATAAACCAATACTTAAAGTGACATCCTAACGCAAACACACCAAATCTAAGCCTAAACTGAAGCGACAATGGTTTGAAAATAGGAAAAAGGAGTTGAGTAACCAATACGTGACAATGACAAATTCATGATACGATCACGAAAAAAACCAGAAATTCGTGACAATGTCATGAAAAAAGAATAAAAAAGTTACGTGACTATATCACAAAATTTCGTGAGACTGGGTAGCGTAGTACTGGGGGGGGGGATGTGTTGTTAGGGTTCGAAAAAATTCCAGATATACCAATATTGACAGGTATGGGGTTAACACATAAACTCCAAAAAAAAAAAATTCAAGAAAATGTTTCTTAGTATATTTGTCTTGTTTTCTGTAAAAATTTGTAAAAATTCTTAAATTAAGATGCTTTTTCTTGATGAGAAAATGACCAAAGAAAATAAGTCTAGTTTCTAGACCAAAAATATAAAATTTAAGTGATTTTCTGCTTAAAACAAGCAAAAAAATCTGCCTATTGGGTTTTCTCAATTTTTCTTGAATTTAGTGTTTAAGAAAAATTTTCAAGATTTTTTTGCTTACCCCATTGGCAGATTTTTTTTGCTTGTTTTATGCACAAAATCACTTAAATTTGATATGTTTGGTTTAAAAACTAGACTTATTTTCTTGGGTAGTTTTGCTCATCAAGAAAAAGCATCTTAATTTAAGAATTTTTAGATATTTTTACTGAAAACAAGACAAAAATACTACGACAATTTCTTTTTGAAAATCATTTTTTTTGCAGTGTACTAACAAAATGTGTAAATTGAGAGCACTTTGCATAAAAGCATTTGCCAAATGCATAAATGTACAATTTTATGTCATCTTGAATGCACTGTGAGTCGCTTTGGATTAAAACGTTCGCCAAATACAACAAACAAACCTATGTGTGTCATCGTCTGACTAAATACAGAAACCTGCAAGTGATCTGCACAGTGCATAACATCCAATACCTGAACTTCCTCTCAACGGCATCAGATGGAGAACGAGAGAATGAATGAGACAGGATTGGACAGTGATGGGAGAGCACGCACAGGTGAAGGGCGAGCACATCTCACGCTTCTCTCCTTTAAATCACACTAGAGGTAGGAAAAGCTGTCACTTAGATTTCAATGCTAATTGATTGGTGGATGCCATCTACGTCCGGCCCGCACTGATGCATGGACAACGCGACCATGTTGGGCTCCTGGTAAATTACACACAACGCTACTCGTAAATCCCCGCCCGCGTGCCGTCACTCTCCCGGGCCCGAGCGGGGATAAATCAGCCTCCCGTGAGTGCTAAATAGAGAGCCTGCATAGTGCATTAGGTTGTAAACATTACCTGGGGGTGACCAGGCAACAAAGATGGAGCGGGGGCCGTGAAGGCTGACATTATACGGTGGAGGAATCCTTTCTGGGGAAGAGACGGGGGTCTGAATGACGTATCTCTCGCTCAGGCTGCTACCTCCACCTGTGGTGGCCTCCAACTCGTACACGTACCTGTGAAACAAAGACGGATAGGAGATAAATAAGTAAACCGCGAAGCTAAATTATGCTATTAGCTTAAAAGTCTCCTGTCACAGAAGTTAAATTCGCCTCTGTTTCTGCAATTCTCCATTTCAGGTGAGAGTCGATGCCGTGGTTAATTATTCATTGTCCGCGAGAGAGGTGGGTGCATCGATTCTGCCATCAAGCCGTGTCTCTCACAGCAAGTGCGGTTTGGTTTGAGGATTCACGTTGTTCATTGGAGCGTCCCTAAACTGTTATTTAAAAACTCACAAGCAATCCAAATGTTTGAATCTTTTTTTAGTTAATAAAAATTGATGCCATTTACAACTTATATGTAACTCACTTTTTTAAGATAAATATAACTAACACTTAACCTCCACAAAAAAATCCACTTCTTTGAACAAGACATTGTAAAGAATTGCAAAACTGCTAAAGATGCAACTAGAAAGATTGCAAATAATGATCATGTCACTGCCACATTCGAGTTGTATTCAGGTCCAGGTACTCACAACGGATCTAAGTTTGGTCATTTCGTGCGCCATCATTCATCCAATTCATCTTCTGTGCACTTAGAGGACGTGACGTTTAGCGGATTCTGACAGAAAAGCTGTATTTCTGATAAACACATAGTACGTGCTAAGAGATTCATCATCTCATTTTGGTGGCAATTAGCAGCTTTTGCATCTGAGTTTCTCATTTATTATAAATTATAACACAAAACTTTGTAATGATGGTTACGTTACAAAGATATTAATATAATTTTGATTAACATTTTAATTAAACTAAATAGATTTTATCGTGGGAACGTAATGGTCTTCACTTTAAAAATGGCTGGGTTATTTTTGACTCATAATGGGTAAATATTGGACAAAACACATGCTGGGTTAAAAATTACCCAATGTTGGGTTGTTGTTATGCAATCATGGGGTATAATAACCCAGCAGTTGGTTAAAACAACCCAGCATTGGGTAAATTTTTACACAGCGGTAAAAAATAAAAATCTTTACAGTGTTCATTTCAAGTTTACATTTGTGACCCGTGCTGGCAAAATGATTCGGAATGAGCAAATTTTCACAAATAAGTTATTTATATTTTGACATTTTCTATTAAAAAAACTTAAAAATCCCTGCATCCATACCTTAAAATCACTAGTAAAACTAATAGTTTCAGCACACACAGTCAAAAACAATATTATAATAAAAATATTTGTTCAACTTTATTCTTTCTTTTATTGTTTGATTGACATTGAGACATACAGCTTCTTCAAGATCTACCAAATATAATGTTACACATCAGATTTTTTTCTCAACAGTTAACCAAACATTCACATAAGACATAACAGATTATGAGGCCTATTTTAACAATCTAAGCGCATTGTCTAAAGCCCACGGCGCACAGTATAAACAGGCGTGTCTAAAATCCACTTTTGCTAATTTAACGATGGGAAAAATGGTTTGTGTGCCAAGTACACTGTCTAAAAGGGTTGTTCCTATTCTCGTAATGAGTAATGGGTGTGTTTTGGGCATAACGTGCAATAAACCAATGAGAGTCTCAGCTCTCATCCCCTTTAAAAGCCAGTTGCGGTGTCGTCATGCCGATTCCCTATTTAAATAGCGGAATTTGTCAACTAAACGGAGGAAGAAGACCCTCAGTTTAAGATTGATATAAAAAAATTGCGTTGTTTTCATTTGTATTGAAATTGTTATATTTTGTATTAAAACCTTTGAAAATCGTTTTCTTTCAGTCATGGAAGAAAAAATAGTAGGCATTTAATTGCTGTAAATGTATGGATAGCCTACATGATCAGTGTAATCTCAAAGAATAACTTACAAATATGCAAGAAAAGGTTTGTACTCTAAAAATACTTTATTTGTAACAAACACAAGATAATGAATTTACAAACGTGCGGAGAGACGAAACGTTTCAGCACTCGGACAGCGCTGTGAGTGTTTTGAGAAGCATTACTTATATACCGTTTCATCGGACGCATGTGCTGTGACGCGATACACGTCTGGTCCAAACTTTACTTACGGTTTCAGTTTTTTAATGGTCTGACTATTTGCTAAACTGAACTCTTGAACAAATACCTCATCGAAAATAACAAATGTTTTGGTTTCCTAAGTAATCTGCGTGTTTTTTTGCTTATTAAATAAATTCTTAGCGTAGTTTACCGGAAGTTACGTGTTGACCACGGACGCCGCTTGTTTATGTTGATACTGCTGAAACCGTCTATAAAAGGTTCTCATTTCACCATATCCACAGATACAAAGTCATCATATATAATAAATCCGTTGGGTAGCATTAAAAATAAAAATAAAACATTTAAAAATAGATGCAATATTCACATTGTGGTGCATTTTGCCGGGTGTATGATAGGGCCCTAAATCTGCGTGAATTCTTGTCAAAATATTTTTAAAACTTTAATTCTGTGTATATATCGGAGTCGCGCACTTGCGCGTCTGTGTGCATGCAGATCTGTACATCAGCACTAAGAAGATAGTTTTCATGTCTTATGGTTCTTAATACTCTTAATGGCTCTTTTAACATCAATCAGGTGCCAAACTTTATCTCTCTTAATAACTTTTTTAACAAATTTTTTTTTAAAAACATTATCTCATTCCTGCATGTTTTAAAACCGAAACCACCATGTCACGTGCATGTGGATGGACACGCATCTTTGAATAGGTTAAGCATTTTGGCATTGGGATTGCTAGAAGAGGGCTTAATGTACTTATTTTTATGAAAACCTCAATTTCAACCAAAATCGACATTTATGCTTTCTTTTCCCCGTAGCTCAAAATGAGTCTGTTGGCATTCTGACTCATTTTGCAAGCAAGGGTCACCTTTTTATAATTATGTTTGATGCCTAATTTCATTCTTTCAAAAAATTATTTTGCATTCAAACAATATTAGGAAGACACCCGATAATACCACCACGGCCCCCAAGAGTCGTCGAACCCTCTGTTGAAGACCCACGATTTAGAGAATTAACAATGTTATGTGTACTGTATGCATATCAGATTGGATTGATTACTACAAAAAGCAAATGCTCAATTGACTAAGCTTTTAATTTCACTTTTACATTAGACTTGATTCATTGGAAAGTCTCTACTGGATCGATGCGGTGTGATACTATTTAACAGATGACAGTGTTAATGCAATGCTGATCAGCCCCTTCACTGTGATCTTTGAAAGGCGTGACAGATGCTCTGAACGAATATGCATATCAATAGAAAAGTGTGTGTGTGTGTGTGTGTGTGTGTATAAGTGGCTTGATGTGGGTTATAAAAACACTCTGCAGCAGGCTGTTTCTTACATACATGACTTCACAAGATAGATTTGCCTTTTAAACAGAGATGGGTGTCAGTGCAAAGGTCCGAATTAGCAATGTATGTGGGTCATGTTCAACATTAAAGGCTTTTAATTTGCCATAAACTCCATAGCCGGCCATTAATACCTTCGCATTAACTATTGTTCCAACACTATCCCTTTAAAATTGTCACATCAGTCATTATATACCGCGCTCATCATGTGCAATAAAAGCATTAGAGAGGCATATTTATCAGAGAGCGTTTAACACACACATGCATACATGCACACACATACGCGAGAGGTCTCAGCTGCGTAGAAGCAGGCGCCGGGTGAATATGTTGCATACTTTAAGTCGAATAAACACAAAGTGGTGAATCAAAGGTGGTGGCGAGCAGCTAACCTGTTTTCCCAGAGGGAGAAAGGTTAATATTTCACCCGTCAGACAGACTTTCTACGATGGTGAGGTAAGTGACAGCTAATCAACATTGTCATAAATAATCAATGAGCAGGAGTGCAGGCAACCCCCCCCACCTCCAATCCACGGTTAACCGTTTCCACACATCAAACTATAGCTCTTCGGATAATGAAGCACTTGTGTGCCTATGTAACGCTCCTTACTGAGCTAAATTGGAAGAAGAGTGGAAGTGGGAAAAGCACAGAGCAAGGGAATTCCTTTTGGCAGGTCATCTGGAATTATGGCAAATTAAACGCTGTGGCTATCCCAAGGATGGTCTGTATCAAGTTCAAGTATGAATAAAACTGGAGGTCATGTGATCGAATGACCTGTCTAAACTGTCCAATCAGTGGACACAGATAGCATTGACTGCTCAAATCATATAGAAATAGATTTGCATGCTGAAAGGGTTAAATCTCTCTCTGTCTGCCTTTATGTATGTATTAAGAGAATGCACTGAACAATCTCAGAATCACTGATTGTAAAATAATGAAACAAACAGATTTATCCTGTATCTTAAGCAGCTTATGAGACTGAACCATTGCAAATATTTACACAATATGTTGCGCAAACTAACTCATTATCTGGCACACACAATGTGCTTGTGTGCATTTTTGGATTACAGCCCACCAACAGATTTCCCAGATGCCAAGACTGGATATTTTTATGAAAAACAACACATTGAGAATACACTTGGCTTTCTGTGACATAATAAAAGTGCCATATTTAGTTACATAAAAATTTTTATGATTATAAAAAATTAATATTGATATTTTTGATTATTTGATTCTTTTTAGCTTGCTTTGTTTTAGCTTTTGCACCTTACATGGTTAATCTCTCTTAAAAAAGTTTAATTTTATCCCCACTACTGTACATGTCATTGTGTCGTACTTGTTACAGGTTTAAGCATCCTGCCACAAAATTTGTGTTTACGGAAGTGTCTGGAGGTAAAAATATTAAATACGATTTTTTTAATATAAGTTTAAATTTACTTTAATAAATAAAAATAATGCAATATAGTATTATTTTATAAATAAAATTTTAACAAAAAATATTTAACAAAAAATAGGTTTGTTTTGGTTTGCTACATACTCTTGTCACAAATTAATAAATTACAGTAATTACATTATTATTACTGCAAAAAGGTTTTAAAATATGAAAACTACATTCTTAGACCTTACATGGTTAATCTCTCTTAAAAAAGTTTAATTTTATCCATACTACATGCCATTGCGTCGTACTTGTTACACGGTTTAAACATCCCCCCACAAAATTTGTGTTTACGGAAGTGTCTGGAGGTGAAACTATTAAATAAGAAAAAAAATTGTTATAGAAGTTTAAATTTACTGCAATAAATCGAAATAATGCAATATAGTATTATTTTATACATAAAATTATAACAAAAAATAAGTTTGTGTTGGTTTGCTGCATACTCTTGTCACAAATTAATACATTACAGTCATTACATTATTATTACTGCAAAAAGGTTTTGAAATATGAAAACTGCATTCTTAGACCTTACATGGTTAATCTCTCTTAAAAAAAGTTTCATTTTATCCCCAATACATGCCATTGTGTCGTACTTGTTACACGGTTTAAATATCCCCCCACAAAATTTGTGTTGTTAGTTTAATAGTTTCGAAAATGTCTCCCAAAAATATAGCAAAATGGGGTCAAGTAAACCCAAAACAAGCATATTTTTTCCTGGTGTGAGGGGTAAAAGGTGATGTACCCCTCCAAATTAATGTAACTCTGGCATTTTTTGGTCTAGAAGCCTAAGTTTGGTCTTGTTTTAAAGTTTTTTACGGAAGTGTCTGGAGGTGAAAATATTAAATAAGAAAAAATTTGTTATAGCAGTTTAAATTTACTGTAATAAATAAAAATAATGCAATATAGTATTATTACATATAATTATAAAAAAATAGGTTTGTGTTGGTTTGCTGGATACTCTTGTCACAAATTAATAAATTACAATCATTGCATTATTATTACTGCTAAAAGGTTTTGAAATATGAAAACTACATTTTTAGACCTTTTTAACAATATATAGTTTGTCATGATAGATAAAAATGTACATGAAAAATATGTAAGTACACTCGAGTGTCTCGCTCACAGGACAGTATCAGTTAACGGGTTAAGACCTGCTAGCTTGTTCATGCAACCCAGGAACTAGTTCGTTTTTCAAAATTCATCACTTAAAAAAATCAAAAATACAAAAAACGTATGTATGTTCATATTATTATGTTTTATAAGAGCAGTGTTGGGGAAAGTTACTTTTGAAAGTAATGCATTACAATATTAAAGGATAATTTCGGTATTTAACACTTTGAGTCTCATTTCAGGTTTGTTTTGGATGAACTACAGTGATGGACACAGAAATTTTGACAATGGGTCGTGTCTTGACTTTTCGACTCATTTAGAAGCGTCTCTTGACTGCTTCAGAATGGAAGTCAATGACCATGCACAAAATGTCATTAAAACAACACTTAACGTTCATTTTCAAAACTGTACTACTCACCGAGTGGTTTCGTGGTGTTCGTTGATGATTAAAAACAAATATATTGGCGCAATGTATGATTTCAATCCGTGTTATTTGCTATAGTGGAACTATTTTTTCAGATACCTCACAACCGCGTATATACTTCCGCTTTATATTTGAGTCTGAAGCATGAATGAACGTAGTCCAACAAACTGTAATAAAACGGTAGCATACTTTCAAAATCAAGTTTATTTATAACACTTACACCATCCAATATGTTTTTTTCATCGGCAGAACAATAAAGAAGATATTTTGCAGAAACCCCAGTGCTCCGTCATGCAAGTCAACAGATCCGCACACTTTAAGAGCTAAAGCATATATATCCAATACAACAGTAATCCCCCATAACTCCGTGTGACATATTGACGTCTTGTGAAGCAAATCAATCAGTTTTTGCAAGAAACTGAACATTATTTACAACACTATTAGCGTGAATGCCAAAGCAGGAAGCGCGTTTTCCGTTTGAGGCGATCTTCCACTGGTGCCGTTTGGTGGCTGTTAGCTATGGATGTTAGTCTCTCTGCGACACCTATAGAGCGGGAGCGTGAAGCGCACTTCCTGCTTGGCAAAAGCTCTGCATTAACGCTGTAAAATATTTATATATATATATATATTCGAATCTCAAAACTAAAAATCGAATGTCAACCCACGGAACGAATATTCGAATATTCTGGTCCAGCCCTACAAATAATGGAAAAATTTATTCTGAGAGAAACCGAGCGAAAAAACTACAACCACATGTAAACAGACCCTTTTCTGTTTCCTGGCGGCGGAGTGATATATCAGCGAGCAATGAGTCTTCCAAGAGAAGTCAATGGAATTTTACAAAATGCCAAATAAAACACGACAGAAACTTTATTTCGCTACACAACTTGTTTTTAATCATCAACGAACACCACGAACCACTCGGTGAGTAGCACAGTTTTGAAAATGAATGTTAAGTGTTGTTTTAATGACATGTTTGTGCATGGCCATTGACTTCCATTCTAAAGCAGTCAAGAGACGCTTCTAAACGAGTCAAAAACTCAAGACACAACCCATTGTCAAAATTTTTGTGTCCATCACTGTAGTTCATCCAAAACAAACCTGAAATGAGACTCAAAGTGTTAAATACCGGAATTATCCTTTAAGTTACTATAAGAGCATATTCAAATATGGCCACTTCTCAAAGTTAAACATGGTAAGAAGTACACTTGCATAAGAGCGTCTTCTGTCTCCATCAACAGCAGAAAAGTTCCCAGTCACTGTGCTATCCCGAATCACGAGGGAACTCGATCAATGCGACTCTTTGAGCCAATTCTACATCTCATTGGCTGGTTTCCCTGCTCACTGTTCTTTAAAACTTTTAATGATTTGGTATAAGAGCAGGTCTGTTTCCAAAGAGCTCTGTTATTGTAGAGTCCCTGGATTCTTTAAGACACACATAGGATTAGATGTCATCGATCATCAAGTGCTAATGGCTTGTTAAAGATGGCTGATAGATAGAACCTGGTGTTGGGCTGAAGGCCAGCATCTGTGTAGCTCATCTCTTCTCCGCCACCGCTGAAGACGACCTCACCGTCGCGCAGCAGCCGATACCGGGAAAGCAGGCCATTGGGTTTGAGCGGATGGCTCCAATATAGCTCCACTGCTGTGGAGTTCACCTGTATATGCCTGGGAATTGTCCACACATCTAGGACCATCAGAGATTAAGAAACAGTTAATACACAGTATACCACGGGGCTGGGGATTGCTTCATTCTGACTGGCTGAGAAATGTTCCACGGGTGTTGATTATTTTTCAATAACCGCATACCTAACCTTAAAAATCTCTTAAAAATAGGCACCAGAGCAATATTTTTGGTAACCGTGGTATAAGCGGAATAATTGACTCCGGTCCTTTGAATTATTCAAAAATAAGGCACACCTGCGGTGTGCATTATTTTCTTATAATTCAACGGCCCATCGTCAATTACTCCTTACGTATACTACGGGTCTGTTGAATGCTTTATTCTGATTGGGTGAGAAATTTTTCATGGGTATGCATTATTTACCGATAAACGCACGCCTAACCTGTCAAATGCCTTAAATAACCACCAGGGTAATGTCTGTGGTAACCGTGGTATAAGTGGAATAATTGACTCCGGTCCTTTTAACTCTTTCGCCGCCATTGACGAGATATCTCGTCAATCAAAAGAAAACGCTTTCCTGCCAATCACGAGTATTTCCGGCTTTCCACAATGCCGCTATTATCCACCAGGTGGCGCCCTTCCGCAACTTTTTAAAACCGGAAGTATTGCCCTATGGCAAGCGGCTGCATGCGCGTGTCTGTTTTAAAGATCGCTCTGAATGGGATCTCTATGAAAAGTCCGTCACAAAAATGGAATTATCTCTGCTTTTTGCTGAAAATTTGGAAAATTTTGCAGAAACCTACCCATATTCAAAAGCTGATTACAAAAGAATTACTGAAGGTAGGATGAAACGGTTTTTTGTTGTTGTTTGAAAGCAGAGGGTCTGTTCTTTCATTTGGTTTATTGTATGTTTATATATTTAAAAAAAAACATTTTCTGGAAGGCATTAAACTTTTGTGAAAATCACGAAAAACGCTGGCGCTGGCTGGCAACTTTTTTTTAAAAATGCTGGCGGCGAAAGAGTTAATTATTTGACAATTATGCACACCTATAGGTAACGGCACTCCAACTTGTGCTGCATTTCCACCTTGGGTGTGCATTATTTTTAAATAATTCAACGGCTCATCGTCAATTATTCCTTACATATTGTGAAAAAGTCTTAGGCCACCACTAGTTTTAATGACCATACATATTTATTTTTCGCTCTCTTTAGTAAGATACAAAGAAAAAATACAGGAAAAATTTAACAAAAATATTTCCTGTATTTTCTATTTGTTTCTTAATAAAATAGATTGAAAATAAATATGGATGAACATTAAAACTTCTAAAACAACAAGTCTGGTGGTCTAAGACTTTTGCACAGTACTGTATATATAGAAAAAATAGTTTCCAAGTGTATGTATGAGCATTAATGAGTCTATATAAGTGTGTGCATTAACCTGCTGGTGCATCTTCCAGCGTCTGACCTATAGATGGCTGACTTGCACCACAACCGGCTGCAGTGCATGCAACAAGAATGAAGCTGTAGTTGGTGTGAGGCTGAAGACCTGCAAAAACATAAATAAAGGATAAACACACTGCCTTTAACATGCACACTACATCATATAAATACATACACTTTTTGTGAATGCCAAAAATAGCAATATAGAAATGCACTGGTACTTGAAATGACTGTGGCTGATTTAAACCAATATATGAACTCTTAGTGATGTTTCTCACATGATACCAACAAATATTAAAGATTTCTTTAGGATTTTTAAAGTATCTAATTATTTACAGTAATGAACAACACAAAACATTTATAAATCATAGGCCAATAAAGTAAACAGCAGACATGGAAGAAGATATTTTTATTATTATTATAAAATTTTTATACACCTACCAACTGATAACAATAGTAGTAACAATTATAAAAGAAATATTGTTTATGAATAATTTAAAGTGCAACATTAATTTACAGTATTTGATAAAAACACTATACATATACAGATATAAAGATCTGCTTCTTATCCTGTATAAACTTTAAATCTCAATCTAATCCTGAACTCCGTGCACCCCAAAGTCGTGCCCGTGTCCATCGACTCGCAGTGCCAGGTCTCCCTTTACATCTGAAAAAATGCACGCACCCGGCTGTTTAGTATGCTTGCCAGCCTCTCTCATTTAACCCAAACACAGATCAATGTTTTCAGAACGTTGAGCTGTGTTTGGGTTAAGTAAAGGATTCTGTTAAGCATACTAAACGCAGGGAGACAGCCGCTGAACACTGCCTTTAAAGCTTAACTCGCCATGCAAAACATGTCCAGGTGTGTATTCTAGAAGGGTTAGGTTATTATAGCGTTGAGGGTTAAGTTATTAGCGTTGAGTAATTTGCATGGTGTAAATCCAACCTAATATAGCGATCGGTACTTGGGAGAAACTAAAAGAAAGATTGCATTATCAATATGATTTGTTAAGACTAATCGTAGGGAGGTTGGATGTAGAAATATTAATAGTATACCAAATTAAATTTGTATGTGAAAAATAAGACGTTACATATGTAAAAATATGATAGATGATGTTGTTGATATTTGAAAAAAGGGCACAGAGTTAAAGCAGTGACTAGTGATATAACTAATGAAAATCATAAAGTTGTAATTATAAATAAGTATTAATATTATTCCAGTTAATAAAACAATAAACAGAAACATTGCTATTCACAATCTCACAATCACAATTTTTTTAAAATCTCAAACAAACTCAAGGGGGCACTCTTAGCTTGTTAAAGACACATGCACCTTTACTCAAAATGGCAAATAAATAAATAAAATAAAAAATCAATCATTTTAGTTAACCCTACGAAGCACCCATCGGCCCGTTTGTATAGCACACGACTAACACAAAGTGAAACAATGCCGTAACTGTCATCCAAATTGTTCTGTACAGCCCGATGAGGACGTGTGAGGTAATAAACGATATAAAAAGATATTTTATTGACAAGCTGCCATTTATTGTTTGCATTAGAGAATATGAGGAGATGATGGCCGATATGTGCCATCCTGAATGTGGAGGCTTGATGAGAAAAGGTCTGCAATGCTTACTCACTTTACCTGCCACATTGATAAAGCCTCTAAATAATTAAGTGCCCACTTCCTGTCTACAATTACTTAATGTTTTTTTTTCAGTCTGAAGGGGATTATGAAGCGATCTGTGGGCTTTACGTTTCGGCCAAGCTAGGAGACTACCCATGATGCCTTTTATAGGATCAGTTTCCCCCCCCCGCTCACGCATAATTTAGGAGGCAGGTTCTTCTCTTCTATCAGGCCTCGGTGAACTCGGAGCTGCTACAGAACAAGCCAGGTGAAGGGAACTCTGGAAGTGCTGCTTATACACAACGCAATGACTTTACACGCTTATATAAGATGTCCAATAATTGTTTACTTCAACATTTAGCTTGCTTAGAAATATAGTGTATATTAATACCTTACAGATTTAACATTGTTTGCAGAGTATTGAAATAAAAAAGGTAAAAGAAATCAAATTGACAAAAAATCAGGTCAATTTAACCTACTAATTTAATTTTTGACCTGTAATAGGTTGACATAACTTATAAAAACAAGTTGAAATTGTTTAACTTAATTTGTTAAGTTAAAGTAACATAAAAACATATATTACATTGTTATTATTTATTTACAGTGTGTAAATAATAAATCATTAATTTACCAATGTCCAATAAATGCATGGCTTACAACATAATTTGCATAATGGAGAGCTACACTGTAAAAAATTTGCCGTAATTATGCAGCTGGTTCCCAGTAACTCACTGTAG
Organism: Misgurnus anguillicaudatus; assembly: GCF_027580225.2. Taxonomy (NCBI): domain Eukaryota; kingdom Metazoa; phylum Chordata; class Actinopteri; order Cypriniformes; family Cobitidae; genus Misgurnus; species Misgurnus anguillicaudatus. The sequence continues at coordinate 28,667,223 of NC_073343.2, read as the reverse complement.
AAGACAAAGACCGAAAATGTGTAATGTTCATTCAACCCTAAACAAACTGTTGCCAGTAAACAACACAAATGCAAAATCCACAGCAAGCTACCGGCAGCCAGTTGCTAGTAATACCCATAAATACTGTAATTTCTACAGAAATTTTACAGTGTATAATTTACACCAGTTAATAAAAACCTATGCATACTTTTCATGGGAATTCTTAACTTAAAATATGATATAGTTTTATATCATAGCATACAGTTTATAATCTCTTTTGAGTCAAATTACAGTAAAATAGCGCAATAATATTAGATGGAATTTTTAGGTTATTTATTTTGAGGTCATTTAAATAACAAATAAAATGGTAATTTGACAATTTGTTACTTAACAAAGCATTAGACATTAGAAAACAAAATATATATAAAATCACCATATGTTATACTCGAAAAACTTTCCTTATTTATATTTTGCTGAAAAAATAATATCTTTCTCTCTTTTTACCTTGTCTTACTGTATTTTTACCAATGTGTTAAAAGTCGCAGTTAAAACTGATAATGATTTAATTATTGATGTCTTTAATTTGGTTTCCTTTCATTACAATAACAATAGGAACAGGAACTTCCTTTGTCATTGGAAGTACTGTCATATAAAAGCGCCAGATTTTGCAGTGTGTGGGCATGCGCACGACTCCTGCGGTTACAAAAGGGTGCAAAATCCCAATACATGCATTACACACATTATATTTTATATAGGGGCAGTTTCCCAGACAAGGCTTAAGACTAAAATGCATGTTTGAGCTGCATGTCTCAACTAAAAACAGATTGCACTGACCTATTTTTAAATACAGTATATCTGTGCCACGGTTTTGTGACAAGATGCACAGCAAAAATTAGTTTTTGGTAAGGTATGTTTGTAAAAAAAAAACGTAATTGTCCTAATATAAATAATAAGGCCTAGTCCTGGCTTAATCTAAACCATGTCCGGAAAACCACCTTATGTACAACATATAATATTCATTTTTGCCTTTTGTCACTTATTTGCAACCATAATGTAACCAATCATAAATATTTATTGTGCTGTATCAATTCACAGGTACCAACTTAAAAAAAGAAGTAACTTACAAAAGATATAAGCCTGTAATCCATGTTGTGTTTAAATTGGTGGCTTTGTAGTAAAACATAAAGCTTGGACAGTATAGTGAACTGTATGTGTGCGTTTAATAAAGTCAAGTGCAGGAAGTTTTAAGGAACACAAAGGTGCCTTGCAGCAGCAGTCGATGTGGAGAGCAGAGACCCAGCTCGGCCGCACGGCACAAAACACTGGAAGGATTTACCAGCAGCTCCGTGCGGAGGGACATGAAAGTCTCGATGTGGCTTTAGAGCCTCTTCACAAAGGAAACCCAGAGCAAAGGCATTCTGCAATCGCTGCCAGTGACTGAACGCTGTCGCCACTGCCGCACAACTGAGCCAGAGTCCCGCCCATGCCCGCCATCTCCCCCAGCCAAGTTTTAAACACGCCACACTGCCAGCCGGCCAAATATGCCATCAGATCCCCTCCCTCTCCGCTCGCCGCGGGATCCCAGACTGGCTTACTGCTTTGGCACGTGCTGCCTCTGCCAACTTCAGGGCCTTCAGAGGAATGGAGAGAATGCTGAAAGCCCTTCACTGAAATATCTTTGGGCGCCAGCGAGTTGCACAGGAACTCCAGCCGTACGAAGGTCCCTGCTGATTTCAAGCTTATTTACAAAGGCGTGGAGCTTCCCAGCATTCCCTCTGGAGTACGCAGAGAGACAGCAAGCAGCCGACAGCCCCTGAAATCGACATCAGAGAGTCACGTGGCAGGAGATTCCTCGTGAAGAACAACAGTGGACAGATTGGTACATAAACCATCAAGCTGGTTTTCAAAATGTTTTACTGTAGGTACAAATCTCTTATGTAATTCAATTGAAACAAAGCTGTGGACATGCATCTAAAATATATAAATAACTGAGACTTTGTCCTGGACACGAGGATGTCATTTTTCCTGCTTTGACAATGCTAGAAATCAGCTGCATCTCCAAGGAGTGAATTTATTCAGATTAATCCCGACTGGAAAGAGATCAGACGCTACCCGAAACTACGTGCCTGACTCAGGTTTGATAATCACGTCGCTGATAATGCCGACAGGCCGAAGTGAGCGGCGTTCTTCTCCGCTGTGCATGAATTATGCGTTTCACGGCCCCTAGAGAGAGAAACTTGTGCCACATAGGAGCTGTTTCATAGGAGTCCATTTACAAAGATAAACAAATACAGACAGTACTATTCTTAAAACTAAAAAAACTAAAATCATAAATAATATATTGTATAGTACTATACAGTATTTTTCAAAAATACATTCGCAGATTTTAATAAACATCAATCAAAAATACTTAAATTATGAGTTTCTATTATTATTATTGTTTATAGTATTTACATTTGATATTCAAGTATTCAATAACTGATCAATTATTATATATTGTAGCTTTTAATTCTAATAAAAATACATACGGTTTACAGATAATTAAAAATATTACAAATATTTATAACTATAACAATAAATTACTAAAAAATTGTTAAACACAAAAAATACAGATATATTTCATAAACTTTTGTTAAATGAGAAACAAACCAAAAACACCCTGTGGCAAATGAAAATCATTCTATGAACGACATTTGTGAGCACTTAATCTAAATCCCTCTCTCTCTGTGTGTGTGTTAGCTGTGTGCAGCTGTCCGTTGCCATGCGTCGTCCCGTGCGGTTCTGGAAATGGTAGCGAGGTCCGCGCGCGTACCCTTGCGGTGGTGACGGATGGCTCGGGGCCAAGAACACTGCTCCTCTCCAAGGCAGATAAAAGAAGCGCCACAAATCAGCATCGGCCTCAGGAGTGATGGGCAGGCCGGCTGCTCATTGCGGGAATCAGGTGTAAATTCAGTCATTAGATGACTTCCAGAAACAGCATGCATAAATAAAGGCAGGGCACGTGGAGGAGACGCAGTGTATCCTCGCTCGCCGCTGCAGCCGTCAGCGCCAGCATGGGGTGGCTGCTCTCCGCTGCTTAACCAATTCATCACTCGATCTTTGCACTGTATCTGTCTTTTTTCTTTCTTTCATTCAGTATTCAATATCTCTGATGTGTTAAGTCATAGTGCTACTGTCTTCACCCATCGGATAAAAGCTTTACTGTCATGTTCATTTCTTGTTTTACAGTACTCTTTAATACATTATTTGCCTACATTAATACATTATGGAACTAGAATACATTTATTTAGACTTTAATATCTAGACTTTAGGTTAAAATGTAATCTTAGGTGCATTGGCACCATTTCCCTTTAAGTTTTGTGCATCACATTTACTTTTTAATAGTTCATTTTAAACAGTCCTAAGGTGTGATAAAGGTAGATTTTTTATAATCCAAATACTCAACACTGTCTGTGAAAACCCAGTAAAAGTAATTTTGTGATAAAATCATCCAATATAATGCAAAGAACATTCTGTGAAAATATAACATTGATATCTTAAATACTGACTGAGTAAAGCAAAAAAAGCTCAATAAAATCTTATCCCCCCAGAAATTTAGGTTAAGTGGCTTTATAAATTAGTAATTTGCAATGTTCAGTAAATAAAATAATGCTTATTAAAACAAAATTATTTAAAAAATCACTGAACAAGTAAATAATTTATTAAATAAAATTAACCTTATTAAAATATATATATATATATATATATATATATATATATATATATATATATATATATATATATATAACTCAACAAGTAAATAATTTATTAACTAAAATTAACCTTATTAAAACAAAATTATTAAAAAAATCACTCAACAAGTAAATAATTTATTAAACAAAATTAACCTTATTAAAACAAAATTATTTAAAAAAATATATAACTCAACAAGTAAATAATTTATTAACTAAAATTAACCTTATTAAAACAAAATTATTTAAAAAAAATCACTCAACAAGTAAATTATTTATTTAAAAAAAATAAACCTTATTAAACCAAAATTATAAAAAAATATCACTCAACAAATAAATAATTTATTAAAAAAAATTACCTTATTAAACCAAAATTATAAAAAAATATCACTCAACAAGTAAATAATTTTTTAAAAATAACCTTATTAAACCAAAATTATAAAAAAAAAATCACTCAACAAGTAAATAATTTATTAAATAAAATTAACCTTATTAAACCAAAATTATAAAAAAAATCACTCAACAAGTAAATAATTTATTAAAAAATAACCTTATTAAACCAAAATTATAAAAAAAAATCACTCAACAAGTAAATAATTTATTAAATTAAATTAACCTTATTAAAACAAAATTATTTAATAATATCATTCAACAAGTTAATAATTATTCACTTAAATGGACACTTCACTTTTATTAAAATAGGTTCATTTTCCAGCTCCTCTAGAATTAAACATTGAGTTTTACCGTTTTGGAATCCATTCGGCCAATCTCCGGGTCTGGCGTTACCACTTTTAGCATAGCTTAGCATAATCCATTGAATCTGATTAGACCAAAAAAGATCTGATTTTCCAAAAAAAGTGGAGTGTCCCTTTAAAGTGATAGTTCACCCAAAAATGAAAACTTTATTATTTTCTTACTCTCATTTTGTTACAAACCTGTATAAATTACACGAAGGAAGATATTTTGAGGAATGTTTGTAACAAAACCAATCATGAGCTCCATTCAATTTTTTCCTACTGTGGAGGTGAATGGGGCTCATGATCGGTTTTGTTGCAGGCATTTCTCAAGTTGTCTTCCATTGTGTAATTTGCACAGGTTTGTAACATGAGAGTGAGTAAATGATGACATAATTTAGATATTTGGTTGAACGATCCCTTTCATTTCGAAAAACAAGCATATTGCACAATACCTGTGACATCATAAGCCATCTTCCCCTGTGTATGTGTGTGGATGACTCCGACGCCGCTCTGATTGATGTGGTACTCCCGGATGACACCGTTCGGTTTGGCCGGCACATCCCAGCTGATCCTCAGGGCCCTGGACCCGGACGGACTCACCGTTGGGGCACCGATACCCTCCGGTTCCCTCTGGACAGTCACTGCCACAACCTGCACACATACTAAAAAGAATTACAGAGCAATTTGCTCTAATGGAGGATTGGATATCCTGCTCTAATAGAATGTCACTAGCGCTTTCAACTCTTGTCTTTAGGAGTGGCAGACTATTAGGAAAGGGCCGCGAGAGGTGGTTAAGGTGTTTTTTTTGGCTACGTGTAGGCCGGCCCGGTGTTGGCCTGATGTGCTTGTGAGCCCGCAGTGTCCAGAAAGATTAAATCAGGTTCCTCATTCCCAACGACAGAGCTGGGTCCTGCTGAGCGACAACAGGGTGCCCCGTGGTAATTGCTCCCCTTGTATTGGGTTGGGCAATAATTGCAACTGTTTGGGCAATGCTTGCAGGTGTACAAGTTAATCCCGCTCCACTTAAAAACGATCGTGCACGGGTGAAGAAGAAAGAAGCAGTGGATCATTGGTGGGCAATTGGTGTGCCGGCCGAGACCAGGGGCTGCGCGGGAAGAAAAATGGACCTAATGCCGGCCTGAGCGGTTCTTTTTACTTTCCCTCCGGCGTTCTGGCTGACGGCCTGGCAGATTTGTGTGGTTATTGATAATCTGATCCTAAATTAGACATAAAAAGAGGAGATGGACAGGTTAATTTGCTCTTTCATCAGCTGAGCCACTGACATCTATTACAAGGAGACAACAATTATGGCAGGAAGTCAGTTGTTGCTCTGGTTCCATTAGCTTGCTATTAGAAATATCCTGTTTACTCAGCACTAGCTGCATAACATGAGAATGAATGGGGGAGTAAGGCTATTGTTATCCTTTACAAGTGTTTTGTAGCTTTGCACTACAATGCTTGTAAATACTTGCAGGTAACCTTGTGACAAAGACGAAGGACAATGGGAAAAAATCAGTACTACTGGTTATATGGGCCTTAAAATTGAATTAAGTATTTTCCCCCACATTAAAGTAAAAATAACAAATAATAAAAAACTTAATCTATCCACACCATTAAAGTTTCTGTAAGATCACTGTTGCATTGGTTAAAGAGAAATGAAAGTCCACAAAAGACAAACATGAACTTGAATGTGTAATGCAGTGTTTTTATGAATGTGAATGGGACTTATTTATGTTCAGATATATACCTGTATCAAATTTTAATGTGCAGAAACCTTAAAATTAAGTGATTTTTTCAGGAAATTGTATACGTAGTCAATACCACCTGGCTAAACCAATTTCAAGAGTTTGGGTCAGGACTGTTTTTTACCAATTGCTGACCACGGAGTGTCTGGATTTGAAAATATATATTTTTTATTTGGTGACACAAGTGCAAGGATAGGTCAACTTTTTTTGATTTATACCAAATTAACACTGAATAACTACTGTACTGTATATATGAAGAGTTTGGTTCCAAAACGCGATAAACGCCATTTTTGAAAAAAATTTGTTACTGCCAGAATCAGTATTATATCAGGTCAGTATTAAGAAGTAAATTCTTAATTTTACGCAAAATCCAATATCCGCCGTGTTATTCTGTCATCTTTTCTCCCTTTTTTCCCAAACTGCAATAGATTTATTGCATTTTGAATAAAAACTTGTCATGGAAAAATAATCAGTTTTTATAATAAATCTTTGAAAATCAAGTTATGGATTTGAATTTTTTATGTTTTTATAACCTAAAGATGCTATGTGAAAGTTTGTAACAGAAAATAGTGGTTTTCATCTTGTCACTTTCTTGGTATAGAAAACACGTTTTTACCGAAATTTGTCAAAATGGATTTATTGCGTTTTGGAACCAAACTCTTTATCAGTGATGGGGGTAACGCGTTACAAAGTGTAACTCCACTACTTTTAGCAGTAACGAGCATGTAACGAAGTATTTTTTTAAATCAAGTAACGCAATTACAATTACTGAAATTTAAATGAGTTCGTTACTCGCGTTATTTTGTAAAAAATAGACAAGACATATCTGACATCGCAGGACCGTGGTTGGCGGCGCAATGAATCATTACATTTCTTCATAGCTGACAGTGCATTTAGAATGAACATGAAAAATCTAAACGGGACAACATACCTTTTGTTTAAAAATTGTGCGCAAGTCATAATCCATCCGGTCTCATGTTTGTAAATTATCTTCACCAAGCAATCGCATTATGACATCAACTTGCATTTGTAGTAAAAGTAATAAATCTGAGAAATGTTCATATATTCTTAGATGTTTACATCGGCTTCATGGAAGAGAACGATCCGCGATTGTTGTTTCCACTAAAATATTCACACTCCGCTGTACGCCCGTGTTAAAACTCCATAGTATGTGTGAGCTCGCTTTTAGTTTTAGTTTCAGTCTCGCCATATCCGAAAAAACAATCCACTCGCTCTGTGTCCGTCTGACAAAACAATCCACGTAGCCTACTCCGTTTTCTGATTAAATATCTTCCTTTAATCCTGTGTATCATTTAAATCAAACAGAAAACAAACAATATATGACCAAAGAGCGCAGTCCCTGCGGCAAGCTTCACAAGCTGTGTTAAAGGGCTGAACCCTACTAAGCATGCGATAAAAGGTGAGCACTCGGTCTTTCAAGGCGCTCAGAAGTTCGCGAAGAGAACTGAAATGAGACGGTCTAACCTTCGGAGGACCCATAATTTGCCTCATCTGCTGCACGCACACAGCGGAGACATTTCTAACTTATTAAAATAAATATGAAATCAGAAAAATAATAATTTATTTTAGAAAATATGACATGTTGACACAATTGTCTCCAAATTTTTAAAGAGACACTACACAATTTTAACACATTATATATTTTTGTAAACATGCAGAATATTTGTCTAAATGGTCTAAATGATATACATAAATAAACTAAGTTACATATTAAGATAATTTCTAACAAAAATATTCAAAGGTTGAATCTAAAGCAAAATAGGCTCCTACAGTATGTGATATATTATGAGTCTTACGTGTAAAATAGCCCATCCATATCATTTTACTGTTTGACTGTTCAGTACTGTTCATATTTACATTTAAAAAGAATACATAAAAGTAACTTAAAAGTTACTTTTCTAAGTAACTAATTACTTTTGATATACAGTAACTGGTAGAGTAATTCAGTTACTTTTAAAAGAAGTAACTAGTAACTGTAACTAATTACTAATTTTCAGTAACTTGCCCAACACTGCTCTTCATATACACGGACATGCATAGTGTTGTACCATCTCTACCCTATTATTATGAACATTATTTTATATTTTGAAAAAAAAAAGTTTTCTGTGCCTCTACCCTTGGGCATGTCAATGCATATATCAATAATGATAATGATAGCAATGTGACACCAATGAGGACATATTTATGAATAAAGACATCGATTTTGACTAATTAAATATTAAAAAAACTACATATGGTCCCTTTAATGACATTATTTTCATTTTTGGTTGAACTAACCCTTTAAGGGTCTGCTAAATTTAGGAAAATTAAAGGGATAGTTGACCCAAAAATGAAAATTCTGTCATCATTTACTATGTATTTTTTGTTTTGGTGTTCATGAGCACCATTAACATCCATAGTATTTATTTTTCCAACTATGGAAGTGAGTGGGGCTCAGGATCGATTTTGTTAGGAACATTCCTCAAAATATCTTCTTTCGTGTTCATCAGAAGAAATAAATGTATACAGGTTTGTAACAACATGAGAGAGAAAAAATTATGACACGATTTTTATTTTTGGGTGAACTATCCCTTTAACTATGATTTTATTATAGTTAAGTGTAGCAACCATGTTTTTCTACCATTTGTATTACCATAGTTTTACTAAAAACCCAATTGGTAAAATATGGTCAGTGTGGAGAGATCATAGTAAATTTCTAAAAGCACTTATTATAATTACTATACTTACTTAGTTAAACCATAGTTAAGGGCAAATCATCTCAAATCACAATGAAAAAGTAGTAGTCTTTAAAAACTAATTTTGGACAAAAATACAATATTTTAAAGGAATAGTAAACCCAAATATGACAATTTTGTCATCATTTACTCAATTGCATATTTCTTTGTTGTGATGAACACAAATGAAGATATATTCAAAAATATCTGAAGCCCCATTGACTTCCATAGTGGGAAAAAGAATACTATGGAAGTCAATGGGTACCTTCAACTGTGTGCTTACCATCATTTAGCAAAATATCTGATTTTGTATTAGACAGAAGATAGAAACTGGGATGTAAATGATTAGTTTTACGAAATAAAACTAAATTAGTTTTTTTTGGTGAACTAACCCTTTAAAGGGACACACCACTTTTTTAGAAAATATGCTCATTTTCCAGCTCCCCTAGCGTTAAACATATAAGTTACTGATTTGGAATCCATTCAGATGATCTCTGTGTCTGGTGGTACCACTTGAACCTATTTTCAAAAAAAGTGGAGTGTCCCTTTAATACATTTAAAAAAAAGTCATTGATGTGACGTAATTTTTCCACCTCTGCACTGGTGCCACAGAAAAGTTGTAAACAGTTAAAACTACAAGTATTAAATATTTTAAAAAGGAAGAATTTATGTAGGGATTATGAACAGTAAAACACACACATACTAAAAAAAGAAAACTCACTTTGGAGCTGTCTGTGCACCCAGCAGCAGTACATGCTCTGAGCTGGTACATGTACTCCTGAAAAGGTCGGATTCCCGCTGCATCCGTGAAGCTAAGATCAGTGCCGCGGAAACGTTCCTGTCCGTCACGCAGGATGACATAGTGACTTATCTCTCCTATCACAAAACACACAAACACAGTTAAAAAGGGTCTTCAAAACAATTTCGAATTTCAGTGCAGACTAACTTTCTTTCAAATCACAACAGATTGGGTGGCAAGCCGTTTGATTAGAGCTGAAGTCCTAATGAGCAATCAGCTTGTTTCTTTACATATTAAGTGGCACAGAAGTTCACTAAAACGAAGCTTGTTATTCTCACTTAGCGCATGTGGATTTCCCTCCTTATAAATTATTCTGCCGAGCTATGCAGATTACGCCTAATAACAGTCAGGTCTTCGAAGAAAAGATGATAAAACAATCAGATAGTTTCACTATGACAAGAGTTGCAGCATTACAGCCTGCTATCCAGACTTAATCTTCTAAGTGTCACGGTTGTGTGCGCAGAAGGCCAAACTGATTGATAATTTACATAACCAAACCTTCTACTGAATAAACATGTGACAATATTACCACGAGAGCAAGAAAGTGCGTTGCCAACTGTAGTATTTGGTCTTTTAGGAGATAAAAGAAAATATATATTTTTTAAACTGTTGGTTATAAAAGTATACATTACTTTTTACATTACCATTAGGTCTGTTTGGGGTTGACCAGTCTAGAAGAATGATGTCATCGCGAAGGCCGACAAGGCTCCAGCGAGGAGGGGCTACGCCACAGGGCACATCTTCTTTAGTAGTGACCTGGGCGAAGGGGCTAAATCCAACACTGTGGCTGTTCCAGGCACCGATTCTGTACTCATATCTTGTATAGGGATCCAGTTCAGTATCTGAAATGATAGACACATGACCATGATATGGCAGGTATCCTAAAGCGGAGTCTTAAAAGTGTCCTGGTCTTCACTTTAAGACTTTCAAAAGTAGCCAAAGACCTTGCATTTACTGTAATGCTCTTCGCTTACAAAAAAAAAACAGTAAATGTGTGTGTGGGGAGTCATGGGTGTAAATCTTCAAGATGGGTTTCGTCAGACGAAGGCAATTCTATGAGTGACAGGATGACAAAAGACTCTTATTACGAGAACAGAGGACAAGCTACAGTCTCGCAACAAATAAACAAATCAGAACAACTATCAAGCTAACTTTTCGTATTGACATACATGCAATTCGATTTGTAAAACATGCACAATAACGCACAGGGATGAATCATGCACAGGAAGAATTAACTAAAGTCTGGCAATGCATAAACAGATCACAACAGGTACATCAGGACAACATACAGTATTTATTCACAAAAAAACGGAATAAACGTTTTGTTTACATCATATATGTATAATAATTATGTATTTATATATAAATATGCACACATGCATGGATAGTTTTAAGAAAAAATATATTTATACATTAAGTATTTACATTTATATATAATACAAATTATACATAAATATACAATTCAATTTATACAATTCAATATTTTCATAGAATGGCGTTTTTGTAGCTCAATTGGTAAAGCATTGCATTAGCATCGCACAAAAGTCAGGTTTCCTATAGACCACATATACTAATAAAATGTACTAATACAGTATAGCTTTAATGCAATGTAAGTTGCTTAGGATAAAAGCGTCTACATAATTCATAAATGTAAATGTTAAATGTAGATACAACGTATGCATCCTTTAAATTAAAATATAAAAACAATACCATGCAAGGATAAATTATGCACAAGATATTAAAAATGTATATATTATTGCATACAGTATATTATTTCCCTGTAATTTCACTTTATTTATTATGACTTAACTTGTATACTTAAATGTTCTGATTTCTTTGTATGAATTTAATATTTGGCTTGATGGCTACACCTGGTGAAAATTTTGTGTCAATAGCCCACTTAGAAATCCCCTTACTGATAAAAATGCTGATGTGTCAAATAAGTAAATCATGGGGTAATTTTCATTTTTTTTTGCTAAATGATTTCACAATTATGAAATTTGGCTGGCGGATAATTGTCTAATAAATTAAATGTAGATACAACTAATGCATCCTTTAAATTAAAATATAAAACAATGCAAGGATAAATTATGCACAAGATATTTAAAAAAATGTATATATTATTGCAACATCAAAATAAAAATCATAACATGTTTAGTATGCTAACTTTATGCATTCATTTTAAACAAACATATTAAATAACATGCACAAACACAAGAAGACCAGAAACGCATATTACTAAAGTAAACAGTAAATATGAATATTACTGTTGACCAATCTCCAGACCCCCACAAAAGTCTCAAGGGTGTTTGCAACACAAGCGTCAGGAGGAAGTTAAATCTTTCATGTATGTGTGGCTGGCAAACCAGCGTTTGTGCAGCATTTGTCCGAGCGCACTCGGAGTGTCATCTTTCTCCGAGGTGCGGGTATGGGGGCGTGAGAAACATCTGGAAGAGCGCAGGGCCACGGCAGGTTTATTCGCTTCAGCCCAGATGGTGGCACAGCTCTGAGTAGAATCACTCTCTTCGTGCCAGCCAGGCCCCCCTCAACTACAGCATTAGTCTTGATTAAACAGACGTAACTAACCAAATAAATAACATCTCGGGCGAGGTTGAGACGGTACGACAGGCCAGAGCTCCTCTTAAAAAGATAAACATGGGTGTGAGTCAAGGGGCCAATCCAAACGCCAATATTAAATGTGTTAATGACGAGTTTGATATAAGGTGCGAGTTATGACTTGTGACAATTAATACACAATAAAACATCTGTTTGGAGATGTTTCTAGTGTGGGGAACGTTCCAGAAATGACTAAATGATTGTCATCTTTGTTTCACTTATATTTCACAGATCCAGTCTGTGAAAACCCAGCTAAAGTCATTTTGTGATTTAATGTTTTATACATAAAATAGTGTAAAGAACATTCTGTGAAAGTATAACTTTGATATCTTTAATATTGAGTGAGTAAGGTCATGTCAAAAATTGAAATCAATGTAAAATCAATGAGTGAAATCAAACTAGATTATGATACTTTAGCCTGGATTCAGGATCCATAATCTCTGATACGGCATAAAATAATGTCTGAATGTGGTTGAATACTACTACATGAGTATATGCTATAAAAATTCCCAATACAATATGAAATGGATGGAAATAGTCCATGCGGCTTTTATAAGCATTTTAGTGTGACAAATTAGTTTTTTAAGTACAAATATTCCCTATTTTGCAGTTTATATAAAAGGTCATAAAACCTCATGCATAAGAATTAGAGGGATAGTTCAGTGACAAAATCGAATCGATTACCTTCAGAAGGCCTATATTAACCCCCGTGGAGCCGTGTGGATTACTTATGTGAAGGATGAGTGTAATTTGTGGGTTTAAAAATCGTGGACCCTGTTTTTTACCGTTATAAAAGAGCAAGGACATTTTCTAAAATAATTCAAATTGTGTTCGTCTGAAAGATGATAGACATACCTATGGAGCGAGATATGTACCTGGGATGGCTTGAGAGTGAGTAAATCATGGGGTAATTTTCATTTTTCACTGAACTACCTCTTTAACAATTTTTTTTTTACAAAATAATGATTAAGATCATATCAAAAGTATTTAGAGTTAACCACTTTACCTATATTCAGTACCATTTATTGTTAATGAATGTCTGCTTTATATAAATTCATATAAAATTTGAAAAGAGAAATTCATAATTTCAGATTTTAACATTTACAAATATGTGTGCATAAAATGATCTGTACTTAACTCTGAAAATAATTTACTATTGATTAATATTTTTGATTTTTGAAAGTTGGATTAACTTAACTCATTCCCCGCCAGCCATTTTTTGAAAAGTTGCCAGCCAGAATTTTTTGTGATTTTCACAAAAGTTTCACAAAATGCCTTCCAGAAATATTTTCTTCTAAAAACTATATAAACATAAAAAAATATATCAAATGAAAGAACAGACACTCTGCTTTCATACAAACAAACCAAACGAGAAAAAAACGTTTCATCCTATCTGCACTGTAAAAAAAATCTGTAGAAATTACAATGTTATTTCAGCTGGGTTGCCGGTAAATTACCGTAGATTTAAATTTATGTTATTTACTGGCAAGAGTTTGTTCAAAGTTGAATAAATTTTAAATATTAACAAGTCTTTACAGAATAAAATTATACAATGACAGCCTTATGCAAAGCATTCTGGGAACCAGAAATCATCATCAAACTTTTTCTGTTTTTTGATTCAGATTTTGTTTCCCAGATTGTTTTGCTTGATGCTGTTTTTCTAGTTTTATTCTGTAAAGACAAAGACTTGTAAATGTTTAATGTTCATTTAACTTCGAACAAAATGTTGCCAGTAATAACATAAATTTAAATCCACGGTAAGTTACCGGCAACCCAGCTGCAAATATCTGCAGAATTTTTTACAGTGTGTATTTTTTCTTTGCTTATAAACTTTTAAATATGGGTATTTTTCTTTAAAAATATAATTTTTTACCAAAAAGCTGAAATAATAGCATTTTTTTTGAAGGAATTTTGCTAGAGATTAAAATTTGTAAATAACTTTTTTGCTTCAGTTTTTCAATAAATTGTGTAAGTGATCTAGTGGATAATCGTGGTATTGCAGATTAACATAAAAATGAATCAGGAACACGTTTTATGCAAATGTTTTCTCTTAATTGACGAAAATTGGCTGGAAAAGAGTTAAAAAATTACTTAAACTGGTAACGCCTAAATTTAAAAAAAATTCTCACTTTTCTCACACAAAGTGAAAAAGCTAACATTTTTAGGTGTCACCAATAAAAGTAATAAAAAAGTCATCTTAAAATTTTCACTTGAAGTGAGAAACTTTAAGTTGACAAAAAGTGTTACAAATTAAAGTATTTTTATAAAGGTGCAGTGTGTACATTTCAGCGGCATCTAGTGGTGAGGTTGCGAATTGCAACCAACGGCTTAGTCCACTGCTCACCCCTCGCTTTTGAAACGCATAGAGAAGCTACGGTGGCCGCCTCCGGACAAACATGTCATTGTCGGAGACAACTTGGTAAAACAATTTGTCCATAAGGGTTTCTGTAGGAAAATGGTGACACAAAATGGCGACTTCCATGTAAGGGGACCCTCGGTGTATGTAGATAAAAAGGTCTCGTTTTAAGGTAATAAACACATAACAGTTCATTATGAAAGGTCTTTATACACCCCTAATAATATAGTTTTTTATATTATTTAGCATTTCTGTCAAGAGATCCTTCTAAAAATTACACACTGCACCTTTAAGTAGATCCAACTTTTAGTTTTTACAGTGCATTTTTTAAAAGCTACTTGTCCTGATTTAACTAAGACTACTCCTGGCTTAACCTAAGCATTGTGTGTAAAACTAACTAAGCTGTTGGTCTGTGTACCTGTGAAACTGTATTTGTTGGCTGCTCCACTGTACACCAGCTCCTCTAAGGATGGGCAGAGCTCAATATGGTCAGCAGCAGACGATGCTGATGTTTGGGTGAAGGCGGAGCCATCTGCAGAGGAGGATGGAGATTGAACCTGCGTGGTGTCTGCTTTGCCCGGTACCCAAGTACAGATGGACAGTGCCGGGCTAAAATCACACAAACCGCAGTACGCTGCCATGGCCGCCGATGCAGGACACACCATACTGGGGCGACAATTCACCTAAAGGACACAAACGCTCTCATTACTGACAAGAGTCATCAGAAAACTGTTGTGTATCAAACAACTACCCCAGTCAGCGGGTGTGTGCAGAGTCCTCTGTCTCAATAAATAGCACGGATGCCCCTTAATGACATAATTACAAGTTAATGACCGCCATCCCAGTTTTCTTTTCTTGGTCTCTTTCTTTTCTTGGCGAGCTCAAGCTGAGCGCGCGATGAGCTTGTGTTACAGCGATGAAATCTGATTAATGAAGTGTGACTGCGAGTGCCTGTGTGCCTCATATTTCCTAACTCACGGCAGACTGTGTTTTCAACTCGACTACTTTATTTAAACACTCCTGATGCGTAAATCAGCTAGTTTATCAGAGCAAAATCCAAATATATACACAGATTTACACAAGACAGTGGGTCTTATAAGCTTATAATCCGTACAAAAGAGTTGCGTCCCTTAAAATTTCCCAAAAAGGGGTTGTGTAACATTAGTTAGGTTGTATTTTTCTTGTTCTTTTTTTCATTAATAGGTCTATTTGTGTATAGTTATCAGGTTCCATAGCTTATTTAGGTGCCGATGGTAGGCTACTTGAATGGTGCAAAACAAAGCGCACTTTAGCCTGTTTCATTAGCCCATTCATGACGCTGTTGTGATGTTGAGAGAGGTACGAGATAATAAATAAAACACCTTAATTGGAATGAATTTTGCGCATGTGATTTATGCGTGTACGGGTACGGGTAACGGGCCAAATATTAACGGGTCTGGGCGGGTGCGGATTTAATTTTAATATTATCACAGGTGACGGGTCGGGTCTGGTGATGAACTTTGTGGGAGCGGGTCTCTAAAAATGGACCCGTGCAGGACTCTGCTGTGACAGTGCGTACCGAATTAGATAAATAACCTACTTTTTCCCCGAATACTCACCTCACATAAATTTTTGACCTACTGTACAGTATACAAGTAGGTGATCCATACAAGTTTATACATCCATACAAATGTGCAAATGTGTGACCATCTTCATGACCTATCGCTGGACTAACATCCGGTAAATATGTCACTCTGAGTGAAAGTGTTAATTACCGGTATGAGGATTCTGGCCGGGGCTCTGTCAGCACACACAGATGTGAATGGATTGAAGGCCACTCCATTACAACACTCATCTTCCTGATCAATCACTTCTGACCAACAGCACTTCAGTGACGCCGTCCTGTTCTCCAACATGTGAACTTTCGACTCACCATCGGGTCCCGTGCAACACCAGGAAGTGGATGTATTGATGTAGCGCTCTCCACAGCAGGCGAATCCTACACACATACGCATGCATTAAGTTAACCCAGGTTGTGTTTAACAGGCAATAGAACATATAAAAAACCTGTGAAATAATCATGCTACTGTTTTTGAGATATATGTGTGACCCTGTCTGTGAAATTCAGGCTAAAGTCTCATTATGAGATTAGGAGATTGGGATTTTAATCAATGATTTCAATCTTTGGCATGACCTTATTAAGTCAATATAAAAAGAAGGAGCATACTTACCATTACAAAATGCAAACAAATTTCTGAAATTCTTAACTGCATTATTCAGTCCCTCCAGAAAAACGTAATTGCATGATTCAATGCATAATTAGCCAAAGTCCGCATATGTATGCGCCGGACGCATTTTTTAAATATGCCGCAGTTTCGCCGCATAATTTGATTTCCACGCGAAAAATATGAGGGGCTTGTATGATTTCATATTCCCCGCATTTTTGAGCAAAAAGTCACATATATCTTAGCAGAAAGCTGAAAAATGTTGCATTTACTTTATACAAGCGTGGCCTGTCCCCTGTTACCATGGGAACGTTATAAAGTGACTTTATGAAGTAACGTAATTACGCCACGTGGACATCAACGAAAAGCTGCAAACAGTTTTTGCAAGTTCTCGCAGTTTTTGCAAGTTCCCGCAATTTTTCCAAGTTCCGCAGTTACATTGCATAAAATTGCATAAATATTCTGCATATTCCATTGCATTTTTTAAGAGAACGTGCCGCAAAATCAAGGATTTTTGCCCGCAACAATCACAAAAAAATTTGTTTTTCTGGAAGGACTAATTATTTTAAGTTTTGTTATGAATGATGCAATGTAGCCTCTTATGGAATGGCTGAAATTCCACAAGAGGGCGTATTTGTTCCTCAGACGTTGCACAATAAACGTCACATCCGAATCTATTCATTATAAATCGTGAATGAAAAGTGAGATTCGAACTAATGTCCGTTAGTGAACTAATTGTATACAGTATTTATATCGTAATTCGGTCAGAAACGTCAAGATTGTGAGATGAATAAATCGTTTTGGATTAAAAGGCTTGGCTATTCCATTTCCTTGGACTTATGGGATTTATGAAAAATTAGTTTTGGACAATTTCACTGAAGCAGATAAAGGGAAGATTTTGAAGGTAAGTAAATATCCTAAATCGGCGCCGCCCGGTTCAGGTAACTAACAACTAGATTACAGTTTTATTACTGCTATAAATCATTTGTTGCTTTGTGTGTGCGCTTAATGGAATCCCGAAAGTCTAAGCTTTCAAACGATGTGCCGCATGACCATATATTTTGAAGATTTAATGCTTCAAAGTTACATTGACGTTCAAGCAGCATCATGTGCAAGGGAGGGGGTGTACCGTGTACGGAACAAGTGATCCTTATCAGGTTAATCAAAACACTAAACACCATTGTTTCTCCATCAATCTGCATTTCTAACATGCACATTTATGCATTTGGCAGCCGCAGCCTTTTATTCAAAGCGACAAATTCAAGCTATACGTTTTTTCAGCATGTGTGCTCCCCAAACCCACAACCTTTTGAACGGCTTATGCAGTGCTCGACCAGTAACACTACATCAGAGAGCTGCACATGCAGCTGACATGTAAAAGATGCAGACGGCCGTGCCGCGTGAGGAATCGGCTTCACCCGGCGATGTGGCCACTGTCTCCTCCCATCAGCCATCAGCGCTCAGCAGCCACATCTGCATCCTCTCCTATTACCTCTAAAAGCATCACATACGTTCTCAAAGGCCTGACTCAACACTGAGGCGCACAGCTGTGTTAGAAGGGTGAAAAAGGCTTTGTGTATTTAGTCTGACAACAGATCACACAAATCCCAAGTTTGACGCGACTCCCCGTGCATCGTGAGAAAAGTTGATGTTTGTGTGTAAACCATATGGGAACTTTCCGAAATAAAGTTTGTTAAAGAGTTTAAACGCACTTTTTGTTCGTTCCGCGGTTGAATTACAAAATGAACGGGGACTCGGAAACTTCCGAAAAGCAGTTGAATATTCCTCTAACAGGAAGTGACTCCTGGTTTATTTCCTTGGGTAAACCATCACTACTATAATTACCATCAACCCACAGTATGATAAATTGCTAATTGTTTAATACCCTAATCAGCGTTCATTCTTTGCACAGATAAACTGTGACAGCGCCATTAATTTAAATAGTAATTTCACTTAACGGCCAAAACGGCACAGCAGATTTTTATGCAACGTTTTCTAGGGGCCGCATCCATCACGGCTCTTCTGTGACATAAAGACGTCTGACGTGCTCTAACTCACTTAGGGACAGCAGATGTTGCAGCGCTGCGTTCGGTGGCAATTCCCAGGGTGCATTACTTCAGCTCCAATGACTTGCAAATAAACAGCTCAACAATTTTTCCAAAATAACTCTCTCGTCCCGATGACTGCTCTGCTGCATTTTTCATGATATTTCATTCAAACAGAAGTGAACTTTGACACCGTGACCCTTGGACTGGAAAGGTCCCTCTGTCTGCACTACATGCTCGACCTTGAATGATTCACTTTTCTTCATCTCCACTTTATTTGAATGCCCCAGTGTAGCGTGTCGCAAAAACACAAGCACGTCCTTTGAGCTTGTGCTTTGTTTTTTCAAGCACCGCAAAATGATTTAGCTAATCTTCAGATTTATGATGGATTTGCATACATTCATTAGAGCGCAAGTGAGCGCAGGCGAGCATAGGGTGCTTAGACTGTGTGAATTAAGGTTCATTCACTTAATGATAAGTAAATATTTAGCATGCACTGAGCAACTGATAAAAATGTGTGCCTTGGCTTACGCGAGCCTTTGGATACTAAAACAAAAACTTAGAACAAACGAAAGCACTTTTATTTAAAATAAAAATTGTCGAATACATTAGCGCACACAGCCAGACGCGCTTTCAAAGTCACGACTAGAGAGCAAAAGGACTTTATGGCCAGAAAAAAATAAAAATCTGACAAAGCTATCAAACAGCCAGTTTGAAAAACATTGCTCCCTAGCTGGTTTATTCATTTATTTATTCCAGGTGTTCCTGAGGGAGATGTGAAAAGGCAGCACATTAAACTGACTGTTTTCCCTGGCCTGTGTCTTCAGTACTGTGTGTTTCATTCATTCGTTTCTGTTGCATGTGACAGAAAGTGCTTGTGTAGCAGAAGTTTTCACTATTCTTTGGGGAATCTGAACGGATGAATAAAGGGGGTGGATGCAAGATTGAACACAAAACTTTAAATGCACATATAATAATAATGGCTTATAACAAAAGAAATGCTATTGCTGAATATATAGTTGATAGATGTTTGTTAATCAAGGAACTTGAATCCAAACATGTATATACTGTATTACTGCAAGAATACAGGAGTGAAATGAAAGTAAACAAGCTAGGAATATAAACCAAAAATATAACATAAAAGTGAATAAAAAATAACATCCATTGAATCATTTTCTTTATGCCTCATTGCTCATGCTGTGGCTATGAAACATTATTTTGATAGTAAATATATGTACACATATTTAAATATCAATTACTTAAATAATAAGCATTTAATTTGATAAATTAATCAGCTTGCTATTTATTGAATTACATTTTTTTATTTATCCATTTATATTTTATTTAAATTTTGAAATCACCCTGATAATACACAAACCTACTCAAAGCATACTGTGTGCAAAGGTAAGCGTGCTGTGTAAAAAGAATGCACACTGTGCAAAAGGATGAATACCCTGTGCAAAAGAAAGCATACTTTCTGAAAATAATACATACTCTCTGCGAAAGGATGCATATCCTGTGCATAAGCAAGCATATTGGGTGAAATATTTTGTGAAAAGAACTCTGTGCAAAAGCATACTTGTAAAAAGGATTCATACGTTGTGAAAAAGCATGCATACATTGTGAAAAAGCATGCATATTCTGCGCAAAAGCATGCATACTCTGCGCAAAAGCATGCATACTATGCGCAAAAGCATGCATACTCTGCGCAAAGGAATGCATACTCTGCGCAAAGGAATGCATACTCTGCGCAAAAGCATGCATACTCTGCGCAAAAGCATGCATACTCTGCGCAAAGGAATGCATACTCTGCGCAAAAGCATGCATACTCTGCGCAAATGAATGCATACTTTGCACAAAAGCATGCATTCTATTCATACTCTGCGCAAATAAATGCATACTTTGCGCAAAAGCATGCATTCTATGCATACTCTGCGCAAAAGCATGCATTCTATGCATACTCTGTGCAAAAGCATGCATAATCTGCACAAAAGCATGCATACTCTGTGCAAAAGCATGCATACCCTGTGGAGAAGAATGCATCCTTGTTGCAAAAGCATTCACACCATGTGCACAAAAATGAAGACTGAGTGCAAAAGAATTAATACTGTGTGCAAAATAATCAATACTCAGTGCAAAAGTGTTGTTTGGCTCATTTGCTCTGTAGCAAATTAGCTAGGTAAGCATGCTATGTAAAAAGAATGCACGCTGTGCAAAAGGATGAATACCCTGTGCAAAAGAAATCATACTCTCTGAAAAGAATGCATGCTCTCTGCTAAAGCATGCATATCCTGTGCATAAGCAAGCATATTGTGTGAAATATGTTGTGAAAAGAATGCAATTCTGTGCAAAAGCATACTTATAAAAAGGATTCATGTGTTGTGAAAAAGCATGCATACTCTGCGCAATAGCATGCATACGTTGTGAAAAAGCATGCATACTCTGCGCAAAGGAATGCATACTCTGTGCAAAGGAATGCATACTCTGTGCAAAAGCATGCATACTATGCATACTCTGCACAAAAGAATGCATACTTGGTGCAAAAGCATTTACACTATGTGCACAAAAATATAGACTGAGTGCAAAAGAATTAATACTGTGTGCAAAAGAATCAATACTCTGTGCAAAAGTGTTGTTTAGTCTAATTTGTTCTGTATCTGTGATAAGTGGGTGAGCATACAACATGTACTTACTGCTCAAGGGTATTAGCAGCAATTATTAGTGGTGATTAAGGCAACTTAGAAAAGCTATAACATGCATATCCTGTGCATAAGCAAGCATACTGTGTGAAATATTTTGTGAAAAGAATGCAACTGTGTGCAAAAGCATGCTTGTAAAAAGGATCCATACGTTGTGATAAAGCATGCATTCTCGGCGCAAAAGCATGCATACTCTGTGCAAAGGAATGCATACTCTGTGCAAAAGCATGCATACTATGCATACTCTGCACAAAAGAATGCATACTTGGTGCAAAAGCATTTACACTATGTGCACAAAAATATAGACTGAGTGCAAAATAATTAATACTGTGTGCAAAAGAATCAATACTCTGTGCAAAAGTGTTGTTTAGTCTAATTTGTTCTGTATCTGTGATAAGTGGGTGAGCATACAACATGTACTTACTGCTCAAGGGTATTAGCAGCAATTATTAGTGGTGATTAAGGCAACTTAGAAAAGCTATAACATGCATATCCTGTGCATAAGCAAGCATACTGTGTGAAATATTTTGTGAAAAGAATGCAACTCTGTGCAAAAGCATGCTTGTAAAAAGGATCCATACGTTGTGATAAAGCATGCATTCTCGGCGCAAAAGCATGCATACTCTGCGCAAAAGCATGCATACTTTGCGGAAAAGCATGCATACTCTGCGCAAAAGAATGCATACTCTGCGCAAAAGCATTCACACTATGTGCACAAAAATGAAGACTTGAGTGCAAAAGAATTAATACTGTGTGCAAAAGTGTTGTTTAGTCTAATTTGCTCTGTACTTTGTGATAAGTGGGTGAGCATACAACATGTATTTACTGCTCAAGGGTATTAGCAGCAGCTATTAGTGGTGATTAAGGTAACTTAGAAAAGCTATAACAATAACTAAGCAGAAATAAAATGCCTTTTATCCCAATTATTCGCAATCAATCTAAAAAAAAGATCGAGCCGCCTGTTTTTGAAATGATGCTCTTTCTGGCATTTGTTTCTTGTCATTTGCAAAGACAGTTTTGGCAGAACAATATGAGGACATACGAGGCTGATGAAACACCCGTGTGGTAACAAATACAACGGCTCATCTGTGACACTGATGCATTCGGCTGCCGGGATCATTTCCACTGGTAAATGGTCATTGCGTCCTTGAGAACATATTTAATTATTGCACTTTTTTTGACATCGTCACAGCCATTTCCACACCCACTCCAGTCCTCTCTTTCTTTTTCTCTCTCACACACACATCTCCAAAGCTTTTAACACTTAAATGTTATAAAATATTCAGATTTAACCTTGGCAGTGCTTTTAAGGAGAGCTCTGTACATAAGCAGATATTAACCGAACTCTCCGTAGGACTCTGAGCCTCCAAATGCAAAGACCACCCTTTAATCCAAATCTAAACTTTAAACAGGACAGTGTGACATGAGCAGTAATACCTAGTATTACTCAGGGTTGTTGTCTAAACTGTTTGTCAGGACGGTACTAACTTTTTATGTCTAAGGAAATAGCTTTATGAAAAACATAGCAGTATGCTTTACATTTCTTCTTCATCCAAATATCTGTAACTAAAGAACAAAGCTCAGCAATATACTTAGATATTCATGGTTGGGTAAATATGGATAAACCCAAATGTTGGGTTATAAATGAACCGCTAGGTTGTTGTTACCAAACTATGGGCTGAAACAACCATTACACCTTAAGTTTTACCCAAAATAATTCTGTAATATTAACCCTGCTTGTTCCTGATAAGGACTAACTTATAGAAAGTATGATACTACATCATAAACTGATCCGATAACAACAAATCCAAAGTGTTTATTGTCAATTTATTGCAATCATCCATCAAATACCGAAAATCTTCAGACTCTGTATGGCAAACATAATGCTGCCCTAAATCGATTTATTATCTCATTGATTGATTGATTGATCGTTTGTTTTGTGATTTACACACCGGGTCCAAAAGGTGATCTTCTTTTGTAATTTGGCTAATGGTAATTCTTTTGAAACCGGTAAAGGAACTGGTTCTCAGTCAGCTTTGCAAACAGCTGATGGCTGTCTCTAACAATTCCATCTCCGCTGTGCCGGAGCGCTGTGAGTCCTGACAGGGTAGAGTGTAATGTGTGACAGATCGCACTTTGGGGACTCGGTAATCACATTTCCATTGGCCATCAGCTGTATCACAGTGGGACATCCTCAGAAAACTGCCTGTGATTTTATTTCCACAATCTGGAGGAGCGAGTGCACCTTAAACACAATGTCACGCATTTTTACACGACCGAGTTGAGAAATACAAGTAAAAATGTTTTTGATTGACAGTCCGCTTTTGAAGTCTCCATGTAGCCGATAATTTTATCACTTAAAACTTATCTTTAAGCATCATAATAGCACATGCTAAAGTTTTTCCTGTGACAGTTATTTCTACATGCTTTAAAACTGTGTGAATGTATTTCCCTCATTTAGTATTCGTGGGCCTATGAATATGCTAATTAGTCTCCGCCTCTACTCAACCGTACAGCTCAGAACCCAGATATGAATATGCGAATTAGTCCCTGCCTCCATCTTTTCATATGTGTAAATGGATGGTAATTTCAATACATTTCAGTCACATCACTGCCAAGTCCGGTTTCACAATGCATTAGTAAACTGCACATTTTAGCGCTGATGTTAGCAGGTTAGACCATTACACACTTCATGTGAGTTCAGCACGTATGAGTTCAAATGTGATTGCTTACGTGTGTGATGTAGCAAACCAAGGCGATTTTAAACCATGGGAATGAGATGTACTTGGAAAAGTCAAATATTATGGATAAACTAACAAAGGTGTTGAACAATGAAAAGGAAAACACCACCGTTTTTCAACATTTTACTATGTTCTTACCTCAACTTAGATGAAAAAATACATACCTATCTTTATCAATGCGTGCACTTACAGTAATCTTTGTACAGCATGTCGTGAATGTGTTAGCATTTAGCCTAGCCCCATTCATTCCTTATGATCCAAACAGGGATGAAATTAGAAGCCACCAAACACTTCCATGTTTTCTCTATTTAAAGACTGTTACATAAGAAGTTACTATAGTAGTTTTTGTTGGGTAAATTACTGATCATATGCTGTATTAATATTATATTAGGCCTAAGGCCTGTTGTTTCTACACAAGGCTATAAGACACCCAGTTAAACTTTCGTTTTCTCAGTTAACTTTCGTTTCCTAATTAAAAGAGTCCAGGTGCGATCCTGCGATTATACTCCGATTGTTCTCGCCACGATTATCTTGAGAAGCAAGGTCGAAACAACTGATAAACAAGAGTACGTCATTTTAGATTAGAGAATTCGTCCAGCTGTACTTCGCTACATTAACAATAAGGTATCTGTGCAAGCTAGGCCAAGGCCATGAAAACCAATAAGCAGAATATATCATTTTAGATATGAGGCAGGATGCAGCTGCACTTTTGCTACATCAAACAAATAAAATTAATTGTGGCAGACCGAGACCAATGAGAAGAATATACGTCATCTCAGATAAGAAGTGTTTGATCTTACTGTATAAAAATGGAGTCAGATGTTGGGAGGGCCGATGATCTTTTAGCGCCTCTATGAGGGGTATTGATTGTCTCACTTTGTTGGCTCGAGCGAATAAAGTAATTTTTGTTTGGCACCTGGAACCTTTGTCTCCTGAGTATTTTTTCTTATGAAGATTCAAGCTAAGACTTTTTGCCACAACATTACACAGGTAAGTGTGGTGGCACAAAATGCACTTAGTTTGACTTAGTGCTCTTCAGCCATACAATATAGTTCTCATTTTTCCGCTTAAAAAAATTGGCACATTTTATTTTGTGCCACCATATTTACTCATGTAACTACTCATGTAACAGTCTTTAAATAGGGAAAACATGGAAGTGTTTGGTGGCTTCTAAATTCATCCCTGTTTGGATCCTAAGGAATGAATGGCGCTAGGCTAAATGCTAACATATTCACAAGGCGCTGTACAAAGATTAAGTGCACACATTGAAAAAAGATATGGATGTATTAATTCGTCGAAGTTGAGGTAAGAACATAATAAAATATTGAAAAACGGTGGTGTTTTCCTTTAAAGCATATTAAAACCACCACACAGACATATAAACAACCAGTCTGATTTCACGAAAATTCATACATATTTTACAATTTGGCTAATTCGTAGTAATTCATATAAAGTTAATCGCGCAAAAACGTATGATTACCATAAAAAAAGAAACAATAACTAAACCTCACTCCTAACCCCAACGCCACAGGGGCAAAGTCAAATTGTACAAAAATGTATAAATGTGGTCATACAAATTAAAACGTAATTTACCACCTTGTAAAATAAGTATGAATTGCATTGAGATAGCATTGAAATAACAATAAACTGCTAGATTTTTACCCCAGTGGGACACTAAAGACACATCTGCAGGGCTACAAGTACACTGCAAATAGGAAACTTACCAAATAAGTTCAAAGCTAATGACAAATCGTAGATTTCTTAAATTCAGTTGTCAAAATAACAAAACTTACACTCTCAGAAATAAAAGTACAAAACCATCACTGGGGTGGCACCCTTCCAAAAAGTACACATATGTCCCTAAAGAGTGCATTTTATTACCTTAGAGGTACATATTGGTAATTCAAAAATACATATTGATACCTGTACATAAATGGTTTAATGCACCGTATTACTTCAAAAGCAACAAAAACACTTTCATTCAATTTAAGCAGATTATGCAAACACACCATTAACAAGATAAACATCCATGAGGCCTTTTCCCAAATACAGCTTTCTCCAAATCTACTGCAGGCACAGTTCAGCTCTGACTTACATTAAACCATCTTTCGCCAAGAGAAGAGGACATCAGCTCATGATGTATATGGTGATAACCATCCATTAGCTTTTATTTGCACTAGCTCTCACCGTAGCTAAAAGAGAAGAAACCTTGAGGGAGTCGGGGTATCTTTATCAAGGTTAAGTAGCTCATTCAATAATAGAGTCAGGAGCCGACGTGGAGCTCGCGGCGTGAGCCCCCAGTACCGCGTACCAGCGCCGTACGGCTACCAGGCAAATGGCCTTTAGTTATCCTAACGGTACTATCCATCATAACATATGCTCTCCCCAGGATGCTCTCTTTAATGAGCGATGACTTTTTCATGTGCCTTATTTCAGTAAGATGAACCAGAGGAGGTAATTCGTAGCTAAGAAGAGGAAATTGTGGACGGAGGTAATGCGAGCGAGCGCTGTAGCGTGATATGACTTCTGAGCGTTCACATATTGAAGAAAACGTTACCGCTAGCTTCTGAAATAATTTGAGGTATAAATAACAAAGTGATTAAGTTGGGAAAAAGGGGACAGCTTTGAAAAACTGCATTTTGAGGACAGGGTGATTAACCAAAGCTTGAAAATGATTACTGGAGCGCTTCACAAGCCACCGGACGACTTATAGAGTGTATTTGTATGATAAATACACTGGTGTCACTGACCTCATGGTGGCCATTAGTTCTGTTGCATCCTGGGAGCCCGCTGTGGGCTTGGCACAGCTCTGGTTGGTGCTCGGATAGACTCAACTCCATCATCCAGGCTGACAAAGATGGCTGACATCAGGGCCAGTGCCCATCCAGCCCATCTGTGTCCAGGTGCCCACTTTAGCGGGGCACTGCAGGGGAGCCTGGGTGACCCCGAGAGGGTTCAGCTCCTCTGACACTTCACCACAGTGTCATTAGAAAGTCACTATGGAGTGAGGGCTAAACATAGCCACGATGAAGTGTCAGTACATTGGCCCATTTAAAGTCGAGTAGGGACACGTTTTCTATTTTGCATTAGGAGAGGATTATTTAAGCGGTTTTACATTCGTGAACCTGCCTGTGAAATCCAGGTTAAAGTCTCAATGTAATGATGAGATCTGAAGCATCAAAGTTTAAATTTTTGACATGACCTTACTAAGTCAATTTTAAAGATATTAAGGTTATATTTTCACACAATGTTTATTAAATTTTGTAGCATGATTTATAAATTCACACGTATGTCTAAAACAGAATTCCCCTTACAAGGGACCAGGGTCGGAGTGGGGTCACTTTTCAGCCCGGGAGTTTCAGGCCCAAGACCGGCCCACTTTTTCCATGGTGGAATTCCAAATTAGCACTTTTTCCAAATTGGATAAATGAAGCAACAGTTCAGCTCTTACTATCGTGACGTTTTTATTAACACCATGATTCAACAAATAATGCAAAGGTTAAATAAAAATTAAATGTTAATTCACTTATTCACCACAAAATATAATTAGTAATTAAAAATAAAATAATAGGTAATTTAACTGCATACACAGATCAAGCTTGAGTTTTGTTATCAATATTAAATTGCATAATATTTGCCGTCTATGAATCGCCATGTATAGACGGTTTCATCGGACCCAGGTGATACACGTCTGGATCCAAACTTTACTTCCGGTTTCGTTTTTTTAATGGTCTGACTAGTTGCTAAACTGATCTCTTGAACAAATGCCTCTTCGAAAATAACAAATGTTTTGGTTTCCTAGGTAATCTATGTGTTGTTTTTGTGCTTGTTATATAAATAAACTACGTTTAAAGAACTTTGTTGTTATTTATTCTTAGCGGAGTTTATCGGAAGTTACGTGCGGACCGCGACAGCCGCTTGTTTATGATGTTACTGCTGAAACCGTCTATTGGGTGATACACAAAAGGCTAATGTTTAAATTTAATTTTATATTTTGCTTGTGAATAGGTTGACAACGGTATTAGCCGAATAATTACGTTGCAAAGGCTAATCACAGGCCTATCTCTCTTTACCTGTTGCCACTTGTGTTTGTCCTCTTGAAAATAAATCGGTAAGCATGCCAAGGCATGTTTTTGCTGAAGGAAATAAAAGAGGAGTCACTAGGAGAGGGTCACACAATACCAGGGTGATTCTCACGAAAACTTGGTTTTAAAAATGTCAAGCATGAGAATGTAAAAATTGCTTAAATTTACTTTTTTTCCCACCAGATATTGAAAAACAAAGTCTGGAGTAAATGGGAACATTAATTTAAAAACTTTTACTTATCATTTAACACTTTTTGTAACATAATTAAAAAAATTAGTCCTAAAAAATCTCATTACCGCAACAGTCAGAAAACATCAACACTGACATATTTTCAAAATGACATGACAAACCTGAAAGAACATAATTTGGAGATTCTGCACATGCATTTAAAATCAAAGTATTATGCTTCTATTAATTTAATTAACATTTAATAAGCATATGTTGCGGTAATGATAATCAAAATGTCGTATAGGAATTCTGACAAGACAATATTTCAAATTAACTGTAAAAAAATGATCTTACCTGGTAGCCATCTTGAAGTAATGTGCTTGGTCACTCAAAATCAAACTTTATTAAAATTCTGTATGTGTGCTTAAACTGTTCTCAAAAAGTGTTGCGGAGGATGAGAACATCAGGCATGGACACATCATTTTCCTAATTTTTCTTCATTATTATTATACATGAATATTCAGTAAATATTTTTTCTGTCATCTAAAGTAGTCTAGCAAAACATCCATTTATTTTTTTTCTTAATATTTTTGTGTTAATTTGATTAAATTACAACATAACGCATGTTCAAACACAGCCGGACACATTGCGGTAATGAGAATTTCAGCAGAAAATGAGATAAAATTTCCAATTATAAATTCTTATGTTGAAATCACACATTGTGCAAGGTAGAACACAGTATTGTGTTAATTCTGATGCTTTTTAATGTTACTATATTACACATTTTAAAGCTAAAATCATTAGTGCCGTCATGTTTCAATGGTTTCATGAGAATTACCCACCAGGTGTTTCAAAACTTCTTGTAAACCTTTCTTTTTAGGGTACTATGCACTGTAAAAAAAAATCTCGTAAAAAAACGGTTATTTTCTGGCAGCAGGGGCGCCAGAAAATTACTTTCAAATAACAGGGAAAAACTGTGACGTAAAAATACAGATTTTGACTGTATAATAACGAATGTACAAAAACAGTTTTTTTGTGTATTTGTACAGCCTTTAAATGTGTAATGAATGATATTTACTTGTATAAAAACAGTCAAAACACCTATAAATACGGGTAAACGCGGCGACAATGCAGCCTTTTCATGTTTAATTAATGATATTTACTTGTATAAAACAATAAAAAAAACTATAAATACGGGTAAACGCTGCTATAATGCAGCCATTTCATGTTTAATTAATGATATTTACTTGTAATAATACTTGCTTTTAAACTATATGCAAAACACTAAAATCAACCTCATCCAATCAGGAAGCACAGGCAATTGCCTAGCTTTCAGAACAAGCCAAGACCTTCCGAACATATGTCTATGTCTGTTATGGTCTAAGCGCGTTCACACGCTGCATGCTCAGGGACCTTACTGATTAACATAAGCATCACAAAGACGGTGAGTGAAAAAAAATACAGGGATTTAATAGCAGGATAAACTCTCCACACCAAAATCGACAGTAAAGTGACAATAAATACAAAACATCAGTATAAATAAAGACAGAAAACATTACAAAATAGGAGCAGAGTGGGCTCATTTGCATAATGTTAATGACGCGCTTGCAGAGGTGCGTCAAATACGTCTCATTGCGCATGCTTTGAAATGAAACGTTTGGGATTATGGGTAATGTAGTATCGTATAGCAACGTAATGTTCATGTTACTTTCAATAAAGATAAAAACAAGACTTATTTTAGTGATGTTGCGGTGGTAGGCTTAAGTAAACTATGGCATCAAAATGGTTCCTTACCCTAGCTGAAGAGAAAAAGAGAAAAGCAGAGGAAGAAAAACAACCTTAAAGCAAAGTTATGTATAATATACCCAATAACAATAAACCGTCTTGCCTAAATGACTATCATCAAGTTGCCCTCAAATCAATAGTCATGAAGGTCTTGTGCCTTATTTCCAAAAGTAAAATTAACAAATGAGTAAACTTCACTTTACAGTTAATTTTTCATAATTGAAACTGTATTTTTATGATTACTTTGTTAAAATCATTTAGAATCTGTTTAAAAACTGATATTTTGTGTAGTACATTTATACAGAATTTCTTTGTAAAATCATGTTACACATTTTATTAAACAGTATATTCTTGTGATTTGAACACACGTTTTCTGTCATGTAAAAAAACAGAGAAAACATTGTAAAATTAATTTCCCCAAACTGTAAATAAAATATGTTTTGGGCCCCTGTATTTTAACAGTGTTTTCATATGAAATAAAGGACATTTTCTATGAAATAAAGGACATTTTCTTTGAAAAAACGGAAAATCATGATTATTTACATTAACAGTTTTTTTCTTTAATTTTATATTACAAATCTAATTCCACAGTACATTTCTGTACTATTATCAAAACAATACTGTTTTCCACAAAAACAGAAAGAAACTGTAAAATATACACACTATTTCCCATAAAAATACAGACTTTTTTTACAGTGTGGCTTCGTTAGCTGGGATTTCACACGCAGTATTTTCAGCTGCGATGTCCGTGGTGCTGAACTCAAGTGCATCAGGCGTTAGTAGATCACCTGCACCTGAAGACCATCAGCTCTGCATATTTGTTCCTGTATGCTGTACCTTAGTGGTGAAGCATTGCGTTTGCAGCGCAAAAGGTCATGGGTACAAACCCAGGGAACACAAGTACTTAATGTAAAAAAATGTATAGCTTGTAATGCACTGTAAGTGACTTTGGAAAAAAGCGTCTGCCAAATGCATAAATAAATAAAATATTTGCAACCCTAAACTAATTTGCCACTAATTGAACCACTTTCAAACCAACCAAAAGGACCAAACTGTAAAGTGGTATTGAGCTAAAACTGAATCACATTGAAACCAAATTGGGATTGCACCATAAAGCATCATAGCTTATGATATACCATACAGTTGTTATAGACTTATAAAAACAAGAAAGCTCACCTGTTACAAGATTATGTGCCGTCCCCTTATCTGGATCCCCACAACACACCATCTCTCCAGAGACCAGCTGTCCTCCACAACACTGGGTGTTGTAACCATCAAAGAGATGTCCCTTACAGCAGATCTGTCCAGCTCCAGAGAGGTAAGGACTCCCACCACAACACGAATCCCCGAGACCCACAGCTATACGATGTTCAACTGGGTCTGGACAACAGATCTCTCCTGCAGAATGCATGCATTTAAGGTAAGGAGGAGGCTTTGTGTACACCAAAGTGTTTTTCTGATTCATATTTTTTTTCATTAGGTCCAATGGGAGAGTCGTGATATGCGCTGAGTGTTCAGCATTTTTAACTGGTCACTGAGAGTTGAAAAATGTTTAATTTGGGGGAAAAAAGCTATACTCAGCCGCTTAATAACAGTGTATAAAGGGACGGGACAAATACCACACCAACCAACCGGTGCATTGCTCAATAAATGGTAAACAAAATAGACGTAGGTTATTACCGCATCCAAAGCATCCCAGCTGAACGCTTCTTAGTCACTTTTAAATGCTTGTACACATGGCCTTAACATTGTTTTTTATAAAAAGGCTGTTTGTTTTTTTGACAAAAAACGTGGTGTATACCTGGCTGGACAGGTACGTAATATCCTCCACAACATTGGTGCTGAGAGAAAGGCTGGATGAACTGACCCCCACAGCATACGCTCCCAGAATCCCTTAAAGGCATTAAATATTGTTCTTCACAACACTGATGGGAATCCTTGAGGTTGTGAATAGTCCCTCCACAGCATATCTACAATAATAACCACATATACATATTACATCCAGTACTGGGGTGGGTTCCAACACCACAAGTAAAATACATTACAAATTAGCATAACATAATACATAAAATACATCAGCATAGCAATTTGAATGACAAAAGCCATGTTTTAGTTTTAAAGATTTAAAGTATCTCTATAGTAATTTCAGAGACTTGTTTCTAAGCCCATTATAAATGTTAGAAATGTATAGCTGAAACACGTTAAAAAGACTATGTAGTACTGAATTGTGGAGTTACACCGTTACACGGTTTTTCAACATTTCTGAGTTCAGGATTATTTGGGTGCTGCTAAAGAGCATGGCCCCACCCCTAACACAACCACGAGCCAATCCATTCAGGTTGTAGCAGTATTTGAAAGTTGAGAGAGATCACAGCTTTCCCGAAAGTGGGCGTGGTTTCAGTACAGACTGTGGACACGCCCCCAGCGTTTGAGAGCAGAGAATGCTGCTTATTTTTCCTGGGTTTTGATAACAAATTGTATTCACATGGCGCTTTTTTATCATTCACTTTGGCTGGGTGGTTAATAACACATTTTTCTCAGAACAATTATTTAACTCTTTCCCCGCCATTTTCCATGAGTTAACTTATTTTTCTATTAAGTGAAAATGCTTCCCTGCTAACCCGGAAACAAACAGTAAGAACTCCATGTATGTATTGATAATCAGATCTCTATCAAAAGTCAAAATTATCTCAGCTTTTTGTATTTTGAAATTTTGTATTTCTGAAGAAACCTACCCATATTTGAAAGGTGATAAAAAGAGAAAAAATAAAGGTAGGATGAAAAGTTATTCATTTGATATATTGTATGTTTATATATTTAACTCTTTCCCCGCCATTGATGAGTTAACTCGTCAATTAAAGGAATAGTCTACTCATTTTCAATATTAAAATATGTTATTACCTTAACTAAGAATTGTTGATACATCCCTCTATCATCTGTGTGCGTGCACGTAAGCGCTGGAGCGTGCTGCGACGCTTCGATAGCATTTAGCTTAGCCCCATTCATTCAATGGTACCAATCAGAGATAAAGTTAGAAGTGACCAAACACATCAACGTTTTTCCTATTTAAGACGAGTAGTTATACGAGCAAGTTTGGTGGTACAAAATAAAACGTAGCGCTTTTCTAAGCGGATTTAAAAGAGAAACTATATTTTATGGCGTAATAGCACTTTTGGGAGTACTTCGACTCGCCTGAAAAGTCCGCTCCCCTTCTCCCTCTCATAATGGGAGAGGGAGGGTGTTACTTCGCCGAGTCGAAGTACTCCCAAAAGTGCTATTACGCCATAAAATGTAGCTCCTCTTTTAAATCCGCTTAGAAAAGCGCTACGTTTTATTTTGTACCACCAAACTTGCTCATATAACTACTCGTCTTAAATAGGAAAAACGTTGATGTGTTTGGTCACTTCTAACTTTATCTCTAAATGGTACCATTGAATGAATGGGGCTAAGCTAAATGCTATCGAAGCGTCGCAGCGCGCTCCAGCGCTTACGTGCACGCACACAGATGATAGAGGGATGTATCAACAATTCTTAGTTAAGGTAATAACATATTTTAATATTGAAAATGAGTAGACTATTCCTTTAAGAGAAAATGCTTTCCTGCCAATGACGAGTTTTTCCGGCAATCCTTATTTTGGCTATTCGGCTACCAGGTATCTTATAAGACCCAGAAGTTATCCCTTAGGGCAAATAGTTCAAACGCTGTGTATGTTTTGATGATCTCTATCAAAAGTCCTTCACAAAAATTTAATTATCTCAGCTTTTTGCTCAAAATTAGGTATTTTTGAAGAAACCTACCCATATTTGAGAGGTGATAAAAAGAGAACAAATAAGGGTAGGATGAAAGTTTTGTTTTTTGTTTTTTTTTTAAAGCAGAGGGTCTGTTCTTTCATTTGATATATTGTATGTTTATATATTTAACTCTTTCCCCACCATTGACGAGTTAACTCGTCAATTAAAGGAAAACGCTTCCCTGCCAATGACAAGTTTTACCGGAAATCCATATTTCCACTATTATCCACCAGGTGGCGCTCTTACCCAACTTATAAAACCCGGAAGCAACTCTTTAGTTCAAACAGTAAGAACTCCGTGTATGTTTGATGATCATAATCTCTATCAAAAGTCCTTCACAAAAACGCAATTATCTTAGCTTTTTGCTGAAAATTATGTATTTTTGAAAAAACCTACCAATATTTGAAAGGTGATAATAGAGAAGAAATGAAGATAGGATGAAACTTTTTTGTTTGTTCTTTCATTTCATTGCATATATTGTATGTTTATATAGTTAAAGAGGACA